>NC_066848.1:12873091-13545591 GCF_001640805.2 Lates calcarifer
TTTTCATTCCTTCCCTCAGAGTGGTGATAAGATGCTCTGCCTATTTGCACCAGACTATTCTGTTTGCTCTTATCAGCAAGTCTGATCACCCTGCTTTTAAAATGGGAGGCCTGAGAGTAAATGCTCCTTGCTCTGTTCTCTCTTCACTTGCCCTGTCATTGCAGTGTTCAATTAGGCCCTGTGGGCCCCTGATCCAGCCCCTTTTAGCCTTCTCTCTAGGCCCTTCTAAACACCTTGACTGTGACCTTCCCTATTGGCTGTCTAGCCTGAGGAAATGAAGCAACACACACCCACACACACAGGTGCACATGCACGCACTTCTAAATGCATACCTGATTAATCACAATTACCATGCAATTATGTGCTAATAACCGGTGAGCATCTGTGTTTATGTGTGAGTGTAAGCTTATGCAGTGAGCTAGCTGTGTGTGGTTCCTAGTGCCTGTCAGCATTTCAGTCTGTTTGTGTTCTGTAACTGCTCCAACCTCTGAAACCCTCTCTGCAACCTTTCTCAGTGTGATCATTACTGCAAAAACCTCAATCGCTCTACACTGGTTTAAACAGGGCAGAGGCACTTGTCAAGATCTTTCAAAAAGCCCTGCAGAGTAAAGCAAACTTATCACACAACATAAGATGGCATGCACAATGTCCGATTTAGGTTGAAATCTGAAATACAGGGTAAATTAACTAAACATATTAACAGTCCTACATTATATGACTAAAGGCAATATAGTAAATGCTACATTTAAACCTTGTGAACCATATTTAGCAAAAATGTTCACACTGCTAGGATACTAGGCACACTATTTCTATTAGGACTGTGTATGGACACAGTAGTTTTTGGATAAAGCAAGTGATCATAGTCAGAATCAATCAATGCAGTGTGCTCATTTAAATGGATAGCACGGGGCCACGGGGGAGCAAAACATCACCCAAGGACAGCTATTATTAGATGTTTATAATTGTGGGCTGCTTGTTCATCTGTGGTGCCTCCTTCATCATAATCAAAGTGACACAAACTCAACAACACAGAAAAAAGGATACCTAAGCCTACAGTGACACTGCTACTTGACAATACTGTCTACACTGAATGCAGCCACACTCAAATAAAAAGGCGTATAATGGTACGTCGAAGTCAGAATATTTTCTCCTCTCTTGCCTTTCTCTACAGGTGCTAGCAGCAATAAAGCCACAAAATCCCCTCTAGACATCCACTAATTTAAGCCACAAGAGGATGGTCATGTATCATAGTTGATGGTGAGATGTGTGGGAAATGGATAAGATGCTGTTGAGCCAGAGCTGGTGGGGACACAATCACTGTGATGTAGCAGGATACTTTGTCCAGCTGATAGGATTTGTAGGTTTCAGAGGTAGGAGACATTTGTTGAGGGGTTAGAAAATACATTAAATAAGAATCATGGCAGACTGTACACTAATACAGTGCAGTCTGCAAGTATTAGGCTCTATTAATTTGGCTCTATGCTCCACATTTGATTTTTTAATGACCCCGCTGGGTATGGATAAAGTTATTGAATTTAACTGAAATTAAAAAATGAGTGTGAGGTTAAAGTGCTGACTTTCAGCTTAAGTCTTGAAGTAACTGGCATTCACAGGCACATATTGTTTGTACATGCTGTTTACTGTGTCCCACTAATCTGATGCTACAAAGAGTAAGAAACAATCTCAAGGTATCTGGGTTGTACAGATACAACGAAGGACTTCGTGGAGGTCATTTTCAGAGAAGATATGCAGAATTCTGTAAGCAGTAGCCAGGCTTTGGTAAATGTTTGCCTGCCTATCCTGGTTAGCATTTTAGTGGTTTAATTATGTTCCTTTTGCTCCTCTCAGTGAGATCCATACACCATACAGGCTAGCAGACTTGGCATTCAGGGGGGAAAAAGCATCAAGTCAAGATATTCAAAAGGCAAATCCAATCACAATGCCCCACAGCATTACTTCACATCACTAGCTGCCAGAAAAGCCTTGCAGGAAAATGCAATTTCAACTACGAAGTTGGGACACTGCCTGGGCACAAATGTCTTCAACAGGTCTGGAAACAAAAACAGTATTCTAGTAGAATGAGAAGGAAGTCAGTACAAATAGGAGCATGGATGTTCTATTTTGGAAGGTGAACTGTGAAACACAAATGCAAAGGGCAACCCATTTAAAATGTACTTAGTGTTAAGGTCAAAAGGGAAATACCACCTTCAAATATTCACAGGGACATGACACTTATTTCCCTAAACTGACTTTAAACTTTGCATCCAGGTACTTATTTTCTGCAAAGACAAAAAGAGCTAAAACATCAGCAATAATAATGGGTTTAAAATAAATATCAAAAATATAAATATAAACAGATATGGAGAGTATGTAGTGTATTCTAAACTGATACAAGTGCCATCAGAATCACTGGAATGTGCTTACGTGCATGCAGTCATCTGGTTGTTATGTGTAATCACCTGAAAAAGTTTTCAGATGATTGCAAGCAGGAAATTGTTGAAGGAAAACTGCAATGCTATTTTCATTTAATACACTTACATACAGATTTGTAATAAGTTCTTTCAAGAAATGACAGTGTGTGTGAATGTGTTTGTGAGTGTGTTTGATCTGAAGCAATACATTAAGGCAGCTGCGCATACCTCGTGTATAACTGTCAATCATCTTTCCATTGTCTTTCAGTTCCTTAAACTGCAGCCTACTGTGGACATGTATCAAGCAGGTCATTTTCTGCCTTATTACTGCTACGCAAAGGAGAGTCTAATAAATCCCCAGAAGAGTCTAACCTCATTAAGCTTTAAAAAAAAAAAAAAAGAGAAGGAGAAGAAGAAAGAGCAGACCAGTGGGATTCACACTGCATAGCCTATGGAGGGGACACTGCATTGTGCAATAATAATAATTATTGAATGCTTATTGTAGGAACAAGAATGGCATTATGAGAATAACAGAATCTGTCCTGAGTGTTTTTTTGCATTTAATGAATAGATTTACTGTCAACAACATGACTCACTGTTATTCATTTAGCCTTGTACTGGTCTATGACAGACAATGGGCACTTACTCATTAACGTAAAACAGCTCTGGGACTGATTAAATGTCAATATAAAATATTCTATGACAAATAATCATACTTACATAAAATATACAAATGGCAGTAGCAGACAAGACAAAATGTCAAGGACAAACAACCCTATCAAACCCACTTCTGTTGAGCATCCTCTAGTATGAATACTGTAATGAATTGAACTTCACTCATCTTTCACTCATCTGCAAGTGGTGCAACATGCAGAGTCTCAAAGAGAGAATTTCCCTCTGGTTCTGAGGAACTGAGAAGAAAGATTCACATGGAAACACTTGTTGATGTGACCTGACAATTTATAGCTGTGTCAGCAGGGGCTTCAGCTCTGTTCCTCACCGGCATGCTAAATGTTATTGAAGCTGCAAATCTATATAGGGCATGGGTGACAGCAGGGTAGCTGAGTTAAACATGACTGAAAGCTAACAAACTTTTACTATAGTGCAGTAGAAATGGGGGATTTTAGTGGTGCTGGAATTAGTTTTACAATCAAGAAAACTTCAGTAAGACCATTGTGAATGAATGATTATGGACTCTTGTCTCTATGGGGTGCCCAGAGTATTAATTGAGCATTTGGTAAAGATTAATCAAGAAGCACAATTACACCCTAGAGGAGTATTAGAGCAAGACTTATTCAATTACAGTAACAAGTCAGTCATTATTTGTAGACTTTGTCTTTCCCTATAGAAATTAACTATTTACAAATCACCCTAGCTCAAAGCTGCAGTTATTGGCTACATATACACGTGCACAGTGGTTTGATTCTGCAGTTCAGGCATTAGTCTGACAAAGCAGTTTAGACTCCCACAGCAGTGGAGGACACAGTGCAGGACTGTGATTACACTCACTGTGCTTCAGTGTGGTAAAATCTAAATGCTACATGTTATGAAAAAAGATTGTATCACTCAGGTCAAGTTTACTGCCTGTTTTATTATAGCTTCTGATGAGTGGAAGGTCATCTCTGTTGAGATCTCATAAATGAAAATGTGTTTGTTTTTTTTTCTATCTTGTGTTGAAAGCAATTTACAAGATATTTTCCAGATTTATTACTACATTCAAAGAGTGTGCTTGAGTGTTCTTTATTTTTGGTTTGCATTGTTTTTTTTTTTTTTTTTTGTTTGTTTGTTTTTGGTTGTATTTTTACTTTGCGTAGGTCATTGATTTCATGTGGGCATTGGTCATTGAGTCTGTGCCTTCCATTCTCCTTTTCATTTCCCTTTGAATAGTACCTTGTGTTTGAAGTGAATGAACCTGGCAATGATGGGTCAGGGTGATTTGTTCAAACATGATCCAAGACTGTGAATCGAGCTGGAAAATGATCTGGTTGACAGTGTCCAGTGGGAGTTTGAGTTAGCTTTTTATAAAGTCTTTGATCCATGTCTTGGGGCTGTCAGACTGGTGCTCAGGGACCAGATAAGATGAGACTGTCCTGTGGGCTTATTGTTTGAATGTCTAATATGGATCCTTTCATGGTTTTATTTGGCTCCAATGGAGTTGTTGGGCTTGAGCAGATTCCATTTTATTGTGCCAATTGACAAGAATTGATAAATGACTGACAAATGCCAGGGGTCTGACAATGTGGGTACACCATAAACTATTTGTGCCTGTAAATGATACCTTCTTTTATGTATGCTGGTCAGTGTGCAATTATATATTTGTGATCTCTTCCAGTATGTGTTCGTAATCTGTTCTGAGTGGTTGGCTAATTGTTCGGTCTTCAGATAATAGTATAGGGTCTCTAAATTAGAACATAGTACATTAGAACAAGTCATATCAAACTGGGAAAAATGCAAAAAAGTAAAATAATTGTACATGTATCTTGGCTGGAATGAATGCAATCAAACTACTTCATGTTACTATGATTATGCTTCTTCAGTTTTGAGGTTAATCACATTATCACAATCAGTGTGGTGGTTATGTGAGCTCTGCCCTACTCATATTAATACCTTAATCAAATTATGATTGAAATTATGATGTGAACAATGAGCAAACATGGCCACTGAAAGCATAACAAGATGAGATGATGTGTAGTGTATGTACAGCAGTCTACCAACGGTGCACTTTCTTCACTGTCAAGGTTGAGGAACAACATGAGTATGCATTTAACCTTTTCAAGCATTTGACAAAATGCAGTTAGAGGCAAACTAGCTCTTTTTAAATGATCGATCACCATAAAATGTGCCTTTAAAAGGGCAAGAGGCTAAAGTTACAAGTTGTTTTCTTACTGCCGCCACACACTCTGGCACATTAATGTCAACCCTACCATATGTCAACTTTTAAAGTGAACAATATTGTCTGAATTAGTATTTACTAAGAAGTATGAGAAGCTCCATTTACAATGTCTAAGTCACTCTGTACTCAATAATCTGGAGGAGGAAACAAGAGGTCATGCACTGAACCAAACATCTGGATACATGTAGTCAAAAGCAACGACTGGAAGGAATAAATGTGACAGAACATATAGCCGACATTTAAAATTTCACACAGCTCATTATTTTAAAGCTGGCTTGCCTCTTATGTTGCCAGCTTTAGTAATATTGCCGCTGTGTGCCAACAGCCATTTGAGATGCCAATAATGTTTAACACTACCACTGTCAAACTAGAGACCTCTGACTCTCAAAAAGCTGTTCCTTGCTCCAGGCAAGATCACAGCACTCACGAAGCCTACTCTTCACTTCTCCGTAACAACTGATGAACTCATTGTACAGAAAGTTCCCTTCAGTCCACTGTTATTTATTCAGTACTGTGACAAAACTGAATAACCTAATATGCATAATGCATGGGTGATTTCCTTTACCATTTGTTCTAAAGCAACTCCCAGCTGTGTGTGTGTGTGTATATATATATATATATATATATATATATAATTTTTTAAATAAAACACAGCTAAATATGAAATACCAGATCTACCTTTGAAAACATACTACACAGAAAGCAGTACTTTAGAATGTGCTAGTGTTTAATGGAGAGAGGTTGAGTCTGGTGGTAACTGTCTGTGCAGGTCAGGCTGAGGCTGTTCGAGTCACACTCTGCCTGAATGTTTCTGAGGAGATGGACACACGGACATCACATCTTTGTTTTTTTGTTTTTTTTTTAACCTGAGGAGCAACCTCAGCTGAAGCACTAGGACAGAAGCCAACACTCACTGCAGTCACTGTGCTGACTCAGCCCATACAGTACAAGCACATAGCCACTGTTGTCTGTTTCAAAAGTGTTGTGCCTGTGTTGCTGGGGGTTTTTGCATTGTGTTGTTTAATGATGCTGTTGTCATCACTGCGAATCAGGTCATCAAGCATAAGGGGAAACGCCCCAGACGCTGTGTTAAAATGCTAAAGATTCAGTAATAACAGCCACGAGGCAGTGCTTTGATCACATTTGCTAACTTCTGGTTAAAGCCCCAATAGGGCAATTGTAGTCGAACGAAGATTGAATTTGGAGTAAGCACAATAAAATCAATTGACCTGGCTAAGCGATCATTCAGCAGCTTCAGCATTTAAAGTCAGATATATATATATATATTCAGATAATATATATATATTATATATACTAATATAACTAATATAACAACTATTTTCTCAATTAATTCATTCATTATTTTGTCTATAAAATGTTAAAAAACTGTGGAAATCACAAAGCCCAAGGTGTCACCGTAAATTGTCTTGTTTTGTCCAGCCAACAGTCTAAAATCAAAACATTCAGTTTATTACAACATGAGACCAAGATAAGCAATTCAAATTTTAGGAATTATCAATGTTTTTGTTATTTGTGTTTGAAAAATGACTTAAAAAAATTAAAATAGTTGCAGATTAATTTTCTTTCTTTCAGCTAATCAGTTAATCAAATAATCATTGCAGCTCTGCTCATTAAATCTGAAACGTTGGACAAAGACTAAGTTTGAAACCCAGGACTTCATCAGTGTGAATGCTACCACTGAGCCACCTGGCTCAGCAAAACACATGTAAATCCTTTAAAAGACACACATCAAAGCAAACACCTCCACAATCCTCTCACTAACTATGATGTGCTTTTGAGATGCTGCTCCAGGTTATCAATAACTAGTAATACTGCTGTGATTATTCTCTTCAACAAAGACCTTGGTGGACAACAACAGCACTGTTCATCAGCTATTTAAACAGCCCTTCACTGCAGTGTCATGGGGTTGAATGTGTTTTTTTTTTTTTTTTATTTTACTGTAAATGGATTCTACACAGCAGGAGGCACAGTGTAAGGGAAAACTCTGTGAGTAGTGTGACAGGGAGGGCTGTTTTGAAGTTGGTTTTCTTGCTCTCATAATCCACCTACTCAAACCCCTCTGGAAGGAGGTAAAGCTCTGTGCTGAAGAAACACAGCTGTTTGAAGCCTGACAGCCAAAGAGAAACACCACAGTGCAAAGATGAGCATATTTGGAATACTAAAATTACATTTAAAATGGTGCATTTACTCTACCGCCTCAATGTCATTCACAATAATAGTCAAGTAAATAGTAGCAACCTGCATGACAGTTAAAGTTATAGTATATCCAAGTACAAATGAAGTAACCATGAATGTCACTCCAGTGTTGCACCCTGTGAAGTCTTCTCACTGTTCATCAGGAACAGATTCCCATGGGTTTACTATACAGTGTTTCATATATGCAGCTCTTCAAATAGCAATGGCTGATGAACAGAGTTAATTAGCAAGCGGCAGGATGGCTCTGGGGTTTATGTAATATTACACCCACTCCGTCAGGCCAGATTAGCCCATAACAGAGGGGAAAAGGGCATGAACAAGCAAATGAACAAGGGAAATAAAGGAACAGATTCCTTCCAGTTTGGCCGATTGCCAAGAATTGACATAGCCCATGTAGAAATCCTAGCAAACCTACTAGATTTAATTCTCATGAACATCTGTCTATACAGAATTTTTTTAAAAAAAGACTAATCTTTTGTACATGTGAGTGCTTTGCTGCAGTTCAGTACTGATTTGCTGCCTAAATGAATATATTCAGCAGCTACTTTTGAAACATCTGCAGGGCATTTAGCAATCACAGGGAGAACCATGACTTTAGACCTTGAGTTGAGCGCCACCCACTGTGATGGGGCATTAAAGAGGAACCTCAACCCTCGACTGACCCCATACACACAAGGGAGTCAGACTGACCTTGGAATACATATAAAACTCAAATGCATGCACACACACACTCATACAGGTAATGCAGATTCAGTGGCTCCATTCCAGTCAGTGAGCATGGCTCAGCAACGACATGCACCTTTATACTCTAAAGAGAGACTGCAAAGGAAGGATAAGAGGAAATGATGATTTGACCTTCAATGGACACTTACTAAGATAACTCAAAAGGAAAACTGTTTCTATTCTAGGCTGTCTCAGAGAAAGAAGTATAAAGCATCAACAGTGATAAAAACTGATGAGCAAAGACAAAAATCATTTCCCGTTATGTGTGGTAATGCAAAGTGTAAACACAAACAGCACCCATTATAATTGGAATGTGACCAGATGCAGCTTACATTGCAACTGACTCTCAACCAGGTGTAAATAAAATCTCCACTGTGCATTTGTATTTCCAAAAGCAATTAACTAATAACATCATGCACTGCAGGAAACATAGCAGCTGTAAAGCTGGCTAATACAAAGACTGCAAAAATGAGCTGTCACTGTTTGATGCTTCCTTGATGAGTTGTAAAACGATTACCCTTTTCATGTCAAATGAAAAACGCTGTAAATTCAGGCTCTTCAGTGTCATGTCTAATGACCACATGTTGTTGCTTAGAATACCATCTCCCTACTTTCAGCGTACTTTGTATTGTGTGTGCAAAAACATGATCTGATCACAGTGAGAACATGACAAGAATGTGCATAATACCAGATGTAACTATAATATTCATCATAAGATTTGTCATAATCATAGAACTGCATGTTACCAACAGGTTTAACTCTTAATTGTTAGACATATATACCAGAGTAAAAGATAACTTCACAGAAAATAATCAGCTGGAGAACAACTCATTATGATTACTGTACTGAGAGATCGATGTAAAGTCAAAAATAGGGAGAAACAACACTCAAGAGTCAAAATGCCAGTATAAATATGTTTGCATATTTATAATGTGTCTCTGAGATGACAAGATGGCTGTATCTGCACCGCCAGACAACTGTGAAATCTTTTTCAATTTCCATCTATTTTTCTGCCAGCTTTCTTTAGCTACTGACGCCTATGCCACAATGTCTTTTTTTCTCGTCATCCTTTATTTGGAGATCCTTGATCAAACAGGTTCTTTAATCAAAGTGTTATCGGACTGTTACTCAAGGGTTTGTGTCTCACCTGGGACAGGAATGGAGTTTCCCCAAGGCAGGTAAGGTCTTTGTGGGCTGTCCAGAGCAACCAGAGCCCACTGTGAACAAGCTGTGCAGTCCTTTCATGAAGTCTATCAAAAAATAGGTTGGAAAGCAAAATGACACTGCTTTTATGTGAGGCAAATGAAAACAAATGCAATTACGTTGCTTCAGATGTGCCTGGCAATGATGTTTTGTAAATCTGGCCATAAACCCATATACTGAGTTAAGCATTCAAAAGGACGTGAAGAGAGGTGAGAGGAGGTCTAGTGATAAGTGGTACCTGCTCCACATCATCTTCCCTGTGTCTGTCTCTTGCCTTTCTCAGTCTTTCTCCACTCAGGCATTTCTTCCTCACAGTTCACCACCTACTAAAGAAAAATGGGTGCAGGGACATAAATGGGACCCAGGTGCTCCTCATCGTTTTATAGACGTTTCACTTCACCTCTTCCCACCACTCAGCTCACTTGCGCCTGCTTCCCACATACTGATTGACAGCACATGCTGGAATGGTATGATACTGCCTGCTTGATAGCTTCATGATTCTCACACTTTTAATTCTATTATTTTTCTCCCTGACTTGTACAATAACTTAGACAAAGGAAGAAGGGTTAAAAACAACCTCATTTAAATAATCCTATAGTAGAGAAAGGACACATTTACATAACCACAAGCTGGATTCCACTCGAGGCACTGGATGCCGTGACTGCATCTTTGGATTTGTATCCATCTCTTAAAATGGGCTGTAGAAATCACACTCTTTTCTCGAAAATAAGTACCAGAAGTGAGTCTGCTTCCTTTAGAAATACAAGGATTCACTGTATCCTAAAATGATTCAAAGCATGGTGGCTTTAAGTAAAATTAAATCTTAAGTACATTCTATTATATTTCTATTACTGTTTGGATATGCCGACCCAATGTGTATCCTTCCTTACAGCAACATTCCTCTGCAAAGGCTTTTGACTTATGCTGCCTTCATGTGCAGAGCCCTCAGTATCACAGCCTGATCAAAGCAGTGACTAACCCTCAATGAGACAAGGCCGGAAGATCTCCAGATAGATGAATAGATTAGCATCATTAATGGCAGTGACACAGGGATTTAATTGTGGCTCTTGTATTCTGGCTAGCATGATCCCCAGGCTATCTCTCAGTGGTGAAGCGCAGCCGACTCCAGCAGTCACAAAAAGGCAGGGCTGAGTGATTGGCTGAGATGTTAATTTCATAGAGCTATATCCATGGCTACACTTCCATTTCATTTGGAGAGATTATGCTTGTTCATCTAGTTGCGTCCACTTGACAAGCAAGCTAATTATCAGTGGCTGGGACTTAACCAAAGATCGCCGGATTACTCATGCAGCAAAAAACTGAAGGAGCTTTGTTGTGTATCTTAAGAAGCAAAGAAAAAATAGGAGGTAAAGCACTGTGAACCAGAATGATGAATGATAATGGCTTCACTGGTATTTGGTACTGATGCTTGGAACAGTGTAAAACATGTCGCCAATTCTGAATAATGGTTATGATGGTATCACCTTGCCGAGAAAGTTACTTCTTATAGACTTAAAAAGACACATTGCAACGTTTAAATGTAGACCACAGACCACAGCTTGGCAAAGATAACAGTGTCTCTGCACTGTGCACATATAAATGAAATGAAACAACACTCTTAACTGAAAACCAAAATTACTTCATCATTTTCTCTAAACAGTGGTGTATCTTTGCTCAAATTTGAGTCAAGTGTGAGACAATCAAGGATTGGATGTCATGCGTAGAGGTGGCTCTGTTGGTTGAGTGACTTCTATTATGCCAAACAAACTTAATCGATGGCAGAGAAGTATCTCAGAGAATATGAAGGTTTATTCAATAATACTGAGTGCTATAAAACAAGATCACCAAATAAGCTTTGTGATAGAACTGTGGCTCTCATGACTGCTTCTACTTTAACCTCTTCCTTTCTTTCTTTTTCTTCACTGGACTATCAAATTCCCACAGATGTGAGAGCAGAAGATCAAGCAAAAGAAAGCATCAGAGATAAGAGGAGAAAATGCCACATGACAGCACAAGGGAGGCCTATTTAATTTGCCCGGACCAAAGCATGACCAAAGCTGGAGAACACTATGAATAAATAACATGCATTATTTCACATGGATCTGCTTTGACTTTCACTGTTTTTGTTAACTTTGTCATTTTCCTGCTCTCTCCATTCGCAGCGCCACGCCTGCACAAATGGGAGCCTCTGAAATGAGTCCAGAGTGCCGGCATGTTCCTCCTCCCCTTTGTCTGTGCTGTAAAGAATGTCCCCTCACTGCTGCTGTGTAAATGTCCCCTGCTCAGCTGATGGATCTCCGCAAGGTGGATTCAACAGCAGGGACTGATTGAATTTCCCACCATTAGATTAATCTCAAGCAGACACATGGAGCCACCTGCACTGACACATAAATATGCATGTATGCATCCACGAGTATGAACATAATCACATACACACAAATACATGTAAGCGAAAAGAAAAGAAAGATTAACAGATGCACTTATATACAGCACATGCACATAAATAGACTCATGTAATGTCTCAATCCAGGTGTTTTGTTTCATTGCCAGACTACATTGTAAGGTTCCTTTTGTATTAGCCAGTTTAAAAGACTGTCAATCATGTAGAATAAAGTACTACAAAACATTCTGCCCCGTCACTTGACCTTGGACACATTTGAGCTCACACAGTATGCAGTCCATGTACACGGTGAATATCCTACCTGAACAAAGAAAGCTCAGCAGCCACGCCTGAAATAATTTTAATAATAAAGTCTAATGCTAGACACTATTCATATTCAAACAATCCCCCTCTTCAAACCTAATTACCTATTTATTACGACCACAATGCAACAATATCACAATAAGACTTGACGGCTATGATTATTTCTCCTGGCGTAATTGTATTTTGCTCCTAATTATCACTTTTAATGTGAAAATGTCCACTTTTTCCATTAGAGCACACTGTTATGGTCCTCGGGTGGCAGTTAAGCTGCAAAACAAAACTTAAGATGGAGTGGTAGGCAATGTCTATGTGGAGACAATTATCTCCTTATATTCAATTCAAGCAGAGAGGATTTAGGTTTGATATTTCTGCAAGTCATGTTAGGAAAAATTACCATAATCATCTCATTTAAAATGATGTATTAGGTTTGTCAAGGCAACAGTATGCCTCTGCAAACTGTTTATGATGGATTTTTTAAAACACTGGGAGCCCATGACCTCTATTAAATAAAGCAAACTTGCAGAGACGGGAATAGCTGGTGGCAAATACATCAGTGACTTTAAAGTTAAAGGCATTAATAGCAATTAAAGAAGAGTAAATAATATTACACAGATGCTTATCTCTAGATTTCTGCTGCAGTCTGTAATTGTTGTGATATTACTAATACTGACTTTATGGTTAACTGAGCCATCATGCCAATTTAAACTGGAAATTATGAGTCATTATCATGGTAGGGTCAAATCAATTCAATTCAATTTTATTTAAACAGCACCAAATTGGGTTTGCTTTTGTTTTTACAGAATTATAGCAGTATGTCTCAGCTAAAAGTTCTAACATTATTCTTCATGATTATCATGGACTTTGAACCGTGACCTCAGTTTTTCAGGATGAATTTATCTTTTCTAATAATTGTGTCTGGGCTCTCAGTGCCACTGCTGCTGGACAGATGTTTGTAGATAGGTTTAAGATACTTAGGAAGACCTTATTTGTTCCTTGTACATATGTTTATGTTCCGGGGAAGGAGGAATGACTCTCTTTGGAACAGCTGGTTCCCCACACATCTGTTTGTGCTCAGACAAGGGTGTCATTTTCACAATCTTACTGACTGTCAAAGCACTCTTTGCAGTAGTTAGTTAAACTTTTTAAATTTTCAATGTGAAAGGTTGCTTGAATGTGTTAGTCTATGAGGTCTTTGGATATTTATGTCTTTATCATTTTATTTTTAAGTGTCATTTGGATCACATTTAAAAGCTTTACAGAAAATATGCTTTATAATGAAAATAAACAATCAGATTATTAAATTCGATTATGGCTACAAGTCACTTTCCAAGTTACTGTTAGTCTTTGCTTTGTGTTTGGCTACCATTAGGTAGATGTGAGGTATGATGAATTCTTCAATGATGAAAAGCTAGGTGTTAAAGTTAACCTGGACAACAGAAATCCAAAAGGAACTCTTTATTTCAAAAAGAAAAATCAAATCAGAGAACAGCTAGCTCTATGTTCTGATGATATTTAAGATTTGCTTATGAGCAATGCTGGAAAAGAAAAGCCTGATTTCTACAAGCACTCATAAAAATTATTATCATACTGTGTGCTGTTTACAAGCAACAGCTAATAAACAAGAACTATCCTTTTTCTGTTTGAGTGTGACCATTTGGGCTCCATAGTTTTAATTCAGGTTTAGTCAAAAGCTTAGAAGTAGATATAATTTATTCTAAACTACATACAGTGCCTGGTCCTTATTCATAGGAGGCTAGAACAGAGTAAAACAGCAGTAAAATGTAAGTACTTGGCAGTAATGTGGAGGCTTTAACATGGTAAGACAGATGGTCAGCAGTCAGTACATAGTACATAAAATTGCAGGGAAATATGTACAAAGATTAAAGATTTACAACCATGAATCCACCCACAGCTCATCACTCTTCCAGAGAAAGACTGAGACTAATTTCCCAAACATGCATGGGTATTAAAACCACCACCTTGTGTAGTAGGCATGAATTAAAATTAATATGTAGAAGTATCTGTCTGTAATCATTCAATTGAATTAGAATTTTATTCTCTCATCAACACAAAATTTTAGCCAATTGTGATTATCTACTGAAACATCATAATTAAAATATGGGACTGTAATGCAATTTTGGGTCAGGTTTTGTTTACTAAACCACACCATGCTCTCTCAGCACCCTGTTATATTACCTTGCAGCTACTTACCCCATAGTTTGGCGATAAATAATGCATTATATTGTGTTACTAAAAGTGAACTTATGTTATATCAAGATTTCTTAGATTAAGATTTGACGGTTTCTTTCAGGTTCTTTCAAGGTAAGACAGCTGTATCTCCACTGAGGATGACAAGAACAGAAAAATAATACAAACAATACTGTGGATAAACCTTAGTCTGAAAGCGATGGCCCAGTTTCATAAGTACGCAGGCTGGAGACAGATGAAATAAAAGCCTCGAGAATGCTTTTTTAATTTCCAAATAAATACTACTGAAATGGTCGAAACTTTATCATTCTGAAAATGTAACTGGTGCTTTCATGGAGTGAAAAACACAGTAGCTCACTAAAAACACAAGCAGGATTACATATAACATATGCAGATCATTTTTTCTTAGAAAACATCATCAGTAGCATGGCTTTCATTGCCACTAACGTGAACTTTAAACAATTTGACCTCCTCCTTACATTTAAAGCTCTTACGGCAATAGGTTCTTCTTACACTTCATCATTTATTAAAAAAAACTAGAGACCAGTGAGAAGGATTTTAACTCCTAACATATGACAGTGTGTTTTGTTAATGCCCTGCAATTATGAAACATGCTCCAATTATCTTCCAGGTCACCTTCACAGTTTGTAAGATTACTCTTTACTCACAGGTTGTTATGCCATTAAAAAATCCAAAAGTAGACATATTAACAGACTCGCAGCAATGTCTTAATGAGGTTCCTGCAGGCAGCCCTGACAGCCCTACTTGCACTGCTTGTTTATTCACGTCAAATGTCTGTTGTCAGCCATGTTTAACAGATAATTATTTGTTTATCTACTTATTTCTTATTTTACTATATAAATAGGCATGGCAATGATGACACAAGGAAAATCCGCGCAATAGTGCTGCAATAATATATTGTAAGAGAAATATATTAAACACACAAATAGCCACCTCTAACATTACCAACTTATTTTCATTAACATTCTATCATCTACTTGACCCCTAAGGTCATTTTGCCATAATGGAAGGTGGATTGTCTGATACATTCACTCAATGTATGATCAAAAGACGAATAACAGAGAAGCCCCTGACAGGATGCTAACTTTAGACTTCAGCATATGGTTAGCTACTCTATCCTGGAGCAGCTTTTATATTATAGAGGAATTACCCTCACAGGACAGATCATAATCATTGGCAGCCCAGCATCAACGTTAGGGTAATTTCTTCTCCGTTTCTCTACAGCTATACTGTAGGTGACGCAGCATTTTGGACACTGAGGTCATTGAGGTGCTGCTGTTTTCTGCCTTAACACCAGATGGCAAGCCCTGTCTCACCTCTTCCTTCTCCTCCATGCTCATTTTTCTCAGTTCTTCCATGGACGGTAGTCAATGCTATTCTTGCTGAGAGAGATATCGCCTACTGCCAAAGATGGCACAGCGAGGCCTCCCGTCAAGTCAAATAAATGCAGATGCATTTATGAGATGCAAGCTTCTGTTTACTGCAATAATTTCCCTCAGTGGGGGTTATCACTGCGAAGCATGAGAGATGAGATGTGTTAAACACATTTCATCTCTCATGCTTTCCCCCTTCCAACCTCCCTCAGCAAAACAGTGGCTAATTAGTTCTACCCAGTTTTGTACTAATTTACTGTAGTACATTTGTATCATCAAATCTCAAAAGGTGGTTAAAGATAAATGTGTCTATGCTATTGTTGTCCATTTGTGTGTGTTTATACTTGTCACTGTGTTCCACCTGATGAAGACATGTCTTGTCAGGATGAGGTATCCATGATAAGCAACTGTGAATCAAACTGTGAGCTGAATCACAGCACTGGAGAGAAAATGACAGAGAGAGACAGAGGGTGAAGGGGAGCGACAGAGAGACACTGAAAAGAGAGAGGGACACGAGAGAGGCTGAGCCTCTGGGCTGGGTAATTGTAATGGTGTGAAATGAATAAGGTCATTACTGTTAATGTCTTTCAGGGCATTAGAGTCTATTTGTTATGTCCTTTATACACCCAGGAAATGCCTGGATTATGACACAAAGGCTAGAGTATAATTTGCATTACTTGAATATATAACAGGCAGACATATTCACTTCCTATTTTATTGTCTTACTTTAACACTGATGAGGCAAAACCTTAGGACTACATGCTTGATATTCTGTTGGTCCTTCACATGGCAGCTCTCACCTGCTGAGACATGGACTACACAAGACCTCTGAAGGTGCCCTGTATCTGGCACCAAGACATTAGAGGCAGATCCTGTAATTCTTTAAGATGTGGAGCCACCACCGCTCAGACTTGTTCCAGCACCCCAACACTTTGGCCCTTGTCGAAGTCACTCAGATCTTTACATACGTCCACTTCTCTTGCATCCAACATGTTATCTATGTTATTCATGATGTTATTTGTGTCATCTGAGAGTGGTCATAATGTTTTGGCTCATAGGTGTACATGACTTTGCATGAAAGTTTTTATTCCATAAAATGTTCAAACAACTTTCTCCCATAAAATATCTAAAAATTTTATAGACCAATGGATTAATCAAGAAAATTAGCAGACTAATGGAAAATGAAAACTTTTAGTTAGTTGCAGCCCTAAATGCAAACATATTGACAAGGTTCTGTTCCTGTCATAGACTGTTGTCACGTGCATCTATGTGCCACTAATGACCCTTGACCTTGTTGGATGCCCCCAGGCCCTGGACAGTCCCATTTGTCTACTTGATGTGGCTGACAGTCTGTCTACCCAGCAGGTCCTCTCGGGCCTTACTTTCGGCCACTGACCCGCACTGATGAAAAACCAGGCCGTCTGTTAGCTTTCTCAAGCCAGGCTTGTTGGCACATGGTGCAACCCACTGCCACCCACAAACACACACTCATGAGCACACTTGTACACAAACAGAATACATGCAGGCACTTTAGCACTATTATTGGTGCATGTGCATGTGAGCAAATGCCGTACACATAGATGAGAGTACACACAAACACACACACAAACACAGTTGCCATCTTACCATGTCTCAGCTGGCACTGAGTGGCTGTACTAACACCATGACTCCTGCCATATGGCCAGTGACATACTGCTCTTCATTAGGGCTCAAAGCGACAGCCCTCTGGGGCTAAGCTGTAACTCACTGACACATCATGGGCAAAAAGGCTTCAGCCCAAATGGCCTAAATTACCTTATGAACATCCATTGTAATGCTTAGTCTCAAAAGCAAAGGCTTCAAATAAGTCTTCACAGATTTACCTACTACTAGACAACAGCCGATGTTTTCCACATGAAGGAAAAAATTCTATATTTAAAGACATAGTCTTTAAAGTAGCCACTTGTCACAGCAACCCTTAAAAACTAAATTAGAGGCACACTTAACACTGGTATTTACAGAGGGCATACACAATATCATGAAACTATTTTTCAACATAATGCAATCCAAAGCAGTATTTTTTAAAAAAGTACTACATTTGTTAAGTTAAATTTTATGTATCTGTGAAGATCACTGTTTTGTCAATGTCAGAGATATTTTTGGCACAGAGTATGAATTGTAGTGGTCAGAGTCTAACCACTGCCTTTATCAGATGATGTGCCATTATCACATACACAGCACACTTACTACATGCCTCCACTTTTTAAGATTACAACATTCATCAATAAAACCAAAGTCAGCAATGCCATCTACACTATCTCTGATGAATTCAGGCAGCTCTTGAATATAAATGCCTATTTTGTGGGCTAACAGGGACCACCAGGTCAGCTGATTTATTTGTATTATCAAAAAGGCAAGGCTTTGTTTTCACTACAATGAGGAAAAAATATGTACCTGCAAGTATAAGAGTAATGTTTGCAATTGCACATCATATCATTGTAAACAAATAACAGCTTCTTTTTCATCTCTACAGTTATACTCTGGTCTCTCTATTCTCCTCTCTGCCTACCTCACCTTGTATAAATACATTTTCTGTACAGGATGCCGGACATTTTTATTGTTCATTTCCAACATTATGTCCTTTTCTAACTGAGAGAGGAAGAAGATGTCTAGTGACTAAACTTATATTACAACAGGTTCAAGATACACTATTTTCAGAACTTGCTTGGACTTCTTTAATCTGGTCTTTCTGATGTTCAATCTATTGTCACTGGCTCTTCCTTCTTCTAAGTGTTTCTTTTTAAGGTATCTGTGGGAGACATTCCCTGTGAAAAAAAGGCAGGGTACTATTTTCCTTTAGCATTTTTTTATTTTTGTCTTAAATGTAGGTGTTTTAAGACAATTAAGGCTGTTACCAGGTAAGGATTGTACAAGGACTGTTTATAGGATTGACAAAAATAACTTTTTCTTGTGGAGCTATAACACCTGAAGCTCTACACCACACAACCTAGCTTAATTTGTTAATTCTTTGATGTCACATTGTTAGATTATGCCATTTGAAAACATACTGTACAATAGTTTCCACTGTCTGCACCATCAGATTGCTTTGACAGAAACTGATTACTCATGCTTCAACAGACTGCTCAGAACCACAGGGCATTGGCAGTGGTGAGAAAAGACTATCATTTAAAATTCTACTTGTACACCCTCCTCACTTTCACTTTAGATAACTGAGGTTTTGACTTTTAATAGCTTAAATTTTAACAATATCTTAACAGATTGCAGTGCTGTGTTGTGAACTTAGTCTTAAATTCCATGTTCTGTACCACTGAGAGGGGCTGCAACTTCAAATTATTTGCTATCTCAATTAATAAATGACTACTCTGCCAAATTGGTAGAAATTGGCCATCACAATTTCTTAGAGAGCAAGACATCTGCAGTATTGTAACTAATAATAAAAATAGAACATTTTTTTATTGATTTGCGTAGTCTGAATGTGCTTTGAAACCCAGTGTAACTAGTAACTAGTAACTAGTTAATCAAATAAAAAGGCATTTTTTCATCAGGTGTGAAAGGTATATATGAGATCAATGCTAAGGTCTTAAAAAAATGGCTGTTTATTGTGCGAAAGCTTTTTAACATTTAATTTCCTTATGTTTAAACATGCTAGAAGTCTAATTAACCCCATTCAAATGAGCCAGTCACAGATGAAAGTGCAAAAAGGTCTAGACCTTCTCACATTTCTTTTGTGATGCTGCAAAAATGGTTAGTTCATTTGCAGTGGAAATATGAAATAAAAGTCAGTATTTTTAAAATATTTGTGTATTAATTTTTGTTCTTGGATTGTGAATTCCAAGAAGATATGACACATGCAAACACATCCATACACATGTATTCATATATTATAACTGGCATGCTATTTTCCACTGCTCTCTGATAGGTTTCTGTGTCTAGAGGGCTCGTCAGATTAATAGAGCTAATGCATTCTGCCAACCATTTGGCTTTTTCTATTTGTCCCTAGTGCAAGTGTTTGAACAGCTACTATATTATACTGTATGATGAGGTCTCACTCTGAATAAAATAATGTAGAGACAGGTGTGGAAGGGGCCGGCTCCATAAAGATAAGAGAGTAGAATGCATGTGAGATGGATCGTGGAGGAAGCATAGAGGGGGCAGGAGCAACCTGTATCTAATTCCTATCTGCCCTGCAAACTTGCACAGATGATAACACGACTAGGGACCTCTATAAATACCCCTGTCATTGCAGCAACAAGAACAAGTGGTGAGAGATAAAAATACAGCAAAATTATGATTTGCACTATTATGACTTTTTTTTTCCTAAATCAAGATGTTTTGTTGTTCTGTAAGCCCAATGCCACTCCAATCAATTCAAAACAAGCATCTGTATTTGTTTGGTAACTAATGATGAACACAAGATCACTGTAATTGTGAACAACTCAAACTAAAACCATTCTGTTGTGAACTACAAATTCATTGTATTACATTGTCCACTGGTAATGAATTGTATTATGTGTAATATTTATGATTGTGTTTTCTTTGTGCATAATCATAACAGTGCTACTTATAAAAGCAGTGCTTTGTCATAATGTACACATGCACAAATAAATGATTGCAAATAAATATTTGTCCAGGCTTTCAGTTTATTGGCCTAACTGACCAATGGAGTGTGCAAATTATGGCTATATCAGCTGTTCCCATGGACTAACAGAATACATTATTGCCTAGAACCATCGAGTCATAGGTGGTAATTGTGTTTTAGATTAAAAGCTTAGTAGGCTGATTGTGGATGCTGGCTGAGTCAATCAGCAGGCTTGGTGAGAAGAGTGCACGTTGGACCCGCCGTGATGATTAACTACATGTTCCTGAATTTTATTTGTCATCAGGCATGGAGATTAAAAGCAGCGGTGGTCAGAGGAGAGAGGAAACTGCATTAAAGAGGAACACTGCGTGCTGCAGGGTATTTAAGTTCATCACAGGCCTGTTTGCTAGTGGATATATCTGCAAACCTAGAGTGCTTGGGAGGCTTTAACAGTGGAGGTGCACAGCAAAACATGTTAAACATCCAAAGTGTTCCTATTCGATTAAGCACTATCGTAAGTGACTCTTCATTCCCCAAAGATGCCTGGCTTGATAGGGACTCTTAGCAAGATCCCTTTGGACAGTACAGCTCTACCCTGACTCTAAGTCTCAGTTTCTTATGAAATGAGATAGCTGTGTCACACTGAGCAATCACACTGAGCTGTTGACATTTTGAGAAATCCCTACTGTGTCATCCCAGGTGAAAAATGATCTTCAGCTCAATAACAATCTATTATGGATGGGGCTTTGTGGAGACACTAAGTCCTCACAACAGGCTATCATCAAAAGGAGTAAAATTTACTGGTTCTCAACAGGTTTCTCCTTAGGTGATTATTTACAAAAAATATTTGCTAACAGAGTAACAAGTATAATATAATCACAACTAGAGCAAATCAGTTCATTGGATCAATTTCACAATGTACAAAACGTGCAATCACAGAGGAGCAACATGTAGCTGCCTTACAGTTTAATACTGGGAATATTTGAAGTCCCATGCTCCAAGTCCTCCCCTGCAATTTCTATAAGTCATAAACAAAAATTACCACATAGGGTGTGGCCACGTAGGCTGTTCGATACAAAGATTTGATAACTCACTCTTGTTTTTCAGATATAAAGTTAGCATCTTGGTCATAGCTCAGTTTTGAAATCCTATCACACCACAGAGTGTCTCTCCTGCTGGGCTGCTCACAGAGTTGTGGCAGGCACAGGCAGTTTGAACTCCCCATAACATCAGTAGTTTCTGTTTTAGCTGCAACAGGAACACAGCTCTGGGTATCACAGCTGAGGGTATCAGAGCAACCAACAGAAACGAGTCGTACTACCCTGCCTCGCGCTGTCCGGTGTCGCTCTGCCCTTTATTTCCATTACTCCTCTACTTCCATTGCAGTTAGTTTTGTGTTTTGGTCATTTTAAGACAAGACTTGTTTGTAAAGTTTACAGCCTGCCGCACTGTTGCTCCTGCATTGCTCTGTGTGTGTACTGCGAGGTGGCAACAAAAAGTACAAAAAGCTGTTGAATCACATTTTGTCAGAGTCAAATCAGGGTCTTCCCGATTAATGCATCAAGTCATTGCCTTTTGGGGGTGTGCCTTAATCACATAATTTATTGTATGAAGACATGTTTTGTATACACTAAGCTTTCGGGTATGTGAGCTTGATTTGTGTAGTGTATGTGATGCTTTTAAGATGTGCATATACATGTTGGCAATCCTCTTAAATATGTATACACTGACACAAACATGTAATTTTCTCCAGAAAATTGCATCAGTACCTATGATTCATCTTATCTTTCTCTCTTCTTTTTATGAAGTAAACACTACAATCATTATCTATTTCGTCTCACACAGAGACACTGACCTCTCTGCTTCCTGCTTGAGAGTATAATCTACACATACAGTTGGCTTGGCCTCTATAATCTCTCGCCTACTGTACCTCACCTGCCCTTCAACCTGTCTGAAACTCTCCCCGGCACTGGTAATCTTTTATATTCTGCCTCAGCACAAACAGAAGTGTGTAAACAACCTGCTGGATTCATTTCACAGGCACAAAAACATAATGCACACACCAACAATGAGCCAGATTTTGAATTCATCCTAATTGATTAATATTTACAGAAAGGGGCGTATGATACATATGTATATATAAGCACATATGTGCATGCACCATTTTATCAAAGTCTTTCAAGCAAGAGAAAATTGAAAAGAACAACTCTCACCATTAGATCGTGTCTTTGTAGCAATCTTTTGACAGATTTTCAATTCGTCTATCACACTCTGCTTCCTCAAGTTAATTTACACTCCAAACACAAACTACACTAAGGTTTCCGGCCACTACAAGAAGGTTAACAAGCAGGGAAGTTTAGGTCATGTAAGTGGTTGCAATGCTTTTGTACACAACCAGTCATGGCTTATTCAGCTAATGGTGTACAAGATGTTAACACTGGTCAGCAAAGCTCTGCTGCAGTGAGTGTCTGTCAACACTTGATTTGTGCAGCAATGACACACCTGTCTTGACTGGAAGTCTCACTGCTTCCCCACTGTGTGGTCAGCTGACTGCCACAAGTCTCTGCTATAATTAAAGTTCTATGTGTATTTTGCAGTAAAATTAATTAAGTAAAAATAATTAAGTCACTGCACTGCACTATACTGAATCTTTTGGCACTGGTTTTATCTTATGCATTTTGACTCTTAAGACACCACAACGTGGAGTCAACATGGAAAATTTACTGCCCATCAGTCTAGTAAACAAGCCCAAGCCACCATGCTGGGAAGCATTCACAGCCTTCAACATTTTATATTTAGATTATTTCATTTCTGTATTTGTTTTGTTTGTGTTTTCACTGTTAAGTTAGAAGCATGAGAAACCACAGGCTTTCTTTCCATTGACAGCACTGCCATTAAATGCATTTTAAATGAATTTCTCTGGAAGACAAACTAGACAGATATTTCAGGCATCTCAGGGGCAGTTTTTGGCGCGACTGAAGTTTACTATTTTTCGCCTCACCAAACGACCAAAGAAATGGAGTAAATGCTCCAGACTGTTTGCTGTAAACTGACCTTTAAAAAGTACTTGGCAAAGACAGTGAAGCCTGAGGCACAGGAGGATTCACCTAAAGCACACCTTATTTTTCTATCAGTGCATCATAAGAAGAATCACCTCATATTTACACAAGCAGGAAGGTTTATTATTCACAAGTGACATACATTCTATGTAGCTTAAAATATGGCATTTACATTATGAAACTGATGTGAGCTACTTTGCTCATTACTTAAGAAAAACCCCTTCATAACAAATTTCACACATGGTGTCCCCGCAGAGCAGTAACTGATCCTTTATAATTCACTTGTTTATGAGGCGGTGTAATCATTCCTAAAATAAGGACTGATCCACGAAATAGTGTGATAAACTGTTAAGTGAATACTCCTGTGTAATTGTTCATTAGATAAAGATAATGTTTTGCCCTGTTTTACAAATAACAGCCAGTGTGTCTTTCTCCAAATGAATCAAGTTTAAACCAACTATGTAATCTTTAAAGCAGCGCTAAGAGTAAAAGACCAACTGACCATTACCTTACATTAATCCCAAATGAGAGTTGACATTTGCAAGCAGGATAACTAGTGTAAGGGCTGCTACGGTTTCAAGGTTACAATAACTTTATCACATCTGTTGGCTACAATTCATTTATCTTTCCCACATTTCTTCTCAAACTTTCTCAAATGTACAGCAAACTCCCTCCTGCTTCACCATCCTGTCAAGTAGACTCAAAATATCTCTTCTCTCTCGCGCCCACATGGGCACCAATCATGAACCAACTCATTAGCAGAATTAGCTGCACCTGTAGCACACCTGGAGCTCCTGCCACTCATATCAACATCAGACCAACAACACAGTATTAGATATATACTGCATATGTTTCCTCAATAAAATGTGTTCGCTTGGTCAAAATATCATGTTAAAATCTAAAAAGTCACTTCCATAGAGGGAATGCGCCGACTGTCGGACACACAGTTTCCAACAATAAACCCATTATGCTACGGACACCACGACGGATGTCGCGTGAATACTAGCAGCAGCAAACTTTATGCACGAAACTCACCGTTCACTGCACCGTCCCATTGCTCCCCTTAGTTCCTGGTGTCCACGTAGAAACAGCAACAAAAATTATCCATTTTCTTGAGTTGGGAAACGTATTCCTGTGAATTTCGCCATCATATCCACGTTAACACGCCACTTTGGTGCAGTATTAACCTGCCGACGAATACGTTCCTAGCTCTCTGCAAAGTTTTCCTTACAGACGTCTGCTTGTCACTCTGTTACGTTGCGGGAGTGCTCGATCTGAGTAACTTGGCGTGCCCGCTGGGTGGTGCTTTAAACCATTATCAACCAGTGTTAAACACTTTTGCAAAAAAAAAAAAAAAAACATTACCAGTGTTTTATTTATCAGCTAACTTCATACAGTACAGTAAACAGAAAAAAAACCTAAGTCAAATTAATATTTGTTGACCACTTCTGCCTTTAAAATACCATTAAATCTCCCCAGTACACTTGCATACAGTTTCTCAAGGTAGGCTACTTGTAGGTAGTTCAAAGAAGGGCTGGCTGAAAGGAATGATCATTTTTTGTCTGTGAAATGCCAGAAAATTGTAAAACTGCTCATTATAATTTCCATATAATTCTACTGTAACTGTTACCTAGACACTGCTTGTCACCTACACCACTCACACTAATGCTTATGGAGAACTGAGTGAAAAATATAAATAAGATGAACCAACAACAATCTTAACAAAACTTGATTTCTATAAGTGAATAGAAGTAGAAAATTATTATGTTTTAACAGATATAAAACCTTGGATAACACAATGGCTGAAATCTGAAACACTGTCATTCCAGTGAGAGGTGTCTGCAAAACCATTGGTGTGCACGGACCATGCACGGACGAGCCCATGGCGCACAAGCGTGTTTGTATTTATGCAACTCCATTTCTATCTTTTATGTATGCTTGGTGCAGGTCTATGTGAGTATTTCCACTGTGATTGGAGGGGCACTGCGGCATTGTGAAAGCCCATCATTCTAGTTTTTCTTTTCTCCACCAGTCACATTTTCATATAAAGAGCTGACAGCCTATTGGACATCATTACAGCTATGCTTTCAGTGCCTTGTGGCACTGTGATGAATACCTCTTTTTGAGGTACAGCAATGTGAAAGTAAACAGTACCTACTGCTCCTTTACACCTGTCACACAGAAACACCTATCGCACACAAACAACCACACACACACACACACACACACACTGATACCCTGAAAAATAGACTTAATTCATACCTGTAGCTATTCAGACACATAGTATGATATTTCAAAAAAATGCAAATTTACTTTTTTCTCTCTCATCATCACACACGCATCCAAATGTAAATATTGTGATTGTGTTTGTTGCGTCTGAAGGTGAGGAGAGCTGGCGGGTGGGAGTGAGGCATGCATTTGCAGGAATGCTGCAGTAATGGAATCAAAGACTGATGAGTAGTGCATACCAGGCTATTTTACTCTGCCTGGCTCCAAAACAAAAAGCCACGATCCCCACTATCTTTCTTCCACTGGCCCTTCCAACCCATCTCACAACATATGTCCTTCTGCCCACTCCTCCACTGCCACCCCACCCCACCCTCCGAACTCTGAGTTAATCATTTAGAAATAATTAAATTCAATAAAGCGGAACAGATTAAATAAGAAACAACGATTGGGCGTTAAGGGGCAGGGTGTGGAGCAGAAGCTTCCTCCCCCACTGTACGGAACAGCAAATGATCTGCTAAAACAAAGATGGAGAGAGACACAGATGGACAGAAAGAGAGTGAGAGGAAGGAATGACTTACAAGAGTTTCAGGGAAAGATAGAGACAGCGGCTTCAAAAAGGTATGACAGAGGGTAAGGGAAAAAGCAAGGGAGTAAAAGGAGAGAGCAGAGGTGCTTGTGGATTGGTTAAATATTCATAAAGGCTGCATGGTGATGGGTGGTGACGTAGAGCAGCGAGGGAGATAGAGGAGACTGAGGAGAAGGAGGCAAATAATGAGCAGAGAGAAAGAGACACCCCCATGCTTTACGACACAGCTGGAGGCGCACAGGCAGTGAAAGCACAGACACAAACCCACAAATACAAATGTGCAATTACGGGGAAGCAAATATACATGGACGCACAGGAATGGCAGACTTCCACTTAGACACAGAAAATGATCTGTTTACTCTGAACATGTGCAACTTCCATCATGACTAAATTACTAGTATTTAAAGGCTGTGTTTCAATACTTTACTTAGTATCAACAAATTCCACAACAGATCAATACCAAAGATGTGTGAGACGTGTCTCAGTGCAGTCTATTCCTTTCCTGAGCCCACTGGTTCCTACTGAAGACGTAATTCTTTTTTTTTTTTTTTTTTTTTTTTTTTAAAAAGGCCACAGGTGTCCTTGTGGTTTCATTTTATAATGTTCAGCAATTTCATAAAAACAGGAGTAAATAGACCACTTGTTTGACATTATTTTCAGTCTCAAATAAATACACAGTTGGTAGAGCTAGTGAGGAGAGTGTATGTGGGATCGACTCAGAATAATACAGTTATGAAGAAACACATCAGCCAGTGCAACTGTGTGGCTCACTGATGCTACTGTTATGGTTTCTGGACAGCAGTGGAGCTCTAAGGCACGGAGGAATAAGCTTTGGATACACAGGTAATAAATGTTAGTACAATCAATTCAGCTCTGGTCTTTTCATGGGATTTGTTGACAACAAGAAAAATATAGAATATCAGCAGACTTATCCTTTAAGGCTGAAGTAAATTAGTTTAGTGCAGGTTTTCCACAAATTGGATTCCTATTGGCCAACGCCTCCCGAGAGAAAGCAGTACCAATATTGACCTTGGTAAGGCATTTCACGTTTTGGCTGTGGTTCACACCGCAGCATCTAACCGCTGCTTGATATTCAAGCATTCCTCCACACACACACACACACACACACACACACACACACACACACACACACACACACACACCTCACTTTCAAAGGAGATGATTTGTAAGTTGGACTGTAGTTCCAGTTGAAATCCCCCCTCTTGGCCTTGCAGTGGGGAAGAAGCTATTGACCGGGGTGCACTGGATTGGACATAAACACTGTATTAGTGTGATTGGTTGGACAGAGCTGATCCATGCTGGGGGCAGCCTGTCTGCCTGCCTGCTGCTGCTAACCAATCTCAGAGGGGAAATCGGAATTCAATTAGTCTGGCCGGAGGAGCTCTCTCTCTCTCTCTTTCCCTCTCTTATGTTTGTTATCTAGTCTCTTGGCCCTTCTCTAACTTGCTCTCTTGCTATCCTCCTTTTTCTCTTTCTGTTTTCCTCCTCTTTTCCTCTTTTCTCCCTATCTCAGTGAGAATTTCCTTATGACTGCTGCTGCTAACCGGACATAGAGTAGGGAGCGGAATTCAATTAGCCCAGCCTCAGGAGCACCCTCTTGTTTACTATTCATCCTTGCACTCTTGCACTTCATCTGATGGTCACTCTGAATCCCTCCTCTCTCTTTTCTCTCCTTCTTGCAGGTATCTCCTCTGCTCTCCTCCTGCCTGCTTCCAGCAGTGGTATAAATCCTTACTGATGGAGGGATAAGGCATGGGCAGAGAACAAAAAAAAAAAAAAAAAAAAAAAACAGAGGAGGAAGAAAGCTAAAGGGAGAAATGGAGAACGATAGCCATAAGAGGCAGTTGACATCCAGGGGGCTGTTAAAAAGAGAGAGCAAAGATAAAAGAGGCGGGAGATAGGCATAGATGGGCCTGTAAAGAGGAATGATGGGATAATGGAGTGAAAAAGTAGGAGGTATAAATAACTAGTTATGATGGCAGCAAGAGAAACTGAGAGTCACAAATGAGAGCTAGAGGGTGGTAGAGAAACGCAAGACAGAGAAAGTGGTGGACAAAGAAAATAGAATGAGACAATGAGACACAGGAGTTTCAAGATGTGCATATTAATATGTACAATGGAAACCAGAGAAATATAGAAAATGGAGAGACAAGATAGAAATACACAGAGAGTGCAAGGAGAAAATGTGGGAGGCTGATATGAAATGTATTCATCATGAATATCTCACTCCTGACGCGACAGATGTTCTGAAACCCAGTCAACACGTCCCTCTGCTCCCCACTCCCTACATCTCGCCCATTATCAAGCTCCTCTGCCTGTAAACCCACACATAGCCTGCATTATCACAGACTCATATGACACGGCAAGCCGCTCTTGTGCAAAGCGCAGGCTACTTTCAAATCTCCTCAAACAGTGGTAAATTCAAGTTGCACAGTTATTAGATGTCTCTTTTCCACCCGACCAGGGTGTTATCTGCCATCACCGCACACCCACCTGTGGAAATTTTTATTGCTCTGAGTCTTCAGTGGAGGGAAATGGCGAGAGTTGCCCGAAAAGCACTTCAGACTTTATTAATATTACTCCAGTGTGAGCTCCAGCACCTGCCAACGGCTTGCACTACGTTCATCCACAAATCCCAGGAGTAGCCTGTTTCCCTTTGATGAGCATCTACTCTCAGTACTTTCCTGGGTTTCAAAGTTGTGGAGGATGTAAAGTTTTCTATTACGCTCTACTCAAAAAGAGGGAGGTAGTGCTTCATCAAACAACAGCAGTGTTGAAAAGAGGTAGGCATGGAGGTAGATTTAAAGTGGAACAACATTTGATCGTACAATGTGATCACAAGTAGCAGCTACAATGCGTTACATTGGGCTTCACTAAAAGAAAAATATCAACTATTTTCTCTGACTCACTCGAGATTTTCAGAAAACCAAGACAGATGAGTGCTTTGTACAACAAGATCACAAATTAAGTCACGCTAACTTCTGTAAATTAGGCTCATTTCATGGATTAGAAAGACAGTTTAAATAAGGCTCATCTACATGTCATACCCCTGGAAACTTAACCCCCCCATTTTTCGCCTTAAGTCTGTGCACATACTGTTTGTGATTTTAAATGCACTGAGCACTTTAACTAAAATAATAAATAACATTAACCCAAGGCTACAGCATAATTTAAAATGTTACTAAAATGAGATGATAGCAAGGTACAACCACAAATATCTCTCATCACTCAAAGTAGTATAATGTAAGCCAACTGATAAAGAACTTTAGTCTCCAGAAAATGTTAATTATCTAATTATCTTGATCTGAAACACATTATCTGGCTGGGCTCTTATTTGATACAGCTTAATGTCATGTTGCATTTTATGCATGTATGTTAACTTCAGCACTTATGACACAGAGAAGATTCACATTACTTCACATGTACTCTGTAGCTGTGAACACTGTGGTTTTCCATGGTTTTCCATTTGTTAGGATCACTCATGACAAGCTTTTCATTGTAAACCCTGCTTTTCTGAACCTTCTTTATGAAACATCACCACTTAGACACAAACTTATAAAATGTGATTTCTATTACAAATATATTTTTTCGCTCACTGAACACGCTTGACAGACGCATTGTGGTAATGTAGATGAAACTGGACAGGAAGCAGTCTGTTCACCATTCCCACATGTTACTTTCATGACTGCATCCGCCGTTGTATTCATCTTTTTTGTATTACATGGGATGTAAAACCAGCACAACACCTGTGCTAATTTAAAAGGTATTGCTTTGAAGACACCCAGGGCAAGGACTTAGACAAAGCTGCTGATCCCACCGAGAGATAGCAGGGCGCGACTACTTTTGATTAGCATGCTGTATGGGGAAGATAAGGTGGCATGGAGGAGTGGTGGAAGACTGGGGAGTTAAAAGGGTTTTCAAGACCACTCGTTCTCAACATCTTTTTCTCTTTTGAAGGGAATTGCCTTGGAGCAAGCAAATACAATAAGCTGTATTTTCTTTCGGGGAGTGTGTGTGAGCATGTGCATGTGCATGTATACTCACCTGAAAGAATGCACAAGAAAGAGGGGGGAAAAGGTAAGCGGAAAAGTTGCACTGTGGACGTGTATTTGTGTCTATTTGAGAACTTTCTGAATCCCCAGAGGAGAAAAAAAAGTCTGTTTCTTATCTGTCCTTGTGTTTCAAGGGGGGGATGAAAGCAATCTTCAAATGGCATCTGCAGTCGGAGGAGCACTTGAACCCAATCAGCACCCGTCAGACCCAAATGGACCATGGGAGAGTTTCTGTGGTGGAGGAAGCTTAATGCCAATCACACCAAACACTCACATTCACGCACATCAATCAGGCTTTCTCATACGGTCTGGGGTAATAAAAGTGCTGAAAATTCGGCAGCGGTTGCACCTCTGGATGGATAAAAATCAAAACTCTCCAAAAGTTAATAGCAGACCTTTGCTGTGGCAACAAATGCAGCAAACCTGTGGTTATGGGGGTGACTCACACAGAAGGACAGCTTACAACAGCCTATGATGGGCTGTTAATTTGTTTCATCACTAAAAAGGATACTTGTTTCCCCTTTGTTCTCCCATGACTGCTGGTGGCAGACTTCACATCCTCCTTCGCCAACCCCTGTCTCCTCATTCAGCCATAAGGTTTTTCAAGCTTTCATTTCCCCTGAACTTCAGAGGCTGCAATGTCAAAACATCTCAGGCCACCAGGGCAGGTAGTGCTAAATGTCATTGGCAAGCGTCTGCTGAAACACATGCAGACTCTGTAAAGCTGGTGATAATGGACAAGGTTGGACTAATTAAAAATAATGAGCTTTCCATGTGCCAGCCATAAGCTTATGATATCATGCACTTTATCACAGAGTAACATAATGTCATTTTAGACGAATAAAGCTCCAACATTCACATCCATTGCATGGTTTGCCCTTCATTATCCACAGTGAAAGTGAGTAGAAGAGTAAAAGATGTTTTATGTTGTGCAGATTGTAAAGCCATTGTCCATAAATGAACTTGACTTAACGTGATTTACCTTTACAGTCACCTGGTCCACTAGAAAAGGAAATCTAAGGAAATCTCTACACTGTATCTTCAAACCAGTTCATTTACTTATTTGGCAAATTCCATTTCCTCCTGCAAAACAAATAATCAAAGTGTGAAATTTGTTGATTATTATATTTCTGTGTATATATAGTAAAGACAGCAGGAGGTGTATTGTATTTTAGAGCAGGACTACATGAAAAATACAATTTTACTCACCATTAGTAACCTGGAAACTCCATTATTCAGATCACATTTTCCATTCAGTCACGTAAAGCAGACGTTTTTTTGGAAAAGAAATGTAGAGATTGTTCTTGATACATAAAGCTCTTTATTCAAATGTGTGAGTGTTATGGATAGACATTGTGATGGTGGGAAATTTACCAGCAATATTGGCAGCGCAGGATTTTTTTTTTTCTAGTTAGAGAGAAAAAGAGGTGAGAGATAAGTGCAGCAGACAAGGAGGTCCACAAGAGAGTCAGAGAGTAGCAGGCAGATGATGAAGATGATGTTCTGATGATGATCTGTACATGTTTTATCAAAATAGTGAAATTTCTGGTGTATAGTGATTCGGCAGATCAAGTGCACTAAAAGTATGTGTTCCTTTATAATCACAGTTCTCTAAAAATCAGTTTTTAGTAAGATATTTTCATTCATTTACATAATTTTAACTATTAAATTAGTGCAGCTTCCTGTGTTCTCTCTCTGCTGCCACTGACACTTCAGTAAAATAAAGGTTAAACGTCCGTGTGCTGTTTTTGCCAGTTAGATCTGGCCTTTGCTAGTTGTGTGAAACAAGCCAGTACAATGCACAATCATTCACACGCTTCATATCTCCCTCTTGCAATTTGTGATCTCCTCTCGGGTGCACCTCAAGTAGGAAAAAGGGAACAAGTGGGTGTCCAAACAGCCAAAACTTTAAGTGACAAACAATAAAATAAAGGACATCTTTTTAGAGGATTGAGAGGTGAATTTTCTTAAGTAAGAGAAAGTAAAAGAAATTCTCTATAATATAATGGCCAGCATTACATTTAGTTTGTGAGATAAAAAACACCATCTGAGTCTTATGAATTATTAAAGAGATGAATTGTTAGGGTACACTTGGCGAAGAAAAGGGGATTATTGTGACCTCTTACATCCATTCTGTTTATCAGATGAGGTTGGGCTGCATGCCAGTGTCGGTGTGTGTTACAATGACAAACTCCACCTGTACCCACTTAAATCCGGCTTGGGTGGACATGGAGTGGTTTGTATGTGGTTTGGAGAGTTTTTTGCGTGGAAAGCAGGGAAAGGGCACTGCCATGGCCAAATGACGCTCTGTCACAGTGCCAGCCTGCAGTGCTATGCAGTTCAAAACCCTGATGCAGACAGGAAACTGCTCCGCTCTGCCTGCATTTATACTTTGTGGATCAGGGTACAAAAGGTGGCACTTAAGCCAACAAAACATTTAGACAGCATCAGTGGGTGGCACATCCCTGCTGTGTAACCACGGCAACATTTCATGTGGTGAGCACAGGCTGGTTTGTGGTACACAGTGAAGTTTCTTCAGACTCTGGTGTTGGCCTTTGTGCTTTCTTGGTGAAACACTTTTAGTTGTTTGAACTCTTGTGTCTCACTCTATACATGCAAATCCTGTATAAATGTGTGAGCTTATCGAGGCACATTGTAGGACAAAACTACCGCTGTGTGCGTGTGCTGTTTTCTTAGCACATGTTGCAAAGTTTATCTAATGCAACCTTGAAACAACTTTACATTGTTATGCTAATATATGCAAATAATATGCAAAATGATCTACACTTAAGTGGACATAATAGCATAATATACAATTTAAAAAATTATGTTTTGTAATTAGTTCTGTATTCAGTAAAACCGCAGTGATTAGTCTGGAGTAAAGAGAAGACCTTGGTTGTTTTATCATCACCAATAAGCAGAATAAAAGCTAAAATAAAAAAAGAAGAGAAAATAAAAGAACACAGAGAAAGGTGATCAGAACATTTTACAGCATCTGCACAAAATTCATGGAAAATGACAGCTGGTGTCTCTGAGCTAAATCGAGTGAGTATCAGTGTTGACTTTCTAAGATGAAAAAAAGCCAGATGAGTGATGCTAATGTGGGTCTTGAACTGCTGGTCTGTTGGCTTTTTTCTCCTTGTTAATTTTATCATTGTTAGCTGCAGTCGTCACTGGGAAGTTTCGTTTTTAATAATGTTTTGTTTTGTTCCACACTTTTTGGCACCACCTTTAGTGTAGGATGTTATGTTTTCTATTTTTTTATTTTCATTTTTCACTCTTCACAAGCTTCAATTTATAGCATAACAATTTAACAACATATCATTATAGAAAAATGAAAACGTTGTTTCTGGGAAATGCAGAACAACAAAAGCCATGACACTCATCACAATAACACAATAAGTCCCTACTGAGACAAAAAACAACACCAACTAATGAATCGAATTAATTGTATTTTTAAGATAACAAATGTTGCAAGAGGCTTGAGGAAAACAAGCACAGAGGACACGGTTAACCCTGTTAGCAAGTGAACTGGGCTCTATCAATTGAATATCTATGGAGAACCGCAGAGTGGAAACTGGCCAAAGCAGTGAACATGTCACAGTCCCTCACTTTCCAAAGTTTCCTTGCACTCAGTGTCTGAATGGTTACCAATAGCACCACTTTGTCAATGAGCAGAGGGTTAATCAGTCTATATACTGGAGGAAATGCAGTCCATGCCTATTATTGAATCATAGTCAAAATATAATCAGGATAACAAAGACAGGTAAGAGTTTGTATGACAAAATCATATAGTAAACTGAGCAACGTAGCGACAATATAAATTGGGGAAAGTAATAAACAAGTGATAATGCATTATAAATTCTGAGGAGTATCCCCAACACTGATCATTTATGCCATCTCTTAAATTATAGAAACAGCAGCTGTATTAATAGCATCAGGTGACCTTTGACCTTTTTGTAGAATCAGCAGATGAGAAGGAAATTAAAGGGATTTAACAGTTGAAAGCAGGAGGCTGTAACACACTGGAGGTTTGGATGTTTATGCTTTTGAGCGTGTGGGTGCATATGTTAATGTACAGTATGTGTCTATGCGTGCATGTAAGCGGTACAGAAATGAGAGGTGGAGGGGGAAGGGAAGTGTGTTTGTGTGTAGTCCTTTGAGATCTTAGCATCTGTGCCACAGTAATTATTAACAGATTAGCCCTGACAAAATCACCAGAGATAGGAAACAGATTCACAAAGTTGGATTACAGCGGCCTCTACATCTTTTGATCCTTTGTCTTTTTGTTTTTCTCTCTTCTTGCCAACATTACTGAGCATCTACACACACACACAAACACACACACACACAAAAACACACTTACACAAAACCCTCCAAACACACGCATGCAACCAAGTATGCACAAACACAAATTCGAAAAACACTGTTAGGCGAACAATTGGATATATACAATTCATGGTGACACAGAGTAGTGGAGTGACACAAGTGTATGTCGGCTCCAATCGAGAAGTATTTGCACGCTTTTCTCTTTTGTCATATTTTCCCCGGCGAAGTGTTTATCTCCATCGCTTCACACTTGCACAGGCTCATCTAAAGTGACTGGGAGTGAGCAACGCCCTTGGAGTTTAATGCCTCACATGTCTAACAAAGGCCTAAAAGCACAAAAGGGACTGCTAATTAAATATGGATGGAGCTAAACTTATGGCTTGGGACATTTTGCCAGCGGTGCCAGTGAGAGCATGGAACCACTTCTTTTGTTTGTCACCTTTTATTTATCTCACCTTATCTGATCTTATCTTATCCAAGGACTTTCTTGTTTATTGTCATTAAAGAAATGGTCTCTATCTATCGATCTATCTATCAGGGAAACTAACTAAACACATTTACTCAGTACTATATTTAACTCCAAATTTGATGCAGTTTCATTAAGTATTTCCATCTAAATCCTCCAAATATTTCATACTTCTTTTTCATCACATTTATCTTACAGATAAAAACTACTACTTTTGAGATTGTATATTTAAAAAAAAAAGTGTTTTTAAGGACTGAACTAATCAAGCCAACCTTTTTGGCTTACAAACAACAAACAAAAAAACAAACTGTCTAGAGGTTCATATGCCAGTGAGTTCCTTCAATGAAAAATTCTCCTTCTAAACTTCTCAGGTTTTTTTAATTGGATAAAAAAAGCTTTTGGTGCCTGAAGAGGTTAAATTATCCAATATTTACTAAAAAAAAAAAAAAAAGAGAGAGCAAAAATTAGAGAATAGTCCAAAAATGAATACAGATTATTGTAGCTGAATTTATTCACTTTTGCTATTTTCCTACCCCATTAACCATCTTAGGTCACCCAAATTTATACTGCAACCCTTTGGAAGGGGCCTGATGTTTCTGCAGAATGAGTACTTTTAATTTTGATACTTTAAGTTATTTTTTCTGATTATATTTCTATACTTTTCCTAAAGTGGCATTTAAAATGCAGGACTTGTAATGGACTTTTTGTACGTTGTTGTTTTGGCACTACGAGTAGTTCTTCCACTGGTCTTTAGGAATCCTTGTTATGTATACTTAGCTGTTGTCTTGGAGCTACAAGACGTATGCAGATGATATGTCACCCTGGACACCCTGAACACCCCCATGAGCTTTACTTGTTCTATGTTATTGCATATGAGCGCTATATGTTATTACTATATAGGCTCTTACACACCACCTCACCAGGACCAGTGCGAAACATAGTGAGGGCACCTTCTCTGGAGAGCTACAATAACACGCAGGCATGTCTAAGCAGATGGCAGTGATGATGTGTGGTATGGCCGAGTGCACTTGACTTACAATGTCAGATCAGCCACAGTGGGAAGAGGAATTTTCAAATTAAATGCGAACGGAAATAGATGGTTTAATTAAGGCCTCATTTTGGTGATGGAGAGGAATGGCAGTGTCAGTATATTGGAAGACATTTACTGCTTACAGAATAAGGTCAAAGACACAAAAAAAAAAAAAAAAAAAAAAAAAAAATCAGTGAACAGTTTCCTCCCAATTCAATAATAATTCCCTAACAAAGCCGCAGCTCCTAGAGGGGGAGAGTGAAATCTGGTATGAAAAGAGGAATATCTGGTAAAAGGCACCATGTGCTAATATCATGCTGTAAGGAAAAATGAGTTGGAAGATTATCTATTATCTAACCTCAGAAAGCTGAGCTGATATGAGATGAAAATAACAAGCAGGGGGACACTTCAGCAAAAAGAAGGAAATGGGATAAAAGAGTAATTTGAATTTTGTGGCATGGTGTCATTGTCATTTGCGTGTTACACAACCCTCACAGTCAAGCCAGCTTTCTGTCATATATTTGTGTACTGTGTGTGTGTGTTGTGTACCCATTTGCCTATGTATAGCAAACACTAACATATTCCCAGTTGCCTTTTCTTTCACCCTCAGCTTTCTACACGCCATGCAGATCACTTATGACAACCTACACACATTACATCACACACACAAAGTCTGGCGGAGAGACACACATGTGCACAGACACTAATTCGCACTTGCGCTGGGCACGGCTCATAAGGAACATCCATCAACGCTGAATACACACTTGTGAATCTAACGCTCAATAAAGCAAATATAAACCTCCAGTTCCCGTTATCTGTCTTCAGCAGGAGCCAAAGCTGTGACAGAAAGTGTGGAGAAGAGAAGAGAACAGAAGAGAAGAGAAGAGACGAGAAACAGAGAAGGAAAGAAAAATGGAAGAAATTAGAGAAAGGACAAGAAAGGATAAGGATACTCTGATGCAGCTCCATGCCAACTTTCCTATAGTTAGTGTGTATGAAAAAAGACCCCATTATAAGAACACCACACTCATACACTGACACTATACAACAAAATATCTCCTCTGTCATAATTCCATTTAAAGCCACATGCACAACAGACACCTCCATCCTCCTCTGACAGTTCATAGGAAAGAGGTGGTTCAGCAAACTGCATCAAGCAGATGCTGAGTCTTGTTATGGGTGAGCAATTGAATCCCACATTTCTCATGTCTCACTGGTTTTCTTCTCTTTCTCTTTATGTCTAGCTCTCATCATTTCATTTTGCATATCATCAGTGAGCTTTTTCTTTAGAGTCACTTTACAGACCTTATACAACATACATACATGGAAGACTGTGTGTGTGAGTGTCAGTGTATTTGCACTTATACTTTTTATACTTTAATGCAAATATGTGCTGCATATAACTAATGAATGTACAAGGCATGCACTCACCACTGGTTATGTGTACACCTGCACTCATTACTCATGAAAAACTGTCTATGTATGTAAGTGTGTAAGCCTACTGTACTGCACTTGGACTGTCATTGACTTACACTGATCATTTGTTTAAGTGACATATTGCTATGCTCAATGGCAAACATGTCAGAGGTGTGATAATGTATCACTGCCAAACAAATGTATAAAGGTGTCTCCAGACTGGATGTGAAGTGAACTGGGTGAGGTGGGGGGATTCCATATAAGGTCAATGCAAAAGGTACAAGTGGCTGCAAATTCAGATTGGGCAGTGCAAACTGGTGCAGATACAGATTTGTCCTAGTAGCAAATATCTAACTTGATAGCTCTGATATATCACAAAAAAGAAGAAAATTGAGTCCTTGTCAAGTTATGAGATCAGTTGGAGGCTAAGGCTGAGCTGTCGACACATGGAGACAAACTCCACACACACACACACACTCATAACATATAGGTACATAGGTAGATAGCTTACAGTTAAAGAACCCAGTCTGAGGTGATGAATGACTGGAGACTGTGATTTGATTTGATCAGTGGTCACTATAATTTGCATAACATCCACTACTATTCAAAAATAGTTTATTTTAATCAAAAAGGGGGATCATTACAACCTTAACCACAACCACCATGATTTTTGCCCAGCCATGTCGCTTTAACCACAGAAGCGGAAGCTCAAATGCTGTATTTGAGGATGGGGTCATTTTGGAAGGCACAACAAAAAACTATTTTACTGCCAAGACACAAGGATGTGCTGGTGTCGCCCTTTACACAGCTCGTATTGTACAAGAAGTCTGACTGAGGCAGATCAATCAGTAATGGCTTTGAGGGGCACACAGATGGTGCTGGGGTTCCTATCTACCACTGCCAAGACCTGGGGTCCTTCCCAGAAGCCCGCTGACTTCTATTGGTAGGTGGTGGGTCGCAGGAGGTGAGAAGAACACCACACCATGTGTTGTGGAGGTACAACATGTCTGTTATATCATACCACCTCAGGCTGACAGTAGGGTTAATCGTATGAGGACTGCAGAGCACAGGGACTCTGGCTTTTTAAACTGGCAGAAGAACTGGGGAAAAAATATCCAAAAATGGATGAGACGTGAACTGGGAGGGCACAGAGATGTATGGATCTGCCTGAGTTTTCCCAGCATGAGACACCTTGTGTGTGACTGATTCTTCCCTCCACACAGTAGTGTTTGTGGATCTTGGGGTTTAGGTATGGTAGTTGGTTAGGAGACACTTGGTCGTCCCTGCTCCCTCATGAGAAAGGTCAAGCTTGATTGAAATCAGCCAATAAGACCTTCACTGGGCCCCCGCGGCAGCCGACACACACCGCTGCATTTTCTCTAGCTAACCGCTTGACCATCACTGATTTCCCTTCTCGCTCCGCAGTCATTTATGACTCTGCCTTGTGTTATCATAGCCCCCAGGTGAGGCCATGCTTCCCTAGAAGGAAAGAGGAAGAGTTTGATAAGGGGGTGATGGAAGGAGAGAGATAGAGAGACAGAGAGAAGAAGAGAGAGATATGAAAGGATGAACTGATAATGGAAGTCAGGGTGGGATGTAAAGATATGAAATATGGGAGTCTATGGTGCCTAATGTCACTGATATCCCCCCCCCCCCCCCTCAGCCCTGCATTGCTGTACACAGAATAAATAGCTGATATTAGCAACATCCATGTGCAGTATAATTGACTGGCATTTTTTGCTCAGATGTAAGCACACAACAGGTTACAATGGCAATAGATTGTAATGTATTGAGGAAATGCAGTGTTCAAGATGCCGTGGAGCCGCTTTGAAGAATTAATTGGGTGTTTCTGTGGGAGGCACTGAAGCATGATGGTACATTATCAATAAGCATACTGCTGTCTGAGGGATGAAGATTTCCATCAAGCAGTGAGCATGGCTGCAGCTGTAACTAATGCTTCTGCATTTAAGTTAATCAGTTCCTGTGATGGTTCCTGTACAATAGCTGATTCTTTCTCATTTTACATTCACCACCTTCTTTCCAGAGTGTGTCAGATGTCCTGTACTTATATTAGCTGAAGTATCTCAACATATTCAGTGGAGCATCTGGGGATGAAAGGTGTTTTTGAGATAGCTGAGTTTTTGAGATTTCCTTGTTGGGGAGATTTATTGCACTTTGATTTCTACAGCCTACAGTGTTAGCTCTTGACCAAGAGAAGTCAGGGCTCACTTACACAAACTAGCTCTGACTATTCTTATTCTATGAATAAGCCCTGTGCTCTTTGCGAAAGGATGCACGCTAATATAGGTGACATTTGTTTAGGCATATTCAAACAATGACGGATACTTTATTGATCTAACATTTCAGATGGTGATACCGTTGACATGCATGAGGATTTCTATAAAAAATCTGTGAACAAGCTAAAAAAAATAGAGAGGAAAGAAAAGAGATAAAATACTTGTCTTTGTTGGGTTCCAGTTAAAGAAAATGTAAAGATGGTGGAGCAAACAGACATTAAAATACATTTATTTCACTGTGTGATCTGTGTTCTGATCTATTGTTTTGGCCTCCATTTTCCTGGGAGCTTATGTCAATGAAAAAGTACTGAGTTACTGTACATCATGTAGGTGGTGAGTGTTTCCAGGAACACAACTAGTCATCCTTACATCTATTTATATGTCCAATGGGAAACGATTAGTGGATACAGAACGTACTCAACATTTTTGCTTGTATCTTGTATTATGAGAGGGTGTCAATGAAAACAAGCTCCCAGCGAGATACATCTGTACGTTGAAAAGCTCTCTAAATGTAAATTTTGACATGAGATCTTATGTGATGTATTACATTGAGCTTTCCTATGCAAATTTGTCAAGCAATTTGTGTTCCACATCTCACTTTAGGAGCTTGGCCACATGTAGCAGCATGAGAGCCTTTTATTTAGACTGTCAATACATTCCATGCTGTAGCTTACCTTTCACAGATATGTGCAGAACCACCTGTAAGTGTAAGAATGACAAGGGATTCCCTGGATTATCCTGAATGATTTTGTTTGGTTACAGTCCCACATAAACAGTGTTTTAATGCAGACGCATCTCCCTTTTTTCTCCAGGGTGGGAGAATAAAAAGAAGTGGATATATTCCCCGCCCAGCCCATCACTGCCATCAGCATTCATAACCTCTGTGTCAGATCAGGCAAGGGCTTCTGTTTCGATTAAACTTTGCTCACACCGGGACGACATTTACGTGAGAGGACAGCTGATATTTTCACACTGTAATTACAGGCGTAGGTCAATGAAACGCAGAGGCAGCTGCTACACGCCCAGTTCTTACTGCTCTGGCAAATCAGTGCTGACCCAGCCAACAGAGCTGCATATAGATGCATATATTCAGTGAAGGAACAAAAGCAGAGCTACAGTTTATAATAAAACTGAGTACACCCCCGGTCAATATCACTAAAATGATAAATGATTCAAATTTATATCATTGTACAGTAATATTTTTAAGTTGCAGGTATTGAGTATTTAATCTTATATGTAATTAAATACAAACATTGAAAACACAAACACCAAAGTACAAACTCAACACTTCAGAAAGATAGGGAGAGGGTAGAGCCAGTAGGCTACTGAGCATAGGCTGATAGTTACACAACCTTACATTACAAACAGTCACTGATCAGACAGTGAGAAGCACACTGCATGAAGCAAATCATTGCTCGCAAAACAGCACAAAACTGCAAGATTAAACTTTGTGAAAAAACATGAAAAGATGCCTCATGATAGCACATTCTTTGGTTAGATGAACCAAAAAAAAAAAAAAAAACTTTTGATCTGATGGGGTACAGGATATTTTAAGTGCTCCTGGCCAAAACTATAACAGTGACTGCAGAGAGTTGGGGGTGTGTTGATCTGGGACTGCATCAGTGTAAAACATGCAGGGAAGATGACATTTATAGATGGTACTACGAATGAAAGTTTGTATATCCACATACTGAATGAAAAGCTGACTCCCAGTCTCAAGACAAGTTCATCAAACACCATGACCCGGCCAAGCATGTCCCCTGACCTGACTTGAAACCAGTACAACACCTTTGGATTTAAATTTAAAGTGGAAGGCAGAACATCCAGAACATCTCTCCACAGATTTGTGTCAGTATCATTCATGCCCAGAAGGATCAAATCTGTCATCAGAAATAAAACCGGAAATACAAAATATTAAGAAACATAAAAGAATGGAGCCTCATTAATGAGGGGTGTACTGACTTTTGTTGCAGTCGGTTCTTGTCTATGGACACTTCATTAGTTTAATTAGTCAAACATTTCTGTTTTTCAAATTAATTGGCTCCATTCTTCTCAGGCTTTGGGAGAAAACAAATATAATTGTATTAAAAGAATAGGATTTACGAAGGCTTTGAAAATGCATGTCTCAACACTATGAGGATAATCTTGACAATTCATTCTTATTTTTCTTCCAGAAAAGGAAGTAACATTGATTTAGTTAGTTTAATGTACAGTTTCATCTTCATTTTATAGACATTTGACTGATTTATGTCCTACAATTAGATACCTGTGTGTCAGAAGATGTATACATTTGGTTTCAATTTCAATTGCCTTGCTTTCCCTTTTTTTTTTTTTTTGGTTTGCTTTAAATAAAGATTATGATAAAAATTTGTCACTGTACATTCATTTTGTTTCTCTATAATGATTGCACACACACCCACACACACAGTACCCAACAGCTGAACCCTAAAAGCAATTACAGAAGCACTGGACCTGCTTACAAACAGCTCTAGACTAACACACTGCCAAATAGGTGGTACCCACTTTGTATGCAAAGCCACCTTGAGACAGGAGGTATCTGTAGGTGAGCCTCAACTCTGAAGACATTTGTAAGTGTCAGATCTGGAAACACAAGCACGTACAAACATGAGTAAACATGCTGATGATGTTATGTTGAATTTTAAACCTTTACTAAATGCCACCAATGCTGAATTGAGCTCCCACAAAATGAGGAATGATGTACTTTCTGGCACTAGATATTTTATTTTGACAATTCAGTAATTAAGGACAAAGCTAATATGAGCTACATATCTTCATTTTTATTATTATTTTGGCAACAAAAAGGCTGAATATTGTAGCTTTCAGCTCTCCTGCTCCATGATATGGTTTGTATACAAGAGTATGCTTTTTGCTGCTTATCTTCGATGGCACAGCACAGTGCCTGTGTCCAGCAGAGTCTTTTTGCAGTAGTCTCTCACCACTAGAGAAGTCGTATACTCACTTTTCTTTAAAAAAATAACTACAACCGGTGGCAAGTATAGATTAGTCTATTGGTCCATCTGTCCATCTGTATCGTTTGGTAATAAGCTCCACCTCAGATTGAGTAAAGTGAGGTTCTGTCGATTACAGAGGGAGGCTTGTGACCGATTTGTTAGCCTGTGTCATTAAAACCTCTCCCCTTTACTGATCGTATATATTGATCTTGAAGTCAAAGTATCAAATTACTAAAACAGAAATGCAGAAATGGTTGATTTTATGGAGCCAAGACAGATGCATCCTCTCAAGAATTACATGCTTGTTTTTCATTCATTAACCTTTAAAACCAAACTTTTAATTTATTTGCATATTATTGCCCTGTCATTTACTTAAGCTATTAGCTAAACCTTTCAGTTTAAAATGCCTAATTAATGTCCGCAAATCTGAGGTCTAGTTACAGATCACCTCCATTTTAATTAGGCTGTCTTTGTAAATACTGTATGAAATATTTGAGTCGTCTGATTGCTTAGTGTGTTTTTCATTTAACATTTTTTTTAAAAAAAGTAATTCTTTAAAATCATTTTTATTTTCATCATTCTAATGTAGTTGTGACTCAGCACAGCTGCCCACCTGCCTCCCACATCAGTCATACTAGACTGAATAAAAGAGAAGGTGATTGAACTTCTCTCTCTGCGCCTCTGTCTGAGGGAGCTCAGCTGGGTCTAGCTGTGCTGTTACCCGATACAGCTTAGCCCTCTCATCAGATGCAGGCTGGTGCGGGGAGAAACCATGTTGGGCTAAGGGAGGGATAACTAGAATCTCAATCGACTTCAAAGGGGAAACAAGTCTAGACTAACGCACTGCCAAATAGGTGGTAACCACTTTGCATGCAAAGCCACCTTGAGACAGGAGGTATCTGCAGGTGAGCCTCAACCTGATGAAAAAATTTGTGAGTGTCAAATCTGGAAACACAAGCACGTAAAACCCCATGAGTAAACATGCTGTTGATGCTACATTGAATTTTCAACCTTTTCTAAATGCCACCAATGCTGAATTAAGCTCCCATAAAATGAAGAATATTAAGCTGCACTAGATGCCCTCCTGGCAATGATCATGTCATGGTTTCAGGAATTGTGGTTTGGTGGTATTGACAGAGATGTTGATTTCTACTTCAGCATAAACAGGTCTAATTAACAGTTTATTCTCCGCTGTCTTACTAGGCAGTCATGAATCATTCACTGTGATCATCCATGTCCCCGACTCCCTTTACAGTCTTCCTCATTTGCTTTGGCACAAGCCTTGACTGAAAACCATGCTTCTCAAAACACTGAGAGGAATTCTCAAATCTGAGAAAATACAAACATCTTCAATCTAATAGACATTAGTGCACTAGAAAGACAAATATCAGATATGAAGTAGATGAAATATTGTAGCTAGACAGGAACATTTCTACAACATAACTGGCATGACTTTGTATTGTTGAGATGGTTATTGTTACTGTACAATATCATCTGTCATTTATTTGTATTCTACAGTACTGATACTGTAAGGTATTTACCTTGAATAGAGGTTAAAGGTTAACAGTTGTGATGGATACTGGTTGTAGAGGATATTCGACATAACTGTTACTAATCATAACTCTACATAGGAAATACAGAAAATAGGCAAACAAAAAGTAACTTCACTGTCACAGTTCCTTAGACATTTTAAAGCCTTGACTGAGGAGCTGTAGTGTGCAGACCTTCGTTTTTCTTTCTTCAAAGCCTTGACTTCAACAATGAGATTTCACTCTGTTAGCAATGAAGAGCTGGTTGAGGAATTGTCCTTTTGCAGCAAAAATGAAGTGCTGTTGTGCACAGTATAAAATGATGTGGTGTTTTGAGAACTGCAGCAGTGTTTCAGAAACTATGCTTAAGCAATTAAGAAAAACTGTAGCATTCCAACATGGCAATGAGCGCTCTCTGACTTGATGATATTCATGCTTGTGAAGCACTGGATTAGAAATGATCTGGATGCCCTGCCTTTCACCTTGTGCATAACTGCATGACTGCATAGACAGTTAGGGATTATCAGTGCACATGCAGCCGATACATGAATACAGTCAATGGACCGAAGCACATATGTTTAGTTATTTAAAGACATATCTTCACTAAACACAAGACATTTGTGGATGCCTGCAGAGCATGACAATGTCGGGGGCTGTTGTTTGAAGGGATGCCAGAGGGGCAGTGGGAATAAATGGTTTGCTGGGTTGAGGGTGGGGCATTAATTAGTATGCCTGTGGCTTTATGAGTAGAGGTGGACACCAATATACAACCACTACAGTTCTCCTACAGAAGCTAAATAAATAAATACTAGCAAATACATACAAATAAATACAGGCAGACTGTATATGTCATAATTAGGCATTGTGCTGTGTGTGTGTGTGTGTGTGTGTGATATGGAGTCTGGTTTAGGGTGCCTCAAAGAACCATCCAATAATGGTTCTTTGAGACACCCTTGGGGATGCTTTTGCAGAGATGGTTCTTTAAAGAACCACTTGCTAAAGGCTCTTTAAAGAAGCTCCAGAGGTGCTTCTGATTGAGCAGTTTTAACATTATCCACACGTCCATCCACCATCTCCACTCATCCTTCATTTCTCTACCAATTAACTATCTGTCTCCTGGGTTGATAGTTGACAAAGCAATGCATAGGGTCAAATGCTATTTCTCACTCTGTGTGTGTGTGTGTATGCATGCCAGGGGTATTTGTATATGTGTGCATGTTTGTTTGTTGAATGCTATCTACCTGTCAGCATCCCTGTTCCGGCTTCCATTTCCAAGTAACTGCTGGATGTGATCAATCCATGCCCCACACAGCAGCAGGAAATCTATAGAGAATAGACAGGCCTCTATCCAACCCTCCATATAATTGGCAGGTTAGAAGTTCATCCTGCCAGAGGGGCCTGCAAGGTAATGTGAAGCTGGCATACTTAAGATATGGACACCAAACATACTAAATCTCATGTCAATTTGATCGTGAGTGAAAGCAGTCTTAAAAGGCTAGATAATGTCCTTCCTTGGTGAGAGAACACCATTCATTTGTCCTGGTTTAGGCTGCCTTAGTACTCTTAGGGCAAAACTCCCTCAGGAACACTATATGGCACGTCCCATTCACTTTCTTTGACAGTGTTATAGGTAGGAAACACAGGGGCGTTGAGGAGGATGACAATTTCATTTTGGGTGGGTAATTTATCAGCGTGAAGGAGCCAGAGATTTGAGGTGTAATGATCTGATTCACTGGCCATCTTGAGAAAGGTCAGAACTAAGATAAATGTCATCTGCGGTGAATTCAAAGGAGTTGCCAAGACTTCAGGAATAAACACAAGACAGGTATTGACTTACGGTGTGTCAGGTTTTCAAAGGGCTGCCCCTTGCTTCTTTAGAACCACTTGCCATTGACAGATTATAATAAAGACATTCAAAATGCTGGCTTTTATTTCTCTGGCTGAGTTCAGTGCATAATGTCTGATAAAAATAACACTATACTGGCCAATGAAAAGAAATCAGAAGAGATAGGTTACATAAAATAGCAGCTGAGAATGCCAGCTACAGGTACCTATAGTATAAATAGTGCATCACATGATTTCCCTATGGAGTTTATCAACCTCAAAGCACTCTTTGTATGCTAAAGCACTGCATTAGAAGCACAGTGATTGATCTCAGCCCCCCACCCACACTGACAGTGGGTGATGCAGTACCTAAAGGCTTGATACTGTGCCAGGCAGAAGCAGACGGCTCAGGAGAAGTTGGTTGAAGGAAGGAAAAGATGGAGAGGAATGAGAGGAAGAGAGACAGAAACAGCGGTAGAGTAGATAGATAGATAGATAGATAGATAGATAGATAGATAGATAGATAGATAGATAGATAGATAGATAAGAGAACAGAATAAATACATAAATATAAAAACAAATAAATGACTTTTGCAATGAAAATAAACACTGACTGACAATGACTGGTTGATATATGTGCTTTAATTTAGTTTGCTAATCATTTTTAATAAATGTCTGCATGGTACTGGATGCTGTTAACTCATGACTCATTCTTTCCCCACTTAGTTACAATAGGATTCAACTGATGGATCATTCTTCCACTGGAGTGGCCATTACCATTTATGCTGGCATACCTATTAAGTGATGCATTGTTTGCATCTGCTTTAGCTTTATTTGTCCCTGGATGGTATTTTATTTTAGACAAAAGCGTGCAAGAGGAATGCAAAGCAATAGGCATAAGCAAAACAATATAAAACAATAAGCACACAACAAAACAATATGCAGTAAAACACTTGGATCCACATGGTTTATGACAGTGAAAATATCTGTAGGATCATAACCTTAAAGCTGGGATTCAATAACAGCTAAAAACATTTAAATGTAAGCACAACTCTTACAGATGGGAAATAGATAAAAGCAATGTAGACAAAAAGAAGACAATGCCCATTCTGTCATTGCCAACATAACCATTCATGACCATATCATCATCATCTCTGACATTTGGGACATAGTACAACCTCCTAAGTGTGTGTGTTTGTGTGTGTGTGAGAGAGAGTGCAGCAGAGAGAGAAAATGTTCCTGCCTCTATCACTCTGCATGAGAACATTTTTAATCCCATTTTGGCACTCTCCTTCAGAGATTTTGATCAGCACGACACAACTGCTTGTAACTTTCCTACTGGGAAAACAATTGGTGTAGCCCTTCTGGCCTTCTTTATAGTGCTCTAAAAAAAATTCTGTCACCTAACCATTTAATGAGACACTTATGGAACCTGTGTCCTGAATCAGCCTTGTGAAAAGGAAAATAGCTTGAGTTTGAGACACAAGTAACAAAAACTGGGTAAAGAATGTGATGTATCAATATCTCTGATATGTTATTCATGTGTTTACCCTAACCACAGATACATATCAGAGGTTGGAACACCAGACTTTAGAGGAGAAATGTTACATTAAAACAATGTTTTGCTTAAATGCATGAATAAAAAAGGAAATTTCACATAAAGGCCATGAACACTCATACTAAAGCCATAAAGGTGTTTACACTTATGACTTGGCTTAGAGTCCTTCTCAGGACTCTGACTGATTGACAGCTCTCTCACTCTCCTGTCAGCTTTGTTGCACCTGTCACAGCGGGACAAATTACACCTTTATCATTATAACTAATACACAGGATCAGGCGACCCCATGACTGTACAATAAATGTGACTTTGGAGCCAGGACACAGTTAACTTAACATAAAGACTAGAAACAGAGGGAAACAGCTAATCTGGCTCTGGCCAATGATAACAATATCCACCTACCAGAACCTCTAAAGCTCTTTAATTAACATTTCCATGTATAAAAACCCACTGAGCAAATAAGCCCTTTTCTTAAAATGTCCAACAGTTCTTTTAATGATGGCTACATACAGCACTACAAAGAACCTCTTATATTTATGTCAGGACTTCACTACATGACATCAGCCCAACAATGCCCTGTGCTTACGGTCTTGGAGCACTAGGAGTGAAAAAGAGCCTTTGCGCCGGTTTATCTTATATTGCGTAATATATCATAGTGAAAGATATTCGACGCAGCACCCAGGACGCCTCGTACCATCCTGACATGAAGACTAACATGTTAGAATTTTGTTTGCAACTTATCTACTGCCAGGTGGAATAGTGAAATCTATCCCTGGCACGTTTCTTTCTGAGCACCTCTGTACATCATAAAAGACTGTAAGCTAATATGCACTGTTTCATGTCTCTCCACCACTCACAGCATGAATTTCTGTCTCTATGATTGCCTAATCTGACACAGCTTCCACCTCGAAAGATAAGACTATTGTGTAGCGTAATCTTGGCATTACACACACGAAATCAACCTGTGCTCATCACACAATTATCCTGCCCATGTTAGAGTAAATATCTGCATCTCAGTCCCATTTGGTGTGTGTGAAAGTCCATATTCCTGCCTGTGCACCGCCAAGATTGGCTGTCAACAGGTTAATCCCAATAAATCCAGCCATCTAAATGATTAGGGGTCTCATGCAGCAAAGCGATCAATACAGAGATAAAGAGAGGGATGTGCCATGGCCAACCAGCTCCTCACATCTCTGCTTGCTACGTCACAGTGAGCTCCAGTGATTGTAGTGGAGCTGGGGGAGAAGTGGGCGAAGGGGACTGCGGCATTTTTTTAATTTCTGAAGAGCAAACACACACTGCCTTATCATTGTGTCAGGGGAGAGCCAATTCGTGATTCGCAGTCACAAGCTTTAAAGCGGTCAGTCCCTTATTTAGGAACTCATACACAGTCAAAGACACACAGCAGTTACACAGTGGACTGAATCAGATGTGTATCTCTCTCTCTCTCTCTCTCTCTCTCTCTCTCACACACACACACACACACACTGATCTATGCATGAATTTAAGTGAATTTAAGTGAATCTTAAATGCATATGCATATAAATGTGCAATTTTCATTACAATCCCTTACTATTATTCATGGCCTGTCTGTTAAGTATAACAGTAGTTTCCTTCATTTTAATTTGTGCATGTGCATATGAGATGTGTCATTAGCAAACTATTCTTTATTGTTATGGTATAAAATGCCATAAATATATTAACATAAATACGATAATGAAATCTCAGTAGATGGATGAACGCATGACCTTGAACGCTGTATAACATGGATTTAACTACAGCTTGACAGTTAGGTGCCACTGTATAACGTAATTGGTAGATCATCTGGTCATATTCTCTCTAAGCTGAACATAACATAGTTGGTAGTTAATTGGGCGAATGATAAAGTGATTATATGAACTTGCATACAGTACAAATATTTATTCATACATAATGTATATATATGTGTTTTTGTGTGTGGGTGTGTGAGAGAGAGCGAGGAAGAGCAAATGATGAGCTTTCCACCTAGTTTAATTGTTTCTATTTGTTGTGAGAAAGTCAACAGACACAGCTGGAAAGCCTCAAGACTCAGTGGAGTTTGAGCCAAGAATGAACCCTGGTCCATCGAAGTCAGTGACTGCACCCTACATAGACCATCACTCTCTAACCGGCACTGATAGTCAGAGCCACAGCATCAATAAATGGAATCAGTTCACCTCCAGCCTACATCTACCATCATGTCTTCAGATCCCATTTAAGTTCTAAAAATCCCCTCGAGTAACATTCTCAGCCTAAAGGGTGCCAAACAACTCCTACTGCCTAACCAGCAACCTTTTGCAACTTTCGCTCTCAGACCACTCTCAAGGAAGAACAAAGAGAATGCGAGTGGAGTGTGAGGCTAGATGTGTTTTTGAAGGTTTTCAGAAGAGATGGCGGGAAAGCCACAGGGCTAATCACAGGAGAGCAGAGGTGATAAGCCGGCTAATGGGTTTGACACTTCTGGTCGCGTAGCTGTGGTCCCTGCACTACAAATTCTTATCTCTTCAGGGCTTCTAAACCCACCTGCCACCTATGCATAAACCTAGCTTTTGCAAAGTCACAGTTTTTATGTCATACCCACAGTACTAGACTGACAACTCACAATATCCTAGTGCTTTCATGATAACCTCTGGAGTCTTAGACCACACCTTCACTTCCTCTTGGACAAATTTAACTCAGTATGTGAAATGTCTAATAAAGACAATGATTATTCCAAACTGCAATCAAAATGGATTGTGACCAGATTGCTGATTAGACATAGGTAGATAAATGGATTTAAAATTTCAACTTTTTCACAGATTTTATATGCAACAAAGTAAAATATTGACTTGTCAAGTGGACTGTATCTGGCATCAAAGACCATACTGATACAGATATATTTTTTTAACAGTTGATCAAACAACTCTTCCTCCTTTGACAAGATAACATTGTGCTAACTTTGCAATGCATAGATGAAAAAGCTTCATATAGCCTATTTATTTATTTATTTATTTATTTAATCAGCCTACATCAGTTATTATTTCAAGTACACTTAATGAACTGTCAAGCCAAGTGAGGTCTAGATCACATTTTGGCTTGATGAATGAGTCTGACAGATGACTGAGATATTCCAAATTCATCAGTGCTACAAACTGCATTTTTCCACACAGTCACAGTAATGGAGAGTTGTGCAAAATTGTCACCTCTGGTGTTTTTGTATTACTTTGAATTGTTGGTGAGCTGATCGAATCCTAATGAACTCACCAGTCATCAAAATATGCTTTTAAAAGTTCATTATAGCTGCATTTTCCCCAAAATGCTGATGCTATGAGGCACATTACTGGCAGAAGCAGATTGACTGTGGGTAGGTGAGTAAGGAGTTCTCTGTACTACTTTTAACTTCTCTCAGATTTGGGAGCTTCTTTTAGAGTCTTACAGTTAGCTGATAGACTTTATTTTAGATTTCTCTTAATCAGCATTAGATCTGCTTTTATGATGTTTTGTGAACACTGCCCTTCCCATTCAGGTATGTACCCACTTTGTAGCAGCAGCCCACTGCAGCCAAAACTGGTGAGAGTTTATGGCTCTATAGGAGTATATGCACTACTCCACAGGGCAATGAACTATGTCAGTTTCTGTGTTGAGAGTACAACATGAAATGTGTGAATGAAAATAGTAAGCTGTTATCTGAGCAACTAACCCTGGATCAAAAATAGAAGCCTGTTTCTTCTCAATAGGAAGAAGCGAGCTTTTGGGGAAGGGAGGAAGGAACTGAATAGCATAATTAATGCTGAGGAGAACACCCACTGTGAGAGGAATGAAGACAAAGTGCAGAAAAACAACATCCCTTTGGGGGTGGGCTGAAAACAGTGAGGTGGAATCAGAAAATTGCAAATGAGTGAAAAATCTATTTTCTGGCACAGGGACCCTCAGGTCACCTCCCAGTCTTACCACCTACCACCAGGCCACTCGCCCGAGTGCCCAACTCACCAGGGATCAAAGTCGTCCTCACTGCTTGAAACATGGTGATAATTATGTTTCTTGATCTCTCCACTGTTAACTCCACATTCTGTTTTGTTTTACTGTGCGATCGTGCCCTCGTGTGATCATACGCTCACCTCTACATTTATTAACTGCTCAGATGTTGCTTTCTATCCTTGTCTCCTCTGTTATGATAAAGGGCTATGCTGATTTAATGATAAATGATGAAAAAGAAGTGATTTTAAACACCAAATCTGATGGGTTGTGAGATGATTAATGTGGCAGGTAAGAAAAAAAAATCACTATTAGTTTTAGAACTTTCCTTAAATCCTTGCTCTAGTGTAATAATAGATAATTTTACCTCTTTTGGCCTCAAAAAGTTATTTAAATGAAACCATCTGGGAAGTTTAGAGAGGTAGATTACTCTTTGGTGGACCTGCTAAGCATTTTCCCCTTCATCAACCATTATAATGTCATTTTGTTACTTGAACCCTTTACCTACACCTTTTAACGAGACATTCATGCTTTTCTAGTTAACATACGTGGTGAGATGCTTATGAGGCAGGTCAGGAAGATAACTTGACTCTAAAGCTAGAATTAAACATGTTCTACTCACTACAACATTCAGTGCATCCAGAGCACCTTTTGCAATAGCACCGTTTTATTTAAGCACTCTTTAGCTTTGCCATGCATGCTGCTGCTGCACTACTCATTTGACAAGCACTGCTGGAGATGCTGCATAAAGACTTCCAACAGCCGCCCCAGCATCGACCTGTTTCCTATGAGTCCAGGTTTCCCTGGGGGCAAGTTATTATCGTTACTCCCCATTCGCTGCAGAGGTCGATGTATGGTCACAGGGTGTCACAGCCTAGATGCCAAATATCAACTCTGTAGGGCTGCAAACAATGATTATTCATTATAACTATTATTATTAATATTATGAGAAAACATTTGTCAATAAAGTGTCATAAAATAGTGAAAGTGCCCATCACAATAACCACTGGTCAAAAATGACATTTTCAAGTTACTTATTTTGTTTCGGCAAAAAGCTAAAAGTTTTTGCGTTACAATTATATAAAACACAGTTCAATTTGTTCCATTTTGCTTGATAAATTCCCTTGACAATTAATTTATTTGCAAAATTGTTGCCAATCATTTTATAGCACAACCACCTTCACATGAGCTGACTGAAATATTCTAGTGTTTAAATTCAGGGCAGCATGTTTGTAGCCTGTTTTGTTTTTATTTATCATTGTGCTGCAATGGCCAGATGTTCCACAGATGTTGAGAGTGCTTCACAGTATTTGCCTTATCTCATGTTACAGACTTATAGCCAAATGCTTTAGAAACTTGTTATGTGAACAGGATATCTGAATAAAGTGAAACTTAATAAATCCTTCAGGTTGGAGTGTTTGTTCACCCATCAGCTACAGCCTAGCTCTCGAAGAATTTGCAGAATTTTGGCGTGTTATTAAAGTATGCATTAGCAGAAGAGATGCAGATGTTCGCTAACATGAAGGCATAAATCAGGGCCCTCTGCATGAAGAGAGGTATCTTTACTCACTATGCCACTGCCTAGCCTCCAAAAAGCTGTTTAACAGAAGAGACTGGGAAGAATGGGGACAGTAGCAACTTCACCACCACCTGTTGTCTGATGACGTGGGAGAAGGGCCAAGGAGTAATTAGCAAGGCTGATCTTATGATTGCTGTGGGGCAAAGACGTAAGTGACCCCTTCTGACATGCTATATTTAATGGATTATACAAGCGTCTGCCCTCCCTGGGGGAAAGAAGACAGAGGACTTATTATGCAGTGCGCAACCTGGGAATACGTTCTGCTTTACTGTGCAATCATGCCTTCATCCTTCAAGGTGAGCTAATCTGAAAACACACACACACAAACATATGAACTTGAGCAGTGAGTCATAACACTGTCACATTTCTCCACATCCATTATAAAACAAAGGGAATCTTTGGGGTCTTGTTTCTATAAAACTTACATAAAAAGTCTGTGCCATAACAATTGTTTGATTCTTTCACAACATAGCATCTGAGAAAAACAGAGTGAACAACATGGCCGTGCTGACAGCTCCGTATGATCCATAAATATGTGAGTAAGAATGGATGTTTCCTTACGCTCTTGTTTGTCATTTCTTCTGTGCCTATTGTTTTGAAATTTTATGCCTGACACCCACTGAGCTGTATAACTTTCTGTCTGTGGCATGCCTCCAAGCCCTTCATTCAAAATCATCTATAAAAATTATTATTTATCTCAAAATTAATATTTTAGTTAATGGTGTCAAAATAATACTGATACACTATACTGTGTATGCGGAATAAAAGCAAAGATGCATATTGCAGTGACAGAGGTTGCGTGCTGTTCTTCTATGGTGAATATGCAACAATAAAGGAAACAAAGCCATCAGTAAGTGGTGGGAGATTTTCAGCGCTGTCAGCTTAAATGCAGGAATAAACAGTGGCGTTGTGCTTTTTAGGACCCCTCTACATCTGACCATGCCCTTGAAGAGCTCCTGTTGGAGCAAAGAGGAGTGCCCGAGAGAGGTCTAATCAGCCTGTGACAAATCAGCCTCTTCTCCAGCTTGTTTTTCATTTGGATAATGCAAGCCTCCTCTCCTAAGTGATAAAACAACCTCTGTGGAGTGGTCTTTACACAGCCAGATTAAATGTGATCACCTTGCCAACATACCCTGGAAGATTGCCATGATTAACAGGCAAAAGAGAATAATGATAATCATATGCAGGATAATAGCCCATACCAAATGGCTGCATGATCTGTACATAAATCACAACCCATTTCCCACCCTAAAGGACATGGTTTTACCCTTTGGCTGGATTTGCTTAAGAACAATCAGATTTTTTTTTACCTATATGTGACATAGATCTGATTATCTCATAACCAATGTCAAATAAAAAAATAAACACTCAAAATAAATCCTTTAAAAAATGTTGGGGGGTTGTTTTATTCTTTTTTCAGTGCAAATTCATTCCTTTTTTATTCTGTGTGATTATACACCTTCAAAGTCAGCTAAGGGGCTGCAAACTGGAACACACACGGCAAGGTTGAGACCTCATGAATGTTACAGTGAGGTTAATAACCCAGGGCAAATATTAGCTCAGCTTCAAACAACACAATAATGACTACATGAGAGGAGCTGAGTCTGAGGGTGAAGCCTTGTAAAACCGCTTTATGAAAACTTGTATATTATGTGCAATTTTTTAAAAGCGTGTAAACATGTGTAAAAGCATGTGTATTTAAGTCACTGTGCGTGTATGTGTCTTTTTCTGTGTGCCAAACATTTACAGAAGCTGGGGAGTGGTAAAGTGAACAGATTTGCTGGACATAAAATGTGTAGTTCTGGGTGTATATGTCAATTAATGAAGGCCTAATCGCATCAGAAAAGCTTATGGCACAACACCAGTACTTTATTCTCTTTTGTAAGCAGAGGGAGGTTTTAGCTATTTACACGGGCTGTATATCTGCAACAGACAGAACGAAAACTGGCAGCATCCCATGAATCGCAGGCAGTTCATGCACAGAGTAAAACAGTGTGAAATTAATTAGCATCAACTCAATTTGTGATCTATATGATACGGACCAAGCTAGCATCCAGGTAAGACCTCTGGCAGGCTTTAGCATTACCCATAACCCTCAGGGAAATTGACTCCAGAACTAATCCATATGGGGAGGGAGTTACATGATGAGAGAAAATGCAGAAACAGAGCACATTATTTGACAGGGAAAAAAGAACAGTGCAACAGAGACAGAGAGATATAAAAAAGTAATGAGAAAACAAGTGGAACTGGATCTTAACATTTAGTTTATAATGAGACTGCCTCTTGGGGCTAAACATGGGCAAAGGAAAAGAAAATGCAAAATAAACATGAACAAATCAGCAACAAGAAAAGTGAAGTGCTATTTCTCTCTGTTCTTGGCAGGGTCAGCAGTGTTCAGCAATGTAGACGGAGATCTGCAAATAAGCTTCAATTTTTGTTGCTTTTTTCCCTTTTTTGGCACAATTACCATGTTTGATGCAAAGGTCACATTCATCTTGTTGTTTGTAATGAAGCATATGAGGTAAATACCAAAGCTGTATCTCCATTGGCTAAAGCAGCCTCACTGTGAATTACTGTAAGTGGAGGAGCCTTTTTTTGGATTTATTTAGATCAGATTGAACTTTATTTGGCAAGTATGTTAACAAAGACAATGAATTTGCAGCAGGCCTCAATGTACTTCTACACTGCAGTTCCAAGAACAAGTATACAGGAAGAAATAAAACAACAAAGCTAGACCAAGATAAGCAAACAGCTACAATGTACTGGTAAAACTATATATTGTTTACTTCTGCCTGTTGTGTTGAATGTTTTGTGTAATAAAATACACTTGGAGGCCAGGAAGAAGAGGTGCTGCAGTTGTGGCAAAAGCTAATGGGGATCTAAACAAAGAACCTGATTGTAAACTGTATGTTTATACAAGGTTGTGGTATAGATTGCATTGTGTATACAGCAGAAGTGGTACAAGAATGTATTGCAAAGAAAAGTATATAGAGGTGGATTATGTACATTTACAGGTGGGTTTAAAGAATAAAGAATGAATACAGTGAACTGATGATAGTTCTGCTGACAGTATGCACACAATGATCATACTAGAGTTACAACTATGAAATTGCTGGGTGTCAATGATAATGATATAATGGCTGATGTTTTTAGATGAACACAATAGGACCAAAAGCTTAAAGACCAAAAGCCTTAATAAAGAAATCTTACCTGATGGTCTATGAACAGAAAAATTGTAACTACTGTAATTAAAGTTAAGTACAAGTGACCAAGAGCATGCAGGATTTCTGGCTCCTTCACAGGTTAGAGTTGAACAGTAAACCTTATTTTGAAAGATTACAGTAACAGCTGTAAGGCTTCATTTATTACTATTAAAGTAATAACATCATAAAATCATATCATAAAAAGCACTTAATTACAGGACAATGCTATCCAGTGGGAATGTTTTATACTATGTTACAGTGCCTGACATGTGCTGTAAAATCATGTTCATGACTATAATTTCATCCGGACACATCCTGTAGGGAACTTCAAAGGCTCTTTATTAATTGTGTGGCCTGAACTCTGGACTCCAATGATTTCTGCTGAGTGGATAGAAAGACATCCCTTCCTTTGATCATTACAGCTTTTAGGGGAGGGAGGTGAGGACATTTAGAAGCTCGATCCCTACAGGCAACTAAATGAGGGGAATCATCAATTTAGACAGCATAGTCAAACTATGTTGCTCACACTGCTGATCAAACTTAATCACAGGATCGTTACACTGCGAGCCTATGATGAGTCTAGAATTGACCACCACATCCTGATGAGGATGAGGCAAGCTCCAGGGAGAGATGAGCAGAACTTTATTCCCTATAGGCACCAAATCCCCTTGATGCTCCATTGGCCCTCTGTGTACAGAGACCTACGCCTTAACCTACTCTCTCTACAAAGAGCAAATGCACACATCATTAGACAGTCAGGGGTAGCCTCAAGGTCCAAGAAGTGAGCTCATAAGATGTAATCCTCAGGCAGAGAAAGTAGATGAAAGTGGATCTCTTTCACTCAGCAATGGCTGGTGATATGACTTTTAGCATTACAGTCTGGAAAGTGAACATTTTGTAAGCCAAGACTCTCAAGTAACTGTTGGGTCAGTATCATCTGACCCACACAGAAATATATTGTGACTGTGCTACAGTATAAAAAAGGATATATCAATATTTGAGCCCTACTGTCCAGCAGCATGAATGAATGTATCACTGTTGAAACACTGTTGAGAGTGAGAGCATGTTTGTTCAGCAAACTGTCAGAGGAAACTAGGACTGGAGTGTTGTCATTATCACAATATTAACAAAGATCACCAGCATCAATGTATGAGACTCATCTCCCAAGAAAAATAACAGCATCAGTAATGTCACTAAATGCCCAAAACAAGATTTATTTCCATTCAAGCTAACCATGACCTCAGAAATCTGTTACTGGTAGGCAGTATTGGAAATATGTGCTTAAAGGCCTAATGCTTTCATCTTTTTTTTCAAAATGTAACACACTGTATGACTCAGGTATGCTGACTGTGTGACTTTGGGCTTGCAGTAGACTGTATAAGAATATAGTCAGTAGAATTATTGGTTTACTGTGCAGATTTTTGAGTGCCTTTCAAAACTGCTATATACGATCATTCCAAAAAACAACAACTTGGGCATGATTAGGGAAAGATTATGGTTTGGGTACTTAGTTAGAGAGCCCATTGTCATGGTTAAGATCATAAGTACGTTGTTAGGGTTAAGGAGGACACTGACTGTTGGTGGGAAAGTAGAAGTGAACTGCACGAGTGAACCCATCCAACTACTCCACAGTCAAGTACAAATCACATCTTGCAGATGAGAAGAGTCACATCAAAAACTGCCAATATTCATCTGGAGCAGTTACGCACACTGTATTTTGTTTATTGTTTATGGCCAAATGTAGAAATCAAACTGATGTTCAAAGCAATGAACTGTGCTGCACTGCAATGCATGACATGAGACCAAACATTTCAGAATGTAAAAGAGAAACATTAATACCAAATTTTGTTACTTTTTGATTATCCAATTTATTTCCAGTGCAATGAGCCGGTAGCTCTAAGAGTTAGCAGTATGCTACAGAGAGTTAGCAGTACCCTCAGTTTTCTTAGAGCTCTTTGGGAAATAAATGATGTGGGAACACAGCCTGTCACACCATAAACATGATAATGTGGTCATATGTCTCCTTTCTACTACAGAGGGATGGGGAGGGGGGTGGTGGTGGCCTCGGGCAGTAGGAACAAACTAAATGAGCTTAGTTTGCAGCTACACCTTCAATCACACTAAACTAAATTTGAGGCTTAAATAACAGTGTGTTGGACATATAGAAAAAACGAAAACAGATTGTTCCTTTAAGTGATGGTGCAGTTTCTGTCACCTACCAAAAGAAGACAAATCCTAAAGAGCTTCCCTGGTTCTTTGTCTGCTTTTATAGAAAAGGTTGTGTCCCAATCTAATAAAACACTACTGCTTCACCATTGGGAGTAAAAGAATCAATACAGTAGTTAAATATGCTACTGTATCATCATCATAAGGCTAGGGATAACAAGGATAGCTGACTATGAATCATTAATTTGGACAACAGAAATTTGTGGAATCATGACAGATGATAAAAAGATAATATGATTCCCCTAAATCTCTATTAATGATAAAAAATAAATAAATTATTGTCCAGCCCTAATAGAAATGAATGTGCTCCAAAACTGAAAAACAAAGCACCATAATATAGAAGTTTATGTAAAATTGTGGCCTGTATCCAAAGCAAACATTGCACATTGAGCCATATTTCTCCCAGCAGCACATATATTGAGGACACTTTATATTTAACACACACCCCTCTTAAAATCGAGGTCTGTGGGTGGGTTATAATCAAACCCTGATCAATAATCAACACTAGCCAGCTTGTCCAGGGTCAGAGAGGAAACTCACACAACCCTGGTACCGTATTTTTGCTCTCCCTATTTCAAGCCTGGCATTGATCCTCACCAAAACCAGTGCCAGGTGTAATCCATTTCTGCTGAGACCAGCAGCTACAAAGTTTTTAAAGCCTTCCCCTTTTCAGGAACACAGTGGTAGGATAAACTCTGTTCATACTGCACATAAGAAGCAATAAAAGAAGCGGAGATAGGCTGCATTGGATTAGAAAGGCCACAGACAGCTGTGGAATGGGTTAGTTTAAAGGGATAGCAAAAGCTAAAATGGCTCTGAATGCACAGAAAATCGAGGATTGAAAGGCATTACAGGGCTATCGAGATTATTGATGACACATTCCAAGAGTCTTTCCCATTGAGACCTTGCACTCCGATAAAGGAACACATAATCAGAGATTTACACTGTTAAAGGCAAAATCCTAAAAGCTGCGAGCCCGTTTCCTCACTGAAGGGGGATGACACTGAGCCTCTGCAAAGCACTAATGCACACACCAACACACACAGCCAGACACATGTATTAATATTTGCAAACACATTAATGAACACAAAAAGCAGCACGATCCTGATCTGGCTCCTAACAAAAGCTGCTATTAGCCCTTTAACAATTGGATTCGATTCCAGGCAGGGATTTTCAACCTCAAAAAAAAAAAAAAAAAAAAAAAAAAAGAAGAAGAAAAAATAAATCCCTTCCAAATGTTCTCAAAATAGTGAGAGCAGCTTGTGTCAATGTTCTCTGAAGGTAGAGCAAATAGAGCCAAACAATAAACTATCGCAATTTGCCCTGAGAACTATTAAACATGGATAATGTGTGGAATTTGGAAAGGCTATTGGCTAGTGGGGTTAAGGTCAACTCTGATCCTGGTTAAATCACATTAATATTGTTCATATAAAACTCAGAAAAGCCTACCAGCAGTAAAAACAAATTCAGCTTAAGTACTTAATTCCACTTAACTAACCAGAAAACTAAAACAGATGTGTAGTCTCAATAGATCCCTCAAAACAAATGAAAAACACACACACACACACACACAAAGCAGCCAGCCCTTGAAATATTGAAAAGGAAAGACAGCACATAAACACACTGCAATGATTCCATCACCATTTATCCCAGGAGAAGCAACAAAAGCGAAGGAAATCCCAGCAGCTACAACCATGCTGCAACTTTGACTTTCAGGCTGATGTATTTTCCCTCCTCTGGGCTCAGTGGGGAAAGAACTGAATGTGGTCATTACCGTTCGCTTTCTTTTTCACAACACAGAAAGTAGCTGAATATTGCTGTCGCTAATCCTTGATACCATCTCTGTTTTATATATTTATCTACAGCATATCAGGCATTCATGAAAAGAAAGTGGCTCATTTGAGGCAAAGGAGGGCACTGCTCAGCACTCATCCGTTATGACAAACAGAATATGAATCCCTCTTGAGTTGGCTTCAGCATTTAAAAAAAGAAAAAAGAAAAAAGAAAAAGCTCCAAACATCCCCTTGACAGGCTGATTTTATCATGTGGTTATTGAGTTATCAAGACAAGACAAAAAAAGTATCTTAAATGAAAAAGCCATTCTCATGCTCCTGCATGTGCCTGTTTATCCCGCTAGCAAGTGCAACACATTTCTGTTTCTCCCTTGTCAACAGGTGGACAGAGAAAATTAGTGCTCTCGTGTAGGGAGCTGTTGCCATATCAACCAATGCACTGGATCAAGGCGTTAGGTTACAATCTCTAAGTGCAATCTGAAATAAGATACGTGGTGTGACACAGCAAACTCATATGTTGACTTTGTTATGAGGGTTTTATAGAATTAGATTCAAAAACATTCCTATGTAACGATAATGAACAAGCTAGTTTGTTGTACATCCACATTCACATCCTGTAAACATTAACACTTTCACACACACACACACACACTCAGTGAACTCTCAACAACCACATACAAGCCTCTGACAAAAGCACACATGCTGTTTGCGCCGGAATGAATGCGACTGTGTCCAGAGTTTCCATTTTTGCACTGCTGAAAGATGACTTTGTTATGGCACTGAGTGGGCATGTGGTGAGTCAGTGAGGGACAACTATTCAATGGGGAGATGCCTCATTTTTCTAGCCTCTCCTTCCTGGGTGTGCTGGCCTGCCAGGGCGTTGCTAGGAGGAAGCTGGCACTGCCAGAAATGATGACATTGCCTTGATAGACATCATCCTGCTGTCCAAGAGAAAAAAGGGAAAGATGGAGAGATGATCTGAAACGCTGCCACCTCCTCCTCCGCTGCTGCTCTTCCTCTCCTTCTCCCCTCGAGGCAATCTGCTTCTCTTCTCTTCCTACTCATCTCCTTTGTATATTTTCACAGCGCCTTTGAGACACCTTTTTTCTGTCATTATTCTTGTATGGGGAATATGAGCCTCTGCATACTGAAAGTTTTTGTTATGTTCCTGTGTGTGACCTCATGAAAATGTTGCTCTTCTACACGTTTCATTAATTTTTATTTCTGTTTTTGCCCAGGACACAATATTTGCTGCTGTGTGAGTGGTGAAGACACTGATAACTAAAGCCTTAAGTGGTTGAAAATCACTAGAGCCAATCTTATTTTTGCCCAAGGGAGGGTTGTTTGTTTTGCTGTGTGTGTGAGTGTGTGCCTTTGCCCATTTTCTACCTGGATGGAGTCTTAGACACCCTGTTACTAAGTGCACCTTACCTAAGGGCCAACCACATCATCGTTTGGAAGACAGTGGGTGGGTGGGTGCTTTTTCCCAGTGTGAAAATGTTCTTTTGCCTCTTTCTGAACTGAAGATGTGATCCAATCTGATTGCTTAAAGGCTGATTTATGCAAAAAAAAAAAAATAAATAAATAAATTTAAAAAAAATAGAAAATACTGAGGTATGATGCTTGGTACATTACTCCATACAGAGAATTGGAAAACTGTGGATATATACATGGAATCCATATAATGGATGAGAAAATGCATTATGTAATTCCCTTATGAGTATGAGAGTACAGGCATATGGTTAATATGTTTAAAGCCACTCAGCATGTGACTTCACAGCCTGAGCTCATGCAGTATATGAAATGTCTACTAACCCTGACCAGCCAATCACACCTGATGACTGACTTTCTTCTGTGGACATACTCAAAAAGACACTTGCTTTGCATTGTATCTTCTACAGAGTTTAGGCCAGCATTGGGTCAGGTATTTACCAATCTAGCAGGACCAGTCCTGACTGCAATCATGATCAATTTTAGTTTGATAGAGTGTGGGTAGAGACAATGAAATAGTTGACAAATTTATGATGTTGTTTTAGAAAGACAAATTTCTAAAAGCTTTGTATGAAAACCTCTGTCAGAGGGTCAATAACTATTTTTGTCATTATCTGCTTCCAAACAAAACTAAACATCCACAGCCATGCTAATGTCTCTGTGAGGCACAGGGACAATCCTAACATGCTGGTGTTAAGTGGGGCGTTATGTTAGCATGTTTACCATCTTAGTTTAGTGTTTAAGCATGCTGATATAATGCTAATTATCACTGAACACAAAGTACGACTGAGGCTGATGGCAATGTAATTCATTTTGCAGGTGTCATAAACAAAACAAACTGAAATGCTGACCTGTATGTGGGACTGGTAAGTCACTAGAGTTATTACAATTCATCCTGAGGGGGGCATGAATGACAAAATGTCATGATGATCCATCCAAAAGCTGTGAAGACATTTCACTTAAAACCACAAATGTCAACCCTGTGGTAGCATCAGAGTTAAGGTCAGGGGATCATGAATGTCATTATGATTCATCCTCTGGCGACCATACACATTTGTACAAAGTGTCAAGGCTAAAAACTAGTTCAATAAAAAAGCTGCTTCTCTTATTGACTCTCCGTCCTTGTGCATTGTGTCACACACACAGTTTGTGCTCATAACACAAAAGATGACCCCTGAAACCACCGCCACAGATTAAAGTTTTCACTTTTGCTCTAACTCTGTGTGTGTCTATCTGGACATCTATGCCTTTGGAGGCAATGCTTGTTGCAGCATGGCACCAAGCTGGAAGCATTACTGCTGGGAGTTGAACTTGGGTCACAGTAGTGGTGTCTGGGATTTTAAGCCACACAGTAACACACAAATACATTATGTCAACATTCAAGGTAAAGGTACACAAAGATGTACCAAACCTCCATGACAGGTATAAGACACTCAAACAAACAATCAATTACACCATAAATGTTTTGACATATACACTGTAATTATTTACACAGTGCTAATGGGCTTTTCATTCCTTTGCAAGAAAAGTAAACATGCAGTGATTGAAGTGACAGTGGAAAACTGTAGCTGTGAAATGCTCTGGTAACATGTTGTGTCTGAGGCAAACAAAATGACTGCATGTCTCCGAGTGACATGATAATGTGAGATGATGAACCTGCTTTGTCTCGTTCAAGTGAAATAATGAATCATTCAGGTTGCCTTGGGTTTGAAAAGGCTTTAAAATGCAAACAGTACACTGACGCTGCTCTCTTTATCACCTCTCTCTCTGAGTAAAGTGATCCTCCTTAACCCATTAAACCATCAAGCAGGCTAAGTAAAAAAAAAGTCAAAGGCGCAGTCAGAAGCCTTTGTGGCTGCTCACAACATCTTCCTCTATGCTGTGACCATGGCTCAAGCTTTGAAAAAAAAAAAAAAAAGATATTCAGATAGTGATACATATGTGAGCACCCTTTCCTTTCCACAAAGTACACTATTCTACCAATCAAAAATCTAGTTCGGCACAAAAACTGGCCAGATGAGGACACATCTTGAGTAACCAGCACTGAAACACTCACACGTGCCCTGATTAAAGGTAACATATTGTATATAGCTTATTTTTATTTAGCTAATTTTGATGTATTTGTTGACTTTCAGCCATAAAAGCAGTATTTCTGTATGGATGACAATTTTGGTGTGCTGGTCAGTCCACCACTTGGTCCAGACTGAAATATCTCAATATCTCATTTCAGTATTTAAACTATTAGATGGATTACCATAAAATTTGGTGCAGATATGCATGTTGCTCAGTGTGAATCCTAATTATTTTGATGATCCCCTGACATTTCCTCCACTGGCACAGTGGCTGGTGTTTCTAGTTTTAAGTGAAATGTCTCGACAAGTATTAGATGCATTGCTACAAAATAGCTACCTGTCAAGTCGCACATTTAAGTGACCATGATCACAGTTTAATGACATCAATGGCTATGAAACAACACTGTCAGACAACACAAAGGAAGAGTCTGTGTTGTACTGTGGAATGCCTTTATGGCTTCAGTTGACAGCAGTTGTGGCCATCACAGCTGCAGACTAGTAATTTGTAATATTCACATTTTTATAGTGTAATTCTTAACCCACCGTTAAGTATATGTGTGTCTGCCATACTTTTTGTTTGGAAGCCGCTGCTGTAGAGAAAGATGCTTGTCATTTATTGGACACTAACATCTCAGAAAGAGGGCTTTACAAATAACATCAAGCTGCGCTTCTTATTCTTGGTTTTGAATATATTGAACATGTGGTTTGGTGTTTCTGTTGAATGAGGCCATCTAATTAGAAGCTCTCTACACTGACATAACCAAGAAAAAAAAGAGGGATTTGATGAATTATGTGGCACAGGATTTCAAAAGCTTGTTTCTAATGATGATTAAAACTCAGAAATTACAACTTGCTTTGATATGACCTACAGAAGAGGCCTACACATCCCATGAGTTCTCCCAGAGTGATTTGCCTTGATGTAGCGATGGATTAGAAAACATGACAAATCCTGGCCTACTTAATACTGAAATACATAGTCAGCACATTTTTGAAACAATAACAATAACAAATCAATTATTTATCTGAGACTTGGCTCTTTGGTGTGCTTTCTCTCATCCATCCAATTAACTGCAGAAGTGTAATTCTCCATTTACAGGCAATAACATGTTAAACATCCCATGTAAAAGAGTAACAGCATTCTCTTAGCTGTGATGTGTTTGATTGAGTAGTGTTCAAAGGGAAAACAGTTGAATGAGCACAAGAAGCATAAATCAGCATATCAGTTAATAAAAGCAGAGTAGTCATGCAATGGCTTCTGTAGAATAAAGTAAAAGACTTCATTATCCAAACTGTTTGAAGTATATGTTTATATTAGAATGCATATTTGACCCAGTTTTCAGGGTTGCCTGCATATTTCTCCCTCTACACATTAGGCTTTCACTCATGAGGTTTAAGCTGGGTTTTGATTTCACTCAGAGAGAGCTTACACACTAGCTTAGCCTCATCTTTGGATAAAATCCATGTTGCCTGGGCATGGTAGAGGACCCATGGCAGTGAGAGAGAGACAGAGAGTCAGAGACTCAGCGAGGAAGACCGAGGAGGGATTCTTGTGACAGATGGTCCCACTCGGCGTCCGTGTCTGTGGGCAGTAATGCAAACAATGGCTCCCAAATACATTTTGGCATCTCTTCATCGGCGAGGCTAGTGAGCCGAGTCTGCAGTTTCAAATGACTTTCCCCCTCTTGTCTTCCATAAGGCCTGAGATTTCACGGCCTCTGCACCCCCCCACCCCATATCCCCCAGCATTATCATTCCCCCTGCCTTCCTCCATCTCCATCAGCCCCACTACACCCCTTCACTCTCAGTAAGACTCCTATCCCACCCCTCACCCCCCTTGCCTCTCTCCTCCCTCACCGAAAGGAGTGTGAAGTCGGAGATAGCCGCACAGCATTTCTTTGGCTGACTCCTGTTTAGCCTCTAATAGGATTTACTCGGGGGCTGATTTTCTGCTCCTTGTCTTCCACCCTGGAATGAAGTCTTCTTGCCGCCAATGGTGCAGGTGGTGTGTAGTAAATTATACACACTTCCCTCTGAGCAAGTCAGCATTAGAAGTGAGTGAACGAGGGAGTTGCACCCTCCTGTCTCCAAACTGTTACCATGACCAACACCACCTCTCACCAAACCACAGTGCCGCTTTTCAAAAGAATCCACGAGCACAAACCCGTGTCTAAAAAACCACCAGAAAAAAACACCAGAAATGCTGGCACACATCACAGCATACAACCGTGCACATAAAGGCAAATATTCATACCGCCAATGCACAAACAAACAAATCCTCTCACACCATTCATACACCCACTCTACCTCTACAGCCACCCACCCCCCCATCTCTGTCATCTCAGCATACTTTGGGCAGCTCAATAAAGTCAAAGCATAACAGAATGTACAAAGAGAAATGATGCCAGTAACATGTGGGACTGCAATGTATTACAACAGAAGGAGGCCGGGGGCCTCATCAGCATCAATCTGATTGGACAGAATATCTCCTCCAGGCCGGGCCTTCTCTCTCTCTCTCTGTGCCCCAGTCTCACTCAGTCTCTCTTGCTCTAACAGGTAGAGTAGTATTGATGGCCAATCCCCGGTGGTGGTTGGGGGCTGTTTAGGGTCGTGGCAAAGCACTAACATCTGTCACAGTGTTCTCCGCAGCTCGTTATAAATCTGTCACACCAGAGAAGACAGGAACATGAATAAGACATGGGGCTGGGAGACCTGTGATAGGGAAAACATATGTTGCATGTTCATGTGTATGTATAACAGGCAGCTCGATGAGTTATGTGTGGCATGCGTGCAGGTGTTCTGACAAATTCTTGCCTCTTTTAGGCATTCGTCATGCATCAGATGCTGCTGTCATATTGGAAAATCAATATAGGTGCTTAATGTCTTTCAAACAACGATTACAGAACCAGGCCAGGATAAATCTGGTCGCCTGCTAGTTTGATGTCATTGTCTGACAGTGCTAAACGACCCAAATAATATTCTCTGTTACCAAATTTAGGAATCCTGCATCCATGCTGCATCCCGGGAGGAACAAAGTCAAACATCAATCAAGATTTTGCCTGTTCAAAATATACCTGCTTTTCAAATGTATTTTTTCCTGCATTTGTCCTTCAGAGAGAGACAGCCACCATACCGCCTAGAAGCCATTAGTCAGCCTTACACACAATGACCCCACCGAACATCCTCAATCAAACATGCCAGTGTGAAAAGCGTTGAGAATACTTTGAAATCAGCCCTTAGCTGTCTGTCAGTGCGGCAGCATGGGGGAGTGTGATGAATACATAAATGCACAAAGATCCGATTTGACTGCCATTCTCTCTAATTAGCGCAATACATTAATTTAGTTTACACTGCAGACCAAACACAACTTCCTACTTTCCTGGAAAAAACAGCAGAAAATCTCTTGAAAGATTACAGCAGACAAAGCAGCTCATTGCTCTCTCTCTCTTTCCACTTATTTATTTATTTCTGCAAAGACTTCCATCCACGCTTCACAACAAGGCTGGTCCTGTTTCATCAAATTAAAAGATTACTACTTACTCTATGCTCGTGGTGACATTTAGCATGCTGACGATGATTCCTTTGAATATAGATCAGACGTGGCATTTAAGTGAATTGACGTTTTTCTTGAAGTTAATCAGCGGACCAAGCCTTCTGACTCCGAAGCCGAAATCACTTTCAAAGCCTTCACATTTTATAATTGGATACTTAGAAATGTCTCAGAGCTCCTTTCAAGAGAAGTCTGCAAAACTGCCAAAAGAGACATCTGGTACAGATGTTGAGACTATGTGACACAGAGGTATCCCACTACAGGAGAGGGAATACTGACCGGCTGTTCCTGTACAGCACAGAGGACAAAAGCTGTAGGCCTGCTAAGCAGATCCCAAATTTAACAGCTTTGACCTCTCTCTGTCTCCTTCCTTCTCTGTTCTACTTTCTGTCGCTGCTCCCTCTGTGGCATGAGCTGCTCAGCAGTTGCCAGACATTGCTGACTCTGGCTATTCATTCATAAAGAAAAGCTGGAGGAATACATATTCTGCTGTGTGTCTGTCAGCCCACTGTAGATTACAGGTCCCATAGGGTCTGCCCTATGCCATCCACACTGTATGGTGAGAATGACACAGGTATGGAAGGACAAGAGGTAGAGGTTTTGTACAATCCACAGAACAGCACTGTCAGTTACATAACAGGTGTAATGTCACTAAAAAATGACCTGTGTAATAAAAGAAACGGTATTTTGCCTCATGCAGGAGATAAAATGAGTTGTATAGAGACAAACAGAGGAAAGACTGAATGCAGTCACCAGGGAGTCAAACCATCACCACCTTTAACATACTGCAATAATATCCATAACACACTACAACAGGGCACTTGCATCGACACATCCAGTAAAGTGTCAACACATCCAAGCCCTCTGTTATACTGTTAATCACACATTGTTCATTGCAGTGATTTTGCACAGCAAATGCATAAACCATCCTCAGCTATGTAAAGTCCACAGAGACAAGCAGCAACGTGGGCATCTCTCACTGTGTTATCGTAAGCTGAAACCAGGCAGCACAGCACGAATTCAAGATACAACTTGTCAGGTCGGTATCAGGAGGCAAGACATCCATTTCAAGTGTGTGTGTGTTCATGTGTCACAGTATTCATAAATCATGTCCAAAATGTGAACAAAATATGATCTGCTTTATTTTTGATTTGGAAGATAGGACAAAGCATAAGCCAGAAGAGAACTGCTCAGTATTTGTATGTATAGCTTTGAATTGGTTGGCACTTTAAGATTTATTTGTATGTACTGGTTATTTCAGTGCTTCCAAAACGATTAGTCAAAATCGACATTATTAGCAGAAAGCTAATACAGAGCTAGATGTTAGCAGTAAATGATCGTAGAAAAATAAATCACAAATCACAAAACAGTAACAAAGTGCTAGTACAGATAATGCTGCAGTAAGGTAGGAGTAGATAAAAGATGCCTGTCAATCCTTGCCTGGACACAGATCTGACAAAATGGCAGCTGTAAGAATTTCAGTTAAGCTGCTATGGAACCATTGGCTCCAAATTAATTCTGCAGCATGACAATGACCCCAAACATACAGTCTGAGTCCTAAAAATCTTCACTGACAAAAACAACAAAGAGTTTTCCCCCACAGAGCCCTGACCTCAACATCATGGAGTCGATCTTGGATTAGGACACGAGACACGAGACAGATTGAATCCACAGGAAAGTTTTGGTAAGATGCTTCGAACAACTTACCTGCCAAGTACCTGCGCACAAGTGTACTGAGGAGAATTGGTGATATTTTAAACACAATGTGTGGTCACATCATATATTGATCTGACTTAGTTTTTTTTTTTGCTGCACTTTGTATGAAGTTAACTGATTCAGGGGATCATTTTTGAAGCATTCACTTTTAGGCTTCTTCACAGTACTGTATACTTTTTAACCATAGCATCATTTTTATTTTTTCAAACCAGCTGAAGCTAACCCCTTTAGTTTGGAGCCATTGTTATTTTGAAATGGCTTTAAAAAGTGCTACTCTACCTTTCAAATCAGAAGCCCTACAGGAATTAAATATTTTCTTTACCATTAACTGGACCACTCATGAACATCTTGTGCATTAATGTGCAAAGTCAGGTTAACCCTACATGGATGCTGCGTAGTGGGCCTCACATTGTAAGGGGATTAAATGGTAAAAGGTAGACCTCTGCTGCAACATCACTTAGCTGATTAAGGTACCAGCAGGCCTTTATACAGCCCATTGAGGAGCTTATGACGGATTAAAATAACCATTGGGTAATTAACAGGGGCCGGTAAAATAGCCTGATCATCCCCCCTCTATGTAGAGCTGGTAAAGAGACATAAAAACACAAACAAATCCATAACCAAGATTTATGCAGCATTATTAAATTCACAGGGACAATAATAGTGAAAGGGCAGCATTCCATCACGTTTAGAGCACGGCGAGTAATGAGTTGTCATAAGCAGAGAATCAGATGGAGGATATTACCCACACTTTCAATAGAACCATCATTTTGACTTTTGTCATTACAGACTGAGCAAAGGAAAAAGACAAAAAAAGAAAGAACTGCACTGCAAGTTCGTCCTTAAGTCCATTGACTTAAAGGGAGAGAAAGGGCAAAGAATTAAATCCTCCTTGACGTTACCTTGGCAGGGGTTAGATGGAAATGGAGGGTCACTCGTGGTGTGGTGTGTGAAGAGGACTCAATGGGACAGAACACTCAACAAATTACTGCACATTAGAGGTACAGAAAACTACTTCCTCTAACTGTGGCCAGATGGCTGTGTTTTCTACCTGCTTTGTTCCAAATCATCTGCAGAGTTTTGACAAAATAATATGGACACCTCATAGAAAAGTACTTTAAAATCCCTGCTATGAAGGAAGGTAGATTGGAAGCATATTAACATGAATTGTAAAGCCATATGTAATGGAAGTGTCTTTCTTAACATATTAGCATGCTGGCATTTACCTCAAAACACTGCTGTCCCTAAGTACAGCTCACAGACCTTGTAGCATGGATGCATTTTGGCCATGCACCATGCACCAGCAATGGCAATTTGATCTTGGCTCTCTTGTTGTCTTATGGTGCATTAGAGTCTCTTTTTATGAGGTGTTTACATTATTTGGTGTATCCTTTAAATGCTCTGATGGCAGGAGAAATCCCAAATGTTACACAAACACTACATGGTTCAGCCCCAATCCAATCACAATCCTTTCCGCTCACCTGTGCTGAGAGATGGAATAACTCAGTGCTGGTGCTATAGGGGGATCCTTACATTTGGTAATCTATCTGAAGAGATTGTGCTCATGTGCTCTGAGTAACTACAGCTGGAAAAAAAAATCCACCTTTCAGGCTAAACTTTTCTTGAAGTATGCATTGGATTTACATAATCACACAACAAGGTGGCAGCTTTGCCGTCCCCTTTCTGCCACTTCCTTTGAATAAAATGCAAGACAGAAAAGGTTATAGAGGCTTCATTTCTTTTGTAGATTTCAGTCCAAGAGAACAAATTTCTACTTTTAAATCAAGGTGGGAAGGAATTTTGGGGAGCAAATCTCAAGACGTGTGAGAAACCAGTTTAAATGGACATTCCTTTTCTTTCAACAGTTGCCACAACCTAAATCATTAAAGGTATTTATCAGATATATTGTATTCTTGAGACATTAAGCACTACATTGGCCAAAATGAAAAGTGTGTAGTGGTACCTTACTATATATGCTTCAACTTTAAGGTTTTTTGCGACTTTGCTAATGTTCACATCCTTATGGGACACAGACTGTCCCTGCTGAGTGATGACTGACTGTTACTAGATAAGTGTTAAAATTGATCAGAATGGCAGAACAAGAAGTTAAACTGTGCGTAGCCACGTTATGGGAGTCATCTCTACCTTCCCTTCCAGAGAATTATTTCTAATTTTAAAAGAATAGATTCTGCCCCTTTTATCATTCTTGCCAGTGCCTCATCTTGATCTCTATAAAGTGTAAGAAGTGAAGGGGAAACATAAAGCAGATATAAGGTGAGGCTGTTACACTTACAACATGTTTTGTTTTGTTTTGCTCTTGCGATTGTATCACAAGTTGATGGCATCTAAAAACCATAATTCTCCTGACAGGCATCAGTACGCTAGAGATAGATACTGTATTATTCTGAGTTTTCGCTCCCAGTGTTGAAATCGCCCTATTCAGTCTCTCCAGTTGCTCTAGCCTATAAATAGGACAGCATCTGCCAGTTGTGTGGTCAGGCGGTGTATCCAGCCAGCCTTCAGCTGTCATCTTTAAACGATAAGAGCGGGGGAGGACTGAATAGTTGAGTGTTTCTGTGTGCATGTTGTCTGTGTGACATCCTTGTTAATATATGTTCCGCCGGTGCAAGGACAAAGGAAGCCAAATAAGGACAAACATGACACTGCAACTACTCCACTCACTGGGCTGGCAAATTTTCCTCATCACCTCACTCCTATCTCAACTCTCCTCCCTGCACTTCTTATGTCCACTCATGTTTATTCAGGTCTCCATCATTATTCTCTTCTCTTTTTTTTTCAGTTTTTTCCCTTCACCTTTGCTGGTACTCGTGGTTATTCTTGTCCTCATTGCTCTCCTCACCCTTAATCTTTTCTACAGCCACTGTATCATCTCATTCTCATTCCCCTCACTTGCCCCCATACCCTCCATGCTTGTGCCCACCCTCTGCTCCCCCCCTCCCTGCTTGCCATCACATGGCAAGGTCCTGAGTGCCACTCACAGTGGGATGGCAGTGAACAAAAGAGCAAAGCAAAAGGTCAACTTATCCAAGTTGTCACTCAACACTCAACACCCTGCCTTGCGTCTGGTGCAGGAATCCGGGGGCCACCCATCGATCCTCATGTCATCGACTGCACATTATTCCCCTCTCTTCCAGAGCGGATGCCCCTATCATCCACATCTGAGAATATTCATTATCAGGAGCCTTAGCCATACACAATATTAAGCATGTTAAATTATAACCAATCAAGGTCAATGAAAGGCAGTTTAATTTGAGGAAATAAGCTCTGAATCATTTTCAGTGAGGAATAATAAGATATGCAGTGACAAATTCTCTTCACACCTTCCTTTTTTACAGCATCATCAACAACTTCTGTATGTCCTTAAGCTTTGTACATACATGCCAATGGGTTTTTTAAAGTATATTGTATGGGAGATTGTCACAAGAAGACAACTTTAAGATCATTAGTATGAGCTCAGTGCGTATATTGTGTAAGTCAAAAGTGGGCAAGTTTTAAACACCATCTTTCACTATACTACTCAACTAATTAGACTGCTGCACAAATGGCAAATGATTTGCTGGCAAGTCTGTTTAATTACTACACTTCTGCATCTCAAGCAACAGCGAATGATAAATTAGCCAAGTCACACATGTGTGTAATATCATTTTTATCTTATCTCTGCAGCATGCGTAGCCGGGATACCATTTCTGTGTACGTCAGTTCATTTGAAGAACCTGTCTGCTTCACATAAGCCTCGACAGGACTTAAGTTTACAAAAGCAATGTGAATTAGAAGGCTGGATATCAGTGACATTGCTAAGGACCACAGCTAAATGGTGCGGGATAATTATAGCAAAAGGCAGGACATATTATCATCTTTCTGTGCCTGTCAGGGGCACTATGAATAGCAATGAGTCATCAAGGCCTTTTGTGCAACTGGGGACAAAAGTACAGACTGGTAACTAAGTGCAGGGGACATAAACAGCCTTCAAAGGTCCCTAGGAACCTAATAAAGTCTTAATGATTCGTTTAAGCCGAATAATTTTTAATCGCTTTTGCAGTCAATACTGTATAGTTCCACCTTTCAGTGACTGGGAGAGATCACCTTGAGTAAAATTATTTCATTGCTAATTTCCTGTCTGTTTTGTGGAGGTGTGCACATTCTGGGCAATCGTGGGGAATCCAAATGAGGCAAGAAGATTGAGACAAAAAAAAAATCAAGGAAAACGCTGAAGGCTGATAAATGTGCATGAACAAGACAGTGGTGCTCATCCCTCAAAGAGACATAAAAGCCAGATTTCACTCTCTCTCCCTCTCACACACACACACATGCAATTCCATGAGTATTGGTGCTGGAATTACATTTGATCATCTTCACATTACTCTTAACATGTTATCCTTAGCTGCTGTGCTCTAACGCAATGCTTCCACCTAGCTTTACAACCATAGAAGACACCTTGATTTGCACAGGGCTTTGCAGGTGGTGACACACGTATACACACACATACACACACAGCCATTTTTCTCATTCACAGAGACACGCGGGTAGTCGTCATCGCCTGCTCCACGAGCCATCGTGCTGACTGATCAACATGTGAACGAACAGCAGCGGCTCAGGGCCCACAGAATCAGCTCAGTCAAGACTTTTCACGCATAGGACCTGTTGTCTGATCTTAGAGGCGATTGAGCGAAGAAGAAGACCGCCTTCCTGACGTACATGTCCCAAATAATCAAATAAAAAAAAACAGCATGGGCAGTTTATTACAGAAAATGATACACTGTGAGGGAAATTGCGCTTACCTTCCTGCACAGCCTGGAAGGGATTGTTAGGCTCGATAAGTTTCACAGAGTGGGTGATTTTCTCGCTCTGCAGAATGTCGTCGTTCAGACTCAGGTCTGAGATGGCAAGTTGGAAAATCTCGTCATCCCTCACAGCGTTTTCCTCGAATATGGCGCCTGTTGAATACAATGATCACAAGTTATTTGGAGAGTAAGAAGAATTTCGAGGGAGTGGAGTGTGATTGCACGGTAGAGTTGGGGGAGAGGTGAATGAGCTATACGGCTGACTATATGGAGGCCTTTAAAAAAAGTGATTGGCCTGTCACTGTGATGCATAATTCAACAATGGTACGTGATATTTAGACACCCTCCCCCCCCCCGCCCCCGTGGTTTCTTTAGCCTTGAAGCTGTGCAACATGAGCGTCTCCAGTGCGCCCTGAGAAGATTTCAGCACCATGGAGAGCAACAAGGCCACATGACATGAACACTGTGTTATTCGATGCACTAAGTAGCAAAAACTTACAAAATAAAAGTCAACCGGAGTCTGTTAGATCAATGGCACCCTGACCAATAAGCATTATAGGTCTGTGTGGAGCACACACACACACTTTCCTCCTCTGTTTACCAAAATGGCATCGGCTGCTGTTGAGCAACGCACATATTTCACGCGGACGGTAAGGGGGGGGGGTCAGAAAAAGAGAAGTACAATTTGGGTACCCAAACGTTATGCGCGGCATCAGCCAACAATATTATCTGGATGGAGTCCCACCGCTGTATTAAGCCAGTGACTGAGCACCTGCTGCTTGCCAGACTGTTGCAGTAAACTGTGGGCAGCAGCAGCAGCAGCAGCAGCAGCAGAGGAGCATCGAGACGAAATTTGCTCACAGTGACATTGACGTTTTTATCTGAGATTACAAAGCCAGTCATTATAAGAGGCTACGTGATTGCGTTCATGAGAAGGGACAACAAATCAAGGCGATTATTCAGCGTGTATGTGTGTGTGTGCTGGAGAGTGGTAGATCATGTATGTATTTGAAAACTATAAAAAGAAATGCAGTGATGAGGTTTCAGGACACACACACACACACACACACACACACACACACACACACACACACACACACAAATCAGAACCTCCAGACTGTCATGATGAGTTTAAAGCATCCTCCCACCCGATCTCTGAGAAAAGGGGGGGTGGGGGTGGGGGGCTCTTTTGGTTTGAAGTTTGAGTACAAAGAGGCTCTATGCGTTTTGCATCTCTAAAACGAAACTCCACTGACGTTCCCTCCTTCGTCTTGTAATTGACATTGCGGTCACGTTCCGGTGAAAGTTGAGGCTTGTCGGGTACAGATAAGAGGTAGCTCGGGTCTAAAAAAAGCCTTCTCCGTTTGGCTATCGGATCTTAATTTCATCTGAAACAGGCCTTCATGCTTTACTGTAATCCGTGGTTTGAATACAGAATTGGAATTTTACAGGGCCGATCAGTGGTGAGGTTTAGATCCGGATCCAACATGAATGCAGTCATCTGCCGTCGAAAAGTGAGCGCATGCAAAAATAGGCTGATAAATAACTAGTAGTGATGAGTAATAAGGAAATAGCTCTGGCGGTAAAGGTCAGGGGCATTGGCGTTTACAAAACAGCAACTTTTCAACTCGCTCGAGAGTCAAAGTGTTGCTTAAACACAGGATGCAAGCTGAATAGACTATTTATCCCGCCCTCTCACCAAAATCCTGTGATCAACGCAGTATGCGCTGGCTGAGCTTTATTCCCGCACGCCTTTGCCTTTACACCTGTCCAACCCAAACAGCATGTTGTTTTGTTTTTATGTTGTTATGTTTTTTTCGGACTGCTTACCGATATGTATGATGGAGTCCGCTTTGGCCGAATTGCATTGCAATATCCAGAGGGAAAGGCAGATCAGCAGCAACTCCATCTCGGGATTTCAGCAAGGCGGCTCATCCAAGCTCTGCTCGGCTGTCCTATACTGTCCAAATGGAGCACCCCAAGAAAAAAAAAAAGAAGAAGAAAGAAAGAAAAAAAAAAGATGATCAAAACCCAGTGAAAAACAGAACCGCGGTCCTCCTTCCTGGCAGACCAGACCCACATGAAAGCCAAGACCAGTTTCTCCCTTCTTTTTTCTCCTCAAATCAACAAAAACAAGGTGATCACAGGAAGGTGGGCTCAAAAAGACTAGAGGGAACCGACAGGGACTCGAGGTAAGACTGGTAGCCCGGTGAGAGAGACCGGCGTTACCTCTCTCACTCTCGCCTCTCTCCCTGCGCTCCGGCGTCTAAAGCATGGCAAGCAGTAAAAAAAAAAAAGGAAAAAATGCGGAGGAGGGACACCCCTCTAACTACACACGGAGAGACGCTCATATACACACTCCGAAACACGCACACACACACACACACACACACACACAGCCGCACTCTTCGGGTCCCGTCTCGATCACGTGACTGCAGAGACTTCACGACTCGGCTGCTGTCCCGATGAGCCGGGTAGAAATGATTTGGACTAGCCGGAGAAAGACGCTCGGAGAGCCGACAACTAAACACATGATTGGAGGTTACAACAGGGAAAGCGACCACAAAAAAACCTTATAACGTGTGTCTAGTACCGACAAGAGAGACAAACCGCTCACAAGCAAAAGCCAACAAATAAAACCGGCTCCGGTGGTGTTTACTTTCGGAGAAGTTGGCGTTTTCAGGGGGCGGGGGTGGGGTTGGGGGTGGGGGGGGGGATACGTTGTGAGACTGAGGCGCATTTCCAGCGCTACTTCGGTAGCGACGGACCGCAGCTGATGTGGCAGAGAGGAAGGATTTACACACCACGCTCCTCGGGCTGATGGATGAGGGACAGACGTGACAGAAGCCACAACCGTCTGACTGAACCGGAGAACAGCCTGGACGGAGTTAACGGGAGAGGAGGGGGGTGGGGGGGTGGGAGCATTTTTGCAGAGGAACAAAATAGCATTTGTCGTAGCTGCATGACTTTTTCGATTAACTGATTGTTGCTTCGGCAACAACTGACTCCCTCATTGTTGTTGTTGTTGTTGTTGTGTGTGTGTTTTTTTTAACCATCGCGGAATTATGGCATTGTGGGCTGTAATTTTAGGAACAGTTTCTTTTTTTGTGAATCAGACAACAGGGTGCCAGTAATTTTTATTGGGCACCAGTTACACGCCTCACAATTCTTGAGCGATTCCAGGCGTGTGCAGAGCTGTAAAGAAGAAAAAGGAGGAGGAGAAGTCGTGCAAAGAGACGGAGTTTCTAGATAGGCGTGATCTTACAATTAAAGGATATTTCTCGTGACTGCAATAAAAAACGGAAATATCTCTTAATTGTTTGGTTAAGTCTGTCAGAGGCGTGGAGCACAAACTTTCAGCACCAGCGGCAGTGGACAGCTCCCTCGCTGAAACGCATGAGAAAAAAAAGCACCTGTAGAGCAGAGCAGAGTCAACCATCTCACCGTCCTCTAAATGTCTTTTGTGTTTGTTTGTTTTGTTTCTTTCTCTACAGGTTTTTTTTAATATATAAATTTCGGTTGCAACCCACAACTACGGAAATAATGCTTTACCCACCCCTGCAGCCCATTTGGACAGAACTAAATAAATCCATCATCACTTTCATGTCAAAGTCGTGTTATTGTATACTGGTGATCGTCTGGTTATCATTGCAGCCGATGAACAAACATCAATGCTTCCAAAGTTGTTGTAAAATCACACACTGCCCCTGCTGGCCACCGGTAAATACTGCAGCTGTGGTTGCGCAAAAAACAAAACAAAGCAAACAAACAAAAAACATCTTTGTTATAACAATTCTTGTTGTGATGGTAAGCCAAAATGTACATTTACATAAAAATATGCTAAAAAGGTGAAGCTGAAAAGGGTTAGGGTTTATAACGCACTGCTTTTTAGAGCAAACTGTGTCCAAAACATGCAGATATCTAAAAGGTGGAACACAACAGTAGATATAGTATATATGTCTGGCTATTTGGTAAACGCCAGCCCACATATCAGTGCCATATATCACACCAACTAAGGAAAGGGACATACTAGAAGAATGAATTATTGCTCTTTGATCCCAATTACAGTTCCTGTAACACAGTAGATCAATCTAGACTCATTCTAACTGGATCAAAAGAGAAAGATTAACCTTGAGATTTGGGTTTTTTTTAATTTGACAGGCATCTAAAATACCATTAAAAAATTCATAATATCCCAGCAGAAGAATACATCTCTTAGATTTCATTGACCTATGAAGCAATATGTTGCTGAGATCTGGCACCTCACACAGGTCTTAAAACGGATTCATTCTTTGTGTTTTCTTGTGTTTATGACTGCATTGCCATGGATTAATACATGTTCTGCAAGTTCTGCAAAAATCTTCATATAAATAATAAATATCTATTCCACCTGATTATCATCTGTAAGCAGCAATGAAGCTGACCAATTCACAATTTTGACAAAACAAATAAGATATAGTATGTGACACCAATAACAAGGTCAGCGCTGTATGGTTCAGTATGTGAAATACATATTGCATCAAGTGACAGTTTTGCTTCTAGTTCACAGGTAAGTGGTGGTGTAACACACTAAAGTTCCATAGGGGGAACATGGAAGTATAAATGGTAATTCTTGCTGTCTTATGTTGGCCATTAGCATGTGTCAGACATGTTGAAAATAATATAGGCTCTTACTCTAATATTTATTCTCTGCATATAGAAAGGTATTTATGAGAAATGAATATCACTGTGTGTTTTGTGCTGTGAGAAGGCAAGTTCCATGCATTAGTAAGTAGATTTAATATGGTAGAGGGAATACCTTTCCATGGAAAGTAGGCCATCCAATGGATACACACCCATTTTTTGGGGGGGTTCTTTATACAGTTGATTCATACCTGCTCTATTTTTTGGTCCAGAAACATCTCCTAATGATTATTTCTAAATTTTAACAACCAAAGGCGTCTGTCATTGTTCTGTTCCTTCAGCCCCAGTCATGGAGTGCACCTCATGAACCTCCATGGGTGTCAGCGTAAGTTAGTCTCAAAAGAGCTGCGAACAGTCACCGAGACATTGGACGGATAGGTCATGCCTGCTCTCAGCAATGAAGGTGGAATTTCATTGTCACACAAAACCTGAGTCATAATGTTTATGGCTATGAGCAATGAAGTGAAAAGGAAAGACAGAGCTTCTTTTTTTCCCTCCTTCTTTTTGGAACAAGGCCAAAAAGTGAATTTAGATGAGGAGGAGCTGTCACGTGCAGAGGTATCAAAGCCGCAAAAAAAAAAAAAAAGAAAAAAGAAAGACAGAAAGAAAAAAACTGCAGCTAGTCATGAATAGATAAGTACCCCTGCTACACAGTGACTTCTTACTAATGGCCTATTCTTTGATAAACTCATTCTTCCTTCATCTCAAATAATGTGCTTTTCTAACCAAAAGCCTATAGGACAAGCCTCTGCATAATTAATTGTTTCTATAGAATACGTCTTTGTGTTCTGGGTCCTCAGTTCATTCTGATGAGTCCCATCTCTCAGTTTAATCTCAAATTATTTTCTAATGCATGGCTTGGGGCAGTGCACTGCTGCCTGTGAAATGATTGCTGTTTACAGTATTATACACATGCTTTCCACCTGTGTAGTTGGTCTCTGTCTTCACTGATTAGTTGTATTATCAGTGCAATTGTATATTCACTGCATCTGCTTTTGACTCCAAAAGGAGAGATCTGTTTTTTAGTGTTCTATTTAAGGACAGTATTTCATACACAGTAATGGGTAATTACTAACAGTAGTTATAGTGTTTGCCTGTATCGTTGCATATAAAACCATGATTGGAATAACTAGTGATGAGCCGTAGGATAAGAGTTAAATCACTTCATTAGCCTTTAGCTTAACATATCCATGGTCTAAGGAAAGAGCACGACAGAGCCAGCAGCGTGCAGTCAAATGTGCTTTAAGTCAACATAATTAGGCCAGTTACTGCAGTAGTTGTCTGGCATACATACACTACATTAAAGTTGCTTAATATTACCAATGAGAAATGCACTGAGAGCAGCACTGGTGTTACGCAACAAAAGAGGCATGTTAGCATATAGATAGTAGTTGGTTAGCTAAATTCAATGTAGAGTAGCAAGAGATGACACTTTAATATTATGAGTTGACTGAAGAGTCTGTCACTGCGCAGATGGCCCTGTCCATCACATTGTGGTCCTGGATATAGTTATATGAAGCCCCTGCAGCAATTTGGAGAAGGGTTAAATCTCAGACAAGTTGAAAATCCATTCATGTCAAGCAGAAATGTGCAGGGAATAGCAATAAGTGTCTGCAGCACTAGAGGTGAATAAGCAAGACTCTCTCTTCCAAATACACAGCCTGAGGTAACATTATAGATTAATCATGTTATGGGAGAATAAGCACAACCTCCATCACAAACTCTGAATTTCAATGAGTGAATTGTTGACTACACGCATCGTTATATATTTCAACATTACACCGTTCTGAACCTTGGTGAAATATGTACTGGGTAATAAATATATAAATGCTTACATATATGGAAAAATGTACCAGTGGACTGAAAGCTCTGAAACAGTGGGAAATGTAGGTCTATCTGTGTCACCCTGGAGCAAAGAACTTTGACAGCTGCCAGAGAGGAGGTTTTACAAGTTTGCCAGCCGGAGACATAATCCTGGATTCAGTCTTATTCAGGTATGCAACCTTGAAACATAGTCTTGCCCATGAGTTGCAGGCTTGTTATGATATGGTGCTGCTTCTGTAATGCAGTAGCTCAAAACAAAATCAAGACCAGTTTTACATGTTGTCCTATAGTTTACATTAGTTTACAAAAGACTTCTTTTTTATTGTATCCAAACCTGTTCACATCTCATACAATATACATTTATTTCATATCACACTCTATTCTATTCCCACAACGAATAAATGTGAAAAAAAAAGAGTTTTGAAAACAAAACATATGCACTACGTGGCCCACAGAATAGATTGGTTTTATAATCAACTGTGGTTTGAAAAATTGTTCTAGCTGAATTCATTGTTGTTGTCTTTTTCCTTTTTTGCCCCTGATCCCTAACCCTGTGCCTCATCATCATGTCCAACTGGGAGTGGATTGCGGTTATAAGAGTAAATAAGACGGGTGGGCACAGATGTGGTCAGTGTTTTCTGTTTTCACTATCCATAATTCATTGTTTACACTAGTCTGTGGAGGTAAAATTCATTAAACGGATGGTATGTTTAGCTGCCTGCCTGTCCTTCTGCCTGTTTATCTGTCTGATTAAATATCTCACTAAACTGAAAAAACAAACAATCGAACAAACAAACAAAACCTCCTGCAGTTCCAAGAATCTGAAAGTTCCTGTTAGTTTAAATAATAGCATTCATCTGGAAAATCTGCACATGAATTCCTAATGAAATTAAAAAAAACTTGTTGTTGTAGCCAACACAGCCTCCTTATTATCCAGAATTAGCAGGATCTGCAGAACACTAATTTTGCCTGCAGAGATGTTTACAATTTATACACCTAATAGCGACTGTTCAGCCATTTGTTTGGGGTGCCCTGAGCAGAGCTATTGAATCCAGCGCCTGTGTCAGCTACATTTCACTCCAGCTGTGCCTGCAAGACAGTCATTAGTGGATGAGGTCGTTTAAAGGGGAGCCAATTAGCAGAAACACACTTAGAAATCTACCTGCAAAGACATATAAGCTTTGCAAATGAGCGCAACAACAAAAACCCTTTGAGTATTTTAGTTTTTAAGAACAGGTCAATGTGATTCATTATTGAATTTGGCATTAAAGAAAAACCACCAAAGGTAAGGAGAGAACTCAAACAGTGGTGAGACACAGAGAGGCCTTGTCTTAAATGTATGAAGCTCTACTACTGCCTGGTAAACATCTATTCATATCCATTCTGAAGCTCAAGATCACAGAAAAAAAGAAAAAGAAAAATCACACAATTATATTTGCAGACAAACACTTATGAAAGTTCTTCATTTCTGTGGCCATTATGCAAAACAAAATAATCTAAAGGCAATGTTCAAATTGCTTTTGCAACAGCAGGCTGTGGTCCAGCAGTTGTACATATAAAAAAACATTTTTCACTGTTCACTATATTGCAGTTAACTCCACTGTGATATTTTTAAGCTGAAGGGGTGAGCTCCATAGATGATAGCCTGTACTTGTGGTCATTATCATTGTGTGCAAAACATTATTTACTACACAATATTATAGTGCAGAAGGAAGAAAGGCAGGCAGACAGAACAGCTCAACAACAGCAAGCTCACAGTTTTTAATCTTTTTATAATGAAGTCAAGGTTTCAGCACTCTAGAAAGTTGGCCCTGTGTAGTGAACTAACAGAGTGTCTCTCGGTCTCTCTGCTGTTGTCCTCTCTCCCTTTTACTTTCTCTCATGCTGTCCCAATCTCACTCTTTCACTTTCCTGTCCTCTCACTGCCACCTTCACAGACGTGCTTGAAAGATCTTTCTCTCTCCCTCATACTGTGTGTAAGAGGAAGAGATGACAAGAGTCTTAGTATTCAGCTCAGTTCCTGCTCCTTTTAACTCTATGGGGTTCCTCCCTTCTCTCTGGCCCCCAAAGCCCACATTTAAGAAGTTAAAGCCTTGGGCCTAATGACAAAATCTAACACAATAAGTGTTACTGATATGAAACCAAATTGGATTTCCTTGTAGTGGCTCCAAATGTATACTTCCCACTCTACTGCTTGTGAAGCTCATCCCAAAACTGAGTTACCGGAGTTCCTATGCAGAAATGTCCCCCCTGCAGCTGGTTACCGCTCACAGCCAAGATTTATTAACATCCTGGTAAATCTGTCAGGTCCATATAGAAAATGTGCAGGAATATGCCTCATTTCCTTATTTAAAAGCAGATAGTATAAAAAAAATCTCTGCAGTTATATTACTGGCTTCCATTTGGGTAATTATCCTTCAAATTTGGGGTAAATGACAGAGTATCCTGGTGGCATCTGATTAATTAGAATGGGATTTAATAGACCAAGCCAGGCTGTATTGGATTAATTAATTGGCAGATGATATAGTCGAGTGTTGCAGGCCTATTACGTTAACTGTCACAGTGCATTTGATGACAAGGCGCCAAGCGATCCATTCAATGACACAAACATGATTGGAGTAGGATATTATCCCGCTTAGGGAGGCCTTAGATCATTTTAAATACACAGTGCTAAGACTTAACAGTAATGACAAAGTCATGAATAGTCCGATAAATGTACATTACTTGACGCAGCTGTCATTCAGAATGAAAAGGGCTCCCCTGCAGATAGGGAGTGACTGTTCACTCAGAGGAGACAGGTGCAGTATAGCAGCAATGCACTCCTCTCTGTCATTTGCATACAATTATCTTCTGTGAATATGAGCACCAGTGAATGAAAGAATGAGGGCACTGGCAGGTAGAGCTGGTTTGGCCATGATCAATTTAAATGGACATAGCAGCAATTTAGTAATGCACCTCCACCTTCCATAATGTTGGAGGTGCTTGCAAACATTGATTAAAAAAAAAAGAATCATCAAAATCGAAGCAGCCAAGATATTTCGACCCCAACAAGTCCTCCAAGTTAAACAACTGCCCTCCAGAATGGCACACTGTCTGCAAGTATTTTCTGATCTGCCGACCCTATCCACAAGACAACGTAGTTTGTCAGTGCCTTTGTCAGCCTCAGAAAAATAAAAGCATTAAAACATTAAAACCCTTAATATTTTTCTCAGCAAACATGGCAGCGGTAGCCTGCTCCTGTAAATTCCTCCTGTGCAACACCAGGAGAATTTGGCCCTTCCTCTCCATGGAGACGGCCCAGGTGCTCATCCAGATGCTTGTCTTCTCCTGCTTCGTCAACTGCAACTCCCTCCTGGTCACTGCCCCTGCTACCAAACCTCTGCAGGTAGTCCAGAATAAATTTGCATGTCTGGTGTTGAAACCCAAGTTTTCCCCCCATCATTCCCCTCCTCTACTTACTATGCTGGCTCCATGTCACTGGTGCTGGCCTGCAGGGCGGTGAAGAGAAAGGCTCCTCTCTACCCTCAAGCCGTGATCATGCCCTATACTCCCGCCCAACCACAGCAACTCCTCTGCCTCTGGGTGACTGACTACACTGTCGCTCTGCGGATTCTGTGGTCGCTCATCTCAGTCCAGAATGTAATTTGTTCTGACCTTGCAGTAGTGGAATGAAGTCCTCATTGACAGCAGAATCAGTGCCAATCTCCCACAGCAGGGGAAAAACCCAGACAACACCTAGACACCCCATGCCAGCACTTACATATGATGATATTATATCAAAATCTAAAAAAAAAAAAAGCTATAGTCAGAACAGATGTAAAGGGGAGATTTCAGAGAAAACATAAAATCTGTATCACATTACTGGTATTATTAGCAATAATATAAATCTACTTATTTACGCCTTCCTATGAGACAGTGATGTGTGTGCAGAAGAGCAGAGATATGTGTATGATTGTGCATGTATTGTTGTTACTAAAGCAGCTTTGTGTGTGTGTGTGACCGCAGGTGTCTAGTGTTTTTCGGCCTGCCCCAGGCTTTTTGTGGCTTTTGTCTCCATGTCTACCTTAGCTGCAGGCAACTTACGCCTTGCTGACAGATGATAACTGCATTAATTCACAAATGACTGTGACAGGGGGAACTGTGTGTGTGTGTATGGTGGTGCGTGTGTTTGTGTGTCTGTGTGTGCATTTTTCATTTACACTTGCCTAGGGGGAATATTTGAATCTAAAAAGCTTCTTTATTGTTGATTAAATTTATTTAAAACGTGGTTTAACTGGAGTGCTGTGACAACTGTTTGATCACCACTCTGAGGAAATACTTTGGTCAGATCTGAGTATTCAGTTTAAGCCACGTGGTGGCACATAATCAATAGCATAAATGGGGTTTCAATTTACTTTCAAATGGTGAATTAGCCTAAGCCTAACCCAAAGGCTCTTGAAAGAACTGACTGAAATATTTATTCTTGACATTTCGACATAACCTCTACATTGTAACCATTCATCTATAAATTCAAACTAAGAAAAAAAACCCCATCTTATTATATGCAGTTAGGATTCGTGAGCAAAATATCTCAGTGAGGCAGCGTTATTTCATTATTTAGCAGTTTGAGGAAAGCAGTGTGTATGTGTGGATGTTGCTAAGCAGCAAGAGAAATGGTCCACAGGGTCTACCTTTCCCAACACCTTTGCCAAGCTTTAACCCTTTCTCATCGAGGTATGAGAGCCTCTACCTGCATTTCTGTTAGGGATGGTAATAGATTCTGTGTGTGTTTGTATATATGTGTGTGGGAGAGAGAAAAAGGAAGAGACAGAGAGAGGGTAGAGGGTTGCAGCATCTTTAACCAGCTCAGTGCTGAGCTGCTGTCATGTTTCAGTGCTTTAACGCCTCTGAGTTTATTCTCAAAAACTGATGGACCCCAGCTGTTTACGATTTTGCTTGTGTGTGTGCACATGTGAGAGAAGAAGGCACCAGTCTGAACCCTGGCAGTTTCATATGCACATAACACACACACACACACACAACACACACACACACACACACATACACATACACATACACATACACTCTCTCTAGGCAGTGGTCGTCGCCTGGTGGCTGAATCACAACTATACTCTGCTGAGGCCGATAATACAAACATAATACAAACAGGTGAATCGCTGGCAGAATCTTGAGCGTGCAGACACACACACACCTTGTTCTATTTAATTGGTACACTGAGGGATAAAGGTGGTTTGATGACACCTGCATGTAGATAAGTTGCTTATTAGCATTGCATACGGAAACCTTTTGACTCCAATCTCAGTAATTTTTCATGTTGCTGTTGAAAGATGATAACCAGCAGCTCCTCAGTAGGGAAGAGTATTAAACAATGAAAAGTGAGCAGCACTTAAAATGAACAAAAGCCTCTCAAATTATATCAAATAAACTCAGTAATGACTGTCAAACTACACCTGAAAAATTCTTCTTCCATCCTGAAGATTCAACATTTAATATCAAGGTTTCCACAAACATCTTAGACCAAACACAGCTTGACTGGTATGTAATCTATACATACACGAAGGAAAATGTAGAATGTATGTTGTGCCATTATTTCAACTTTAAAATGTTGTCTGCGTTCATTAAATTTAAATCTAATTAAAGCAGATATTGCAAAAGCTTACCCATCCAGTATATTTTGAGTTGCATTTTAACTGTGTCCCCTCTCTGGTGGGAGGTGCTGTGGAAGTATTTGGTGCCAGGACCGTTGCTACGAGCTACAGGTCTGGATGAGAGTTAGCACTTCCAATTCTGAGGCTGTGGTTCCCTGCCAGAAAACAATGGATTGTTCCCTCAAAGTTGGGAGTGAGTTTCTGCCCTAAGCAAAGGAGTTCAAGTATGTATCCCAGAGTCTTGCTCACAAGTGGGGGGGGTGGGGGTGTAAAATGAAACGTGAGGTTGGTCTGGTGCACCATCAGAAAGGAATGTTGGCATTGTTCCAGGCCATTGTGGTGAAGAGGGCGTTGAGCCTGATGGCAAATCTCTCAATTTACCAGTAATTCCATGTTCCAAACCTTGCCTATGGCCCCTTGCTTTGGACAGTGACCAAATGAAAGAGATTTTGGATACCAGTGGCCAAAATGAGCTTCCTCTGAGGAATGCCTGGGCTCACTCTGAGAGTAAGGGGTAGCTCAGACAACTGGAGGGAGCTTTGGACTACATTTCTTAACCTGCTGCCAGAAAATGGATAGATGAATGGATTGTAAAAGCTGGACATGACATCTGTATGGTAACTTTTAACTACAAAGACTTCTCAAGATATTACCCATTATCTAAGGCTTCATGTTTAGATAAATATGTATTGTGTGAGCCTTGTAACTGACAAAAAGTCAAAATACCCCAGTCAAGGCAAGATGGCCTGAAAAACATCTGATGAATAATGTATGGTGTGCTGAAGAGTTGTTCTGATGTGTTTTAATTTTGATGGACTTGCACTGAAGCTCACACTTGTCTGTTCCTCACTGTCTGTGTGTTGCCAAAGTAAAAAGGGGCAAAAAAAGTTGCCAAATACCTCAACCTGAAAACCCCAAAACACCTCTAAACTTGTGGTTAGAACTTGGAAACATAAAGATGCCACTTAAAATGTGAAATGTAAAGAAGCTTGTCAAAAAAATCTTAAAATGAATAAACTTGTTAAGCTCAAAATATGTCTGAAGTCTATTTGCACCCTGGATTGATTCCTCAAAACAGCTGGTGTGCATCATTGCGCCGAATAATTTACAGCTAGATCGAAGGCTGATTGTGCTTCTTTTGTCTGATCTCTGAAGACAAAAAAAAAAAAAAAAAAAAAAAAAAATACCCATTGAGCCACCAAAACAGCAAAGAAAAAGGAACAACTCCTGCCAGTCACTACCCTGCTGTGAGAAAAGCTGTTAAGTCTCACTGGGAAAGAAAAAAAATGTTTGAAGAGGTCCAAAAGTACAGATTACTAACAAGACCGCAAGTTCATTTTCTGTAAATGTTTGATTTGTTGTCGATGTAGGTGTGACAAGGGTTGGTTTTAGCGTGTATGTGTATACAAGTGTGTGGGTGGGAAGTGCGTTTGCTTTCAACCAATGCCCCCCCCACCTCCTATGGACATAGTGCAAATTAGAGGTGACATTTCAAAAGACGTCATGTTCCATGTTCAGACAGCTGCTGTGAGGTGGCCAAAATGAGCTTGGCAAGAGAATGGCACTAAAGCAATTAGCATGTCCACTACACTCTCACATGCTGCATATTTAAACTTGCATGAAAGTATGATACTTAATTAAGAAGCAAATCTCTGGGCAGTATTACTGACTTTTTCATCTAGATTTTAAACTTGTGTGGGATGAGATCAGTTTCAAGCACAGCAATCTCAAACAGAATCTAATATAAAAGATATCCTTTGTGCCATTATCTCAAATAAGTGACATTTTTAGCATTGAATTATTCACTGATGAACTGTGCAACGAGTTCATATAATAATAAATACTACTTTCTCCATGACTAAAATGCTAAGAAACCTCTGCCTTGACAGTTCTTAGTACATGTCCTACTTACACACATTGAAAATGTAGAAATCCAGTACTAGATGTTTTCTAAGATTTCCTTTAAAAGCAAAATATAGCAGCATCAAGATGCCACCACATATAACAGATGTTTTGTAAAACAGTGGCCACAACACATGCAATCCAGCAGCCCATTACAAAGAGGATAAAGAGGAAGCGAAAGAGAGGAGTTTCTCCATGCAGTGATGAGGCTGGTGAGAGCCAGAGACTGACTGTGGAGGTGTTTGACGAACCAGTGGTGAAATTACTAGTGCTCCCTCCCTCCTATTCCACTCTTCCCTCCAGCACAGCACAACTACCATCGCCACCTCCAGACCTGGCAATTGAGGAAGAAGTCACGGAACGGTTGTGTGTGTGTGATTTTGTTACTTGCAGGGTCTGACAGCTTTGTGGGGACCAAACTGCTGGACCACACAAATTTAAATTACTGTTTTAGGCTTCAGATTAGAGTTAGGGTTAGGGTTAGGGTTGGGCATTCAGTTGCAATGCTATCAGGTTGGACTAGGGGGCCTGGGAATGTATTATGTCAGTGATGAGTCCCCACAAAGATAGGTGTACACTGATGTGTGTATGTGTGTGTGTCTATGTGCGTGTGTGTATCTTTCTGACAGCCAGTGCTTTCTTGTGGGCATGCACGTCTGCATGCTTGTCTGCAGGAGAGTTTCATTATCCAGTTGCTGATCCCCTACAGTAGCCAGATAGCCTGATCTCTGCATCAGTCTCTCAGACTCTTAAGGGGCACAGCTAAGAGATTCTTCATATGGCACTGAGCTCAGGCAATCAGAACAGGGATATCCATCAAAGAGCTGGCCACACAGTCGTGTGCAGCTCACTGAGCCGATTTTGAGCCTCATAATACTTTCCAAATCATCACTCCATTAGTCGAGAAAGAGGTAAATGGGGAGAGTGGGGAGAAGGATGCAGCGGCAAGTGTGAGGAGGAGGGAGAAGAAGTGACAAACAAGACAAAGCTCATTGATTTTTCCTTTCGAAGTGATCATTCAGTGCAGCCAAGCGTGTTTGGTGTTTTTAGAGCTCTTGAATGACGGGACATTAGAGGGAAGACCCTGAGGGCTGGTGTCTAACAGACTAGCCTGAAACAAAAAAGTCAATTATGCTCAGAAAATTTCCAGCAACATGTTTGAGAAATAGATGAAAAGCATTCACAGAGGTTTTTAAAAGTCTTTAAAAAGTGACATGTTGCAAGTACAGCTACCCTTATTAATTGCAAGCGTCACTACTCAGTGACAAAACCAAGACACCAAGTAGCAACACATTACCCGTGACAGATGCTTTCTTTACAACATTCCCATCACTGGCCAATAACCATTTACAAGCTAGTTTGGCATTTTATGATCTCCCTTTATTTAGATACATTAAATCATTACATTCAATATTCCATACTTCATAAATCTTAAGAAATTACAGTGTTGACGAGGTCATTGTACTACTTGAGATGCTAACCCCAAGATCATTCCAACTGGAAGTTTAATATGGAGTCACGATGGCAGGGAGATCACTAAGCAGATTATACATAACGTCTGTTAAGTTTTACAGACGTTTAAAATCCACGGTTTCAGCATTTACCAGAGTTATACCACATTAAGATAAGTCCAGTCACTGCAGATAGATACAATGTGTGCTGCATTTGCAATTTTCCAAAGGGAGATTTTGCTCTGTGTGGCTAATTAGAAAAAAAAAAACCCCTATAGAAATGACAACATAAAGTGCTGTCAGACCATATGATTAACACTATATCCATTTAAAATCCAACTTCCCTTGTCAAGGCCACCCTGGCAGTAACAAATTGGGTACCAGGTGTCTTGTGGGCAGCAGACAGAACATGGAGGAGATAAGCACAGCCTCGCCTTGCTGCCAAAGGACACGGCAGATTATGAAAGAACTCATGCATATTCTGCCAACCCTATTGCTGTCTCCATCCTCAGAGGAGACAGCTACTGTACACTGACTTTCTCTGGAAGACTCCAGGCCACAACGCATCCTGACCATCACCACCACCACCACCACCAACCCCCCACTACCCCTGATATGTAGTCATAAAATAGGATTTCATGGCTTTAGGGGTTATATAGAGGGCTAGTCATTTTTCTGCCAGTGTCAGCCACATTATGCACATGCACACACTCATGCACAAATGCATGAATTTGCACACAAATAACCATATGGAATGTCCATAACCTCATTAACATGCCTGTCTGCATTAATATATACACACACACATACATGTCTTATGTGCAACTAGTAGATAATTTCCACAACATTACCCACTGTTAATCCTTGTATAATTATACTTGCAGACCCTTCTTTGGGAACCAGCAAACTTGAAATGTTTCATAAATAACATTAATGTTAAACTGTTGCTAGTCTCTGCATGTGTTAGAAATGATTTTGTCTTTGAATTTTTTGATTGCTTCTGACACAGTTACTTAGAGACACTCTGATATTTGACCTTCAGAAGCCTGATCAAATGTTGATGGTGGATACTCCTTTCTGACTTTTGAGAAGCTCTCAAGAACAGTTGCACCCATGCAATGAGTGTAATATTATCTTAATATTACATTGGTAATATTAGGCATCCACTACTTAGTTCTCTTTAAATTCCTCCCACACAATAGTTCTGTTGCTCAGTAATTGCTGATAAAAATATGCATAACCTTTAGTATCTAATGAGTTATGGACTCAGAGTTTGTTTTAGAAATTAGGGACTTTTAGGGTTAACAGAATAATGAAACTAAGCACACACACACACACACAACATCCACCATCTGCCACAGCCTTGATACTAACTCGATATTTATGAAGTTAACCTTTTCATCCTAATTGGGTTGCAAGTTGCACTTTTTTCAATAACTGCAGCTTTATGACCTGTCTAATGGAACAGACTACCTCCGCTTGTCCTGCAGCAATCACTTTTAATGTAGAAGCAAAATAACTCATACACATGAATCTACATTGATATTTCATATCAATGTTCACCACTAAATGTCCTGCAGTGTTTGTTCAGTGTCTCGCAAGAATAGGTAATACACGCGTTGACGATGCTGTGTGTGTAGGAAAATGTAAAGTACTTTCTCACTGCATTGTTGGTATGCTTTCATATAAACCTGTAGTCACCTGAAACTAGCGACTTTCATAAGCAGCATAATCTGTCATTTGTAATATATCCTTTAATTTATTATTCATCTTTTAACACAATGTTTGAAATTTTTAAATAAATCCTATCTTTGGTAGAGGGATTCATAGTATTCAGCGGCTGGAAAGTGTTATTATGATAAACTGTTTAATCAAGTAAATATTATTTCTTCCTCAACTCTTATTGCTTTCATTTTCCTGTTGAGAGCAGTTGATGAAGTAATGATTTTTGTGTGTCTAAAACTCTTAGATATACATAAGAAATGTCAGACATATAACAAATGTCAGCAGGTAATTTAAGCATATGCAGACTTGCTCATTTGTATCACTTTTGATCTGACCATCATCAGTAGAAAGAAATGTGCTGATGTTCACTTTTAATATTTTTAACCTTGACCTGCATATCAACCACAGCTGTATTATCAAAATGTGTTTAAAGTAACATCAGGTGATAGAGAAGCAAAAGTATTCTGTATTTATTAACAGATGAACAAATGCCTCGCACACAAGTTTTCTTGAATGGATCAAGATTAGTTTACAACTTTAAAATGATATGGACTTTCTTCATGAGTTATACCCAAGGAAGTGGGAGTGTGAGAGAAAGGGGAAAAGAGAAAATGAGTTTTCAAAATGCACTTTGAATATCAACCAATGAGCACCAGCTGTGTGAAGCTGTGTTCGCTATGCCTACTTGTCGAGGTCCTTAAAATAAACATGAAGGTGGGGAATTAAAATTGATGGAGTAATGCCACATAACAGTGATGAAGTCAAAGCAACATGACTAGCTGGAGTGAGAGGAGAGGAGGATGGGTGCTCATCTGTGAAGTCAACGGCTACGCATCAGTCATTCATTCACATTGTGACCGCGGCCTGCGTCTTACTGCGGGGCATGACACAGAGGCAGTGAGAAATGCGAGGTCAGTGGATTCTACAGGGGCAGTGAGAAGAGAGGTCATGCAAGAGTAAAGATGACAGCAGTCATTTATGGTGACAGGTTGCGGGGGAAAACATCTCCCTAGGACTTACATAACTTGCTCTGTATTCTGAAAACGCAGAAAATTGTGTCTGCTAGCTTAAGTGATGGAAAACAACCTTTGAACATGCTGGAAATACTGTACAAGCGTCACGCTGGGAAAACAGAAGCAACAGAGGTTGTATGGGCCTGACAAGTAAGTCCCTTCAGAGCCTCCATGTTTCTAAAATGTCTCTGCAGAGAACAGGGATTCAACTGATCCTGCGCAGTTCATGACATGCTTGCCTGAATATCAAACTTGTAGCAAAATGTGAAGTCAGTGGATAAAATGAGTGGTGTTTTCATTTCGCTTTCACCATCTGCGGCTCAATATGCGACTTGGGAGTGGAGATTAAAGACTATGAACCGAGTGCATCAGGAAACCTGTCATTGAATCATAGGGGAGAAATAAGATCTGCTTTTCACTGGGGGGACATTTTCACAGCCAAGCTAAGCTTCAGCTCACTCTCCCTTCCTCTGAGATCACTACAAATATGTAAAAATATAACCTTGATATATAAAAGCAATAAAACCTCAAATAAAAATGGATACTTGCAGCAGGTAAATGATGAGACCTTTGCAGGCTAATCATCAGTGGCACTGCATGATTCTGAAGAAGCACGGTCATCAGCGTCATGTGTACATATTGTAGTAACTTGCACTGCACATTTGTGTCATCTACTCTTAAAGGTTCAGTTTCCCAGTTGGCAAATGTCCATTGTGCTCAGGTGTCCTTGAGCGAAGCAGTGAATCTCTCCAGACTGCTGCTGTTCTGTCGCTAACCCTGAGCTCTGACCTGCCAGGGGAGCTAAAACAAAAAGAATATCTCAGTGGAGAAATCAATAATGTATTATACACATACTGTATAGCCTACGGTATTTAACTATTCTTCAGTGAGTCCAGTGTCTCAGTTGGAATGTCATGTTGTGAGAACAGACAGAGTACATCTGGTTATATTAGATGTTTTTCTTACTATCAACAAATTCCATGAAGAAACCAAAACCAACACTAAATTGATCCTGACACTATTGTTGTCCATAAACAAATAAACACATCGTTGCACTGGGTGACATGTGCACTGCAGTTTATTTTAGTTGAATCCAACGTACGCCATCCTGCTGCCATAATACACCAAATGTGAATTAATCCATTGGTAAAAATAGTTCCCAACAAATGCACTACTTACTCTTGTTTGAGTAAGGTTTGCTAAAAACAACAGTGGCCAGGTATATTACGAAATTATGATTATTTACTTAACATTAAAATATCAAACTAAATTGTTGCAACCCGTTTCTAAGATTTGCACATTGTTGGCTTTAGTCAACGAAACAGGAAACTGAGATCTCTGGAGCTGCAAACATGAAGCCAACAAGTCTTTATTGCAATTAAATGTCCTGGTATCTCTGTAAGATTCACAAGTACAGTTGCTGTATATGAATCAGTGGTTCTGGAGTGAGTGCAGAACTAAATATGAATGAATCTTCATGTGGGAAAAGAATAAACAAGCAACAGCGTTTTTTACACCAGCAAGTATATTCTCAATTGATAGAACTTTGTGTCTTTTTAAGCCTAAAAATTCCTGCAGTTTGGGGAAAGTTTAACTTGCGTCATTCATGAAGATGTTATTTAAATACATAATATTCTGTTGGTGATTTTCCCAAACATTGTTAATGGTTCATTAAAAGTATAAAGTTTTGGATGGTTTCTGCTTTCAAAGGGCAGTGTGACAGAAAAAGTTTGACAACCACTGAAGTGGCTGTTGAAAAAATCCCTCCAGAAATTATCGTCAGATGCCACACTTTAGTGAGTTTAATCTGCTTTTACATTTTTCAATTTATTTCCCTGTTATGTGCATAAATACAGGCTGAGCTGTCTTAACTTGTAGCACCACCTGGGGAAAGGAGAAAAAAAAAATCGCACTGTAACCTCAGTCCAGTCAAAATACAGTTTTGATATTTTGTTCTAAGGCCCATTAAAAATATGCCTCCCCCTCTTCTCAGCGTTTTAACCTCATTCAAGTTCAGACAGAGACTCAACTGAGGACAACCACACTGTGGGATCTGTATGTATACGTGTGTGTGCATGTGTGTGTGTGTCTGAGTGTTTGAGCCCTGCTATCTCTTCTGTGCAGCCCTGCACCCTAGGCTTCGGCTGAGTTGACAGACTTGCACTACCACCCGCCCGAATGCCACCAACAGTGCGCCCCTCTTGGCTCCAGTGGTGGCGTATCTGCGTGCAGAAGTGTGCGACTGTGTGTTTGGACATTTGTGTACGCATGTATGTGTCAAATAAGAGATATATGAGAATTTGACATTTAGTCAGTGTGATTCAAATAATGTAGAGTGATGAAATGCTACTACTGTTGGTCTTTGAGGCAGAAGCTTAAGGCTGAAAATGTTGAGAATGAGTGAATTCATTCAACACAGTGGGAGTCACATCGTCACAAGGGCACCATCATGTCAACACCTGAGTTAGGACAGCTTACTTTCTTAGAGGAAGAGGAATCCAATGGTCACTAGCTAGGGTGGCTGCTAATATCACAATCCCTGTGCTGCTTGAGAGACTCAGATCATCTGTCCATCTATTATATATATAAGTGCTCACAGAGCTGGAGCCTATCCCAGAACACACTGGGTAAGAGAGCATAACCAGGTCTTTCACAGGGCTCACACATAAACAGACAACCATTCACACCTACAGGCATTTTTTGGTCACCAGTTGACCCAAACTGCTTGCCTTTAGACTGTGGGAAACTGGAGTACCACAGAGAGAATATGAAAACACTATACATAATGGCCCCAACTAACTGGTGGATTTGAACCCAGGACCTTCTTGATGAAAGGCAACAGAGATAACCAGTTAAGGACAAAAAAAAATATTTGGTGTGTTGCTTGTAGTGTTAGCTGCCAGTGAGTCCAGTTTAGAAAAACTTACCATATCAGCACACAAAACAGGTTAGACTGAAACCTCCACACTTATAAAGAGAGGGAAGACGAAGTTCAGAGACCAGGGAGAGCAGAAACACAGAGTGAACACCGGTGTGGTCTTGCCAAGATGAAAATCTCTTAAGAAGGCAAAGAGCTTTGGAGCGAAGATGCCTCAGGTTTCAGTCAGAGACAATTCTGCACTTAATGGTGGACAAGGCTCCGGTCTTTGAGAAGGCTCTTAAAGAATATGAATGGCAATGAGGTTTTGGCTGGGAGAGCTAATCTCCCCCTAAAAGAGTAATGCAATTTGACCACTGACAGTTCAGTTGAGGTTTCGGGTGCTTTATGCTAATAGTGGCAAATGTAGCCTTGAGCCACTAGCCTCAAGCAGAAATGAGGAGCAGGTCTCGTAAGCACACTTTTTAACAACTAAACACCCCCAGATTTTTTTCATTTTCAAACTTGTAGTCTGTAGCCTTAACCAAGGTAGATTCTTTTGATGCAGCTCTCTAAGGAGCCATGAAACACTTTGTGCATTTTGTGGTAGCACTCCCAAAGATTTGTAAACATACTTTGGTGTAAAATCTGTGGAGCTCAACTTGAAAACACATGAATATTTGATCTTCGTTAAGTCAACAATACCAAAAAGCTCAGCACACAAGAAGGAGGTTGGGGTGATGAAACGAGCTGCAGCGGCAAACGGCTTTAGTATTGAGATATCAGCAGAGTAGGTGGCGAGAAATCTCAGGTTATAAAGGTTTCCTGGTGCATGTGTATGAATATGGTTGAATTTTGGTAGTCAGCTGTTAGCCAAGCAGCTTGTGAATGAGCCGCTGATATGCCTTTTTGCACTTTTTGCAGACATTTAGACATGTCATGGTAGGAAAAGTGCAGCTGTGCTTGGCTGAGTTTTGTTCAAGAGTCAACATGCACAATACCAAGATACTGAACCTGAAGTTAAATATAATTCAGCAATCATTTATTTGAGTGTGTACATCCTGTGCTTTTACAAAAAAAAAGGTGGTGGAGGTTGAATGAAGCAGCTGATGCTAATCATCTGATGCAAGCATGACCAGTGCATGACCAACACAATGCTCAGTTTTCAGCTCCGTGCTAGTGCAAGGAATAATGTGCCTGTTGTGTGGTGAGGTTGAAAGTAAGACGTAAGGCATGTGGTTGAGCATGTAGTGTGTCAAGGGGGCAGTAGGTTTCAACAGAAGTACTTGTCAGATTGCCAATTAGCTTCAGAACACCCCCTACCCTCCTCCATCAACACCTTAACAACTTGTGAAAGCTGTGGCTCAGGGGGTTGAGCAGGTCACTGGTTCAATCCCCAGTTCCTCTAGTCTATGTGCCAAAGTATTCTTGGGCAAGATACTGAACCCCAAATTGCCCCTGATGGCATGACCATCAGTGTGTGTGTGCGTGTGTGTTTATGTGCGAGTATACTGTATGCATAGCCACATGTATGAGCCCTCATGGATACTGATGAACCTCACTGTCTTTGCCAGGGCAGAGGAGACTGAACCTGCCGCAGGAAGAGGTATGGGTTCAGGAAGGTGTTGGCCTTCAATAATGTTATCATCACCTTTGAAAAAGGACCCCAAGACATTTACTAATGCATTTACTAGCACATGCAAATCAGCTACCCTATGGGTTAGTTGGTTATCTAGTTTTAATACCTGCATAAACCCTTATACTGCTGCATGAATTATCAATGGGTGCATTAATTTATGATGTCTGTAAGTGTGAAAATTCTCACCTCCCCACCCACATAGTCAAGAAATTTCACACCTCTCTCTAATTTACCCAGGCATTATTGGCTGCCATTCAGTCACTGTAGTGAAGAGACATTCTCCCTGCTACAACACTCAATTACACACAAAAACATGTGGTGTTTGTTAGGTTTGCATCACCCAGGCAATCATGTCAAAGCCGGCAGACTGACAGTCTTACCGTGTTTATTAAGGGACTCTTTTCACATGAGAAGTCATTACCGCAGAGGGGAACAAATAACCTGTCGAAAGGATTACAGGTTTCACATGTAATTTTAGCACTGCATTTGCCTCACTACAAATTAATGATTTGCAAAATCAAACATTCCAGGATTCACTGGTAATGCCTGGAGATATTAAGTATATAAACAGGCATAAACAAGTTTTACAACCTTAAACCCCAATAAACATATAAGCTCCTGTGACAGAAATAGGAAATAAACTTTTGTCTCCTGTTGACTGGTTGATGTTTTTAAGTTCTGCAGTCAAAGCAAATGTAGTGAATATTATGTGTTCCCTCATCCCATTTTCATGAGGCAGATCAAAATGCGATCAAACAGTCTGCAATAAACTCTGAACCTTTGAAGAAAGGTCCTTCATGGGAGAAGAAGAATATATATATATAGAGAGAGTATGTGTGTGTGTGTGAGAGAGAGTGTGTGTGTGAGAGAGAGAGAGAGATATGAAAAGGAGAGTGAGAGAACTGTTCTTCTTAAAAGTGATGCCCGAGGCTTTTTATACTACAAAGTCTATCCTCAAATCAAATATGATGGGTTAGGTCTTCATCAGCCGGAGAAATCGTGCTCACAACACTCCTACAAGAGATAATAAGCTATATTTGTGCAGACATTCTCAGAATTTCACCTATGTAGCTGCTTGTACATACAGTACTTACACAAGTAACAAATAATTAAAGTCCTTAAAAGACACTTGACACTGCTTTAATAATAAAACAGTAAAACATTTTTTTTCTTTAAATCAGTTATATGAACCATTTTTGAGAGTCTCTGAGCTGTTTTGACTTAACATGCAGACCTTTAAAGCTGAATTAATTGGTTTGCTGGCCACATAGGTACAGCAGAAAAATCTCAAAACACAACACTGACACATTATCACCTTAAGCAAACATTTGCATCTCCAGCAGATACAGAGCAGCAGTCTTCATATAGGAGTCATGCTTCTGGCCACCTGAAGACTTTAAGCCCAATATTTATTTTTCTTTTAGCTCATTTTGGTTATCCTCCAACACCTGAGAGAAATAGCACTCTCTTTCACTGCCAAATGCATCATTATATACACCAGCTAGTCTCAAATACCACTTCCCTATTCTCAGTGCATGTTCTACCTGCACTGGTCACATTCATATGGACCCTTGCCACCCTGGTTCTCATGGATAATGGAAACTCCGGTCTACAGTGCAGTTTCAAACCTGAGAATTACACTAAAGTATCATTTACCAGATTAGACCACCTCTGTCCATCTACATGCTTGGTCAATTAAATGACATTTAAATGTTGGTATCATTTAAGTCATTTACACTCCTGCTGGCAATGCCAGTTCAGCAAAGCAAGGGAGTGCTGGATTCTTGTCCAACCCTGGTCAAAAGAAGGGTCAGGAAGGAGGGTCAGCTGACATGGGCTGACTCATTGAGATAGACCCCTGACGTGGGCTGGTGCAGCTGGAAATGAGGTTGATGACAGCAGAGCTGTGGGCCAGAATACTAATACAACCAAATGATTAAAAGGTTCCACAGAGCTGTGTGGAACTGAGCTGGGAGAGTTTTTTCTACAGGTTTATCACTATCTATCTACTCTTTGTTGACGTAAAAATAGCCGATTAGTGTAGCTTTAAGGAACTGAGAAAGAACTGAATGGATGGGCCAGTTTTGAGATGTGAATTGCTTTTTCAGTTTTTAGGCATTAGTGTGGACACAGCCTAAGAGCGAGGTCCTAGGAGCTTATGGAGCCTCTGCAGGCACCCAAAAAGCAAGGACACAAACTAGCTGTGGCATCATCAAAAGACACTACTATTTTTATAAAAATGGTAAGCTGTTTTTCAAGCAATCTCTTTAACATAAAAAAAAGAATCCATTCCAGAGCTGGAGAGGAATTGAAATCAGAAAAAAAGAGCTGAAAACAAGCCATTAAAAAGAGAAAATACTGACTGGGAGAGAACAAACAAATTGTACAAGATAAGAAAGATCTCCAGGAGGAAGCAAGCTGGTCAAATGGGGAATTTAGACATTGTGTTTGTTAGAGATTTAACATGGGGACTCCATCTGTCACCTTGTCATATTCAGTCCTCACCTCAGCCCAGGCTTCATATCCTTCCATCATCCATCCACACCCACAATCTTAGTCTTAAGTGCTGACAGGTCTGGATTTCCTGACACCCACCTGCTCTGTGCATTATCTCTATTTTCCTACAGTGCTACAAAGAAGCATTTGTTTTAAAAAAAATAAATAAATAAATAAAAATAACTGCATATTTTCTAGTTTTCAGCATTTGTTCTGCCAGGTTATTTTAAAACTGATAATATCCTGTAATATTGTAATTATGTCAGTGACAACACAGAAATCCTCTATAACTCCACTGTGCACTTTCTGAACAGAACCAAATGGCAAACATAGTGGAGCATTTAGCAGCTAAAGACCTGGATATAAGAGAATAAATAGCAGACCTAAACATTCACTAGGTGGCCAGAAACAAGACTCCAGATGAATGATAATGTTGCTCTATAACTGCCATATGAGTGTATAAGCAACTGTCTGTCAGCTTAGAATATGATGTGTCAATGTTGTGTTCACAAGTTGTTTCAGTTGCCCCAAACTAGGCAAAATAAATAAATAAAAATCTATTATTGCTGGTTTGTATGATGCTTAGTACAGGTTCAAAACATGAACATGAAGTAATTTCATCCACTTGTCATTATTTTATCTCCTTGATCACCAGATACTCTCCCATTCACATAACAAACCTATAATAAAGACTACTTTCATTGCTGCGAACACAGAGCTAGCAGCTGCTGGCTGAAAACACACCACCCACACCTCTAGCCTTCACCCAGATGTTATTTTATTAAGCTGATTCATGGGCTAATATTTAACCTTCTCCATATGTATTATACAGTACAACAGGCATTTGAACCTGTATTTCAAATAGTTATGATGGCATTTGTACAGAAATTTTTACTACCAGCAGAATCCTGCACAGTGTCACATGGCTTAGACAAAGAAGCTGCAGTATGGGTTTATTTGGGAAAACAGCTTTCCGACCATGTGTAGTTACACCAAGCCCAGGCTGTTCTGACCTTCATTTTTTTCCTTTCAAGTGGAGGTCTATACTGAGTGGTCATAAACAGTCTCCACGACAACCTCCACAGTGATGAAGAAGAGAGAGAGAGAGAGAGAGTGCACCAAATTACTGACGCATGTATTCAAACAGGGCTGGTATAATCTGAGAACATTGGGATTAATTACAGCCACAAATGCTGTTACTCGCTGGACCTAATTCATATTCAGACCAGATGAACAGGGTGCATTTTAAGTTTAAGTATTTTTCTCTTGCTAACCGGACTGATGCCCATATGATGGCGAAATAAAGAAAAGCTATTAGGAGAAGCAGATCCCAGAGGCTCATTAAATGACCTGGTGTAAGCTCAACTACAGGGCAGCATTCAAGTCAAGCCATGTGACTGGACCCATGTGTTCTGCATTTAAAAGACTGTCACACACTAGTATAAATGCATAGTTAAACATTTTAGGTTACTTCGCAGCTGCACCACATAAAGACTAATATCCTATTGATTTTCTGTCAGGCTTGATATGTAGTCTACAATAAAAATCATTGCATTGAGACAATGAAATCTTGTGCAGTGTGTAATACAAGGGTCATTATAGTATTGACACATCAATTTTTTCAAATATAAAACACAAACGAAATGAGTTTTCCACAAAAAATAATTGAAAACCACGTTAGTGTATGTTTCAAGATCATGTGTGTGACCTATGAACAGATGAAGTAGTAGGTTTATAGATCTTGGTCTTTCTGTCTTTCTGTCTTTCTATCTTTCTGTCTTTCTGTCTCTCTGTGTGTGTGAGAGAGTATCTTCAATTCAGATCTATTTTCAGTTTGAGCTTTAACTCATCTAAGTAGACCAAATATCATCTCTACTACACTTTACTGCTTGAAAAGAAGTGTAAAAATAGCTAAGCCAACTGACTGACACCATAATCAGAGTACTATTAATAGATCACTGATAATAATCTATTAATACATCATGTCTACAACGCCACGCAGAATGTATCGCTTGTACTTTGAATTGTGTAGAAAACTAGGGCTAGAAAAGTTACATGTTTTGAGATGTCAGTTTAGATAAGGCTATGATCCAGAAAGGTATCCTTATAAAGAACCAACATAGTATGCCACTCTTTTTCTTTCCTGTAACAGTGTAGCTTATGGCTCATCTGAAACACTCATCTGTCAAGAAAGCTCCTTGCTGGACAATTAATATTTTTTTCACTTGCTGCTAGCCAATGGTAAGGGAAGAGATGAAAAGAAATTATTCTCTGTCAGGGCTAGTACAGCAGGATTATTATGATATAAGGAGACCAATGGTAATAACCATCTACTGGTGACTGTCACTGACCCAAATTATCACAGATATATCGATGTCCCCTGGAAATTAAATTCATAGTAATAATTTGTGGAGTCATGATTCTGGCCACCTAGTAAATGTGAGTCCAATATTCAGTCTCTTTTAGCTCTATGTTTGGTCTCTGGTAAAATATCTAGCAGTTTAGTGTCTATATGCTGCACTGTCTTCACAAGTTAGTTACTGGCTGTGTCTGTTTGCTATTTGCTGCTGAGCAGGTAGTGTACAGTGGGATTTTAGAGCATTTCCACAGAAAACAGCACAGTCTCCTGCACCCAACAGTGAAGTTGAGAGCAGGACAACTGAGCAAGAGACTCATATCAAACTGTCATTTAATACATTGTAAATATTAAAAAAAATATCCATTTTACTTTCAACTCAGGAAAATAAAGTGGTTTTGGTTTAATGCTAATATTCCTGTCCTATCTCGTACATCAAGTGACTTTAAACCAAAACCCTAACCTTGTGTGCAATAAGTGCCTAAACTGCAATCTGGATGGCATTACATTTATCTCAAAATGTATTTACTGTTGCGATCTGGTAGTATGTAAGTGTACTGTCATTTCTAAAACTGTAAAATATCTGTATCCAGTATTGGTCAGGTTTTACCAGTATCCACACAATAGTGAGTTAAAATCTAAATCTATTCTAGCAGGGCAGAAAAAAACAAAACAAAACAAAAAAACCCCACACTATTTAAATATGCTATTTAAAAAGGAATTTGCTGTAGTGCAACACTAAATGTTTTGATGAGAAAATAGCATTTATTGAAATAATTGATTCTTGATCTGAGCACCAGTTTAATCCAGAAAGCACTATCCATCTCTGCCAGATGCACACTGCCACAGGGAAAGCAGTGTAGAGGAGTCTAATGATGGGTGCCAGAGTATGCATATGCTCCCCTTTTCGTACGCCTGATATAGAGCCTAAAGCGAGACCTGGCTCAGACGATGCCTCCCAAGAGGCCAGCCAGAGTTATTGAGCTAATCCTGCTCATGTAATATATATCTGCTTTGGTGATATTTATTACTACTATAACTAAAGAAAGGAGTTAAAGTCAATAACCTTCATTTCCCCCCTTTGTCCAACAAAGAGAGCCCATTAGCTGTTCTACTCTGTGATGTGCTTACAGTATATTTTGCAGGATCGGACATCATTGTTTAGTTGCTAGTTAGTTCATTTAGTCACATTATTGTGAACAGCAGCCTTGGAGTAATATACTGTACATTGCCACTAAGTCAGTATCTATGAGTCTTTCAGGGCAAAATAAAAGAGTTGGTTGAAAAGTGTAGCCTACAGTGTAGAAATACATGATTTCCTCTGTGCTTGGGGTGTTTCTTTAAATTGTTAAAGCCTCTATTGACTGAATTTTAAAATTCTGGTTTGAAAAGACCTTGCATGTTATCATGCTAGCAGGTCTATGTCCCAACATACAATACAATTTGTATTGAAACAGGCTGTTGGAGCATAACACAGTCAGGGAAGTTTCTCTGCTCGATTTGAGTTCAAATTATGCTTGAAAACAGTCTCAGTTTATCTTAGCTGAACCCAAAGAGCTGAGTGTGAGATGTCTTAAAGATGCCTGCTGTTACTGATGCACTTTGTTTTTACAAGTGTGTGCATGTAGACAATGGCTGTGACACCAGCATCATTGTACACATGCTTGTGTACTTTGTATCTGGAGAATTAAAAAGTGCACTCGGGGGCAGATTAGTGCCTAATTATCCCTGTCAAAAACAAAATATCTTCATTGTAAACTTACACTTTTGCACAATGTAAACAGAAACCATAGCTCCTCAAAAATTACCACCATTGCTATGGTGATTCAGAACTGTTGCTGACCTCTCACAGACATAAGTAGTATTAATTTCTGAGGACCTGCAAAACCAACGCTGCCTAGGAACGAAGGGTATGCTGGGTAGCCATGATGCACAAAGAAGAATGCACAACTGAAAGATAGATGATTCACCCCTTTGATTCAAGAAACAACTCTGGCATTTCCTCTGTTGTCTCTGGCCTTTCTGCTGTCATCCTCAGGCTAGACTTTACATTTTCCCCCCCTAGTGGTAACGATATTACAGTAACATATTGTCCATCCTTCATCCTTGTATTCTGATGCGTTATGAACATTACAGCCGCAGGAAGCTGCTAGTTTGGCTACATACTCTTTAATCTTGTTCTCATCCATCCTCCAGATATTCCAACATCGTCTAATTTGGTTGTGTGCACCTTCTTTTATACATCTCTCCATATCACCCTTAAAATAGATATAAATGAAAATAACCAAGCATTGCCACTGTGTTTAATGGCAGGTTAAACAAGTGGGAGTGTGAAGATATAAGTACAGGTAGCTGGAAGTGTGAGAAGAATAAGCTTGCGACTATGATGGCCTGTTCCTTCCTGTCATCACTCACTGCACCCTGCTGCCTTTGGCCTTTTAAGCTGCTGCTTTGAAACCAGAGCCATACTGTCACAACTTATCTCCATTCCAAGATGCATTTGTTTGCATATACACGTGTGTGCATATGGGGCACTACGTGCATAACACATAGCGTATGCTTGTGTGCTGTCTGTCTGCCTGAATGCATGTGTATATGTTAATAACTTATGCATTCACGTGATGTATGGTTTTAGTGAGAGCTGATAGAGTAGTGGGATTAAACCAGTTAAGTGAGGCTGGAACAGTAGGTGGAATTGAAATATCCAGGGGACTTCCTCACAATTTTCTGGGGACAGTTCTATGTGGAGAATGCCAGTGGGAGAAATAACTGCATCTATCACTTTAAACAGGGTCCTGAGTTTCTTTCCATTATTGTTGATGATTTTGGAATAATAATAATCAGAATGGTAGTAGTAATAGTAATAATGGTTATGCTCAAGGAGGCATGGCTGTGCATTATGTTTAAGCATTCTAGTTTTAAAAGGGGCAATAGAGTCCAGGATAAACAGACGGTTACTGTTAAAACTGTTGATCATGTCATTGATGTTACAATGCTGCTCAGAGGGATAGGAGTGAAAAGAGGCTACAAGGGGATCAGTAAATGTACTAGCAAATCTGGGGTAAAAATACAGATCTAATAGGAAAACAGGATGGGGAAGTGGAGCATAGCTTTGTCGTCTGTGCATAAATGTGCAAGTACATCAGGTGAATCTTTTTGCATGTACAACTGTATATCTACTCTGTGTATCAGTTTTTTCTGGTGTGAGAGAGTATGTATTGAAAATATCCCTCACAGGCCAGAGTGAAATGTAGTAAGTCATTCAGTCACTTCACCAGATTAAGTATGATAGTAGAGAGAAAAGTTGTAGTAATCACCTCCCTTTATGTTTGCATAGAAGACCATTTCCAGTGGCAACTTATTGCTTTAAAGAAGTACATGATACTTTATTTGCATACCCAGTACATAACACCCTGCTTGCTAAAGCATATAAATGCCATAAAGATCATTCATTATATATATATATATGTCATGTAGATTTCCCAAATGGGCTAGACAGTGCAAAAGCAAAAACAGATTAACAACACAATAAAATAGATTTACCTTGACTTATATAGCAAGTGTCCTTGTGTAGACATGTAGAGTGTGCATGTGTGTGTGTTCTTTTACTCCTATCTTTATGAGAACCAGAGGTCCACACAACAACAATTCAGTGAGGAAAACCCTCCAAACTGAGAACATTTGTGTCGATCTGTTTTCACAGGTTAATTCTGAATTATTTAGGGGTTTATTGTTTGGATTTAGGATGTTTAAATTTGGCTCAGGCTTAGGTTTAAGTGTAAGATTAGGTGATAAAATTAGGCTCTGCTGTAGGCTTTTGGGTCAGAGGTTATCCAAAAGCTTAAAGGTTAGCATTGGCTGCAGTGTTTGTGGTTAGAAAATTAGGATTTGACTGTAAAAAATTTTAAAAATGGTCCCCATAAAGGTAGAAAAAACATGTTAACACAGATTGGGTTGGGGGTGTTTCAGTGGGTGGGTACATTTCGATGTTCTAAAACATCTTCAGTCCATATGTTCTGATGTATGTGTCAGCCTCAATGGATTTATATAGTGTTTGCATGGAGTTAATGCATGCTACATGCATGTGGGGGATTCATATAGTGCATTGAAGTGCTGCTATGTGTCAGAGGAATAAAACACAATTAGTAGTTTATCAAAAAGCCCATAATGGTGTAGAGGAATACACCAAGGAGTATGGGAGTGTATATGATGGCCACAGTATTTCAGACTATAATCAAATAAGTAGAGAGGTGACTGACAGTATTTCCACTCTGCATCATCCGTATCAAGATACTGCCCTTATCTCAATTAAGCCATATTTTCTTCCTGTTGTATCTTCACAGTCTGGTGTCACATGGGACTGAAGTTGTGTAGTAATCTTTTTTCTTTTAATCAGACTGCAAGTCACCTCATTGCCCTCAGATGTGGCCTGGATGTTGATGAGGTTAAAACTGTCTAACAGTTTTGGTGCTCTTTGTCTCTGTCTCACCCCCAAGGCCAGTCATTATGCCCATTTTGTCGCCTGTCTTCTCTAGTGTGCTGCCTTGCCGAGTCCCAGTAGCAAATTGCTTAAAAACACCAAAGAAATAGGACAGGAGGAGAGGGAGTCTGTGGCCTGAAGTACTCTATTCAGGGTTATGATAACACTACATGGGGTTATTATTAACATCATCATCACTCCTGGTTAGAAATGAGATCTTCAAAGAGCGAGACAAGAGGATTTGACAAAAGAGGTGCCAGGGGACAAAGATCTGCACTGAATAAAACAGTGACGGCTTTGCTGAGTGTGTGTGTGCATGTGTGTGTGTGTGTGTGTGTGTGTGTGTGTGTGTGTGTGTGTGTGTGTAGGAAAGGTTGTGGGGATCTATGTCTAACAATATTCCTCACTACAAGATGCTCAGCAGGGTGTGAGAGAGAGACTCTGGGGGCAACTCAGAAGAATGTGTTACAGTTACCCATGTTGGTGCAGTGGTAGCACTGTTGCATGGATAATATTAAAGTCCCACAGTTACTAACTAGTCTCAGAGGTGCAGCAGAATGGTGTGGAAAGTTAAAGGCCATTGCAGAGTCATGTCAGTGCAGTAAGGAATCCGGGCAATGTTGTAACCTTGAAAGCGACTGGGTATACACATGGTCCCTGCCAGGTGCTAAAAAGTTTTGGAGGCCCTCTTGTGTCTTCACTACAATATTGCAGTGACACACAACGTAAAAAGACTTAGAGTCTATTTTGGAATTTGATTATAAACCAAAAAACAATCAAATAAAAAGTGAAAAATTGACCTGATGATAGCGCTAGACCTGGGTGTTTACATCAACAATAAACTGGACTGGTCTCACAACACCAACGCCCTGTACAAGAAGGGCCAGAGTCTTCTCCACCTGTTGAGAAGACTGAGGTCCTTCGGAGTGTGCAGGTCACTGCTAAGGACCTTTTATGACTCTGTGGTGGCCTCTGCCATCTTTTATGCAGTGGAGACAGGAAGAGACTGAGTAAGCTGGTCAGATGTGCCAGCTCTGTCCTAGACTGCTCTCTGGACTCCAGTGAGGAGTTGGTTGAGAGGAAGATGTTGGCCAAGCTGACGTCTATCATGGACAACCCCTCCCACTCCCTGCATGAGACTTTGGGAGACCTGAGTAGCTCCTTCAGTAACAGACTGCTGCATCCACAGTGCAAGAAAGAGCACTACCACAGGTCATTTATTCTAGCAGCCATCAGGCTGTACAACACCAGTCTGACCCAACAATAAACCTGCACTCTGGACTCCACTTTCTGGTCACTTTATGTACACATACTTCTTTTGTCACTCTTGTCTCTTGCTGCTGTAGCATGTAAATTTCCCACAAGTGGAATAAATAAATGAAGTCTATCTTATCTTATCTTATCTTAGACGAAAAGTCAGGGTATCGCTAAAGTTATCAGGATTAGTCAATTAGCCAATCGAACTCTTAAACAGTATGTTTAGATATTTCACTGGATAAATGAAAACTTCATCCAATAGTTGTTGAGATATTAGATATTAGATATTAGTTTAGAGGTAAATGTTAGGGGATCACCAAAGTCAGTAGATTTAATTCTACTGTACAAAATTTGTGCCAGTAGATCCAAGTACATACTTCACAGGATGAATGATGTTTTGACACATTCTTAAAATCTATCTGTATGTAATTGTTTGCTTATTAAAAATGCACTTACAAAAACATTATCAGTCAAAATATTTGAGGTTTTATTTTAATGAGCTTTATTTCTGCTACATTTCTCTTTTTTGACACCTTATCTCCCAGCAGTCCTACTTTCATGTGTTGATGAGCTTCATTACTTCTTATTTTCACTTTGTGAAAATAGAAGTTTCTACCCTCTGATCTCCAACATGAGACTATTTTTGTTTTTGATTTGACATTTCACGAAGCAAATTTACAAGCAGCAGTTTGCTACATAACTTGCATAACAGCTTTGGACTACATTTTTTTTCAATAATTTGTGAACATGAATGACTTTTTTTATTCAAGTTCACTTTGTTATTCAAGTCTAATTTCTTAGTAGCACACTGCTGCACAGCTGTTTCAGAATCAGAATTGCATTGAATCAGAGTTGCAGTGCTCCAATTCACATATACAATAAGAATAAATAAAATAAAGTAATAAAATAACAATAATATAAACCCAAATCCTAAACTATAAAGATATATAGAAATGTAAAAATATACCCCATTAATATTTACATTTATGTTTACATCATGTGAATCCTTACCTGATACAAGTGTTTCTGAATAAGATACACATTAAAATCTTAAAGTATGGCCTCTAAACAACAGTCTCTACTAAAGTTTTATTATGATTGACCTTCAGCAAAATGTAAAAATTGTAAAGTTTCTTTTATAATTAAATTGTTTCAATAGTTGCTATAATAGATTATGAATATTTTGAATTCATTTAGTCATCATATATTTCCGGTGCCGACAGTGGTATAATTGAATTAGCATGGGCAAACTCTCATATTAAAATGCACAACCACGCTGTTCTTATTTACATAATTAGAATATGCAAGCAAAGTCCTCATCTGATCTTTCTGTAACTGCATTAGTGAGCTGCTACAAATGTTTGATTAGGATATTGGAGTCCACTATCAAACACACAAGGAGGATTTGAGGGAGCTTATCCAACTGCTCAATGGAAAAGTTACAAATACTCATTCACCTTTGAGGTCGAACAACTGTGACAGTGTTTGTAATGGCACACCTGCAAACAAACAGAAAGAGGCAAAGTGGATCACAGGGTGACCTAATGCAGTGATTTCTAACTCAGGGTTATGTGTACACCACAGGATACTTTTGCAGTTGCCAGGGGAGACCTGGAAAGATTGTTCAACTAATTTGAGGGACTAAAAATTATGATTCAAATCATGACTCACCTCCTACAAACTTGTCTGTCATTAGAGTGCAAACAATTAGCCATTTGAAATAAAATGAATCTGCAACTACTTTGATAATTAATTAATTGTTTCAATAATCTTTCAAGTTTCTATAATGTGAGGATTTGTTGCTTTTCTTTTATAGTGAACTGGTTATTTGGGGGATTTGGATTGTTTTGGAGTAATTGTGACTTATTTTCATAGAAAAACTGATCAATTCAAGAAAACAGTCGTAGCAGTAGATTAATTGATCATTAAAATCATTTTTAATTCACAGCAGTAAAATATTTCATGTTCTCTGCTAAAATATCCAATCTTGCCCTGCCATATCCACTTTTAGTTGCTACCATATTATTAAACTGTTTTATGCTTGGGCACAGAAAAAAGTCCACTGTGAAGGTCAGACTGACTGCAGAAAAATAGTTCGCAAGCAAGCTGAGAGGTTGAAATAGACTGGTAATGCATGGATAAATGTTTGAAACCACCAGTTGCTACTCAAGCAAGGGAATGCAAACCTGATCAAATCAAATTATTTGACAGTGCTTGGCAACCACTGACCTCATGAGTGAAGAAATTTAAAAAGCCAGAAATCAACAAGCTGAAGTGTTTGGGAAACTGAGCTGTAGGAATGATCCTCTGAAGCCTATTGGTCCCTGACCTTCCCATGGAGGTGGGCACAAGTGAAAAAAGGACTCTCCCTTTAGGGTGTCAACACATGATAGTAGAAATACACACCGTCCCCATGTTATGTGTGTACATGTGCTTTATGTTGGAGCATGCATCAGTCTCATGACATCCGTTTCATTGCCCTGCCTGCAAGGGAGAGTCCTGAGGGGGATCGGTTTCATCACAATCCACATGCACCTTCCTCACCTCCACTCACTTGATCTGGGACACAGATGCCTGAGATCTGGTTTTGAAAAAGAGGAGGAAAAATGGAGAGAATCAAACTCTTTTTGTCTTGCGTCCTTTTGTCTGCCTCTGATTTGTGTGAATTACATTTAAAAAGAGACAGATTTATATTTAGTCATGCAATGTGCTAGGATCCTATCAGGACTCATCCCTGCATGCTTTGTTAATACAGATTCTGGCTCCACTGTAAGTGCATGCCTGGGGATTGCTTTCTAGATTTGGTTTGGCCCTCACCTAATCTTCTCTGCACTGTTTCTTCCCATCTCATCATTCTTGCTCTATTTCTCTTCATCTCTCTCTTCCTTTCTGTCTATCTCCCCATCTCTCTGACTGGACTTTCTCTCTTGTTTTGTGTGTGTGTGTGTGTGCGTGCTCCTCAGAAACAGCCAGCGGAGGAGGAGTGTAGCAGGACTGTATGATTATTCATCCAGTGAAAGGCAGGAAGCTTTTCCCACTCACTCACTCACTCAGCTCACAGCCAGTTTGCCTATCTGTGATTAAATTCATCAACACCCTCCCCTTCTTCCACACACACAGACACATGATTCTCTCCAGAGTTGCCATCAGAGGTCTGTCTCTCTGTTAGAGATAGCTTCACAAACTGAAACTTCCTTTCACACAAAGTTCAGTGAAAGTCTACACTTTGCCCGTGTAAGCATATATTCCCTCACGTCTTCCACTGGAAGAACAGAAGTTGTAGCTTTGTGCTTTGACCATAAACATCACTTGAATTAGGAAAATGCATTTTTTTCTCTCTCTCTTTATGCAAACTTGCAGACTATGTTACCCAATAGGCTATTACAAACCAAATTGATATTATGCAAATACGGACGGAAAATGAGCGCAAGGGATGAGAGTGGTACTACTGGGACGGTCCAAGGCTGCCAGCAGTATGAATTAATTGTGTCCTGGCATGTGGGGCCGGAGGAAGCAACAGCAGAAGGGGGGGGTTTATCCCTCTCGGTGCGGCCTGGAGCTCTGCTGGAGTTTTAGATCTGGTGATTAGGCTGTGAGGTCGAGCTACTCAGCGGAAATCTCCTCTGAATTCTGAGGAAGCGCTGAAGGCATGTTCTTCACTGCATCAGAACAGGAGGAAAAAACATTTAAAAAAAAAATTAAGATGCAGGCTCAGATACTGCTGGCCGACTTCAAGGTCCTTTGATTTGAATCCAGCCTCTCATTGTGAAACTTCTGATTGAACCATTTACGACCGGGCGGATGCCTTTTGCACAGGTTTAATAGTTTTCTTGCCTTGAGTCAGCTTTGTCTCTGCTTGTTTACATTTCACCTTCTTTTTAGCGCCTTGAACGTCGCTATTCAGTTCTGCATTGTTAGATTAATTTGTGTAATATAAAAAAGCAAGCACAGTGGAGTACTCCGATTTGTAATTACTCACAATCACAATCTACATGAAAATAACTGGCTGATATGCAGATTCCCTAGATACACATACTGCAAGGGGAAAAATGCCCAAGGCTGTATTTCCACCTAAGGCACTGCATTATTCATGAGATAGTCTGCTGTGGGTTTTGGTGAACAGCATAAAACACCCTCCCCATCCCTGATAGACAAGGTATAAATCTGATATGATACACCTATCCCTTAGGTCTGACTGCCCTCTCTGTAAAGAAATCATGCTCCGCTTTTTCAACCAGTGTTACAGGCAGGTAGTCATGGGTGAAAGCAAGTCCTGTGCAAATGTTCATGCATTAACATATAGATACTGAAATCAGTAAAATACTTGTGCAACATGACAATATAGCCCACTGTGTTGACAAGCCATAGAAAATATACAGGCTGTATAAAATTAGATACATTCAGGGATGTATAAGAAACAACAAGATCTTTTTCATAAATTCTACCCTCTATAATGCACACATTCTTTTCCCTTTCAGTCAGAATAGCCGTTTTTATATTGACATGATAAATGGCAACTGGATTGTGAGAGAGAAGCAATGTGTATTGACAGGGAACAATCTGAAAAGATCTATATACTACTATCCACCAAACTCAATGCCAGTGCTCTAAATAGAGATGTGAAAGAAGGGATGTCTCTCATACATCCAGAATAAATCACATAGCCATGTTTGCGAGAGCCTCTACAAAAAAGCAAATATTCCACATGCCACTTCAAGGAGCACCACACGACCAGTACTAGAGACATTTTAATATATTGTGACAGATACTGTGTTATTGATATTGTGTTTATTATTGCTGAGACATCTGGAGCGTTAGTGTGCCACTTCGGGAGAAACTTTCAAACCCTCTCAATACCTCTTCTTGTATTTTTCATATGATTACTGTCACTCTTTGTGTATACAAAAAAGTGCAATACCACAAATGCCTTTGAGCAAAGACTGTATGAAAGTGCACACCATCATCCCTCTGTACAGTTATTCGTTCCCCTTCACACACTTACATGGCATACAAAAATTTTGTCTCAAGCCCAACCTGGCCTTACAACTCCATTTGTACGTCCATTGAAGCTACAAAGCCTACGCATATAGTGGCAACAGAGATACTGTTGTAAGGACTGCAATGCCTGTGATTGGTCAGCTTGTGTTTTCTCCCACAAGTTTGTGATGCTAGTAGAGACTGTTGAGTGTGACGAGAACATGAAGCGGGCATCTTCTCCTTTTCAGTAACACACATCTATCAAAGCCACCACCACTGCAAACCTTCTGCTCACCACGATTACTGTTCTCTATCACAGTGAATTAAAGAACATGAGTACAGGCAACTGCACAGAACAATCTCATACTCAGTAATGAAGCAAGGCGAAGCTTCCCGCTGTTACTTGTATCACAAAAAGAATGATGGAATCCAAACACAGTGAGTGTGGGGAATATAATTAAAGCACAATACTCCCTGATCACATTGGATACATCTGTCTAGTATTATGACAGTGATATAAACAAGTGAAATCCAATGCTAAACTTTACATCACGTTATGGTGCGACTCCCACCTTGTAATGAACATAAGTCTTGCTTCAAATGATGAATTGATGGTGGATAGACAGAAAATTGTCACCCCTTTAGATAACTGACCTGTCATTTATCAAGCAACAATTCCAAACATTTACATTTATGGTTTGATGCTTTTCAGAAAATATCATTGTAAAATGAATATCTCTGATTTTTAGACTGTTGGCCAGACAAGATATATAATTCAAAGGGGTCACTTTGGGAAAATGTTCCTTGGGCAAGAAGTAAATTATAAGAAAAAACAAAACAAAAACGGAATTATACTTAAATAACTTTTATTATAGGCTATCATAGGTTGTTTTTGCAGTAATTACCTTGTACTTGGCACAGTCTATCTGTGCATTCTTCCTCATCACTCCCTATCATGCCGCCCAACAACAATAATCTTATTTTTGATCAAAATAGGTTATCAGTGGAGGGGTAACCGAACCTCACCACCTTTAAGAATTCAACAGGACATGTGTATGTACATATGTAAGGACGCTACCTAAGTGTTGATCTGACCTCTGACTGTATTTTGTAAATTCAGTAAGATCCTACAGTGAGACACAGACCCACTAAAGGTTTCCATTTTGTTTGTTCCCCAGTCTTCCTCACAACAACACCATCAGCAACACTACCAATAAAAAACTAGCCCACAGTACAAAAGTTTATGTAGCCCCATCTCAAGTACTTGATAACTATTTTTCTCTGTTTCCAGAGAGAAGGTTGGGACACATGGGCACAGACACAGACACAGTTTGTTTCCTGTGTAAAACCAATAGTCAGTGTTGTTCCTTTTATCATTGACCGCTGCAGAGCCAAGTGCTTACTTTAACCCAAACCATAATCTTTCCCTAAATCTAAATTAATCAGACTGTGATCATTCCACAACCTTAACCATGTATTTATAATTGTCATCATTATACTTTGTCATCATCACGACTAAGGTACAACACCTGCCACTGGCTATGCTCCTACAGGTCGTATTATTGTTACCATGACGACAAAAGTCTGGTACGCCTGCTGCTGGTACTCTCCTAAGGGTCATATCTGAGGGGAGAGACAAATTACCTACAGCATATGGTTGTTTGGGTTGGACAACTTGTGTTACAGCATGTGGGGCTACCATCTGATTCTTTTCAATGCAGTAAATGTGTCTTTTCTTCATGCCTGTGCCATACATGTAGCCACTGTTCAATCCCCTCACATCACTGGATCTATTTTCAGGTATGACAGGCATGCTAGAAGACATTCATGACATGAAAATTAGCTGCTTTTAATCCATCATTTCCTTCGAGGTTCTGCTTCTGAAGCAGTTCCTGTAAAGTGCCTCCAGCACAGCAGTTAAGCCCTTCGCTGGGAATTCTTTAATTGCATCACTCGGCAATCATGACACACTCTGATCCCCTCGGGAAGATGAGTGTTTCTTTCCATTTGTGTCAATCAAATTTGCTGTGCTTAACCTCTGTCACCTGTCACTCATCTGATTAAACACCAGAGGTAATGAGGAATGCCGACAGGGGAACTCATGCTGGGTGCCACGAGCCAGCTGTAACAATTTTCAATAAAAATGTATTATTATTTTCTGCAGTCTCATTGCAGTAAGTTTGTGTTTTACCATGGCAAAGTGATATGTGATCATTTGAAAACATATCCATATGTACATCAATCAAAACAACTTTTTGAGGTTTGCATCTAATGTGAGCGCTCAGTTAACTTGACTTGTTTATTTTATTATACAGGTTGTAAAGCACTTTGAACTGCCACACTGTATGAAACACCTTGTCTTGCCTTGAAACCAGACAAACAGTGCTGTGTAAACCCCACAGCAAGTCTTTGATGCTCAACTTACAAACCGACATGGACTAAAAGTGAGAAAAAAGAAAAGAAAAAAGAAAAAAAAGTTTTGTACTTGGACAAGTAGTCCTTAAAGTGCCCGGAAACAATGGAAATTTGCACATCCTCAGTTCCATGAATGTGCATAAGAACTGTTGTTTCCAAGGTAAAGAATGAAGTTTGAACCTCAACCACTGAAATACAGTATGTATCAAAATGAAAATAACCCTCTCAGGAAGAAGAAAGTCAGCCAATATAACTAGTATATTCCACTGGCCTTGAACAAAACGAAAACCATTGTAAATTGCCTCACACAGACATATAAATCAATTCAATAAATATTAAGCACGCATTGCAAAAGTCTTCATATCTAATGCATTTCTTACTGGAAATAACTTACATTGTTCAACTTCCTACTAAAATTCCCGCCTTTCTAAGAAGTGAGTTCAAAATAATGAGTCTCTCTCCACGTTTGGAAGCATCCAAACTCCTCTGCCATTCTCAAATTTGCTAACTCCAGTGTCTGTCCCCCCAGCACTGATCTGTCTTCACCTACTTTCAGCAACTGTTGCTAGGTAACAGTTCACACATGCATGTGCATATTAAGTTATATATTAAAACAACAGTCAACGGTCAATGAAATGGCAATCAAATTAAGCATCATGGAACAGTACTATTGAAATTCTATATGTAAGGCAAATCTTTTCACTAGCTCAGTATTTAATACAATAAGAAAAAAACTGTATTACATTACTCTGCTTTATTAGTAGTAGTAAGAAAGAGTAATTTAATCACACTAACTTGTTATTTAGTAAGGAATTAGACATATTAAGCCTCAGTCTTCAGGCTGATCAGTCTCCTGTTTGCCTTACATGACCCAGAAACCCATGACTGAACTGCTCACAGTAAATATTCTGCTTTGTAACCAAAACCTACAGGGGATTTCTAATTAGGTAAGGAAACAGCACAACACTGCGAGTAGAAGACGGGATGAGACAGAGGATAGTGGAGGAAGTGTGGAGGATGGGGCTGATTGGGGAATGAAGAGAGAGGAAGTAAATAACAGGAGAGAGGTGGGAAGACGGGGGAGACGGAAGCGAAAAACAGCGGAAGATGACAGGAAGACTGGGAACTTATCAATTAATTATAACTCAACGGCAGCTAGAGACAGTCATAGGAATAGTGTGCAGCGAAGGAGTCACGGTGATATGAGAAGAAGTAGAGTAGGGAAGATACACGGAAAGAGTAAAGAAGTATGCGGAGATTTGCACAGAAGAAATAGAGAAATCTGCACATAAAAAGACCAACAATGAAACTGGATTGAGGGAATGATGGAGGGGAATAACAGCCCCCACACAGGCTTCTTAAGCATGATTGGTGAAGGCAGCAGGGCCACGTTCCAGCCACCTTGTGCCTACATACCTGCCTGTCAACCTGCCAGCTCTGCATATCCCACGGATGATGTTCCAGAGGGGCCAGGCTCCGTGCCGACACATTCCAACACAGGGGCCCTTTGAGTAGGCATGAGACGGCGGTTATGTGGCCAGGGACCAGTCTGGGTCAGCCAGCACTGCGGAGCTAATACGTGCCTAGACTTTTACCACAAAGCCCCCGCAGGCCCCACAGTCAATGAGCCCAGAGATTGCTGTGCCTCTTTCACTTTGGGAGCTCGGGATCTGAGAGTGAGAGTGGATAGGGCGAAGCCACGGTGCCTTGGAATGAGAAGTAAAACAAACAGACGTTTTAGTGGAGGATACGGCTGGCTACTTCTTCATCTTGCTAGCCCCTGATGTGTATTCAGCATCAGCAGCAACACAGCGCAGTTTGTGAATGGCAAACTGTATCCTCTCTCCTGTCAGGCGTGGCTAAAAATGTTTTTTAAATACAGTATGAAGCTGAAATGAGGCTGTTTCAACAGGATTTCTCTGTTTGTACCTATTTGCAATTCACACAGGCAGCGAAGGCCTTCACCAAATCATACTTGCAAATGATGCATGGGAGTGTTGGTAAGTGGGTTCACAGGGATGTTGGGGGATAAGCTAGAGACCACCTAGCAAACCAAATCAAAACCAGTGTTTAAGGAAATACCCCACTGAGAAAAAAAACACTGCAGAGTGAGCCTAGTCAAGGCAGTTAAGACACTCTGTTTGAAGCCAGCAACACTGTAGTGGTAGTGCTGTCCAAGTGACAGATATAGATGTATAACATTTTGACAGTTTGAATCTCGCTCTGAACAGTGGGCAGAGTGCCTGCATGAAACAGCCCCAGAATAAAAACAGAGAGCCAAAGTCCCGCCCTCCATCCTCAGCCAGATATTGTAGATGATACCCCCCATCCCCCTTTGCATTAAGGCTTTTTTAAAGATAAGAAACACTTTGAATAAAACAAATTAAGCACACATACCACATTTCATGTCATTTAAAGCCAGCAAACATCCATGGTATGACCATGCAGGTGTTTTCACTTAACCTGAGCAGCAGGCAGCCGAACACCTGTGTGAATGAAAGAAGTTTAAATGTACTGGCAAAACTGAGTAAAAACACAGGGAATAATTTCACTTAACCTGAGCAGATGTCTAATCAGCTAGGATAAATGAAAACACCAGTGTGCAAAGTGCAAAACAATAAAATTGAAAGAGGTACTTTAGTCTAAGTAATGCAAATTCACTCAAGCCTTTTGTCTTGTAAAAATTAAACAGGTTGTTTAAAAAATCCTCACCTTTGTATGGCTTGTCCAGATTTGCTTGTGGAGTGTGACTGGTGTTAGTCACCCTTAATCTTGAACTTTAGTAACATACAAACAGTTCTTAGAAACAGCCTGTTGTGGGTGCACAGCCTTATGAAATTTGCTTAACATTTCTATGGTTAAGACATAGTAAAGAAGTATCTTTCCTCTGTGGCTCATTAACTGCAGCAAACACATTGTTAACTTATTTGCTGACCTAGCCACACTGAGGCAGACAACCCATAATACAACACTCTTAAAGTGACAGGTGCAGTATGTAATGAGGTCATGGTATCTTGAGAGCTGGTGCACACTGGGGCTCCAGATAATAATAATCCAGATTATATTTATTTTTATCTGTAAAATTGGCTGATTATCTTTTTGATCAGGCAATAGTGGGAAAAGTCAGCTTGATATGTCAAGTTGATACCTTCTGATGTTTCGCCTTTTCCAACCAACAGACATGAAAGTCATTCAGTTTAAAAAATATTTTTATATATAAAAATATTAGGAAAGAAAGCTTCAATAATACTGAGCAATGAAAGTGGAACAGAAGTAGCAGGTGGGCAATCTATAGTGCCGGTCTATTTAATAATGTAAATATATTTTAAGACATTAATACATTTTTTCACCTTTTCAACTTTTGGTGATCTTTATTGTTCCACTGCGACATTAGCAGGACAGATGAACCTCTAAATTATCTATGTGTAGGGGTACATCCAGCAGTGAGGTAAGTGCTTGTGTTTAACTATGCACTGATTCATGGCTCCCACTGGCTCAAAGCATCCAACATATCCAGGTCAATTTCATGATAGATTCATCAGAGTTGAGTTGGTGTGTTTGATTGAACATCCTAAAGCTTCTTGATCACCGCACGGCCCCTGAAAGCTGATTCTCCACTCCGACATAGAGTATGTTGCCCCCCCACCCGTCTCTTGCTCTCTCTCTCTTCAATCAAATCCCAGTTTACTGCAGGGTGGAACTTATCATCACTGCTTCTGAAGCACAAACATGAAAGCTGATTTTTTTTCCCTTTTTTTTTCATTAGTGGTGGCCACTGGATTTTTTTTTTCTTTTTTCTACGATTACAATATATTTCAAAGACTCCGAGATTATTTTACATTATTTTGGTATTGTTGCTCAGTGGCTTCAGGTGAGGCGCAGACTCACTGAGTAGTGGTGTGATCAGCATGCTGAGTGAAAGCACACCAATAAAGCAGGAGGAGACAGAAAGCAAGCAAGACGGTGGGATGAAAAGAAAATTAATGAGAGGTTTAAAATTAAATCATAAACATGAGAGAAGAAAAGGCACGTAGCCAAAAATAACAACCACACAGTCAAATCCAACAATCCATCTTGATAGCGAGCTTGTTAGTATTGAACTCTACAAGAGAGGTTTGGCAACACTTTACAACAAAGTATACAAAATTCTGAGCTGTCACACCAATGAAAAACCGAGAACTAATATGTTCATTTTGGGAGCATGATGACTGCTGAGGGGTCACAGACGTGCTTAGTAATGGTGAGGTAACCATAAAGTAATGGTGCATTCCTGAAAAACTCAGGATGATGCATTACTTTATTTGAGGAGATACGAAAATAGAAACTAAATGTGCGCAATAAGGAAGTCATGATTGATTATTCATTACGTGCCATTTAGCAGCTGATTCAGAGCTAATTAGAGATGATTAATTAGGAAAGCAGTCAATGTGCAGATTCATGAAAATTTAGGAATTAGAAATTGGTCCATTAACACAATCTGCTCTTAAGTGTCTTATTGCTATCTACTTTATGGGTCTTGATCATAGGCTGTATTGATTCAGGAACTAGCAGTCTTTATCGCCGATGGTTGAGATGACAAATTGAGACCTCAAAGCAATATTCAGTAAGCAATTTTAACCATGGATCAAATTTGTAAAGAGAAACATGCTGCCTTGAGCCAAACAACACAAACTTAAGAGACTAGCTGATGAACACAGTGGAGCTTTTACAGAGGTAGAAATTTTTCTCTTAGGGGTTAGAGGAGACAAAAACATGACTCCAAACGAATGCTAGTGCTGCTCCATGTCTGCTGGATGTGTAAAGAAGCCAACTTTTTGCTTGTTAACATGTTTGACATTTTGACTTTACACAGTGATAATATGTCAGTGTTGTGTGTACAGCTTGTTCTGCTGATCCAAGTGGTCAAAAAATACAAAATAAAAAAATTAAAAAATAAACTGGTAGTGCCTTAAGTTAAAATGAGGGTTAGTTTAATACAAAAGACAGACCCAAGCTGGATTTAAACACATTTGTATTGTGCCATGTGTCAATGTGTCCAACACTGGATTACACTGCCAGATTGTTCAGTAAATGTCTGCTGTATCAGTTTGGTTATTTCATCCATTCATCCCTGTATGGAGTGATGGAGGGCTGGAACCTAATCTTCACTCACACTGGGTGAGAAGCAGGTGTCGTGGTTATACCATACAGGGTTCTCCTCAGACAGGTCGCTGGTCTATTACAAGACTGATACAGACAGAGAAGCAGTTACATTCATTCAGTCACATTCCTACCTACAGGTGATTTTAGAGTTACCTGTTCACTTGTCCTTGGACTGTGAGTAGAAACTGGAGCACCAAGAGGAAACCAGTGCAGATGTTGAAGTTATTCCTCCTTTTTTTCCTAAAAGAAATTTCCAGTGTCATCCCCCAGTTTTGTCATGGCAAAAGCTTCAGCATTGTAACTTTTTTCCCATTCCTATCAGCCTCTAACATTTCCTTTCATTTCAGACCTCGCCATTCCCTGCCTTTCCCAAAGTATTCCTCAGCCATATCACTCACAGATTCCCTACCTGCCTGCACACCTGCTCCCAATTCCCTCACCAACTCTAGAGCACATATTCCTTCCCACAAACCCTAGTCTGTTGCCACACTGTCTATTTTGCTACTCTAGCCATAGTGGTCCAGCTTCTTTTCTTATTTGTTTACCTGTCCTTTATGGATTTATCTGCCTTTGTTGACTGTCTGTCTGATGTTGAACTTTGATTTGATTTTCAGCCAAACAAACCTCATTTTATTCCTACCTGCTCTGCTCCTGAGTGTTGCTTTTGAGTCCAAGCACCCTTTAGGAAAAACATTACAAATTCAAGTAACACTTGCACTGCACACCGACGAATTCTTCCACTATACCCTGATGGATCAACACTGCAATGAGTCAGGTCAACAGGTTTAAATGGTATATTGTTGCCAAAACTATAAACTTCAGTCTGCTTGCTGTTCCCCCCAATCACTTTTGTGTTACAGCACCTCACAGCATCACATCCTGAAAAACACCTTTAAAGAAAAATGTGTTTCTCTAAGAGGAAATGTTTATGCATTCTGCTCCATTAAGAATGCATGGAGGCCTATTGATTAAGGCTGGCCTCCAGATTGGTTTTGTATGGAAGAGTTCTGAACACCTTGAAAAGCTTTGCATTATTGTAAATCTTGATTATTCCATCAGTCCATCAGTACTCACATTTGAGTTAAGTAAATCTGATCTAATTATTTTTTAATTCACAGGGATGATTATGACATTCCTGAGGCAACCTTAATGAAATTAGCTGTTTGATTAGTGATTTCACGCAGTGTAGTGTACATTCTCATTTCTGTCTCATTTAAAACGCTAATTAATCGACTGCTGCACCGAACTGGAGGACTCATGCATAACCTCCCCAGGTGTTAGCCCCATATTTAAAATCCAAATCAGTTTTTGCCCTTCACGCCATGACAAAACCCTTGAAATTTGATTTGCAGGGCTCACAGCACCATCAACGTTGGTCAACGGCATTGCTGTCATTATCTCTGTCACTAAACCCTCGTCACAGAGTGAGTCTATGCACAGTGCGCAGTCATCATCACTGCACCCCAACAGGCCCGAAATTAGATGCAGCATCCCAGCAGGGGGACCAGGCTGGTGATCCCCAGAGGCACGTGGTCCCTTGGCTAATTGCGGAGCTGAAGCTGTGATGGAGAGGGTAATTAAAAGAGAGGAGAGCATTAATAGTACATGAGACAATGTGTGTGTGGAGAGGAGGCTTAAAGGATGGCAGAGGGAATAACGTCGATCTGGGTCTCATGTATAACATGTTAGTCCTCTCTGTCCAGCTGCATCTGACTGTAAGAAGCACATTCACAAAACCATTCATAAACCACACACGTGAACAACAGGTCAGAGGGGTCAGTCAGAGAAACATGCAGGAGGATTCATCTTACATTAACACCCTCCACTTGCTGCTCCCACACAAAGACCTGCATATGAAATAAAAGTAAACACATAGATGACAGGTGACAAAAGCTGCTCACATCAGCAGGGAGACATGCATACACCACAGGCAATAATGTACGTGTATGCGCAAAAGCAGACATTTTCTCTACAGAGTATGTTACATTCATTCTTGATTCAGAAGCCTATGGCAATACTCTTCTGTCTGTGTGCTGTCAGAGTCTGAGCAAGAACAGAATATGAGAAAAGAGATTGGAAGCACTGCGGACAGTCTGATTGTGAGAATGAATAAGAATAGGTGAGGGAGTCAGAAACAGAAAAGCAGAGGTACAGAGACAGAAGAAAGTTATGAGGTTAAAGAAATGTATATGCATTATTCCCCCAGTGCGTAATTTGTTCTTTGGGACAGAATTATTATTATTTTTTTTTTTTTTGGTTCAGGCGTGGCTCTGCCCGGACCGGTGAGGATAATCAGAGCAGAGATGCAGAAACTCTAAGTGAACTTTGCAAAGTCTACCAGGCTCACTCAATACAAGCAGGGGCTTAGGGAGAGCAATGGAGGCACACATTGTTGTTCTGGATTTACCATGCAAATGTTTTTAGTCACGCATGGATTAAGAACAACAAAGCCACTTTAACACCAGCAACCTCAGTTTAAAACGTTTTCATGCCCAGCAGACTCACCTCGACTTTTAAAAAGGTTCAGCAAAGTGGGTGTCAGCAATGATTATGTTGCCCTGTGTTGATCAATAATGGAAACACTCTGAGGATAGATGGATAGGGCTACCTTTACAAACAGAGCAGACTTCCTCCTGGTGGATATTCATTCTGTGAAAGGAATAAATGAGTTGTAGTTACATATTCAAGTTTGTCTCCGCGCTAATGACCTCCTGACTTATTGAGAGTAATGTTTTTTCTGATGGTTTTATCCATGATCGGGATGTAAAATAGCCCAGCTTGTCATTCTTCTTGCCCCATGAGGTCGTAAGGCTCAAACACAGTTCATATCAATTATTACATTTGATGCAAAAGTTCATGATCCCTGGAGGTGTCATCTGTATGGAGTGACAGTAACAGTGGAGCAGAGCAAGTTAATATTTTCCATGTTAATTTCTTGCTTGAAGGCGAATAGAAACTCTTCACTAAGCTTAACTGGTGGGCATGTCCACTGTGCCAGGCCTCTTATTAGTGTACATTTGTTAAAGAACACATTAAAAGTATATAAATGTGTTAGCAATAACATTTATGTATTGCAGTTTCAAAATATGACACTGCTGCAGTTGTATGGTTGGTTGTTCATCACTCTGTACTTGTGAAATGCACAGCAGCGACCAAAAACAAATGTGCCTCAGCCCTCAGCATTTGTCACCTTTTCAAAGAGCATTTGTTTCTTTGCTGCTGCTGCGCATTATAAAAACAATGTGATATGTTTTGAGAGCGTGGACACTTCATCTTTCAAGTTTTTTTAGTTCATCGGTTCGTAAAGGTCACTTCTAAACTATTGGTTTGGAAAGATCATTTTTAGTGTGGCTCTAAGGATAGCAATGTCGGTCTGTCAGTCTGTCCACCATTTTGGTCCAGACAAGAAATATTTCAACAACTACTGATGGATTGCCATGAAATGTTGTACAGAAATTCATCATTCCTTGTCAGTGTCTTCCAAAGACTTTGATCCCCTTGTCACTATGAAGTCCGTGTTTGTGGATTTGAGTGAACTGAATAACTTGAGGATGGATTTCTATGAAATTTGGTTTCTACATTCACATCCCCCTAAGGAGGAATTGCTATAACTTTTCCTCTAGCACCTTCAAGTCACATTTTCAATTTGTCCAATACTTTGATTTATGACCAAATACCTGTAAAATGAATGACATTCCCTGCAGTCTCAGTTGTACTTTGCGTTTAAGTGTTAGCTTACCAACATGTTAATCAAAGATGGCAGGAATGGTAAACATTATACATGCTACATTGTGAGCATGGTAGCATACCAAACTTTGCATTTAGCTCATAGGTATGTACAGCCTCACAGAGCTGTGAGCTTGGTGGTAGACCCTTGGGTCAAGCCAGTTTTATTTATACAACGTCAAATCAAAACAGAACTTATCAGGCAGTTTTCCTATAGAGCAGGTCTCAACCATACTCTTTATAATATTATTTACAGAGACTCAACAATTCTCACCTTGAGCAAACACTTGGCAACAGAGACAGTGAAGAACTCCTTTAAACAGGTTTTTATACCCTGAGCAGGACCAGGTTCTAGGTGGGCGGCTGTCTGCCTTGACTGCATATTTTCAGTATGCCTGTGTATTTTACGTCTCCTGTGGGCCAGAAGTTGCAAGCAAATTGTTAGTCCTCCATCTACTGTACTATGCGGTACAAACATTGAAAAAAAAAAAAAAAGTCCACTCTTGGTTGCCGTTAAAGCCGGTGTCTGTTTTTGGTCAACATATATTTATCTGTATGGTGGAGTATCAAAAGAACACAAAAACCGGCACATTTACCACGGTTGGATTTTCCATTTATATTTGATAACATGCTTATGATGCCAATAAAGTATGGTCAGAACAGTCAACAAAGTGGAAATAACAACTTTCACACCATGTTTGTATTTTCACTCATTGAAAATGACAGGCTTCTCCACAATGATACACAACAGCTCTTCCATTTTTGGTGTGGTGCAAACATTATTTCAATTATCTCTCCCCACTGCAGAGGATGACAGTGTGCAGAGAGTACCACATGCCACAAATTTGTGACACTCAGTATATTTTGGGATGTACTTTACTTTTTTCCCCGCTTTCCCTAAAAATGTCTTGTCTACATTTACTTCAGACAGTGTTTTCCCACATTTCCTAGAATGACTTTCAACAACTTGTAGGGGGAAAAAAGTGTGAAATGGTTGAGTTTAGCTGTGAATTTAGCTGCAAGAGAACCACTGATACTGACAGGTATAGCGATGGTATAATGAGACCAAGACAGTGACAGTTTTTTTCCTATCAAAAAAAAGAAAAGAAAAAAAAGTGTGACTCATTTTAGTCAACCACCGCATGTCTTTTCAATTGCATCATGGTCTATTAAAGGTGCTGCTGCTTGTGGGGAAACTGGCATCTCTGCTTCTGTTATGATCTATTATACAGTCTGTGTTTATGATAGATTTGTCCCCGCATGATTGCTGACTGTTGGTGCAAACTGTTGAGTCTAAAAAGAAAATTGTGTTTGAATAACCCTAAAACCTTATGATTATGTTTCTTTAGATGACTGAAAATGCTTTGTTGCTGGTGCTATGGCTGCAAACAAAATCAGGTTAAAACATAATAAAGATGGACTCAGAATTGCAAACAAGTGGCAAATAGTTCTGTTGTAACGCCATCATGAATAGTTTCTGTAAGTAAACATTTTGTGCCAATTGTTTTGCTATTTCCTACTCCTGAACTGTGTTTATGCTCAACAGTTTCAGCGTCAAGGTGATTATCTTGAGATGTGGGCAGATTTTCTGGTTTATATTTATAATACTACCATGGCTTTTTGAAGGAGGAGGACTGCACACAGACTTGTTCTTTTCTTCTTCTTTATTCAAGGAGCATAATGTTGAATCAAAGCCTGTGTCACCTTTAACCTTCATCAAAGGCCAAGCAGGAGTAATAAGCAGAAAACCACTTCATGTATGATGTTTTCAAACATCAAACATAAGCATCCTGTAAGATAATTAAATTATCATCTGCATTGTTATCCTCAGTATGGCACCATCTTCTGGTCAAACAAAGTGGTTACTGACAAAGCGTCTTCTGATGAGGGGGTAAGCCAATATGTTGGGCTTTGATTCAATATTATGCTTTTTGAATAAAGAGGAAGAAAAGATTGCGCCTGTCTGCGGTCCCCCTCCTTCAAATTGACCAGAGTTCCAAGCCTACCAGCAGAAATCTGATGGGGTTGAGATGCGTACTCACTTGATGCTACAATAGCTTAAAATTCTAAATAATTGGGTGTTAAAATATAGCTCTACACAAAATCAGCCATGTATTATTTCATGAATTGAGGATATTCATGATTTTGTCTCTTGGTACCTGTAAATATTACATCACATATTAAAATTTGGAATCTTTCATTTGTAGGCGTGAGGAAAGTCAGTCATGTTTGCAAATTTGAATTATAGCTGCCAACAGTCATAAAATAAGCATGAGTCATTCTTATTTGTAATGAATCTGTGCTGTAATTTTGATGGTGAAGGAGCTCTCTCCAGCAAACATTGAATTTCAAATTTCCTCATAATGTGCCCCTGACCATGCAGCGAAGACTGGAAAATTTGTTACCTTAAGATGCAGAAGGTAACAATGCTGAACCGAGAGTAGAACATGCCTAGAGGCTATTCATCTCTTCCCCATTCAGGCTCTGGTGAACACACACATATTTTACTTTATACAAGTTTGTGTGTGTTGTTACTGTACGATATGCACAGCACGAGTTTGTGCTAATTAAAAAAACATTGCGCCTTCTCCCTGGAATCCTTATTATACACCTGAAAGACATTTGGATTTTGATGATGAATGCGAAGAGATAAAAGTTGTTTCCCGGACTCCGAAATGGAGCAATAAGGACTTTGGTTAGAAATACTCACACACTGTAGAAATCAGAGCAAGTTCTAGTTTTTCATGCAGCTAGAAGTTGTAATCAGTAAGGCTAGAAGCAAAAGACTACACTTGGGAGATACTGGCCTGCAAGATTGCCTCGCTCTAAACTGTTAACACTCTCACAGGGAATTAACTGCTTGTGTGCAAGTGTCACCAGCTTAAAGGAAAATCCAAAATCCAAAACAGGGTCCTGAAAGAAAAAGTTTCTCTGAGTAAAAGCTCTTAGCAGGTTAGTTCAGTTTAGTGTGTTAGGAAAATCCTAAGCAGTCCAGCAGTGAATCCATTTAGGCAAAGTAAAATGCAAAACATATTCCACTTAACGACAGAGGAGACAAAACTCTCAGATCAGTGCTTTCTTTTGTTAAAAGCATAACCACAAACTTTTCCTCACCTCAGGGGGCTAAACAGTTTTTATTTTATTTTTTAACAATGACAAAGTTTCACAGGTCTTTTCTTCCTTATTTTCCACCTTATTGTTGTTCTTCTACCTTTGTACAAGAACAGATGTATCTCAGGAGTATTGCTGTCTTCCTATATTTCCAAGGGAGAGGCTTACCTATTATACATAACTAGTAAATCACAATAAAATACTGGCAACCATCCATTGTATTCTTTCAGTGTAATGCATTTGCAATGCATTTACCATTAATCCATCTTCATCCATGTAACTATTTCCAAACACACACTTTATTTTAACCCACTTTGTTCAGCATTTTTAAGTGGTATATAAAACAGTTTATAAAACACTGTAACACAATATAATGCAAACATACAGAAAAAGATCAATTTAAAGGTGCTACGTGTATATTTTTGCAATTGCTACATTACTAACGTTAGCATTAACAGCTATTTATTTACCAGTCTAGAAGAAATGTTGTGAGTTCAGCATCAAACTTCATTTTCTTACTTGCCAAGAGCTGTGTCCAGCAGCGGAAACAACGTGAATGTTAATTCTTGTTTTGCCGCCAAACTTGGTTTCTTACTGGGACTGGGTAGTGGTGGTAATAATGGTTTCTAGCCAAGAGCTTCAGCCATTGTTGCGTTCACAAGAGAGGAGGTCAGAATACGCCCTACAGGGGTACATCTTCATCTTCTCATGTTGGAGAGCAGATTTAACACTATGGTGACTCACTATTGCAAAGTGGTATTACAGGACATTTCTGAATGGTTTACACTAGCATTCTTACCTGTAGCACCACCAAGTGCTATAATCAATGTGTTTTTATGAACAATAAATCACATAATGTGAACCTAACTTGAATTATCACCCAGCTTTGCAGTTTCTATATGAGACATCCCAGCATCTTTCAACTTATTGTTTAATTGTCCAGCTGACAACTTTACTGTATTGGTTCACTCTCACCTCTCTCAGCAGCCTTACAATAAATGCAATAAAAGCCAACAGTACACTACCTGCTAAGCACCAAAAGGCAGACAGATAAAGTTAGTGACTGTGCTGTGAATACCAGTGGAGGATTCACCAGCTAAAGAGACAGATATTTCCCTCTGGAGTTAGTGGGGACCAAAAAAAGCTAACAGAGATTGAATATTGTTGCAATATGTGAAATTAGGAAACCACTCCATATCAAGGTGTAAGTATGTTATTATTGTGGTAACAGCTTGTTCTGCTGACAGAAAAAAAAATCATTTAATGGCAGTTGAAATGTTAATTAACACATTTGTTAATAACCTAGAAACATGTATCAAAAAAAAAAAAAAAACTCTTTAAGGCCCAATCCCCCAGGCCAGATATTTCCTTTATACATTTTCATTAAAAGGATTCAGCAAATCTTCCAAAAATTCTTATTCCCTCTGCAGAATATAGTACAAACCGCTTTAGTATCCCAGGAGTGAAGTGTTCACAAAATTGTCTCTATGTGATAATTTCAACAAAATCTGCAGCCTACGTTTCACAGCGCACATAACTGCGTTTCCCCATCATGTGGCAACTCACACTTTCTGCTGCTGTTTTCCGAGCTGCTGTTAAACAGTCAAATGTGTGAATATAACCCAACAATACTCCATCCTACTTTAGAGGATGGTGTGAAGTTCTGCTTTATTACACCTCTCCCCGCATGAAGCCCAGGTTCTCTAGGGCTCTTAAGTCAGACCTTGCAAAGCACCGTTTAGCCACCTTCCCTATGATGCTGGATGTTTTACTTGAAGAGGATCTTGGCATGTTCTCCCCAGTGCGCCTCTGTGTTCTCCTCCAGGCGCTACAGCCTCACAGGGCACCCTGCCACAGGAGAGGATTAATATTAATTCCTTCCAAATTACTCACAGATTCAATTATACAAGATAATGCAAAACCCTTTCAGGTCTGTTTTACTTCCTACACACACACACACACACACACAAAAATCAGCCAATTGGAGCAGCATTGTCTAACACAGCTATTTTTTTCTTCTACTTATGTGCACCTTTAGTAAGCAGGCTTTCTCTCTATGGTGGGATATCTGGGTGTAAGGGTAATGACATGTGGGAGATATTGCCACTGCTAATGTATAATACAACTAAAACTTTGCCATCAAATGCAGTTTCAGTATTGAAAGCCCTTTTCGCCTCGTCATCTCTTAGCACTTTTTTTAAGCACATTGAAAGTTTTGCCTAGCTGAACGCTGGCCTCGGGGGAAGTATCACAGGGACCATTAGATTGGAAAAAAAGGAGTTCGTCATACTCTGTTTAGAGGCTTGTGCTGCTGATGTTTTGGTTCGCTTTTCAGAAGTCACAGGGGTCTCTAGTAGTTGGGCTGGCATGCCCTCAAATGCTACACACTGGCAGTTAATCACATAGATCTCCAGCAACAAAACCAGCCCGGCCAAGTGAGAAATAAATAGGAAAGAACATGACAGAGAAAAGTGGGGGAGAGACAGACAGTTAGACAGAGAGAGAGAGAGAGAGAGAGAGACTAGAATGGAACACAGTGAAGAATAAGGTAAAGGAAAGAGAAAAAAAAACATGATTACTGCAGACAGATAGAGGTAAGAAGACATTATCTGATTTCTGACAATTAATAACTCATTAGTTAAAATGCGGGTCTGTGGCAAGTAGTCAGTGGCAACACAATAAAAACCTATTAATCGTGCTGTTGGCGCTGAATTGGCCCCTTGGATAGACACCAGAATTTAGACCAACTCCTTCCCCACAAACTATCAGGAAAAACAAAAGACATTCCCTCTATCTCTCCGCCAAACATAGCTACGCTGTCATTGCCATAGGTAGCTGAAATGACGGGCAAGAGACAGACATCTGTGGTACAAATATACCTTTTGAATAAACTGTGCAAATTTCCTGTCCATTGGCAACAAAGTTGACTAAATTAATATTTAGGCTGGCTAGCATGTCAGCAATTAGCTCGCCAGCTACAGCAGTTCATCAACAAGCCCCATGATATGCTGCTATGTCGCCAGGCTTTGAGAACCAAATATTCTGGGGAATGAATTTCGCTCTCTGGTGTGTCCATGTTTTTAGTCAGTTCACGGGGAGGGCTACACAGCCTGTGGAAAACAGTTGTGTAATGTCTTCTGTGGCTCTAGAGGAGATTTGTCAAGTGAGAATTTCTTTCAGGATATTTTTTCATGATATCTTGGCCTCAGTTGCATCGATTTTTTACTATTCCTTAAAAAAAATGTGTCTCCTGTGAGTCCCTCAACTTACAGAAGCGCGTTGCTATATCACTGCAGTACCTCTTTAAAAAAAAAAAGATAGCTCCTGTAGACAGAAATAATCTTCCACTGAAGAAAACTTGGAACTGTGCTGTACACTATTATCTACTATCTACTGTGAAAATAAATGTGTTACAGTGGTTAAACATGGCAGGATAAATTATAAGTGCAGGCAGCCAGGCACCTTGGAGGGCTAGGGATCTAACATACCTCTAAGATAATGATGTCTGAGATAAGAATCTGCCTGATTCGAATCTGAGCTGCATGTTATCAACCTCTTTTTCTCACTATGTTTCCTGCAAGTCTCCATTATCACCCTTCAAATTAAAGGCAAAAAGGCAGGCTTTGACTATGGGCAAACCTTATGTATGCATAGCTTGGTTGGTTCCAATTTAGCAGTATGGTTTATGACAGTTTATGTCCACACAGCAGGATAAATCTTTACATGTCTTGTTTAATGCTATTAAAATATTCCTTCAGTTGGACAAATTTCTCTCTCTCTCTCGATCTCATGATCTCAGGACCGACACATGCACAGATGCTGTGAATGAGCAAGTGTCCCTGAGCTCCTCGCAACGCTCTTACAACCCAACCCACACACTTAGTCTCCTCTCACAGCAACAGCAGCCTCAAAACCAGTTGTGTGAAAAGAAGTAGTTTCAAAAATAGTGAAGAAAATCAGAGGTAGATTAATATCCAGCAGCTGATTTGTGAGCGTGTACTCTGAAGGTGTTTGGGTGTGCTGTAGGAAATTCATCACAAATGTATGTAGTGTGTGTGTGTATGTAGACACAGATCTGTGTCAGTGATTTGTGCACCAAACTGAAATGAAATCATCTTTTTGCAGTTGACCCAAGAACTTCCACTGCAGGACCTCGACATCCATCTCAAATGAACAACATCCTGTCTCCTCTACACACACACACACACACACACACACACACACACACACAGACTGCTTCCAGCCCTAATGCACTCACGCAGATGGACAGAAATTAATACACACATACAAACAGCAACCCTGCCGACCTCACACAACGCTCATCAGCCTTCACCCTGCCACCGCAGACAGAAAGAAGGCTGAGCCTGGAGGTGGAGAGTAGCAAAAGGCAGAGGCAGTGTGTGGGGTAGTAATACTACCACTCTGCTCCTCATCTGGCTCGCCCGTGGACAAAGCCCATCCGTTAGAGTGCAGGTCACGCACACCCAGGAATACAGATGGGCTGGCGAGTCTCTCTGCCCTGCCACTCAATGATTTAAGGGGTGAGATTAAACAAGAGGAGCTACTCTCACATGTATGAGCAGAGAGGGATGTGTGTGCTGCCTTTGATTTTGTTAGAATGTGAAGGTATTTGTGGCGATGTGTTTACATGTTCGACGTGATGCACATGTACCTACTGTTGTGCCGTTGTGCGCTGCTTTTATTGGGAGGTGTTTGCAGGCCTGTGTGTATTTTTTTATACGCCTGGCTAACTGTGTGTATACCTGTGTATTTGTGTGTGTGTGTGTGTGTGTGTGTGTGTGTGTGTGTGTAAACAAGACAGCAGTGAAAGCATCCATTTAGGCTGCAGAGCACAGTGTACTGTGGCAGCAGAATAGGGCAGAACTGGTGGACAAACTGTTTGAATAAATCCTTTGTGGTAAAAGCAAAATAATCCGAGGCTTGTACACAAATCAGCGGGCGCTGACTCTATCACTGCCCGGGAGTGTGGTCAAGTGCAAAGTTCCTCATTCAGTTGACAGTGTGATGCTCAGAGTTGGTTCTAGGTTCTCCTGCAGTTTCAAGATAATATGCTCAGTTCAGCTTCACTGTTTGTCCTCTGACTTAATCTGTCTTGACGTACAAATTGAAGAGCCCGAATTAAAGGGGAAAAGACTGGGTGTGTGGTTTTAACAGCAGTGGCAGAAAGAAACTAAATACATTTACTCAAACACTGGTAAGTACACATTGGTTGTTTTTTTTTTTCCTCAGAATATGACATGATCAGCTCATAAAAAAATAATCATACATGTACAGTAAATTATAAATGCCCCAGAATACAAAGCTTGCCTAATTAGCTCCATCATTAGCAGTTACAATATTAAAGTACTGCTTACATGATTATGCATCAGTAATAATAATCCAATAAGATAATGACACTCTGTAGGAGGACAACTGCATAATGAGCACTCTCACTTTTGACAGCAGCAAAGCTGCATTATATAGTGTCCCAGACAAATGCAGTGTCACCCTGTATGAGTAACATTAGCAAAAAAAAAAAAAACAGCCTACTGAGCCGCAGTTGTGTAGGAAACCACAAAGAAACACGAATACCTCATTACAGCTGAAGTGTCTCATTCAATTAAATTCAACCAAAATCTTATGGATTTAGTCTGATATTATTAATGCACACAATTTCCAACTCTCCTATGACAAACTCTGCAATCATTCTCTGACGCAAGATGTTGAATGTAGTACTGAATGTGATGTTGTACTTATAAAGCATTATTTTGACATTGAGGTATTGCTGTTCTCACTCGAGTAACAGATTTGAATACTTCTAGCTGTTTTAAACACAGTTGGTCTCTAAGCTTGTTTCATTTTATCAGGCTGAGTGGGTGTGTATCCTCCGAAGAATTATATTATTAAACATATTAGAAATGTTGTGATATGAATAAAAATTCTCTGAAAGCAAAAAGGTCAAGATTGTGGTAGTATTTTTCCTCCTGAATCTTCACCCACGACTGTCATCAGAAGCACCCAAAGTTTGCAGATTTGTCTGCATTTTGTGTTTGGTACACAGGCAGCATATGGTTTTCAGCGTATGACAGCTTCATTTAGATTTTACTGAATACAGGCATCGATGGTCAGCAAAGTAACTATTGAGCCTCTTCATAAATGCTGCACCACTCTCTGGGGCATGTGTTCGTGAGCAAGCGTGTGAACGCATCCGCGAGACGAGGGCGTTTATCTCTCTAAAGACAGCAGAGTTCGTGCAGCTTGAGGGGAAATCAGTGGGCAACACCACTGATGAGAAGGTACTTGTGTGTGGGCGTGTGCACTTCCACTTCAGCCATTCAGGCACCGCGGTCAGAGGCTGAGTGCTCACACCACCTAGTGGCATCAAGGCCTTGTATCGCTTTGCCCTCAGAGGAAACACAGCAGGAAGATAAAAAGACAAACAGAACAAAAAATGTTTACACCTGTATACTAATCACCCGTTCAATCTTTCCATTCGCAACAAAGCAAGCGAGAGATTAAAACATAAACAAGATCATTTTTGCTGGAGTAACAACACAGCAGAAACTAAAAGACAGCATGAGAACGCTATGAGAGTAAAATAGCATGTGCACAAGAGAGAGGCAAGACTGAGAAGACAAATGAACAGAGCCAGAAAAAAAGTGGCCAGAGAGCGAGGGAGATAAAAGGATGGATGCTAAGGGAAGCTACAAAATTCCGTTGTAGTCCCCCCCCCCCCCCCCCCCCCCCAAGGCTGTGCAGCTTCACTCACATGCTTTTGATTGACAGGTGGAAAACGCTGATCCCCCTGCACTCTGCATGTTTTTCCCTCATTCTTCCCTCTGCCTCCCCACTCACATATTCTATCAGTGGAGGACATCCTATCAATTTGTCATCCTATGGAAATGCTGCCTTTTTCTGCATGTTTGTTCTAATCTAGTTCCTTGCCACTGATCATTACGGGGGGGGCGTGCGTGCGTGCGCTCTCTCTGCCTTTGACTCCCTACAACTGAAGAACTGTCATGTATAATGTATAGACGCAGATGAAAGGCAGAGGTGCCTGTCATCTACATGTAAGATTCCTGCTCTCTGGAATTTCAATCTGCGCCATTGCATGTGTTTGCCCATGTATTTGTATGTTGAGCATTGAGACATAAAAGACATAATTAAATGCTATTTGTGCACTGTTTACTCCATTTTGTAAATTCCTGACGCTTCAGATTTAAAGCCTGCATTTGTCCCCGCTTGTTGTATCATAGTTGACACAGCTGTCGCTTGCGTGGAATCAGTGTTGCCAGATAGTATTTCACTACATTCCCCAGGCTCCCCAAGCTATTTGTAAGTTTGACTCTCGGATAGCAACTGCAACAAGAATCTTTTGTTTCCATTATGCAGCAGTCAGTCAAACTGAGGGGCCGTGTCCACAAACTGTCACCGCTGAGTGCTGTTAAGTATACCGACCACGCTCTGGACTCTCACTCTATCCCAGCCAGTTTGTCAGGGAGGAGGGAGAAACACACACACACACATTTGTCACCGCACACAGTCACTTACAGCCTTGTAGGGTTACAGGCACAGAAACAAACTAGAATACAAAGTTAAGCATTCAGCTGCTGCTACACGCATGAATAACAAAAAGAAACTACCACCACTTCCACTTACAGCTCTGGAAATGAAAGAAAGCATTCCTGTTGTTCAAACAATTCAAGGAAGAAAACACATGGGGAGTATACTCAAAGTAGCAACTTTTTTTTCCATTTTGAGATACAACTATTTACATGTAACCAAAGACAATGTCCTTGAAACGGTACAAACTATTTTTTTTCTCATCCTGCAATTTTTGTTTTTCCAAATGACAACTCAGAAATATTGTATAAAATAAAAATATCAGCTTCAGGGAAAAAAGTAGTCTAAGCATTTTAAATGTCCATTAACTGCTATGTACAGGAGTATTTACATTCAGACCAGAATTTGCAAAGTAATAAAACAGTAAACAGTTGCAGTTGTGTTCACTGCAGCCCTACAAACCAGATAAACCTAATCTGCTTATACAGGTATGGCTGTCATTCAAATCAGTGATCGTACATGTGAGCAGTACAAGACGGAGGCGTTTTGAAGGTTCAGGTGCATCATCACAGGTAAAATGACACCACAAAAAGAATAAATAAATGGGAGCTTAATACATGTTGTCCAATGCTGACACACAATGATACAATGAGTACAATGAGAGTAAAAACATGAAGCTACACGTGGCTGGACATACAGAGACATGAAACCATCAGGAAAATTCCCCACATAGACTAACATGAGCATAAAAATGACTTTTCCCATTTTATTAAATGCAGCAGGCTTAGTTGAAATTTCATGTGGTTTAAAGCCAAAACCATCATTCACTCAAGTCTGTCATTACACATGTACTATGTCCAACCACTGAGCTGTGTCACATGGGGTATATTATAATGAAATATGATGTGAAACTTTAGACACTAATGGCATCTCACGAGGTAAAGACTTTGCATTTACAAGGGAGGAGAAAGCTTTAAATTAAATAAATTTAAAAAAAATTAACTTCATTGCAAATTCAAAAGGAATCACAACTATCAGGTTTTTTTGAGTAATTCATCACAGCTATTATACTTGTGACGTTAAATGCATAATGTAATTACATACTGCTGAATTAATTGAAATTTAAATAATCTAAACAAACTAAAATATGATCTATTTGATAATGGGTAGAAAGGAAATCCAAAATTCTTAATAGTGCCAATATCAGTCAGATAAAAAAAAAAACCATCCTATCAAAGTTGGCATGCTACACAGTCCGATTTAAAAGTATTTCATGATTTGGGTGGGGAAAAAAATGCCCTTGAAGGAAAAAAAAATTAAAATCTAAAAACAGAGAACACCTATCTGCCTTGCACAGTTTAAAAGAACATTAACGGGTACAGTGAGAACATAAAATTCAAAGCTTAAAAATACTCTTTCCCTTAAAACATTCAAACCAACTGCAAACATGTAGGTAAAATGGATGTATGCATTCAAAATCATTCCACACAGGTTTACAGAGACCTCATTCTAACATCCATGAAAATGATTGTTTTTCATGCTAATCAATGATTTCACCCTTGGCTTTGACATGGATAAGCTAAGATTAAAATGTAATGATCCATAAAATTTAATTCAGAGGTTCATACTTAAGCTAAGCGACCAGGAATAGAGACTTGACAGCTGGCAGGGGACTCCACCTCAGTGGCCTGTTGCTGTCAAACCTTACGGGACGTTTTCAAGAGGAGGTCTGCTTAGAGTCCATCTTTGCATTTGACATTCCACAGAATATATAGAAACTTGCCAGATTTATCCTAGCCTCTGCCTGATTCCCAGTTACCTGAGGATGAATCTTGAATCTGACTCTTAACTGTAGCATTAGTTGAGTGGAACTGAAGGAATCTGCATGTCTGTCAGCTAGCAGGGCTTTGGTTCAGGCTGTGCTCCAAAGAGGGAGGGAAACTTTTCTATTTGTGTGCACATCAGAATGTGCGTTCATCAATGAAAATTCAGAGAGATCACAGCACTGGGTGATCAGGTGAAGTCAAGGGAATGTTGCTGAGACTCCAATGACCCCTTGTTGCTCCTGTTGGGTAGGGGGTACCAGAACTGCCTGGGATCCCTTTGATGTGCAGTCAGAGTGTGAGCCTGCTGCCTCGCTGCCTGTTAACAGTGCTCCAGGTAGTCGATGACCCGCGAGATGGACTTCTGTCCTGTGGAGCCCATTGCACACTGTGTGGAGAATGAGAAAACCAAACAGGAGTTAGAGGGTGCCAGCATGTGCTACTGTACTGTGGTACTGAGGTCCAGAGGCACAGACAGTGAGGATTTTTGAGGACGTTTGAGCTTCTGTTCAGTTGAAAAGGCGATATTTATGAAACAGATGGTTTTCATCTTCAGTTCTGACAGGATGAGTCACATTCAAAGCTGCTGCAAGATGCACACATCTGTAGCTGTGTAACTGTTAAGTTTAATATTAATTATAATTAATATATTAATTTTTAATTAGCCTGCATATCACTACTTGTTGTGTTCAGCTGTGCTGCTTGGACACATAAGAATCATATTTAATTGATAACAAGTTATCACATTTTGTATTATAATGGCACATTACTGCCACAGCATTTTATGAAAGCAAAGTGCCACCAGAGTGATTTTAGAGCTAAGAAGTTATTGAGAGATATTTCAGATGAGTGAAAATCCAAGAGCCTTTTCATATGTTGGATATATATATATATATATATATATAGGCTTTACAGCCAATTCAGACATTACTCAGTTTCTTTGTTAATGAGATAATCAGAAAGCTTTCCTTTTCATCCACATTGTTCATATTTTCTCAGAAAGAAGCTGAATGAAGGTACAGACAGAGGGTAAAAACTGCAATTATTTGAAGATAAAAGCGGAATGTGGCACTGTACAGAATTACTGTTGCTTAAAAATGTTTATTCGATCCTTGCAACAACGCTGCACAAAAATTTGCTCAATGGGTCCAATTAAATGACTTTTTGTAACTTCAACATGATTTGCCTGGAGCTAAGGATTGCATCCACACTTTGAGGCAAAAATTACCTCACGGAAGAGTTTTCAGTATTTTTATCACCTGAAAAGGATGGTTTATCTTTTAGGAGGGAAACCAGCTTGATTTGTTGCTACTATATAATTCATCACGTTTCTGCATGTATGTGGTTCCTTACAACATAATTAATCTGAACAGTGTCCGAGAAGGTCTGTCCTGACAGTCATACTCACAGTGAGGTTCATGAAACTCAAGAATTTCTTCAGCATTTCTGTCATGATGGAGAAATCCCCTTTAGGTAGATTTTTTCTCACAGTAGTCACATTTATCTGAGAGGGAGAAAAAAGAAGGGAGTGAATATGACATGAATATTTTTGAGTAGGAAAGCATCTCCAGTTATATAGCTGTTGTGTGTGTTTGTGTCTGATATTCTCACCTGGCTGCCCTGGCAGAGACAGCCCAGCAGCAGAGCAGTGTAGGAGGCAACAATGCTGTCTTCCATATGCTTGCCTGCATGCTGCAGAGCTACAGCAAACACAAGGGATAAAGAGAAAGATTCACTATTATAGTTACATATGCTGCTTCTTTTGGAGAGGAGGGTTTAAACTCTTGGTAGGAACTGCTGAATAGATACAAATTCTGACTGGAAACATCCCTGTGAGAAGGAGTTTGGAGCTGCAATTCACCGGTTCATTACCCAGCAGTCTGTACTATGGCTTAAACATTCAGAAAGTTGCTAAAAGTGGCACTATGTCTTAATTGTTTTACTGTGCTCATTGGCAACCACAATCACAAGAACAGCAAAAAAAGTGAATAACAGGAGATTTGCATTTCTTAATGTACAATTACCATTTGACCAACACAGCTTTGCAGTACATGAGCTGTTTTACCATCAATGTATTAGTTGTAGGCTTGGAAACAGGACAAACACACAAGCTGTCAATGATTGGCTGAATTTATGCCCAGTTGACTTTTGCAGTCAAGTTAAATTACCAAAATAAGTGTATTCATGCCTCTACCTCATCAGGATTGTTAAATATGACAACTTAACCTCTACAGTGCAATTTGTTCACAATCAGCGGCTCCAATGGAATGATGTTCCCATGTGCAGTGTTCTGCCAAAGGCTAAAGAAATCATGTAGGTTTTAGGGGTAGAGCTAAATATTTTTTTTAATCAGCCAAATACTTTCTGAATTAATCATTTGTTTTATAAAATATCACTTATCATTTAAAGGTTTTGTTACTGTTACTGTTGTTAATAGTATACTATAATTTTGTGGACTGAAACCCTGCTATGCTACCTCAAAATGGACATGTTTTTCTTGCTCCAACCCTAATTAGCTGAGATGTAAAAAAAGGAATGAAGCCATTGCCATGGAGTAATCATTACTGCAACATTAGCCACATTTATCTTGCTTATGATTTTAGCCCAAGCTAAAAACAGCTCCTCTTACATGCAGACAAACACTGGTTCAAACATACACGAATACCTACCTTTATTTAGGTCCAACTCTTCATCCTCCTCTTCTTTCTTATCAGTTTGGTTGTCGTTGGTTTCGGCTGCCACCCACTGGATCTCTCCCGACGTCTCCTGCCACTCTCCGCTTTGGTCCAGTGCTGGCTTGGGCGCCTCGCTGATGAGGTCGTCAGTCTTAGCCTCAGCCAGGATGGCAGCACGCTCCCTCTCCAGGAAGAGCTGGGATTAAAGGAGAAATAAACATGTCAACTCAGAACACAAATTCAAATTGGAACCAGGTAAAACAGCAGATTTTTTTCTAATTCAAAGGAAATAAAGGACTAATAGTTGAGCATAATAGCCAAGATATTTCTTCATTGCAAGGTCAGTAACCAACTGGGTATGCCAAATACTCTGAAACAAGCCTGTAAGTCTTGATAATGGAAAGGAATTTCAAAGTTAATTTTCAAAGTCAATTTATTCTCTGAGGTTCTTTTCAGGATGTTAGAAAACTTTTCTCTAATGAGACAGTTGGGAAAGGAGTTTGGTACTAAAAACAATAATAGCAATTATTATTATTATTCTCATTACTTATTGACCACTTCTCCATAACCACCTTACAGCGTATACTGCTTCACACAAGGAAACAACTTCAAAATAAGCAGATCATAAACATTCTCTGATAGAATTATAAGCTAATAAAACAAATTAGTATTACCAAAAGGGCAGGCAAAAAAAAAAAAAAAATCAGGAAAGCTCTCCTAATATCAAGAAAAGTTTTAAGAATTCTGCTGACTTGATTTCCTCAGGCAGCTTGTTCCATAGCTTAGGGGCTCTGACTGCAAATGATCTGCCACCTCTAGTTTTCAGCTGCACATCGGGAACAGATAAAAGACCTCTGCCCGAAGATCTCAGGCAAAGGTTTTGTTGTTTGCTGCTCAACATACTACTAGTAATAAAGCATAACATAAATAAAATGACATTTATATCTTGAAATCAAAGTCAGAAGTCAGTGTGCGTTGATTTGCACTTGCTTATTACTAAATCTATACAACCTCAGATGTGTGCATGTACTTAAAAAGCACTGAAGGGTGCAGCTCATGTTTGTATGCACTGAAGAATCTTGAAATGATGACACAGCAATGTAGTATCATTCATATTTATCAGTTTGCCAGAGTGATGTCTAAACTATCTTCATCACTTGCTGTTTCTGCTCACATCCTACCTTCAAAAGAAATCATAAAAAAAAAAATCCAACAATGACTGCTAAAATATTTATCAATGGGTCCTGGCACAATTCCTACCTTCACCAGTGCAGCTAGAGCACCGCAGGGTTTGGGCTTGTCAGCCTCGTCTCCCTGAGTCTCAGCTGTGCTTGGCGGTGCTACCTCTGCCGCTGTGTCTGATTGTGTTGGGTCAGCAGGCTGCATCAGGCTGTCTTCCAGACAGGTGTCGTCCACATTGTACTCCATGTCCACCAGACAGTGGCGGTTTCTGGAGCTGTACTCCACAAGGTTAATTAGTAGACCCAGGCCCTGGAATACAAAACAGAATACACAAATAAGACACATATGGGAACAGGCTGGTAGAATATCTTTTCAACAATTATGTGGTGTTGCTTTGTTTTGTTTGAGAATGCCTTACCAGTACTCGCACGTCAAACCGCTGCTCCTGGGGGATGTAGCGTGGGACTCGAAGGACGCAATTCAGAGCAGTTACTATTAGCTGTTCCTGCTCTCCTGTCTTAGTGCTTCCCCACTCTGCAGACAAAAATAACATCATTAGTAACCACTGCTGATATCAGCCATCATAATTTCCTGCTAAGCACCTGAGTATTACATTTTATGGTGAAATCTATAGGTATGCCAACCATGTCTGAGTGATATAGCTGAACTGTATGTGACTACAGTAATAATATATTTCAATTGTGATACCATGCAATCATTATTTTATGTTACATTAGACAAACACTAAGCCACATTACTGACTTATTGACTGGCTTTAGCTATCCAGAAATTCTAGATAAAACCAACACACACTGAACAAAGGCAAAATAAAAGAAAATGCAAAAAATATAAGGTTGGAAATGAGAATACCATTGTCATGGGTAAGGTTGAGCAACACTCCTATGACAGCCCTCATGCAGTCCTCCACTGCTTTGCCCACGTTACTGAAGCTGCAGTGGGGCAGCGTTGCACCCGATGATGACAGGGAGCTGTTGTTTAAGGCTCTGCTGTACCGCTGGATCATATCCTCACAGCAGCGCAAAGCTCTGGAGAAAGAAAGAAAAATTGATTAAAGTTAAAAGCACAGAATACAATGGAGGACATGAGGGACATTTTCAAGAAAACAAGCACAAGAGTGAAGGAGAGAGGAGGGAGAAATGAACATAGATAAAGAGCAAGGAGATTGAAAAAGACACAACACAGATTTAATTTATATGACACAGCTCTGACTACTATTCTGTGTCAACCAGTACAAACTATTTATCTAAATTTAATCAGTGGTTAAAGATCCAGCTTTGCCTATCATTCCTTTTAAAACAGCTTGGAACTCTTTATAGGCTCCTTTGCCAACAGTCTCAACCCACAGTCTACACTACACTAATTATTCCTTTGCTTCAATAAGCTGAGGAAGTTTTCATTAATAGGTATCTAATTAATTGTAAAAGACCCATAATACCCCTCAGGACACTGTTTGATATGATGGGTACAATGGTGTTACAAAAAAGGTACAAAGGTAAACCGAATAAACTGTAATAGTGAGAGCCTCAGTATGTGTCCGTGTTCGTGTCCGGTCAATAATAGCTCCAAGCCGTATCTGGTGCTCACCTGGCAGAGGAGACAATGAGTTGTGAGTCTTTGTAGGCAATCAAGTAACCCTGGTTTTCTGGGTTCTGCACTGTCACCTGTTGGCAGAAGAATAAAGAGAAATAAAATCAGTCGGGGGGAAAGTACACTGAAAGGCTCAAAAAGGAGTCAAGAAACCAAAAATGAACAGAGACACTGGTGTTTGGTTCAGACTTTTGATCAATGACATTTTAAGTGAAATAGTTGATAGGAGACATTCAGCATCTTAAAAGCAGCCTTTCATCAGGTAACAATAAAAGTTACCAGCCAAGTCACAGCTCTCAGTACTCAATTACTCATGTCCTTGAGTGCATCTTGTAAGACCTTGATGAAAGAGAGAACCCAATTTGACAGAGCAGTACTTACACTTTCAAGCACTCTCAGACACCTCTCAGCCCCCCATAAAGATGCAACAAGGTTCTCCTTGTCGTCCTCTTGGCTCAGGTTCTGCACACACTCTTTCACTGTAGCAACACAACACACACAAAGGCACATAACTATTACTCATCCTGATGAGTGTCACAGCTACTTGAAAGTCAACAGCTGTGACACTTGACCTTGGAAAACCCATTTTGCACATATACATACATTAGTACTGAAACTGAGCAGTTTACAAGTCTAACATAAGCACAGTAGCAACCAACACACCCACCTTTGTCTACAATGTGGTCCAAACCCCCCAGTAGCCGCAGTTCTTCTTTGAACCAATCCCCAGCTCTCTTGGAGGTTAGAGAGAGCAGTGTCTCCATGGCAAGGTGGCCCGTCTACAATGGAAAAAAAAGTTTTAAAAACTGCAATGTCTTCATAGTATCATTCTAAATTTGAATATACTTCTTCATGTAGCATGACACATTTACCCCTACTGGGAACCCTTTAATCTAACATCGTAGATGATAACATAATTATAGTCTACACTTAAAACATAATAGGCAATGAGCAATATAGAACAGTAAATATAACGTGATATTTTTTGATGGGGTTTCTTAAGTATTTGTGAAGTTTTCCTTGCGAAAGGATTATTCAATCCTTATTCCTTGATCATTATTTGAGGACAACGCACCGTGATGTTTTCCAGGTCGAGATGCTTATTGTGCACAGTCTCGCACAGCTTCCTGATCTTCTCCTTGACCTTTGCAACCTCCTTCGCAGTAAGCTGATCCTGGTGGGCTGAGTAGTCCTGGTCCAGTTCCAGCAGCTTGATCATTAGCTCCAGACATGCCCTATCCAGATCCATGTTAAGACGGTCCCGACTCAGTATATACATCAGGGCAGCCGTGCACAGAGCAAGGTTCTGGTAGAATGATAGAGAATGGTTTTAACAAAGTGGTGTAGTGTACAGTAACAAATGGTCATGTACATAATGGTACAACCAAGGGGAAGTTCTCACTTGAAATATTGGACCCAAAGAAAATCTTACACTTCTAGGATGACTGAAACATCAAGGCTTTAACCTTAAATGCAACAATGAAAAGAAATTGTGAAATAACTGCAGACGTGTGGGAATTAAAAATCCTCTTAATTAGTAAATATTGCAGAGGTGTGGATCCAGATATTAAAACACAAATCATGCTTTTTGGATCAAATGTGAGCCTGCTGTTCTAAAGCAGTTCACCCTGGTACTGCTAGCTATGTAAGGTAGTTAAAAATACTAAGCAACAAAGATGACAGTACAGACTAACAATGCTGACCTGCATGACCTTTCAGAAATAAATTTGTATCAGGCCAATGTACATAATTGAACAGTGCCATTTAAGTGTACACAAACTGTAAAACTAAAAATCACGAGTCGGTCTAACCCTGGTGTTCCCTTATTAGAATCAGTGTGGGTGCTCGCTTCACTTCTGCTACTTGGTGGGTTGTTCATTAGTTAAGCACACCAGCTAAAAGCTCATGGTTCATAGTCCCTGATTCAAGACCTTTGAACTGAACCCAGAGGGACTACATTTCCATCTAGGACAAAGTAAACAATAAAACCAGTAATTATTAAAAACTGGTTAACATATTACCACACCAAGATTTTTTAGGGGAGATGATGAACTTGGAAAAGCAGAGTTTCACTGACCGGGTGTTGCGGTGCATCGCTGAGCATTTTGAAGACTTGCGCCACTTTCCCTCTGGCACGCAGGTGCATCCTGAAACTGGGCATGGCACACCTTGTGGCCAGGCTGATTATACTGCAGCAGTGAGAGAGGAAGAGAATTAGAGGAGATAACAGATAAATTGGGTCAAATATTTATCAGCTTGGTGCTCAAAACTAAGATCAATGAAAATGTTGAACAGTGTCCTTCCAAATCCCTAACACCGTGTGTGATTCCCATCTCCAACATGTTCTGTTTTGTATTTCTACTCTGTCTTTTCACCCTCTTCTCTCTGCATGTCTAAAAACTGAAAACCATCCCAAAGGAGGCTGGACTCCCTACAGCTTTTTCTGAGGCCAGGGTTGTCTCTCCTGAGTAGATTCCATTTTCACAAAAGAATTGCTGTGTGCTTTTTCATACATTAGAAAAACACTTTTTATCTTCCCATTTTACCCCAATAGACAGTGTCTTAATATAAAGGTGAGACATATAAACAGAGCGGGGGGGTATAAGTACACATATGGTGTCTCATTTTTAATTTTGATTATGTCTAATGTTTTTTAAATATTGATTTTGTAAATAATCTCATTTTTGGAACTTATTTTGAAGGAAATCTAGGTTTAAAAAAAAAAAAAAACAAACAAAAATAAAATGAAACCACAAAAATAAAAGAAGTGGGAGTATTTGTCATCAAAAACAGTTACTGTCATTGTTACGTTACACCTGAAGACTTTTTGAAGTAAAAAAAAAAAAAAAACATCTTGCTAAACATATTCACTTTGTATTGCTACCTCTGCTGCTCTCTGATAGCACAGTAATTATACTTGTTTTGTTTACGTTAATTAAGGACTGCTGTACAAATTATAACGCTTTGATCAACTACAGCAGCTGTTCGTCCAATTGCTTTATAAATAGGCCAATCCTGGCTTGACATGAACAACTGTTAAGTGACAGGTGCTTGTAAACTTTCAACTGATGCAGTGAGGTACTTCATACTCTTAGAAATCAGTATCAACAATGTGCCAATAGAAGATAATTCTATGTCAGAGCAAGGATCTGTGTAGAATGACAAAGAAGGCAGCACCAAGTGCTTTTCTCCACTTACCTAAGGCATCTTGTGTTGAGTGGCTGACTACTCTTTAGACCTGTCTCCAAGTACTCAAAGTCATCTGTGAACTCTTGATTCTCTCCAAACTCCACCACGTCATTGAAGTGCTTCACATGCTGCACCACTGTGTACAGCTGGTGGAAGGGGAGTGGGGTTAATTACAGCTAATTGGGAAGCTGTGCATTTGTCCAGAGATACAATCAACTCACACAAACACACCAACACAAACACAGGGAGAGAAATGCTTTCATTGTTAAATTCCTATCTACTGGTTCCATTACAAGCAATAGCTGACTGTGCTAATACCCCTCATCAATCAGCTCAGCGTGTGGAGATAGGGCCTGATCAACAGCTGATGCTGTATGTTTACCAATATCAACAGTCATGCTGTGTGTGTGCACTCAGCAAGGCTCAACGAGGCAGGACCCTGGCTTAAAACAACCCTAGTGTGTAGTGACAACTTCGCTGAAACCATTTTAGCTCAGGGGATCTGTGGCAGAAAGCCCATCTGTAAGTGACACAACCTGTAGGGGAGTTTAAATTAACCATAACAGGCCTCACCACTACCTCCAACCCACGCTGGTGTTCAAATAAATGCCAGTAAAAGCAGCTTGGCTGAGTATGAAAAAGACAGATTAATTCATAACAGCATGCAACAAATGTTGTGAAAACTGAAGACAAATAAGCATTTAACTGCAAAAGGCAGAGTGCCTACCCCTCCATTGTTCAGCAGACATCTAAAAAACATATCATTGCACTCTAGACTCACCTCCTTGTCTTCCTTCCTGCATTTGAGCTGTGTGACAATATCCTGGTTGAGTCGCGTGGGGATGGTCTCTGACTTAATGACTTTGGGCGGAGGTGGAGGGGCTTTGAATAAGCCATCATCTTTATGGGAGTTGCTGTCCTTGCTGCTGCTCGATAAAATGGCCTGAGGAAGAAAAGAGGCAAAGGAATGAGACTCATACCAAAGCAACAAAATCTGTTTAATGACATGTCTGCAAGATTTACCACAGCTGAATAGTCTGTTAAGCACACAAGTCTTTAATAAGTGTTGTTAACAGATGTCAAATGAGGTAGTGCTAAGTTAACAACAACTTTTAAATCCCAGTTGCCAGACTCTGATTAGCTTGTCTCTGAACAAATATTTATTTCCATGGGGGGAATTCAACACAGAATATACAAGTAAACTCTGGTTCACTTGTCCGGGAAAATAACTCTATGTGAACAGACAGAGACTAATTAGGGTAATTAATACAGAACTGTTGACAACTAAAGACCAATAAACAATATCCTGGATTGTGGACAGTGGGAAATAGGGATACTCTGTAAACAAATGGTACTAGTTATTAGCATTCATTTTACATAATACCCTGTAATACTGCTTGCCTGCTTTGTGTGCAAAATGAATACATAGATTTCAAACAACAACTTTTAATATCACAAATTCACCATTTTCACTTCCAGTCCATGAAAAGGTAACCAGTGATTAGTCTGCTTTAAAAAAAAAAAAAAAAACACGATAAAGCTAAAAAGGATATCTATAACTACACAGCTAGTGATATCTTACTGGAGCAGTTTGAGATCGAGAAAGGGGAGGCACGGGCATCTCTTCAGGCTCAGGTTGGTTCCAGTGGCGAGCATTGTACACAGCTTTGGCAGGCGACTGGAACACAGCAAGAATTTAAGGATTAGTTAGTTGTTAATACCTGATATGATGTTCATGTTCCATGTACATACATTCATTTACTGATAAATGTCTATCATAACAGTAAAAACCTTTCAACATATAAGGCTCAAAGCACATACAGGAAACCGTTGGGGCACAAAGCTTATGTTATTGTTGTGAATTGACTAAACGCATAAATATTGCATACTGCAATCATGATGATAGTCTGAGACAACAGCAGCCGCAGTGTGAAGCACAACAGTCCCCAAGCAGCACAAAACATTTCCTGATAATGACACATTGTGTGACTCAATTATGTATCACAAAGACAATGTTCAGAGTTTTGTTGATGATAGAAACACTAAACACACTGAATTAGGAAAACAGATCACAAATAACCCAAAGCCACTGCAAAACATGATTCAGATAAACAGAGAAAATGTGAGCATTACACAAAGTATCACAAATCAAAGCTGAGTTATTCAGATAAATATGGGTCTGACCAAGAGGTAATATTAAAACCACCCCCCGCCCCCCCAATAAAGGAAGACCGTACAGTGTGTGCAAGCGAACACACGTTACCCCCATTCCTGTGAGGTTGCTGTTACAGATTATTCCCTGGGCATCACCATTCAGAGCCTTAAGCCTGCAACTGTAGTTCTAGCACACATTAGTGCTGAATCACTGAATTACATTACATTACATGACAACTAAATAAATTTAGGTTTCAGTTGAGCTTCTTTCCTGCCTACATGCTCTATTTTTCCCTGCTCTTTCCTATTATCTGAGTCTATTTTTAGACGAGCTGGGTATTCCGTTACGTAATTGTAATTTAAACATCGATATCGTTAAAAGAAATGCCAAGCAGTTCAACCATGGTTGGGAGAAGACCAGTTATGTAACTCACCTTGACCCTTTCATATTGATCGCAGACCTGTTAAACCTGGGTCAACATGAATGGGTCAAGAGATTCTTGCCTGCTCAGATTCAGAATTTGTATAATTACTAAAATAATTAGTAGTAATTACTAAAAAAAATCTGGTGCATAATAAATGACAAAAATTACTGTTGACTCAAACAGGCAGACTCAGACAATTTCTGGCATACTCATCTACCTTTTTCGGTCCACTGAAGATCTTTTTAAGTCCACTGCCAATGTCCTTAGATTTGTCACTCTGCTTCCCTGAGCGTCCTCTCTGTCCCTCAGTGCCGCCAGGACTCGAGTCATCAGAGAAGTCAAAAGCATCTGATGGAGAAACCACATCAGTATGTAAATGGACTGAAAACCAACAACAAAGAATTTAAGAATTTAAGAACATTTAAGAAGCTTACGTAGTTTACTTTGGTGATACTAAAAATCAATCACACCTGTACCAAATCTGTTCAGCTCACCTGTATTGCTGCTGGCCTGGCTGTCCTGTGAGTCACTGGTATGAGGGCTGTCCACACTGGAGCTGAGAGCAGCCAAGGCTGCAGCCGCCTTCTTGGCTTTCTTCTCTTTGGCCTGAGAGCTCTCGTCATCGCTGTCACTCTCACTCAAGTCATCGAAGCCAAAGTACTTGATCTTGTAGCTACTCTTGCCTGCAATGCCACCTTCTGACCCCTCCTCGCCCTCCTGGTCCTCTTTGTCCTCAAAGCCAAAGAACTCCAGCTTGGTCTCAGTTTTGGTCTTCTTAGTCTTCGTCTGGGTGGGTCTGAATCTAAAAAAGATACAGTGAGAAGATTTGTTTTTGCATGTTTGTACTGTTGTAGTTTTTTCTGAGACTAAAGGAAAGAGGGGGAAACTAGAGCAGGACAGGCACAACAAAACCTACTTCTTGCTAAACAAATAAAACAATACAGAATTCAGAAGTAGATGCCAAACTTTAGATAACTGTGAACAGAAAACTTTCCAAAGTCAGAAACAGTTACAAGAGGAGCATCATGATGTTACTATCTAGAACCACAAACACAATATATATTGGAACTATACTAGACCACAAATGCTACATACACTAATGGCAGTGTTTATGAACAGCTGATGTAATTGTCATCATTTAACTAAATTCAGTTAGAGTAGCCTTTGTTATTTATGCTATTTATGTCAATATACCCATCTAGAAGTAATGCATTGGTGCTAGAATTTGCCACTTAGAATTCAGCAGCAGGTAACACCTCCAAATCATACACCACCTAGAATAAGCATCTGGCAGCACTTCATGTAATTATACCACCTGAATAATACTTCCAGTCTGAGTCCATTTTATAACTGCAAAGATAACGTAACCTTAGAAACTGTGCCTGTGGATAAGCACACATTGAAGTACAATACAAAAGTGATGTTCATTACTTTTGGCTGGCTCACTTTATCGTGTATGCATGGTGCTAGAAATGTGAATAAATGCACAGATGGCTCACACAAGACAGTGAATTTTTAAAAATGTAAAAATATCACCGATATCAATTTTATCAATCTGTAAGACAACATTTGTGGTCCCCTCTCATCCTCACAACAAAAAACAGGCTGAAACAGACAAAACTTACCTGGATGGTTTGGGTGGTGGAGCATCTGATTTTTTCTTCATTTGGCCCGCCTCTCCGAGGTCAGCAGGGGCAGCTGGCGTGATCAGATCATCAGTGCTCCGCTCCATTGAGTCCTGGATGGTGACGTTGCACACTGACAGACAGGAAGGATGCAGGACCGTGTAGTCCCGTACTCTCCCACCGCCCCTGCCTGTGGGCTTGGCTGCTGTTTTAGTACTGGCAGCAGTACTACTTGCACCAGCAGAAAGGACACTGTTGGGTTTATCTTGGGCACTCGCTGTTCCAGTGGGCTTTTCACCAGATTCAGAGGATGTTTTGTTAGGCCGGCTGGGCCGCTGGTATTTCTTGCAGTTAGAGGCCCTAAGGGTAAATGGGGATGGGGGAATGTTGTCCACTGGTTCTGGTGGAGGCTCTGTGGATGGCTCCAGCTCAGCACTTTTCATCTCTTCTGATGGCAGTCCATCATAAAAGGAAGATGTCTGGAAGTCTCTGCTCCCACCTGGTGCATCGGTGGACAGTTTAAGGGAGGTGTCTATATTTGTAGAGGAAGAGATGGGCCTCTGGGATGCTGAGGAGTTCTGATCATCAGAAGGGACTGGATTTGAGAAGGAGGCCACATATGCAGGTTTCTGGTTGCCATCTGATATACTTTTGTACCAGGGCTGGCTATTTTTTACAACCTTCACTTCAAATGTTTGCTTGCCTGAGAATGGAGAAGAAAATTATAGATGGTCACATAAAAAAGCTGACATTGCAACTAAATGACCAACAGATAATATCAGAGATAAATAATGAAATGACAGTTGGGCTACAAATAATACATTGTTATGACATAAGACAATCAGGGCCTTATGACATAGATACATTAATCTGGTTGAAGTATTGATTACTTACTTGGGAAAGTTGCTGTTGAGCTTGCAGAGCCCTGTGCAGAAGTCACAGCAGTGGCTGCCCCTCCACCCTGCACTGCAGTTGTCTTTGTCACGTCCCCTTCATTGACTTTCAGCTGGGAAACGCTGTGAGGGGTCACAGTCTTGGACTCATCATCACTGTCAAACCCAAATGGGTCTTCTTCACTGTCACTATCCTCAAGCCTGGGCCTCTTGGGAAGCTCAGAAACGTCAGATTTTAGCATAGGCCTTTTGGCTCCCAACTGAGCCTTGTAGGTGGTCTCCCCCCATTTGGTTGTCAGTGTGGGCCTTTTATTGGAAAATACCTCTTCAAATTTCGAATTAGCCTCACCTCCCTTGCGGTTGTATGTTTTACCGAATCTGGATGTCATGTCGGATGTTTTATGTTACATATTCCCTGTGAAAAGATGCAGAAAACATATATTATACCACTTAAGCACGTTAACGCTCAGCTCAAACCATGTGTAACAGTAACGTTAAACATAATGTTAACGGCATCCATACAACTGCACTGCACTATATTTTAAAACAAGCAAAAGAAATAAAAAGTGTTCTTCGACAATCACACTGGCAAGATTGGGTTACTTAACTTGGCTTACGCTCCTAAGTTAGGTGTCAACTATCGGTTAGCAAGGCTAGCTCAAGCAGCATAGCGTTCAAATAACATTATCCGTCGTATGTGCGCAATACTACACGGAACTAGAGCGACTCAAATTAACTTTAGTTACACTTGGACATAATTACATTACCTAATGTCATGCTGACAGGGTAGTTAACTCACCTGCGTCTGCTAACTCTAGCTGGGCCTGCTCCAGCTTGTAAAGTTGCTGTAAAGTTAGCCGTTAGCTTGAGCACTGCTAAACTATGCTAACGTTAGCCCCCTGTTTACATCCCACATCTGACTGCATCAATTGTCGGAAATCTTGCGTTTTAAATATGCAAGTAATTACACACGTACATTTGAATGCAAAGATTAAGGTTCTGAAATCGTCGCGAGTACAAAAGAAGAGCAGCGCTCAATGTTACCTTTCAACTCCGGCGACAAGCTAACAGTCCGCTTGTTTTTTAGCCAGCCGGCTAGGCCTGGCGCACAAATCAAGCGGGTAAAGTCCGTTCAACGCAGTAGAAACAACACTAGAAACACATCTTCTAGTCCGAATATGACCCCAGAGCATAAGCTCGTCACCAAATAAAAGCGACCTACACGCACCAGTAGCTAGTATTGTCTAAATATAGCAAATAATCCGGACTTTTTGCATTTTGTAGTGCTGCTGACGGCCATTAAAATATCCCCTCCCTCCTCGTTCTCTAGCAAGACCCCTATGTAGTGCGCTGCGAGGTGACCAATCAGCGGCAGGGATGTTTTCCTGTGCTTTGAGACTTCGTCAGCAAACGAGACTTTGATTGGTTTAAACCAGAAGCCATAATAAATGATAGGGGGCGCTGGAGGACCATGTTAGTTGATTTAAACTTGAAGACGTGCCAAAAAGAAGCGGTGCTGATGAATGATATTTCACTCTCTCCTGTGTTAGCTGTTACATCAAATGAGCTTTACTATCAATTTCTGTGCTTTGTGATTCTAAAAATCTTGCTGTTTTAAGAATCGCAAATCTGATGATCTCTAAATGGTGGTGGGATATAACGAAGTACGTAATTACGTGTGTGTGTGTGTATATATATATATATATATATATATATATATATATATATATATATATATATATATATATTATATATATATTTTAGGAGACAGAAAGCGTGTACATCACTGACAATGGCACTGGTCTGGGGCCCAGGCCATGACAAATGAATGAATGGTGTAGGCTAGGTCTGCGGGCCAAAGTGCTCCCAACTGTATCAACACCGAAATGACCATTACTCAGCCTAGACAGACATCATAACATCTCCAAAGCATGTAGGTCCTTATAAAGACGGGGCATGGGGACACTTTTGTGTTTCTCAGAAAACAGAGGGGTACTAATTTCCCACGGGAAGCATTTGAAATGTTTTTAAGGTGTTTTTGAGTTTTTTTTTTCCCACCTCACCAACAGAAAATAGAATAACTCCTACTGTATTATATTTTTAAACATGTCAAAGGGTCACAGTTGAAACAAGCCACCCACAGCTGTTCTCAGTATTACTGCAAAGTCACGAAATCAACAGTAAAGCAGCAAATTTGTGAGCTTATAATTCATTTTTGCAGATGAGGAAGAGTCTCAGACTACAATCAACCAAACCAGAGGTTGTCTTAGTTGCTCAGTTTCTATAATCATTATGCAACATTTTGACATAGATAAGAGGATGAAAAAGGGCACACGATATTCAGTCAGTGTTTAACATGTAGATTTCTGGAATCTGCATGTATTTGGGCCAGCAGTGAGAGACTGTCACTCCACATCAAGGCTTAGAGGTAGTGAGGTAATATGGCCATGCCCTCGATGACTGATGGTTTGGAACGCAGGTCTTGGCAGCCCAGCAGTTATGATTTCATTAACAGGCAAACTTTACAGCCAAGTCCAGTGCTATGTATGTATTCCGTAATTGCTCTGAATATTTTGCAGTCTTGGAATAAATGAGTCAGGAGTCAGTGTTATTGCCAAGTGAAATAAAAACACAGAATGTCAACTTTGTGTGTAACATCTGCCTGAAATATTTGCAACACAGTTGGATGGGTAAATTAAGATTAGAGACTGCAACACTGATACAGAACCATGAGATGGCAGCAACACTTGCAGTCACACCTCTGTCTCAGTGCATTTTTTTTTTTTCCTTTTTCAAAGTTGTACCTTTGACCACAAATGTATACATCTATCAACTGGGTTGCCAGTATGTGATAATATTTTACCGAAATATGTCAAAATATTTCTAACTGCCCAGAAGATCCTTAAAATAATATGTGATTATGATATGCCTGTGGGCTTCTCAACATCATGGGAAAGCATTTTTCTGTAATATAGCTTCCATGTGGTGTATGGGAATGGAAAAAAGGGGTTGAAGGATAAACATCCACTGGTTATTAGAGGCATGGTCTGCAATTCAAATGTAAAACCTGGGAAGCCATAGTGCTGAATGACAACACATGTCCCTCTGTCTTTTAGTAAAGCTGTTGAAGTTCGATTTAAGCTCTCTGCAGACAGTGCGACAAAACAGACTTTTCAGTTGGTGAGTAAAGAAAACAAAAGCTTCTGCACAGTTTTTCAGATTTCACATTCAGTGAATGCATTTTCCATAAGAGATTTTCTTGTGTATCTTGAAGCTGCTTGTAGTGAGTGGTGGTTTCTGTAGTTCTCATGAGGTCTACTACATTGTCTCCATCCAAAATTTATGTGGTAAACAAAACTAAGCGTATTCATGCAAGCCCGACATCTGTGGCCACTGCATCGTGGGTAGGATCTCCGCTTGGCTCGCACTCCTGTCTCTGAGGTCAGCCTGTAGAGCCCCTGTCCCAACAATCACACCAGACCACTATCAAGTCCATATGAAGGCAATAAAATCAAATTTAAACCAGATCCTGATTGGTTTTATGTCCCCCCAGCAATGGTTAAGGAAACTGTGCACACACACAAAGAAAATATTGTAATGTCATCCTGGGTGCAGTCCATCTCAAAATGTGTGTGTCTGTTTATATGTGTGTAAAATTGAGGGGAAGAGAGATGGAAAGGAAATGAGAAAGTCAGCATGGTGAGTGTCAAAACAAAAGAAGGTCAACCCTTTATTTTCTTCTCAGTATACATTACATAATCAACAAAAACATTCTACAGTACTTTAAAAAAGAGTTTAGAAAACATCAATTATACAAATAATATTTGCCCAGCGAGTCTCTAAATTGCTTACACGGCCTGACTGAGAAAAGGCCTGACTGAGCAAAAGTCCATATTAAAAAAGACACAAAACAAGAAAAAGCAGATAAAAACAATTTGCCGATAACCAGCTTTTTATGTCTGTGACCAAACAGTAGTAGCATTGATCAAAGCATTAAAGACTAAAAGTGAAAACACACATGGAAAACAAAGTACAGAACTGCTTTTAGAGCATCTGTACAGTTGTTCCTTTCAAGACAAAACCAGAATTTTTCCTGGATGTGTGGCGCCACTGGCCTTTGGCCATGGGGAGAGGGGTGTGTCAGGTAAGCCCCCTCTCTGATATAAGGTCCACTGGTGATAAGTAAAACCTAGCTCCAGCTCCTGTGGTGTGACTTGTGTGGAGGGTCAAGGGTCGATCTCCATGGGAACAATGGTGAGGATGGCATCCTCGTTCCCACGGCGCACGACTACCCTCAAGGTGTCTTCCTTCTTGATGACGGCACTGACGTCGGTCGCTGATGAGATCCTCTGGCCGTTGATGGAGATGATTACATCGTGCTCTTTCAGTCCACCACTACAGAGGAGAGGGGAACAGATGACGCATCAAGGGCTTCAGAAAAGCAAGTACATATTGTGTAGATAACAACAAAAAATGATAACTTGATTTTCTGAGTAGAGTGATATAAGAGGTGATTGGGCCCAGAGGGTAACACTGGCCCTCTAGGTCCTGCTGACCTTGAGCTTTAAGATGCTGACCATGTGAGCATCACAGTGTCTCAAGTTCCAGTCTAGCTATTGCATGTCAACCCCCATCACTCTCTATTCTCATTTCCTGGCAGCTCTACACTACATATCATCTCATAAATGCCACAAACAAACATCTGCAACAACAACAAAAGGCTGATGCTGCTCTGCGTGTGGTCTATAGGCTACAGTTTGTAAGAAAATCGGGTGATATGTTATATTTTCTTGTTGTGAACAAACCCTGTGAAAATACCAAAACCATAAATGAACTGATCCTGTAACAAGTATCAACTGCGTATTGTACTGCGTACTGAAAATAAATTAAAAACACATCAGTGACCCACACAGTTGCTCTGGGTGACATCTTTTATTTTGAGTAAATCCCACATACAACTATTGACTATTAAAAGGACTACTCTTACTATAATGATTAGTCCCAAATAAATGTGCTATTTACTCCTGCCTATCAGTTTTAGAAAATTACTTTTTGAGCTTTTTTTATATATATAAAAGTATCTATGACTTATTTTAAAGGATTTACATCTTCAGAAGGAACAAATGGGCTTAAGGCTGAGTGCCTCAGACTGGGTAGGGGAGTCATAAAGTTGAGAGACTGTTGTTGGTTTGGCCTTTTCATGGACTTTGTTGACCAAAACAAAAATACACAATATCACCTGCTTTATCTTTTAATGATAAAATGTGTCAGTTTTATGACAGTTGTTTCACTCTGTTACAACTGTTTCCTCTTTATATTTTAGTAGGAAAAATAAAAACAGCAGGTTAATTTAATAGTCTGCAGATGTGATGGCTCACAAACTATGCATTATGTGTTTCTAGTGTTCCGTACAAACACATTCAACTTGCACAGGTTTGTTTACAGGTCTGTGAGCACAATGTGAATCAATATAACATCTGTTGTGAGAATTTTAATGATGGAATGATAGCACAGCAAGGTTAGAGCACCAAGCAAATAAAAACACGTTGGCCAAGTATGAAGAAAACGAACTAGTAAACCTGAAATCACACACAGGCCGAGGGAGCAGCTACCAGTGATATCAAAAGCTAACCCTCAACACAGCTGCTTAATCACAGCCACATGTAAACACAGACCACCACACCTTCCCTCATAACAGCTTCCATTAACGTAACTGCAGCTCAGTATAGCCCTCATTACACTTAGCTGCTCTAACACCTCCAACACAGCAAATGGAAGGTTCTCTGTAGCAGGGTCAAGATTTCCAAAGGCCGTAAACCAACACAAAACAGGGCGAGATCAAAAGAATGAAAGTGCAGCCTAGAAAATAACATGGAATATAAAAAGAACCGCAGAAATGTTATTATGCAAAAAGCAGGGTGACTTAAGCAATGAGTAAACTCTGACAAGGCCTTGTAGGGGAGACCACTCTGGAGCAGGGCTGAGCTGAGCAGGCGCAGGAAAACCACAGCGCAGCTAGTAACCTCTCTGCATGAGGTTTGAAGAAAATAGCTGACCTCAGCGTCTCCCGAGCCCCACTCCGCTGGAGTTGTGGTGGTGGCTGATTGGAGTGGGCTGCGATTGTGGGAGGAGGGGGATATTTCAGAGGGCCAGGCACTCCAGGCACGCTGGAGTGAGCTATGAATTTACGTTCTACCGAGACAGTTGTGTAGGAGGCAGCATGCGCATTTGAGCGTGTGTCTATGCGTACACTTTACACTTGGAGGAGAGAAATGAAATAAGGGAAGGAAATGAAATACACTCTCTATTTCCATTGAGAAAGGGGAGCGGGTGCCGCATGGAGAGTGATGAGAGTCTCGTGTGCACATATGTACCATAAAGAGCCAAAGACAACATCCCATAGCTCGGAAAGAGTGAGAAACAACTTGCATTTGCACTTCACTGAAAATCATAATACTACGACCAAATGTCATCCTTACATCGCAGCTGGTGTCTTTGCAATGACCTCCATAACGTACGCTCCAGAGGTGATGTCAGGGAAGTCACGGTGTCGAGTCTTCAGCTCTTTGGCCAGTCTAGAGGTAGAAATGCAGACAGAGAATCTAGTTATGAATCACCAATTTTTATCCAGCACAAAACAAGAAATGTAAATGTTGCAATTTCCTGCAGTCTAAAGCATAATATAGGGAAGCATTTCATACACCTATACACATTAAAGTGTGCAACTTACGCTGGAGTGAGAGTCATCATCCTAACACCAATATATTTCTTCTTCGCAGCTGCTCTCCCTAGAGATGGACAACCACACAATACAAACACAATCAATCATCCTCTCGCCTGCAACAGTCTGAATTCTTAGTTTTATGAAGCTGTTTGTTGACCTAAAAAAATTACTAATCCTACTGGGTGTTTTTTTTTTTCTCCTGTATTTGAGTGAAAGAAACATTGTCTTACTATGTCCTGCAGGGCAGTGCACACTTGTCCACGTCTACACACACAGGCAATGTTCTATGTGTTTCATCATAAATTTGGGGAGTCTTGTTTTTCTTTGTTATTTCATCATACAGACAAATCAAATCAAGAAGCCATGTTGGCAGCCACGTATAATATACATATGTGTGCTGGTCCAAAACACTACGCAATAAAGGGAGGCGTGAAAAGCAGTGAAATAGAAGGACAACCTGGCATACTCTGGCACTTTCTTCTTTGTAGTTTATTTGCAATGTTATAATCCTGTTAGGTAATGCTGGGCACACATTCATAAAGCTAAAAATGGAGGCAGTATATCTCTAGAGAGCACACACAGATAAAAAATAACTACCACAGAAATGGTGCACTGAGTTATATGCTCCTTTACTGTACGTGCATATGGGATCTTGGTCCAGACAGTTATTTATTTTATTTTTTTTTTACAGTTTGTCTTGATGATTCAATTGAAGCAATAAAATGAAAACATAATGAGTTGTGTCAGCAACAGCTCATACCTCTGGACTGCCTGTCATAGGACTCTGCCAGGAACTGTCGAATCTTGTCTGAGGGTATGGCAAAGGAGATGCCAGCTGTCACTTTCAATGTGTTGATCCCAATCACCTCGCCGTCCTAAAACAGCAAACCACAACTTAGTGTCTGGTCGAAAAACAACTGTAAATTATTACATGGATCATCACATGTCATGGGAATGTGAAAATGTGTTCTGTCTACCACTGAAAAAAGAAAAAAAATGGCTTACCAGATTTACCAAAGGCCCTCCGGAGTTGCCATACTGAAAAGATGAACCAGTTGTTATTTGTGTTTGTAGAAAAAACACAGTGTACAGTTAATGATAACGCTTACTGAGTTAATGATCTGCTTACATTGATGATGGCGTCCGTCTGAATGTAGTCCATGTCGGAGTTGCGAAGGCCCAGCTCTCTGCCCCCTCGCTGGGTGGTGCTGACGATTCCTGTGGTGACCGTGTTCTGGAGGGAGAACGGGCTGCCGATGGCGACCACAAACTCCCCCGGCCTCAGGTCTGACGAACGGCCCAGCAACAGCACAGGCAGCTTGGTCTGCGAGAGAGGGGACAACACATTCACATCACTGGAAGCCAAAGTTACAGAGAAACAACACTGAGTCATGAGGTTTTGCTGAATAAAACAAAATGGTCGTGTAGAGCAGGAAGTAGGAAGACATACATGAAATGAACCATTTATGAATTATAATGTCTATAATGTCGACCAGGAGGCTGCTCCAGAGAGATGCTGTGTGTTAGTAAAAAGCGAAAGCTTGCCAGTTGCTTCTTTATCATTGCAATAGACAAGAGATCTGAACCCTAATGTTAAAGCTCTCAGTCATACAGTATATATAGGATGACAAGAGCTGATATTGGTAATTGGTTTAATATGAAATTCATACAGTATTGTGGTTGGTTGTGTTGGTGACTGATTTGTAATGAATCGATCTCTAAAAGAAAGTCACAAACTCAGTGTTGCTTTAACCGCATTTACCCTACAGAGCTTTAAGGGCAACGCACAATCATGTGTTTTATGAATGGACAGTAGGAAAATAATTACAGCAAAACCACAAGTCTTCTAAACACAACCCACTCAACTCTGCATGGCAATGCTCCCATACAAAAACAATTACTCCTTTTCCACTGTAGGGACAAGTGACATTTATGCCAAACAACTCTACTCAAAATGCTAATAATCAAGATCAAAAGCTTATTTGTTGGACTGAAAATGTAGCCCAGCTGACAAATCACTCCTAATGGCAAGAATGCGCCAACAGACCACAGATGCTGGAAAAAACTGACTGATACATGATAAATAATGACTACCTTAAGCTCTGGTTTAGCCCTGTTACACTGAGTAGTGGAAACCAGGCTACTGAGGCCTTGCCCGCGCAGACAGACGCAGAAAGGATATATTTATCCATCCGCAGTGACAGTTTCCTTTTCTGAATGAAATCATCTCTCTCTGTGCCGGGAAGCCCGCAAGTCAAAGCCCACGCGCCTCCACATCACGTTGAGTCTGTGCTCAGACAGACAGACAGACAGACCCAACCCAGCGTCCCGACGGCAGGCAAGCACCATCTTTTAAAAATAAGGGACCTGCGCTTTTCCTGTGTATCCATTTTGTTTACTCTGGGTTATAAATAGGTGGCAGAGGAGGCTGCAAGGTAACTGAGACAGCAACACAAGTTGGCACACACAGACAAAAGGATCTATGTGAAAAATGCATACAAGGCCGAACACTCAGACATAGCAGGCAAATCACAAATCATATTATTCTCAGTTGTAAAACATGACACCTTGCTGTCTATGAGTGCAAACATCTTACTCTGTGTTTACAGATGTCTGCAGATGTAGACAAAATAAACTCGTGGCAGGCACATGATATATTAACTAGTCCTAAAAAAAAAAAAAAGACGTCGACTGGATTGTGACAAAACATCTAACCCACATCTTAAATTCGGTTGTAAGTGTGTTAGACCTGACTGTAAGCGATCTTGACCCTTGACGTGTGGTTATTATTAGAAGATGACAAAGATAGTAACTGTGGAAGAGAACCTTTCAACCGTACTTTCCACCTTACCTTACATGCACAAGCGCTGATACACAACTACAAACACGTACGCAACTAACACAAATGTCCAAGGCCATGTTCCTGATGCCTGTGGGCTAATTTGAACATTGTTTGGAGGTTAAAAGCAAACAAGGCACTCACACACACACACACACACACACACACACACACAGACAGGCTGCAGAAGTGTGTACATAAACCAGGAAACATGCATCTGGCACGTGCAAACACATATAAACAGACACCTGACACAGGAGCAGCAGACTGTATAATCACCCCCACCACCACCTCCCCTCCTCCCCTTCACACCGTGAGATAAGAGTATAACCAGATGGAGACAGGAAGCAAGAGAAACACACACACAGCTGAGAGAGAGAGGGAGAGAGAGAGGGGACATCAGGTGAATGTGAGTCACTGCCAAGACATTCAGGACTGGTCACCATGATTACTATAACAGTTAATGATACTGGTGGTGTCATGGTGACTGTTGCTATCAGGTGAAAACCTTGTATCTCCAAAATGTCAGCTTTGAGGAATAGGTAGCTTGACTGCGGTTGATCCCTAACACATGCTGAAAGAGTTTACTAAATGCGAGTGTTGCAGAGTTTTTGCAGCTTATAGACGTCTCCACCCGCCCCAGGCTCACACACACCTCCGCAAAGTCACAATGCATTCAGAAAAATCATGTACAAAGGGTGCCAAATACATCAGTTTGCTGACAACCAAACAGCGCTTAGGTGAGAGGGAAGAACAAACACCAAACACGCAGACTTTGCCGAACTTTGTGAAAGACCCTCAGCTTACATATCACTTACTAATCGTGACCATTCAGCACTCTGGAATGACTTACGGAAAATCACCTCGCCATGTAAGTTCGCCTCGCCTGACCACCCAAGTGACTCACTCTGCTATTTCAGTTGAAGGGCTATGATGCACTGGTACTTCACCAAAAGGCAGTATGGCCACGCGTAAAGGAAGTAGACAAGGTGAAAGAAGGGAACAACAAACACCACAAACCACGGGAGGAGAGTCCGAGAATGTGAAGCGAATGAGTCAAGCGTAGTTTTGTTTGATATTATGTTGATGCACGCAGCCTGCACTGGAACAAGGCAGCCTATGACCAAAAATATATATATATATATTTTTGGTAGGAGACCTAAAAGAGAACCATTTTGGGAATATTTCGGAAAAATACCCTTCAAAACAATCTGATGTGGTCTGCGAGGATAGCATCTAGTTTCTGAAAATGAAAGGCTCCTGTTTTGTTAGGCAGGAGACCACTTTATTGCCTCACACTGTTGTTGTTGAATTTCAGTGTGATGCCATAGATTTCTCTCTCTCTCTGTCATAAAGCAAACCATGTTTTTCCAAGGTTTTGGGTGTTTAGATAAGATTGAAAAGTGGGGCATCAGATTGAAGGAGGGAGGACTAAACAGCTTTGTTTGCCTTGACCAAAGAAGTAGTTGCAAGGGGCACGTGCTGAGAAAAAACCCAGACTTCCCCAGAGTCGCTGAGCTGAGTTTTGATTTCCTGCAGATCAAACAGACAGATTTTGTCACGGTCAGGTTATTGGAGACACCATGGCGAAAGGACAATAAGACAGATAAGCTGGCAGACAAGTAAACAGATTGACTTGAAAATAGCTGCCGCGTTGCTATAGAGATCCGTCATTGTTTAATGTTACAGCCTTGGTCGTTTGGAGGCTCATTTAAAAGCCATTACACTAACTACCATTTTATGACCAGAAGACCAGGTGCAAACTTTCACTCCTGTCAGGCTGGGATGGACTGAGCCGTAATAGTTTTCTGAGGCACATGTGCACTGATACACGCACACACACAAGTGCATGAACACGCAAACAGAGGGAGGAGGTTGCCTGGGCTTGAACCCTCTCAAACTCAAGTCTGTAAATTAAAACCCACACACCTGGCACCGCTTAGATATACAGTCAGACCACTTCAAAATACACACATTCAGACACAGAAGCTGTTTTGGTTGGGTCAGAGCATGACCCAAACTGTATATAAGCTCAACTTCAGTCACTTAAGCTCTCCTGTTCCTTTCATACAGGTGACTTCAAAGCAGGGGAACATACTTTTATAAGTTCCACCTCGCTGCATTCATAAGTACACTAAGGTATAGGGTTTTACTGCTGACGTCTGAACTCATGCCCTCAGGGTTGTGCTAATGCAGATAAAAATTGGGGCAGGTTTCAGCGCGCTCATATAACATCAAGTCAGAGGATCAGGCTGAGGGGTTGGAGAGAGTGTGTGTGTGTGTGTTTGTCTGCGAGTCTGAATGTTTGTATGGTGTGTAAGTGACTAACTTATGTGTGTATGAATACCTGTTTGTGCATGTTTGGTAGACTGAAAAATCCCCAAGATATGCAGGTAAACATTATAACTGTGATTTTTACAGCATTTTTTTACACACATTTTAAATAGATCAAACAGAAGTAGGTGATCAAAGCCACAGTCAACACGTGAAGTAGGTCTTTGCTACATTGCCCGGTTACTCACACTGTAGGTAACATCAACATTTCAAATCACACTGGCTAAACCATATCCTTGCTGACACCAGTACAGAAACCACTATGGTTTCCATATGTTGTTGGGAGGGTTTTGTCGTCTGTGTAAAAGCAAACATATGTCTGCGAGTTCCGTGTGTACGTTCCACTCTGTGTAGTTTTGCATGAGAGCTCAAAGGATTGAGGGCGTCTCAGCTCTGGCTAGACACCACAAAACTTTGAACTGCACCGATCACAATGATGAGAGGAGATGAGGTCTTATATGTTCATTTGCTTCAGGAAAACTGCCTAAAATATATGAACTACACCTCTCTTTTAGCTAAAGTATTAGGTCATGCTTTTATTTATACAGCATTGAAATGTTTCACTGTGATGTGCATTTACCCTACATTTTGTGCTGGGATTTGTTCCAGCCCTGTCCTTGGACACTGAAAGAGGTTTAGAAAACAAATGAATGCTTCACTCTCTGCATGTGGGGATAATAGCGGCAAGAGAGAAATCCATGTCGGTAATACTAATTCCTATAGGTTTTATATGTCTAGGGTAGTTATATAGTAGTCTGGACTATTCTTTATATGGCTGGGGGGAGCACACTGGAATCTCCACAAGCAACTTTGAGGATCCCTGCATCCCAGTTTAAGAATTAAAGGGTTGTACCCTGACTGCATGTGTTGCACTTTCCTAAAGCCTACACCCAAATTGTGGAGTATGACACTTGCAATAAATGAGTTAGTAGATAATAAAGGGCACAGCTGGCTAAAATAACAATACCTCTTTCCAGTGAAACAATGTTAAGTTTACTCTGAATAATCAGGGGAATCCACTGTAAAAAGTTCTCAGGGAGACAATATGTTCAGCAGAAAGTGTTTTCACTGAACAAACCTATTGCTGCTGAATATTTGCAATGTCAGAGTATATACAGTATATAGCAACCTATGTGCCACTAGAGGTAAGTGTTTTTTTTAATAATTTGGGTGAACTAACCCTTAAAGACAGTGTCATATAATATAATCTAGGGTCTCAACCACCTTTATAATAGCACAGAATGTGTCATAGTCTTGTCTCTATTTAGTACAAAAATAAAATTAATTGATTGTCAGTGAATGTCTCATGACCATCTGACCGTAGCAGCGGTAGATTTGAAAGTTTTCTATCATGCCTCACACACACCTAAAGTGATGTCATTGACTGGCAAGCCGAAACTGTTTTGGGCAAGGCTGCTGCCTGTCCAGTGGGCTTGGAAAAAAAATCTGCAGCCAAAATGTAGGGCCAAGACAAAGTGCATCAAGACCCAGCAGGGTGAAAGAGTGTGTATGTGTATTTTTCTTGGCTCCTTTCCCACTTAACTGCATCCTTAAGCATGGGAACCATTTTGGTTGCAGGGACAAGGGATGAGGGAGAGAGGATGGGTGAGGAGGAGAGGAGGATGTGATTCATTTCCCCTCTGCCTGTCTCTGAAGGACGACATGCAGTGTCTTTCCTCTGGCTATGGAGCATGTCCTCCACGTCCCTGCCGTGAGCCATCTTAAAGCCATTCATGTGCGCATACAGACACACACACATACACACACACACACACACACACACACACACACAGACCTACATGGACTGATTTGAATAATTGATTGCAAGTTTGCCTTTGTCTGTCAGCACTGTTAGTCCTAGGAAATACAGACATCTCTAACTTCCTGGGGAAACATTTACCCACTGTTGCTGATAAACAGATATATGCAGCTACAGAAGACTACATTCCTCTCTTTCCTCTCTGCACATAAACACAGACACACATACATATTCCAATAATAGCCCTGTCCAAACCAGCACCAGGCAAATTTCCCAGAAAGAATGGTTTGAGAGTCTTAATACTAGGTGATGGGTAGCACAGAGACAAACAGTGCCATTGTTTTCAGGGTGACCATATGGGAAACATGAGGCCAGTTTTCCCAGCCACACTTTGAGGGTTAAGTTAATGGCTCATTTATTGGCACTACATCCAACAGTTTCAGTGGGACTAGAGTCTTTTTAGGCCATTTATCTTTTTACCGCCTGTTGTGATGAAAATAGGATGAAAATATTAACTGACCCTTTTCTAAGGAGCACTCCTTTTGCTACTTGCAGTACGCCTGTCAAGCTCTGAATTTTAGCACTGCCACATAATCTTTTTACAGTGACAACTACGGCACATTTACTAATTGAAATTTGTAGTCGGTGGAAGATTTTTGCAAGCTATAGCTAGCTAGATAATTAGGCTAATGTTAGCTTCATGGGTTACTGAAAACTCTGTCTGTTCCTAACCTTTTTAAAACCCTGCAAAAGGCTCTTAAACAAACATACAATTGATAGTGACATACATACTATCATGCTAAAAAATTGATGATTCATGTAAAAGACATGGAAATAAAAGCAGAATTGTTCTTTCATTGTGGGGTCGAGCTGATTAACCACTGTGGGAAAAAACATACTACAATTATAGTTTGGTTTATGGATTATTGCTCATATTTTCAAACACTATACGCTTATAAGCAAAAAAGGCTTTGACACTGAGTTTGGCTAATACAGTGCTATCTTGGGTAAGTTAGGTTGAAAATAATGACTCAGAATGAAAATAATGATATGCCAACTCTTGGCCTGAAAAGTAATACTAGATTAATGTTAATACTTTAGGTAGTAAACAAGTTAGTCGGGCAAACTAAAGGTTGCAGGTTACAGCAGAACAAAAGGCAAAAAATGAATAAAGATATCCAAAGCTTGACAGGCCTGCCATGCTAAACTATGATGGGATAATCACTGTTTGGGGGAGTGGTTTAGCAAATGTTCAGTTCCACCACAAACAATTCAGTTGTTTATGATTTCTGAGCTGCAATGTGAACCAAGTATCAGTGCATTCACTGCACTCAGATGCATGTGCAGCATAAAGCACTCAAACCCAAGGTTAATGTCGACACAAGCCATGTGATAAAATGATCTGGAATGATATGGAAAATTCCCTGCACAGTACATTTTAGTGTTTTGAAGTCATGCCAAGACAGTATGGTTGCTTGCATGTCTGTGGAGGTCAACATAAGTCAATATGATTAAATAAATGTCTTTCCAAGTCAGCAAGCTTTCAAGTCAGAGTGAAACCTTCCAGGTAAAAGTGAATGCATCCAATTCAGTGGAGGCCTTTCCAAGTGAATGTGACCGTGTCCAAGTTCTGAGTGAGAGAACGGGGTTAATGGAAGGCCTTTCAAACCTGAAGCACAATATGCTCTATCTTTACTGTGCCGTCGCCACATCACCCAGTGCACTCATTAGCCTATTAGCTCACATAGTCCTTCAGACATATGGATCCATTTTCCAGGCCTTGACCACATCACTCTCTCTGTCTCTATCCCTCTCACTTTCTCTTTCCCCCTTCATACTCCCTATGCAGGAACAAGTGAGTACAGCACTTTTTCCCCCTTCCCTTCCCCTCTGAAGTTCCAGCTGCTGCAGACAGACTAATGTATTCCCCAGAGCTGAGGGGTAGACCACAGCCCCGGGAACAGACCGGGCCTTGCTACCAATAAACTCCAATTTCACATAGAAAAAGAAAAGAGAAAGAAGAGAAAAGCGAGTCATTATTCTCAGGGAAAACTTAACTTTAAACTTTCTCACTCTTAAACTGGTACAATTGTTTATTGATTATCTATGGCTGCTGACAGCAGTCAGCTTTTATCTAATAAAGAGAATGCTGTGAGGAACACAGTGAGGAGCAGAGAGAGACAGTGAGGAAGATGGGAATGAGGAAGGTAAGGATGGAAGAGTGCACTTTTAAATTCAGAAGATCTTTATTCTAAAACTCTCATTCTTTAATTCTTCATGTAGCTATTGTGTGGCAGGAAATTAAGGAGCAACAGTGACTCATGACTTGCTGTGACACATTTGCTGTTAAAGTTTACTAGCTAGAGACTCAAGTGCTACAACTAAAAGGATAGATTCACATTTTTAGGTCTATCTTAATTCAACCGCCACATGCCCATGCTAACCATCAATAGATCATAAGTCGATTTCAATGGAAGTGGTGGTGGGCATAATCCACAGCCCTCATTTTCTATAAAAACACATTCCAAAGTTCAGCAGAATCTAACATGAGGGTCCAACTGTCAAAACAAATCAAGTGAGCGTCTTTAAATGTTACAGTCTTTTTAGCACCAGGTATCCTTTTGTTTCCCGACAAAGTGTATTTTTGTTGAGCTGCAGTGGAGGGACTATGAGGAAATTAGGAATTTGTTACTAAAAAGACCAGAAGTTTGGTAGATACCTTCAGACTGCTTAAACCTGATTTTAACTTCAGCTTAACTTTGCAGTGTCATCACTTTGACTTAGGAAGGACTCCCTTTACGACCAGCATAGACAGGAGAAACAAGTACAGTGATCAATAGCTGCTTCAGTGTATCAATGGGCATGTCCTATCCTTTAAGGCAGACAGTTATAATTGCCCTCAAGGACCCTGGATTTTATTTGAGACTTTCTTTGGCAGCACTCTGTTGTCTATATGTTCAGTGGACTGTTATTACTCTTTAGGTACTGAAATTAAATACCCAGTGGGAATAGGTTTTGATGACTATATTTACTCTTTTAAATCTAATTCAAAATGACAACTTTACTTGCCCGCCTGCCTTCTCATTATAACTCACTTATCCTCTAATTTCCTCCTGTATTAACTCTCACTATATCTAAATATCACACACACACACACACATGCACACGCACACACACCCCTCATTAGCAGAAATGCCAGTTCCATCCAAATAATGTGGCCTTTCAAAAGTGACCACAGGTTTCCTGGGACTTCATCGCTGACTCATGGCCTGGATGACCTGCTTCAGCTTCACACAATGACTTACACTCTTTATCAAAACAAGCCTACTCATGATGTTGAATCTACCAGTATGACACCTTAGATACAGCTAGCTGTCATTTGGTTAATTATTCTGCTTTAGTACAGTCACATGGCATTTACCAATCAGACAAGTCATGATCTCATGCAGATGAATGCCAGGTCAGTAAGATATTTTTCAAGCATCAGTCGTTCCTGAATTTGCTATAACTGACTATATATGACAAAGGCTGAGAATATGATGCAATCCCCCCACCCCCCCGAACGAAGACCAGCCTGTCATCAACAGGCAGAGCGGCTTTTATTATAGGATGAACAAAAACAAAGAAGCTGTCACTGCTCTTTTCCGCACTCTTCCCTCACGCTGTCGGCCAAACAAAACCTGAATGTTTCAACCTCTTTTCAAAATTGGAGGTTCTTTGTAATACACCTCGTGTCGCTGTCATGAACATCTATTCAGCTGTGTCACCCAGCCATGAGAGCGAGCTCCATAATGCTCCCCGATCCGCTATGACTCCCAGTCAATAGAGGCTTTGGCTTTCCGCCACGCATTCCTTCACATGACTCTTGGCTGTGATTAACATATAATGTGGGTCCTGCTCATCCAGTAGACAAACACAGACAGACAGGGATGTCGAGATACAAAGAGAATAAGGTTTACCAAACATTCTGTGCAGCAACAAAGCACAAAACGATACTCACCTCTTTTCTTTTAAATATCAGCACTGGGCTTTTCCCCTTTCAGTAACAAGTGACTGTCTGGGCAAGCTGCTTGTGAGAAGAATTGCGTAATATCTGTCAGGTTTTTTTGAACGCCAGAGGGATCAGGCCTGACTTGCCAGCCAGCTGTCTTTTAAAGACCCATTTGGCTACACCTGCATTCTCACTTTGCAACTCTTGCACTCTAAATAATCTCATAGATTTAGTACATTTTGGTGCCAGACTTCAATCGCACAGCCTTCAAAGTTTCCCAACAGTTAAACAGGAGAATTACAAAATGATGATTTAATGTTTTGATCCCATTGCACCAGCTGACAGAAAACTTTGTCAAGAGTACCTTTGCAGATTTTCTCATTCCACGTGACTCGTAAATCTTTGTATAAAAGTTAATTTGTGAAACAAACATTTGTCCACATCTATTACTCTCATCCTGAAGGCCGGGCGATTGAACGATCTATAAAGTGAATTTGGAGGGTTGTTAGCTTATAGAATTTGACAAACAATGTTATTTCTTCAATAGTCATATTGACTTGCATTGGTTGTGACCAGACATAAGTGCTGTGTTCTTTGAGTCATGAGCCAAAAAATAAAAAAGGAAGCCAACAGGAGGAGAAATTTAAGTAACAGAAAGTGTAGTGGGAAAGAGTAGGGCATTTATCCTCCAATAAGCCTGTTACTCCGGCCAATCACATCTCATTAAGACAAAGTATATATTTTTTAAAAGAGCAGTGTGACATTTAATTCATTTTCTTTCACTTTCTTTTTGCTGGCAAGTCTTTATGCTAAGTCAAGCTAATTGTGTCTTACTCTCAGCAAGAAAATGAATAAGCATACTCCAGAAAATGTTGAACTATTCCTTTAAAGGAGACTTGCTTTCCTGATGTCTAGCTCTAGCTATCACTCTACTGTTTTTGACTCTTTGCACTTTTACTGACCGGTGCATCGATCTTGATGAGGGCAATGTCCGATTTCTCGTCCACGTCTTTGATTTTTGCATCATAGGTAGCACCGCTCTTCAGTTCCACTTTCACCCGGTGCTTGTTGGCCACGACATGGGCATTGGTCACAATCTGGCCGTCCTCTGACACAACAAAGCCAGAACCACTGGCCACTGCCACCTCCCGCTTGGAATAGGTCATCCTGTGGGGGGTCAAGGAGACAGGAAGATGGAGGAAGAAGGGATTGGAGTATTATTGTTCATTTTGCTCTTTAAACAGGTGCCTTCTAGGAAAACAAACTGAGAAGGCACAAAAATGCAATGCATGATGTAATAGCAGTGTAAGACTCGCAAGTTGAAAGCAAGTGGGTAGGTAAGAGTTTAAAGGTGAGCTGGAGGGATTAAGTATATTAAATCAGTAAGAGGGGGAAACAAACAGACATGGCAGCATTAGTATACAGCAATGAAAAAACACTTTCAAATCAACCTGAGGCAGTGACAGCAGGGGATGGGGGAGAAGATAAGGTAAGAGACAGATCTGAGTGAGGGAAAGATGGAAGCACAGACAGTGAAAGAACCACTTTACAAGCCACAGTGACAGACACAACGGCAGAGCGACACAGACGAAGAATTGAGGTGTCAGAGACGGACGAGAGGGAGAGATAAAAGAGCTTAAAAGCCAAGGAGACGATGAAAGAAAAGCTGTTGAAAGACTGAAGTGGCGGAAAAAGGTGCACTACCGACTGGTGTGGTCTGGTTAAGTACACAGGTGGGCTGTAAATTTTTGTGTGTTTCAGTCTGGCCCATATATACACACACAGATGCATGGCTCTTACTTGCGGTAAAGTTCAATGTGAACTACAGACGGAGCAATTCTCTCCACCACGTCGGCGATGAAGTTGTATTTGTGTCTTGGGCTGTCTGGATTGTCCTGAGCTGGAAATACAACAGACACACACACACACACACACACACACACAGACATACGTAGGATGTCAGATGAGTAAAAACAAATAATAGATGCACTGAAATACTGCATGATGTAAGAGCTGTGTGAGAATAGAAAACCAACAAATAAAACTGCCCTTTATCATAACACAGTGGGGAAAAGAAAGGATGACAGTTCATCTGTGGTTTAGACTGTCTACGTCAGGTCTGACACACATGGGCGCACACTCATTTACAAACACTTAACCTTGGCAATAAAACATACAAAGAAATACTTAACCTTCACCTTCACACTTATCTTACCCCATAGTTGATTTTATATGTGCACTTTAAATTCTTAAACCATTGAAAGCTCTTTTGTCAAGACTAAACTAGTATAATACCACTTACACACACTGACACTGTATGTATGAGTGCTGCCAAATTCACTGAATCACCCACCCCACCATCCATCCAGCATTGGGCAAGTCAGGAAATGTTGACTGATTTACCTGGTAATTAAGTCCTACCCAGAAGACAGTTTAACCAAAGCTATGAATCAAGACTGCCGAGACCTTTCCCTCAGAGCTTTTCATCCCTCCATTCGTAAACCCTTATTTTGCCACGTACGATTTTGTCTCACAAGGACAATTTTCAGTCATTACTTTCTCCTAGAGGACAGAATTTGAGAACGTCAAAGGCAGCCGTAAGCCCTGGAATCTCAGTGATTGCAGTGAAGGGTTAAGGAAAGAGAAAGAGAGTTTCCCCCTGAGGTGCAGTTAAGCTAACACAAGCATGGAATGAGCACCATCTTGCCGTAACGAATACCATTAAATTATACGGTATGAGAACATTTGTCACCCTGCAGGGGAAAAATTCTGGTATTTTATAATCACTGGATCTATCTATCTATCTATCTATCTATCTATCTATCTATCTAAAGGCTTAATGCTGACATAGTGTTTACCATGTTCCCCAATTAGTTTAGCGTGTTGACATGCTAGCATTTGCTAATTAACATTAAATAGAGATTACAGCTGAGGATGTTATTAGTTTTGTTAGTAGGAGAATCCATCCATTCAATAGTTGTTGAGACATTTCACTCAAAACCACACCCCCTTTGTGGCACTAGGGGAAAAGTCAGAGGATTACTAAAGTCATTAGGATACATCCTCTGGGCAACATGAAAAACTCTGTGCCAATCCACACAGTAGATGTTGAAATATGTGACATAAATAACTGCAGATTTAGACTTGCTGGAGACATTACAGAAAAGTCAGAGATCACCTTACTTTGATCACCAAATTTTAAATCAGTCTGTCTAATGGATCTTAAAACATTTGGCATTATAGAGGAAGAGTCGGGGGACCACCAAAACTGGTAGGTTTCATCAGCTGGGAGGCATGAATGTCTGCACAAACTTTTATAGCACTCCATCAAATACATGTTGAGATTTTTTTACTTTAGGCAGAAATAGTGGACTGACAATACTCCATCCCTAGAGCCGTTTCCTAAAAAGAAGTTGGCAAACGGAATCACTTTTCTCCAAATCTCCACATATATTTTCCTTGTTGAACTTTAAACCTACAAATCAAATACTGAATTTGATAAATGTCACACAAGTTTCTCATCAGAGTAAGACAGAGAAGTAATGGAAAGGCTGGAGTCATTTTCCCCATGCTAGCTTCACACCCGGGGGGTTGGTGGTCAGCTCTGATAGGATTATAGTTAGAGGGAGCAGGCCCAGTGTCCAGAACCTGTGTTGTTTCTGGAGTGTCCATACAGCCTCTCTGTCTCTTCCATTTCACAATGTTATGAGGACTGCTGCCTCCTCACACACACACACACATACTGGGATTTACTACCAGAGACACACTGATACCACCACAAAGCAAACGTGATGATAGAAGACTTATGGTGACCAGTGGTGACGATTTGTTAGAAATGGGAAATCATGAATCAGATGTTGCTAACAGCTCAGTAACATTAAAAAGCCCGGCCAAGCCATTGTTGCCTGATTAATATACTGTGACAGATTATTGCGCTGCTGAACTGAGCTCAGAAAGTGAAAAGCAGCTGTGTCCTCACACGCCAAAAAATTACTAATTCATCCTTAACTTTGAAGTCCTGAATGTCACTGATGTGTGGAGATAAAGTAGGGATGTGAAGTGTCCTGATTAGTGTCTGATCCACATATTGCTTTTGTAACATTTTTCCAGCTACGAAATTGTTGCCAGAAGTAAACAGTAAATTTACGGACCAGACAGCTAAACAATGAGCTGAGACTCACTAAATCTCAGTAAAGGAGCTGCAGATTCAGGTGATAATTCTCAGCAGATTGATGACAGATGACCAACTCCTTTCACATTGTTTTCACGTCATCATTTAACACATTGTTATTACAAAAAAAAACCTTACAGCCACTTTAAATAAGAAAGCTAAATGTAGGACAGCTATTTTTTTTACATATACTGTAGCCCCTTTTAGAAACTGTCATTTGGAAATTGCCTATTTTAAACTTGGTAACGAGAACAAGACAGCATAGTAAGCTATTTTCAAGGTTCATTTGTTGCTCAAAACCATCGGTTCTAAGAATATCGCTTCATATAAGCAAGAGCAGCCCAAAGCGCAGTTCTTGATGATCTAGACAATGATATTAACACCAACAATAAGGGGTTCCATCTAGTTATGTTTTAAAAGAGTAAAGTTATTTCTAATTGGTTGTGGCAGATAAGCCATCGTGTAAGACCAAGCCATCCTGTCAGTCAGACAGTTGTTTCAGTTTAAAGAGGAGCTAAATTATAGTGGGCCAGGAGCTGAGCCATGTGGGACACCACAAGTAAGACATGCAAAGTAAGACAGATTAATCCCTTGCAGGCTCCAAAAAATCAATGATGATAAACAGTATTATATCCAATAGGTGGAGAACAAGGCACTCACTAGCATCAGTACAGGATCAAAATATCACTTGAGACATAGGTGTGCTGTGATTATTTAGTGAATGCAACACTGGGATTTATCAAAAGTGTGGGTTCAGATCTAACAGGTAAAGCAGGAAAGTAAAGCAGTTCAGGTAAAGCAGTTTCAGTTTACAGATTGGTCTACAGTTGGCAAAGAGGGATGGGTCAAGGTTTGCTTTTTAGAAGTGGTGAACTATATACAGTTGAAATAAATTAATTGTTCTGACACAACTGAGTCAACCATAATGTGTCTACTCAGGCTGATATGCATTACAGAGTTTGAGTGACATAGTGACATATAAAGAGCAATGAATTTGCTTTAGGGTGCTGTGACCTGATGAAGTAAAGACTTCACTCATATGGAAGACATAATGAGAAAGGGTTGGGGGGGCTGTTGCATGGGGAAATCTTCTAATAAAAGACTGTATTAAAGTTAACCATCAGTTAACAATAATCAGATGTCTAAGAGATTATTTCTGGAGTCAAATCAAGCATTCAATGAGGGGAAAACCACTCAAACATAACAATTTTAAAAAAGAAAGTTCACATAAAGGCACCTTCTCTTTCTAGCCATCTCTGTCTCACCCTCTCACACACACATTCAAAGCCCCCCCAACCTCACACCCTGTATACCCGTTATCCCTCCCCTCTCCACACATTGACCTTCACCACAAGGGTCCCCCCTCAAGATCTCAGCTTCTTTTCTTTTTCAATTTTCCCATACATACTACCCGCTGTTTTATTGGCGCCCGCAGGCGGAAGCAGCTTTTTCTTATCCTCTAGACTCGGGAAAACTAGTTGTGAATACAGTGAGGTCAATTCCTCTCACTCACACACATTGATTCCCTGCTGCTGGGCAAACTGAGGCCAACCAGAGCCATGTAAAATCTTTTCTAGGTTGGTATAATTCACTCCCATTTAGAAAAGGTGAATAATATACAAACTCTGTTTTTTTTTTTTTTTTTCATTCTAACTGACCTCATAGTGGAAACCGAGCTACTGAAGCTTGGGTAGAGCTTTAAGAGTTACGGCAAACACTGTCACTTAGTTTGTGTATTCTAAGTAAGTGAATGATTTTGGCTCAATACACATATTCAGTAACTCATCAGATGTGAATGTTAGCACACTGAAGTGTAAGGTCATGAATCATTTAGTTTTGATGAGGCTCTGTTTTTCCGCTGTTAAAAAGATGTACTACAGCTTTCAGCTGTTTATAATGTTACAATGACACACTGGAAACATTTTGAGGTGATCCACTGTGTAATTGTGTGAGTGACTCTAACTAACCCCACTTTTCCATTTCTAATTTTGCTTTCAATTTGTCACATTTTAATTGAATTTCACTCAAAGAACTTCATTTTTCCACTGGGGACGTCATCCAAGGGTAACAGTGCATGATACAATCAGAAACACACACACACACACACACACACACATCAAAGTAAGGGGGCAGTTTTATCAGCATAGTAACAGTAACAGAAATCCAAACCATTTCACATTTTGTCATCAGAAAAGGATCAAAGAGATACACAGAGCCACTGTAATGCACAGACCAGGTTCCAACCCTTGGAGAATATTAATCTGATAACTTCAAAGCCATTTATAAGATTCTTAAGATTTATCATGGTCCAACTGTGACTGTACTGACAGAAATAAGAGGAGAGAGAGCAGGGAGGAGGTATGGACAGGAGGAAAAGGCATCAGGTTTGTTTGCCTTATCAGTACAATCTGGAGAAAGAGGATATACAAACACAATGTTTCCATTTTGTTGTCAGAATTAGATGAAATCTGAGGAAAGGTTGCCCACGAAAGAGGCTGCAGCAGGGGTGGTCGAGCTGTAAGTGAAGTAAAGATATAATAAGCAAGAGAATTGCAGGCCTCATGGACAGGAAGGAGAATAGATGAGGAAAACAGACAGACAGACATGCAGAAGCCGGAGCGGAGACGGACTGACAGAGCAACATAAAAAAGTCACACGCAACAAAGATGGTGTTTTAATATTCTGAGTGGCTGAGACAAGTTGGGGAAGAATGTGCACATTCAGCACAATGTCACTGGCCTGAGTCACAGACTGCATTCTGCAACATCAGCTAGCAACGCCATAAAGGGCAGTACAGTCTTGTATTGGGTTTTCAATTAGATTCAAATCTGAACAGCCTATAAATACAGTTCTGTGTCACAAATGGGTCATCTGGGGTGTCTTGGTAGTGGAGCAGATGCATGCCATTCAAGTACTCTTGGTCACTCTTGGTTCAGTAGTTAGGGACCCCTCTATCCCTTAACTATTTTCCGGTCAGTTTCTCCACTATTACTATCAATAAAGACTTGAAAATGCCAAAAACATGTTGTTTTTTTCTTGAATGGGTCATTTTAAACAAACATGACCCTGGGGTCACAGCAATATTTGACCTAATTCTCTTTGCCAAAATGAACAACTTCCATAATCACCATCTTAACAGTCCAGACATGAAATGACATCATGCAAAGTGTACTTACATGTGTTTTCTTAACATGGGGCCAAGTCACAGGGTAGTTCATGGTGCTTGGAGGGGGCTTTTCATTGTCAGCTCCTGCGAGTCGACAGCCCTGATCACATCTTATGCAACAGTTAATTTTAAAAAGGGAGAGATGCTACAACTGCTATTAGCGTTATTCAACAGCAGTTTAGACAGAGGCACATCCGAGGTACCAAATGAAATGTGACTCGTTTTATTGCAGCGTTGGAAATTTTCTCTGGGTGCCTTGGAAAATCAATGGCACTCACCACCACAGTCTTGCTCTGGTTCAGACATGGTTAGCTGCCTGAGAATGACTTAAGCATTTAAGTTGCTTATACGACTGACAAACAAATGTGGCGATACAGTCTGCCCTACCACCGCGCCCACATGGGGGTTTTTGATGTACATGTAAACCTTTCCCAAAAGTACGGGTTGCTAATTTTGTGTTTTCCCTTGGTGTCTCCTGCCTGTCTTAAACTGTCCTCGAGAGCGGAGGAGGAATTGTGGCTTTGCATCAGCGCCAGGCATTCCTTCATGTGACTGTTGAGTGTGATTTATGAGTGACAACAGAAGCACGGAGAGGGAGACAGACACTAAAAGAGCGAAAAAGGAGAGAGAGGAAGGAGTTCTGGGAGGAGGAGGGGAGGACGCAATAAGTTTCCAAGCTTTGAGCTAAGTTATATGTCTTGGAGGTAACAGGTGTTGAAGCTCTTCATTCAGGAGTTTTCAGCTGCACACATGGTGCCCACTTCGGATGGTGTAAAAAACATGCACACACACACACACACACACACACACACACACACACAAACTGGAGAATGATACAATGCCTTTACCACCTGTAGCCTCACGTGCGCGCGCGCAAGTGTGTTGGAATCTGACACTTTTTCAGATACATCGCACACATCCAACATAGCATTAATGATGATAAATGACTCAGTAACTTAACTGTACTGATTGTGTGTTCCCAGTTGGACTATGTTGTTTCATACAGCGGCAGAGTCAAAGAATGATGTCTGTTCAGTATTGAGCTCCACTGATTAGGGTGGAATACTTTTCACATGACATTGTCCAGTACAGTCCGCACTGAAACAATACCAATTATTACCACTGTATCATTTCAGCGCTGTTTAATAACAACCTATATCATACTTATCAGGCTTTGGAAAATTCTTTTCTGTTCAGCTAATGTTTAGCAGGCTGCCTCTGGCATTGGCTATATTGTATAAAACGATCAAGCAGATTATAACCATGTGACTGTTGGCTGTGCATGCCAGGATATAATCCAAAGGGCTCACATCAAGCTTTACATCAGGAGGAGGGAGAGCTCATGACTTCATTCAGCCGGGCAAAAGTAAAGAAACGGTTCTCTGATCAAGTCTAATTGTAATGCAGGGACAAGAGGGAAACACGGTTGAATAGTGGCTCTTGTTATCCCAGACACATGAGGATTGTGTGCCACTGAATGCAGCTTTTAGTTTTCGCATCTGCGTGAAGTCCAGTGAGGATTTAAAGGGGTCACGTTCAAGAGCAAGTTGTGAAGAATGGAGGTGAAATGGCAACTAAAAACAAACACACTGAGACACCTACATGAGCCAAAACATGAAGAGTTTAACTCAGCAGAGAGTTTCCAAATACAGAATAATGACAGCTCAAATTTCCAACTATTTCTTGTCAGTATCTCAGTTTGTTTTGGGCTCTTGTTTATCTTGTTGTCCTTGAACAAAACAACCTGAACGTTACCTTTCCCGCACGCTCCCCGCTGAATGAAAAGAACAGGTGGCTGCTGCAGCTTCTCCGCCCGGCGGCTGACCTTCTTCAGCTCGCAGATATTCCGGTAGGACACCCCGTCGCTTCCGCACACCGGCTCGGTGGCTTTGCACATGCAAACCCCGCTCTTGCTTCTCCTCCTCACCGTGACGGTGTACGCCACCCCGCCGGAGACGGAGCACTCCAGACCCTCTCCGCACACGGGGTCCCCGAGCTTTCCGCTGCCGCCGCAGGCTTCCCCCTCACCGGACGCGCACACCGGGCAGCAGTGGCAGGCGTCGAGGGCTTGTCCAGCCGGACAGTCCGCCGACAGCCGGGGACACATCGACTTGTCACACCTAGCGGGACATCCGATAACGTACCGGCTGGAGATTTGCGCATCTGCCGGCGCGGACGCAAAGGCTGCGATTACGCACAACAACAGTGACCAAAACATTATTCAAACAAACAAACAAACAAAAAAATACGTTAAAAAAAATTAAATATAAAGATTACGAGTTCCAAAAGTTCGCTCTCTGCTTGCAGTGTTATGGGGTGAGAGAGCTCAGTAGTGCTGAGGAGGGGAGTCACTTCAGCTGGAGAGGCATTTAACAGAGACTCCACTGCGCAACCAATTACGCCTCTTTTTGCTGGCGCAGCATCATAGAGGCAACTCACTTTTCAGATAATCACAACAAGGCTGGTCATTGGTGGGTTTTACGTGACGTGCTGAACGGAAGAGCTGCTGTGTCTCCAGAGGCATGAGGACGGAATGAAAAAAAAGGAGAGAGCAGAAAACAAGCCTGTTTGGGGATAGATGTCAAATGTGCTTTTTTTAAGAGATGTGACACCAAACTTAGTAAAATAAGGTTTTGGTTTTTTTTTTAAGTGACCAAATTGTGTATAATCTCTCTGTTGCTTCCATTCAAGGAAGGTTGAGGAGGTCACAGAGGTCACAGTTAATTTCAACAACAGTGCTGCACATCTGGAGCTTACTGAAAAGCTCAAGGACATTTCAGCCGTGCCAATATTTGCTGGCACAGCGCGTAACGGCACTGAACCCGATTTAATTATTTGCAAACAAATAACAGTATAAAATCAAAAACCCAGTGGAGCAGTGAAAGGAGCAATGTTGCCCAGATGTTTTACATGCTGCACAGCCCTCTACATTTTTTTTTCTTACTACTCCCCTGTGAATTAGTCACTCCTGGCATCCACACAAGCCTTATGGCTAATTAGGAAAATCAGTGATGGAAAAAAGTTGGGTGGATTGTGGGATTTGTGGAGTTACTTTCACGTAGCCTTTGTGAACAGCCAGATTTGCTCTGATTGGAAAATTGCAAGAGGACATAATTTATTCATTTATTATGATCTAATCCCATCTCTATGGGTTATAAGCACCCAGCTTGAAGGAAAATAAACAACATCTATTAGTGATATCTAAATAAGGATAATCACTGCACTTTTTCTTTCATTTTTTCCAATAATCATTGGTGCCACAGACTCACTGGAAATACCATAAAATAATCTTTAAACTGAGTGTTTGTTGAAATGACATACATTTCCAGTACTAAATTTTACTGTTGGCAAACAGCAAATCTCTGTTAGGTTTAAGATGTCTGTGGTGAGCTGTAAAAGAGTCCAGTAAAAACCCAGGCAATGAATCAGTGTCATAAAATGCCTCAACACAATGTGATTGATTATGGGCGCAGGGCTGTTTTGATAGCTCTTGGTTTAAATGTGGTGGCCCAGGGTGAAGGGGAGCACTTCCCTGAGCCGCCACTCATGAAAGGTGGGATTCGAGGGCACGAGGCCCCCTGCGGCGTGCCGGAGCTCTAGGTAACACAAGCGTCTGTATCCAAAAAAGCAATTAGAGAGGGGGCATAAAGGCATGGAGGGTCATATGTTCTCAAAGACTGGACTGGTTTTTACAGCACAGGAAACGGTAAGCGTGTACAACGTAGGCTTGCAGAGTTCAAGCTTGGCTATTTGTCTTGGGGTGAATAAGAGAGTACATTCATCTCTGAGCCAAGAAAACTGAGTGCTATGATGTTTTTTTTAAGATGCATTACTACATACACAGTTCTAAAAATGAATGAAACTCATGCATCAGCAGCATGACCTCTCAGCATCATCAGACCCCGTTATGTGGCGATACGGAGGCGAGAAATGGTGGGAAAATCCGCAGATGAAAAGAACCTCATCTGTAAGGAACACCCATTCTCCGACCGAGGCCAGCGAGGATGGGTGCCACTGAGGTCTGTGTGATCTCCCCGCTCTAGGTCCACAGTGATGTCTTGGCTGTGAGCGAGTTCATGTCCACGCCTGAAGCCACACCAAAGTCTCACATCCCACAGTTAAGATCAATGACGAGCTGAGGAATGGACGTATGTGAAGATGGGTTAAAAAAGTGCTACAGTATAGCTGTAAAGCTGGCTACAAATGTTTTTTTTTCCCCTCTCTCTGTGAATCACTTACCACCATCCTTATCAGCTCATTAGTGCCTACACATGCAGTATCCACAATATTCTGTACATACAAAGACTGAAGCCCAGAATACGTCAGGGCTCGTTATCTGACTGATTAAAGAGGCTTTACATATTCACTGCTGCTCCATGACCTCACTCTGTAAATCCATCTGCACATACTGTATCAAGCCAGAAGCCGCATATGTAAACGAGCAAATCATCAGCGATGAAGGAAAATCAGGCGCATACTGAATATAAAATGGAAATATTGCACTTTTGATATTTTTAAGTATACTTTGGCAATAACAATTAAGTACTTCTATTCAAGTTTTTTTTTCATTGCAGGACTATTCACAGTAGGGTATGTCTTCCATCATTGTGTATGTGCTGAGAAAAATAGGCTTTTCCTTACTGATACTGGTGATAAATGATTTTGTAAATACAATGTGCAAAGCCAACTTGTAGTTAGGGCTCAGGTCTAATTCAACATTATCATCTATCAAATTTCAAAAGTAGACTGCATTTTTAATATGTAGTTTTGTAGACACTTACCAAATCATAATGCATATATTGTGCTGGTGTTACTGTAGTAATAATATTCAGACAGAAAAAAAAAACATTACAGTTTGCTCATCACATTTTAATGAAATGTGGAAAAAAGATTAGTTTTTTAAATGGCTTATTTTATTTTGTCAATTTGGTTAGGTTTTGTGTTTTCTGGCCCAAGGTCTTGTTTTTAGCAGGATGTACACAGTAAGTGCAATTCTTAAATAAGTAAGAGTCCACGTGCTGTTGCTTATTTGATTTCCAGCTATTTTTTCAAACTCTGACTTCATCCTTGCAGATGGTGTTTTTGTACCACTGGAACTCATTTCCATGCTTAAAACCTAAATCATCCTGTCACTGATAAATACATAACGGATGACTTGTACAGCACTGTGTTTTCATTCATAGCATGTTGGTGGCAGTGAATCAGGTGCAGAGTTTCCTCTCACCACAAGAGGGCAGAAGGAGCCTTGATGAACCAAATGAAGATGTTAATGTAGACAGTGGTGAATTTCCTTCTTCATAGACTTACTACAGCTCTCTGTTAATCTCCACAGACTGACTGTACTCTTTGATGACAGATAAACACATGAGCACATTTTCAGTGTTTATTTCTTTCAAGTCATCCACATAATAAATAGAAACAATTCAAACCAATTACACCAGACTGCACAGGGGTGGAGTAGCTTGGCTTTGTTGGCCTGAAATGGAGCAGGCACTTAAAAAAAAGAGATTAGTGTGTATTATTTAGCAGGACTAAAGTGGAACATGTTTAAATAAAACCACGAGGCAACTGCCTGCTACTGGGATGGCAACACAAGGTACGAGGAATAACATCAGGAAACATCTAAAAGCATATAAAAAATAACTCTGCTGCACTCAGCTCTATTCTGCAAACACACACAGCGGCCATAGATAAACAAAAATTTAAAAAAAGAGAGGAGGACAATCTGAGGAATTATAACATGTTAACATGCAATGGAAGTGTCTGAGCTTGAATATTTCTTTTTCTGTTAAATCATTATCCAAAATGTTAGCATGGTGTTCATACAGTCTAATCATCTTCAAACGACAGGACTGCAGGTTTAGGTAATTCTTGTAAACCTGTTGCAACCCAGTCTGTCAGGACATGAAGCTTATTTATAAGTGACCCTGCCTTATTGCTGAAGTTTTTATTACTATGAATTACAAAATGCATACAAGCTTATATATCTTGTACTTCTTGTTTACCGTTGCTAATTTCCCACGTCATCCAGTGTCACAAACATGAGTCCACAAAGTCTGGGAAGCTGAAAAGTAGTTTGCAAAGATGCAGATTCAGGTTGTGAAGTGATGCATGTACTAAGATGACTTAGATTTTTTTTTTTTTTTTTGTTGGTTTGTTTTTCTTTTACACATCTGCACAGTAATCTCATCTCTGTAAAAGCTGGAGATTTACATGTAAGCTAATTCAGCTTGTGGTCAAGAACAGTCAACTAATAAACTCACTGAGAATCCCATTATATAATTAAACAACTGACCATAACCCTCATATATTCTCAAAAATAAAAGAAGTTCAAATCAAAGGCTTGGCAACTAAAAAAAAATCTGACTGAATGTGGCTGGGATACATTTGGTCTTATCCACACTGAATCATACATATGTATTTCCAGTTTTTTGCATTTATCCTAGACCAGCCCAGAATGTCTGAATTATATTATTTATTTGTATTAGAGCGAGGGTTTTATCTCAGACTAGGCAAAACCCATATCGCTAACACTGGCTAACAATAGTAGACAAATCCAGTGTTACAATTATGAGGGTAAGGTTGAACCACACTGGTTAAATTAGATTACAGAGAGGTGATGAAAAGCCAGTCCTCAGTTTGAACGCTCTTTTCAGAAATGAGGAGATACCTTGCACCCTTAAAAGCTCCCTTATTTCCTCGGAACAAAGTGTTTTACAAAAATCCTCCGCCCACAAACACCACTGAACACAACATTGTGCCTGTACAGGTTAAAATAAAGCTCTGTCACTGAAATCTAATCAGCACAAGTAAACTAAAATTTGTAGTTTTGTTTGACAACATCAACTCTTAGTAAATAAATAGGCCTTTGTAAATGCGACAGCAGGCAGGCAGGGGGGTGTGGGTGAACACTGGGTCGTCTTTGGCACACGAGTGCAGTTCAGTGGTGACCCAACTTGTTTCTCTTGCATACTGACAGCACTGACGGAGAAGCTCAAAAGATGAGTTTGTGAAAATTGTGCGCTGTCATCCGCCAACAGCTTTGGTTTGGAAACCAACGCCTGGCCTTTTAAAAAAAACATGTTGCCTTTATCCATGGCGTCTCTGTCAACATCCCATCCAGATAAACAAGTTTTAAATGTCCAGTTCAACAGCTCAGACCTCGCTCACCGGCAGGTCAGCGTCGTCCAGGTCCAGGGGTGGTTCGGGCATGTGAGGCTCGAAGCTGCTCCGCCGTCGCCATGGTGACTCCTCTGAGTCGGCGATGGTGGTCACGGGCGGTGCGCGGGTCACTTCGCCAGGCGCGTCTCCTGCAGGGACAGGCGTGCTGGCGTGTGGCTGTGACTGGGCCGTGGCAGCAGGCTCATGAAGTGCTCGCTGTCCCACGCCAGGCTGCGAGCGTGTGCCGCACGTGACAGCAGCCCCCCACTCTGGGTAGCATGGTGGCATGGCAGATATGGGCGAGCGAGGGACGGGGGGACCCGAGGGGCTGCGGTAGAAAGTGGAACGGCTGCCGTGTTCCTGCAGCGGAAACAGTAGAGGAGACAGAGAAAGCAAGAGTGAGGGACACAAGACGAGTGGTCGTGGGTAACAAAAGTGAAATCCTGATTTGTGTAGTTTATTTGAGAAGAGCCAAAGTGAGTTACAGACTTGGAATTAGCACCAGCATGTGGGGTCTGATGCAGCTTGAAGGTGGTAGGTGCTGAAGAATGTAGCACTGCTAGAGAGTGCAGATGGTGGTAGTAGCAGTAGTAGCAGTAGAAGTAGTAGGAGTAGTAGTAGTAGTAGTAGTAGTGGTAGAGGTAGCGGGAGAAGTGGTAGTAGTGTCAGCAGGTTTTAGTTTTGGTAGTCTCAACAGGTTGCAGTGGAAGAGCACAGTGTCTTAGGAAGCTGTGGTTGGTTGTTGCTCATTATTTCACAGCTTTTCACTGTCAGATTTCAATCTCTGAAACACAAAACAGAAGCATGGGAATAAAGAAAAAACACAGCAGAGGCAGTGAAAACAAAAAGGAGGGTAGCTGTTGAGCAGAAATCACAGCCATTAAGCTCCAAGAGACTCCAATACAGATATCTCTGTAGTCTTAAAGGTACTACATTTTGACACAGTAGCAGAGTTGCATCCTGGGACTTTGCAGGCCTATGAAACAGTAAATTGATACAGTCGCCATTATGCATCACAAGGTTAAGGAATCAGATTCCTTATGCAAAAATGTCAGAATATCCTAGTAGGAGCCACGTGTGTTAAGAGATTTATGCTGAATCCATTGGTCCAAAATCAGGCTCAAATCATGCATGAATTTTAGAGGTTGTTAGACAGATCATCAGATAATCTACCACAGTGAAGATATGGAAGATTCCTAACAGTTTATTGCACTACTGATTGATTGATATGATCACATAACACAAGCACTTTTACAGCTCTTACAAATCCAAATATTTGCATGTGAATCAACACACCACCATGAAAACCTATAGTTTCTGACTCTGGATTCTGGATTCAGCACTGGTGAGTTCTTAATTCAAAGCTGTTAAAATGTTCAACATTTAGCACACAAAAAGGTATAGGAGGTCAAAGTGGAAACAAGTATGTAATTACTGTGTGTATGAGAAAGAGAAGAAAAAAAAAACATACAGGCAGCGAACAGGAGGGAGGAGGAGAGACAAGCAGGATGTCACACATCTAAGACAGGTACACAGCTGCAGCAGACTGCAGAGATAACAGGGCATGAAGGGAAGAGAAACAGAAGGTGTGAAAGACACATGTTCCCAGTAATAAAGACAGAGATAGAAACAGGCTAAAGGTACTCATAGCTAAGCTGGTCAGGTAGTTCAAGCAGTGTGTGTGTGTGTGTGTGTGTGAGAGTGTGTATGTGTGTGGGTGTGTGGGTGTGTGTGTGTGCATGTTTGCGCCTGGATTGTTCATCAACTCATGTACATTTTTACACCAAAGCATCATCAATAAATGGTGAAGACATGTGAAAGCTGTGCAAGTGAAGCCATAAGGGAGGGAGGGAGGGAGGGAGGCAGTGGCTACAGGTTTTTCCAATGGTTAGATGGACATATTCCAACCGTTGAGAGTTATTCCGTACATGGGCAACAGTATTACTTTTTAGCGTTTGAAAGACTTGGGGTGTGCTTGATTTGAGTTGCCATGCTTGTGGCGGCAGTCATCACATGCAAGAGAAGCTAAATTAAGCACACCTCGAGCCTTACAATTCCTAACACAAGATTTTATTTTTTTACCTCTTTAGCTGGAAACTAACTGAATGCAATGGACCTAAACTTTGAGCCGAGCTTAAAGTGACAGTCCGGCAAGGGAAAAGAAAAGCAAAGGAGGAAAAGTGGATGAGAGAAGCAGGGCATGAAGGGAGGAGCGCTTGTTGGGTTATCACAGCCATACGTAGGGTGTGGTTGGTTCTTAGCAAAAAAAGAAAAAAAAAAGAGCATCAGATGTGCCATCAGATCTGATATGCCCTCATAATGTCTACAACCACAAAGGGCCAGCCAGTGAGTGGAAAACAGTATTAAAAAAGGTGAACTTATAGTTTAAAGGGGGAATTTAGACGAGCTGACATACGTGCTGCACTCCCCGATTCGGGATGTATACCTCTGTATACAGGGGTTCGACAGCCGTCTGGCCTGCCGCATCTGCAACAACACAGTGCAAAGCAGGATTAGAGCAGATGGGCCATCTGCCCACAGGGAGAGGGGGAGGTGGAGAGAATGTGACAAAGAAAGAAAGAAAGAAAAGGAAAAAGAGGATAGAGAGAACAGGCACAGGAGAGGAAAAAGAGGTGAGAGGAAAAACAAGCAAGAGAGAAAGAAAGACACAAGAGGCTAGAAAGAGGGAACTGTAGAGAAACAGTCGGTGCAGACGTGTTGAGAATGATTCCAGTCTAACCAGAAAGGAACCAGCTGTGGCAGAGGACAGTGTTTCCTCTGCAGTCAGGACTATGGAACTGGTTTACTTCTCTCTCCTCATCTCCAAGCATGTAGGCTGCTGATTCAACTAATTAAGCAGTTCTAAAACTCAGGTAATGAACTACTGATCACTGCTGGATGCTGAAAAGCGGTGATGGACGGTTTGGGTATCTTGATCTGCTGATGACCTACGACCTTTAGTTAAAAATCAGTATGGGGTGCCCTGGTGGCTCAGGGGTTAAGGTGCCAACCATGAACTGCAACGTCCACCGTTCAGATCCAGCTGCGGACCTTTGTTGCATGTGATTTCCCATCTCTCTCTCTCCCCTCATTTCCTGTCATCTATCAACTGCCAATTGTCTAATGAAGACATTACATGTTCAAAAAAGTACCTCAAAAACATCTGTATTTTGTCGTTGGATGGTGGGAAAATGCAGAACAACAGGCTCTGCCCAAACACAGAAATACCGCAAAAATAGCCTGTAATAGCCTATCAAGTTACATAATAATGAGCTTTTTTCTCTCAAATCATGTCATTTCCTCACAGCCTGGAAGCAACTGTCCCAGGGTCCCATACTGGTCCTCAGCTCTCAAGTTGGGAAGTTTCATCAGTCTTGTTTTCAGACTATACAACCTTAACTAGAACAGCTGGGCTTAACATTGTTGAACTACAGCAATAAGGGCAAATTCTGAAACATACTGCAGACAAAACTACTGTTTCTACTAGCTCTACTCTGTTTGTAATGAGAGATTCTCATTACATCTCTGTATCTTGCAGCTGTGTGAGCTCTTGTGCAAGCAAGAAACTGTGAGCAATAATCAATCAATGACATGAGTGAAACAAATATATAAGTCTTGTGATAAGCCTCAAGTTCTATATGACAAAGTCAAGTCTGAAGTAATTTCCTGTTTCCACAGGTACATGTGAGGTCACCGTGACACTTGAATCCATACCATGGTGACACAGTGCTGTACTGTAGCGTATGATACATACTGTGGCAGCAGACCTCCCAGGCCCCCGCTGGGCCACAATGGCCCCTGAGACAGCCTTGATCCAGCTGTGCATCTCCTCTGGACTGTCTGCCTATTGGAGACAGAGAAGAAGAGAAGAAGAGAACAAAAGAGACGGTGACAAAAGAGGGAGAAAAGAGTGAGACAGTGACATATTATATAAGGGAAACATACAGACAGACAAGACAGTGATTGAAGAACAGAATTTATAAACATAGCAGTAGAGTAACATCTAAGACGTCTCAGTGCGTGTACAAGAATTGTAATGTACATTCCTTTTATCATAAAGAAAGATGCACCTGTATGTAAAACGTCCTTGATGTGGTGACAACTTCAAACAGATTATCTCTCATCATGATGTCACTGCAACAGAAGTGGAAAACAAGTCAAATCATATTTATCTCATCTCCTGTATATCTTTGTCCAAATCAGAAAAGGTAAACACCATCCTCTTGGACAAAAGACATTTTTTGCACAATGGGAAAATGTTGGGACATGTATAAATACCTCTGTTTGCACTCCTGGACTTTGTGAACCTCCTTCAGTGGGATCATTCTCAGAGGCTCTTTCTCCTAAAGGTGAGAAAATAACTGTTCATTGAGTGCCATGTAAGGAGTCAAAATGCACAGGATAAATAATATAAAATAATAAATAATAAGATAGATAAAAAAATTCTGATGTACTGGCTAGTACTGAGTTTTTCTGTTTGATAGGAAATGTGCACAGTGAGCTTTGCTAGATGCAGCAGAATGCAAACTAAAAAGCCTGATGGTTGTAACTTTCTTGACCTAGCCATTTGATACAGCAGACAGAGAGTCTGTGTCCTTGGGGCCTGTTGATAGCCAAATATACAGATAAAGCTGTCAAATAAGGGCAGACCCTGCCAAGTATGGGGAAAGGGACATGCAGTATTGTCCTGAGGACAGACTGCGTGTGTGTGTGTGTGTGTGTGTGGTGTGTGTGTGTGTGTGGTTTGGGTATCAGCCATGTTGTGGGGATTTAAATCTGTTTACACAGTCACATTATGGGGATCTGCCTTCCACATGGGTACAAAAAGTCTACATAATATGAAACATAAAATTTTAAGGTGAAGACATTTTTTTAAAGGTCATGGCAAGGTTAGGTTTAAGTTAAGGTTAGGGTAAGGGTTGGGGTTAGGCAAGTAGTGGTTAAGGTTAAGATAAGAGTCTCTAGTCTCTAGGAAATTAATGCAAGTCAATGTAATGTCCCCTGAAGTCATGGAGACAAGACGTGTGTGTGTGTGTGTGTGTGCGTGTAGGAAAAGCCGAGGGGGAAACAGGGCATGATAGGACATGTGAAGTGAAGGCACTGAATTCCACAGACTGCAGATAAAACATGTTAGAAGTCACAACTGTGTGTTTGCTGTTACTCTGCCTCAGACTGTGGGGGTGAATCGAATCTACATGCACCATCAATAAAAACATTCCTTACAAGCTTCACATATCTTAATTAAAGTTAATTACCAAATCAGACTTGAAGTAACTCATTGAGTTTTCTTCCAGTAGGAAATATCGCCGTTTCCAGTTCCTCATCTGGGGGATGGAAGGGGTAAAGATGTTCAGAATTTTTGTATAATTTTCAGGCAAAAAAAGATCTGTCACAGTTACCAATTTACTACAATAATGAAAGCACATTTTTTCTAGTTCCTGTGCATTTGGGAAGTCCATTAATATTTGAGTATTTATAAAGAACATTCATTCAATTTCCTTACTATAATCAAGGTGAAATCTCATTATCTCACATTCCCCAAGTCACAAGACCACTCACATGAAGGAGCTATTTATTTCAGTGGATGTCACTTTAAAAAACTTTAAAACTGCAATATTGCACATCCATGTTGAGGCTCTGTCAAAGCACTGTGTGCAGCCAGTGACACTGGCCACCACCACGTCTCATTTGAAAGATATTTTAATCTCTCTGACTGGCACAAGAACACAATGTGAAACCAATTCAGCCCACCCGACAACTATGAAAGTGGCAGGTACTCACCACAGCTCCTTGCTTGACGCAGTAGCCTGACTTAATGACTGTGTGCTCCTGAGTTGGCCTGCCCAGGAAGTACGGCAGCTGGCTGTGAGAGCGATGCATGGCCTCACGCTCCACTCTGTCTGCACTGTCACCACCTTCTTGCTGGAGGTGAGGACGTTGGAAATATTGTAATTGCAAGTTCCAACAACATTTCTACAGCCTGAGAGCTAATTTCATGGATTCTATGACCATAAAACACCCCAAAAGTTAGAATTTTAAGTATACTCATTAACATAAATAAGAGACAAATCAATTAATAACACATGATTTTTCCTCAGAGATTAACATCAAAACATACTGCTTACATTAATGGTTTCTAGGGCGGTCACTAATGATTAATCTGTCAGTTGTTTTTTTTTACTAAGTGCTTGGTCATTAATACAAAATAAAAAGTGTCACAACTTCTCAGAGCCCAAAGTGATGTTTGTGATGTGTTTAAGATTGCTCGATGTGTCTAAGCAACAGTCCGAAACCCAATGATTTTCAGCTTAAAATGATATCAACAGAAAAACAGGAGTGTTATGATCAGTGGATAAATTATTTATTTTTCAAAATATTATAAACTTTTCTTAGTTTCATAAAACACAGGATATTTTATATCATTATATCAGTGTTCTACCCATATTTTAAAGCAACTCATTGTAAACAGCAGTTTATCAGTGTTGTGTTTATTTCCCTGTAGATTTCAAAATCTTGAAATGAATGAAGTATTTTTAAACATGTAGCTCAAGTAATAACATGTGTGCACGCATGCAGGTGGTGTGATAAATGTGTGAATAATGTTTACCTGTGTCTGGGTGACGATGGGGACTCCTCCAATGATCTCTGTCCTATAGGAGACTTGTTTCTTGGGTCCCACAACATCTGGCAAGGACTTCTGGTTCTCTGAAATCTGCTGGCCATCAGACAGCTTTGGCACCTTAGGAACAAACAAATGCAACAGACTTGAGAAGACTGAAGACTATGTTTACCTAAACACACAAGTGTTAAACAGAAATAGATATTTTGTGGAACTTTGCGGTGGGATGAAAAAACCCTTTTTCTCCATAGGTAAAATCGAGTATGTAACTTCTATGTATGCAACAGTTGACAAGCCTTTAACACATTTTATATCCATTTCCTTTCTGGGAGGTTATGGCTTTGTGGAGAACAATGGAAACAGTCCTTTATCCCAGAATCATACAACAATACAGCATCCTGTTAGTCATGCTCTGACTCACTCCAATCTAGTTTCTTGACAGTCCACTCATACATTTCCCCAGAAGAGGAAGAAATAAAAGTTACTCCAAGTGATAAAACATGAGCCAAAAAGAACAGAGTACAGCTGAATCAGGGATGAACCGTATGTCCTGTGTTGATCTGTGCAGACTGTGTATGTGTTTGTCTCACAGTGATTTTGGTGGCTTTATTGAGAGCGTTGACCCAGTCCACGAGGTCCTGCTGATCATTGGCCTGCAGGAAGAACTTCCTCATCCCCGCATTGATGACTAATACATAATAAAAAATAAAAGTGTGTGAAAGTATATTCAGGCCTCTTTGGTCAGAGTCAGAGTACATTCTCTACACTACACCATCTGATTCATTCTGTGTTAAATATGAATCACATGCATATAAGCACTACAGGGACAAAGAAGTACTGTGAAGTGGGATTGACAAACTGCGCTTTTGGCTTTTCTTGCCCAGAAAATATGATGTGAATATGAGTGGCAGGGAGAACAGACCAACTGCCACAGATTTCTCTGGAAGTGAAAAAACAACTGAGCCGAGGGACTCTCCCACACACTCACAGCGGCATTTTCTCTCCATGTGGATGATGACCCAGCTAGATTCAGCTGCCTTAGTCTGCCACCACCTACCCACTTCTGACCATGGAGAAAAAAAAAAGCCCCACAGCCATCAACTGCCAAATATTCCCGCACATTTTCACACCCATGTGAACATGAGCGAACCCTATTTTCAATCACAAAGAAATTTTTGGGTCAAATGCTGATTAGTTATGGATCAGGATTTAGGAGCTGAAAGAACTCAAGTCTCTCATTCTCGCTCTCTCTCTACCATAAATCCTTCAATTCTGCAGCTCAAACCGTCCTTGTGTCTCCTCTATTTCCTTTCGACACCATGGGAATAAATTACATTAAAGCTGGACTGGTAAATCTAGTGGGGGCGAGCTGTAAAAGGCACCAAGAGCTCAAACTCTGTGGCACAATGAAGATCATTCTTCCTTGTGTGTGATTGGTCCAGCTCTTAGACACACACAAGACCTCATGCTATCTTTTTTCCCACTTCCCTGTAAATAAATCTATCTGTCTGGTTTCATTCAGGTGACCATCATGAATTAATCCAACAGCATTAATCTTCCAATGTGTCCACTGTATTTTCAGGAGTGGTAGCTGTGAAAGTGTAGTGGTCTCTTGGGCACTGGGATGACAAATCCAGGAGGGGGAGTTATCAGATCTGACTCATAGTTACACATAATAAAACAATGTGTGTGCCTGAGAAATGCAGCCAAGCACCAAAGTTCACACAAATTCAGCACTTTTCATCTCACAAATCACGTCTCTACTTTCTTACTAAATACTTCTTCACCCTATGTTTCCTCTAATGTTCCTCTAATAGATCCAAGAACGTGGGGAGCACCAGGATTCGTAGACATCAACAAAACATGTGGCACACAAACAGCAGTTTAAAAATAACCTCATACATCTCTGAATCAGGTTCCGATTAGGATGCCGGCATCCTGTCGAAACCTCTACAAGGCAATTGGTGTGCACACAGAGTCAAGAGTAGTCAACATCTTGTCATACACTAGTATTTCCTGCTATTGAAGCGGATGGAAGAGGAGGAGAGGGGCTAGTAAACATTAACAGGGAGAGGAGGTTTACTCCTAAATAACCTGATGATGGTTCATATTTATGCAACACTTTCTTTTCCCGTCTGGAATGCACAGGATGAGAAGAAACTCAAGTCAAGACACACCTATTTCTTTGTTGAAAAATATTCAGTGGCGGAATATCAGATGATTTTAGAAAACCAAGATCACTTAATTAGTAACAGGCAGTCAGAGTAAAAAATAAGGAACTAAATTGTTTGGATACCTTTATTGAACATGTATGTGTGTTGGCATGGTAACAGAGGGGTCAATGGGCATGCTCAGGTATGGTTAGGTGCAATAAATAAAGGTTGAAGTTTAATATTTTTCTAAGTAACACCCTACTTGTTGTGGTAGATAGAACCAAGAGCATTTCAATTTTAAAAAATCACATTTAGATTTGAATGATTAAATAAGTTTGTTTGGTGAAGTTGTTCTAACTGAAAAAATGCAATCTGGACAATGTAAACCAATGATCAATTTCATTTTTTTTTTTTTTAATTAATGTGTATGTTTCAAGACGTGTCTGAACAACTATAGTTTGTATTACTGTATTTATACTATGGTGAAATTATCTAATCTAAGTTAATAAGTACTTAATAAAACATTTCCGGAGTCCCAAAGGTCCTTGAGTCCTCTGCCTTCTTAAAGGTACATTGTGGAGTGTTTGATCACTGGTGGTGCTTTAGAGCATTTTTTTCTGAGCAATTTCCTTTATCATTTTTATATCATCTACCAACACAAGCACAGGGATGTGCATGTACACCATAAGCACAGAAGTGACTAGATATTCCAGTTAATCGCAGAGAGCAGTAATGCAGTAATGTGACTTAAAAGTTCCAGGATGACGCTGATGCAACAATGAAGGTTTAAAACTTTAGAATAGTGTTTTTTTGTGGGGTGAGGAATGCATTCAAAGGGATAGTAAGTCCTTCAGGATACATAAAATGCAAAACAGTTTGTTTACACTGAAAGCTCCAAAGGGCATTTTAAATATTCAGATTAACAGGAAAGACAGATGAGATAAAAACAGCAGCTTATCTGCAGTACACCATGGAAAACAATTATAAAAATAGGACTGCTGGTAGAAAAATTACTGAGGATCTGAACTTATTAGACCTAAAAGTATGATTCAAGAAAACTCATCGGGTCTCAACACAATCATCTCACTGATGAAGGTTATAAAATCTGAAGGACACAAACAACTCTAAAATAGCTAAAACCGATGAACACGAGCCCAGATCATCAACTGCTGCTGCCTCCTGCATCTTTGTGTGTTGGCTAAACAGACAGCTGCCTGGTCAATGGTGGAGAAAGTATGTGGAGAGCAGTGCTTGACCAAGTTTAGAGGGCAGACAAGGACAGCAAACATTCTTCCCTTAAGTAATGGTATGTGTAGTCAGCTCAGTCAGCATGTGATTAATCACACCATCACTGTTCATGTTTGCAAAGCACTGCAAACATGTTTAAGTTCTATACTTATACAAGATGTACGTTTCTTATGGTCTTTTAAAATTACTGATGCTGTCGACAATTGGCTACACAATGCCAGTATAGAAAAAAATGGCTCAAACTGTAAAAGGTTAGAGATATCAGTGGATTAGTTCTAGGAAGGTCCATATTTTTCACCCTTCTCTTTCGGTAAACTATCAAATTTAGTATTTTTAAAGATGAAAAATTAATAGACGGTGATGATCAGTGCATTCTTACCAAAGCAGAATTCTGCCTTAGGCCTCAGCTTAGTGGCATCGCTGACCTAGAGGAGGACAAAGCTCACTACTGTTAGCTTCCCAGTTCAACCAAATGCTGTAAATTAATCCTATGTATACATAATCTTATCATGTTAGTGTCAGATAAGCTTCAGTGGTAATATATCTGTGTACCTTAGAGATGTAGGTGAGCTTGAGGGAACCTACGCAGTCTGTGCCAACAGGAAGGTTCTGTGGGAGAAGGATTTTTTTAAAAGAACAAAATAAGCAAGAAAAGAAAGCTAAAACTAATAATTTGTCATTCTATTACAAGGGCCTCAACTGTGATTACTGACAAAATACAATGTGGCAGAAGGGTGAAGTCAAGCTCTGAAAAGCAAGTCAATATTACAGAGTAAGTACAGTATACTTTGGCTGCAGTCCATGATAGTTAATTTCAGTGTCTTGCTGTGTTTCTGAAACTAGGGGATCCTGATTTAACATCATTAAAATTTAACCTTTTTCAATCTATAAAAAGAAAGGGACTTACTGAATTATTTAAAATTCCTCCTGCACTACATCATTTATGAATACTTCATGTAACAGCACAAATACAGCGTCTCAAAACCAGCATGATGTACAAACCAAGAGGAGAGTTAGACTGTAATAACTGTGATACCGTGGGTCACAGAGCAGAAAATGTTGACCTCTGGTGGTTCCAGCAAATATCAGTGCTCACTACATGGACAAAACCAGAGAACTGGAACACACAAAAAACAACCCCTGGTTTATTGTTTTATTATAAATTTATTCTATTTTCCTCCTAACCCATTTACAGGAATGTCTGCTGATAGCTGAGACACAGACGCACCGTTAGCACTGACCTGCTCATGTGCCTGTATTATGTGCTTCCTAATTGCTGTCAACTAGAATTACATGATACAAGTTTTCCCATCCTTGTATGGTTGTCTGGCGACGGAAACATTTACCCTGTACTTAGCTTTGTGTTCGTAATGAATGAAGACAGCCTAGCTAAAAGTGGCCTGCAGTTAGCCTAGAGTTGCATGAAAGCTGATCATCCACATTGATAACCAATGTTAGCTGGCATGCAATTCTCCGGAAATTGTTTAATTTTCCATCAACAAATCAAACGTTTGCCTGTGCAGTTACCTGCAGGATTTTCCCCCCAAATTACAGCTAAGCGCTAAGCTAACGCAGCTCTGTGTAATTACCTGTGGGTTGTCCATGAACCACACCAGGCTTCCCTGCTGTGTGTCCAGTATGAAGTAACGGCGCAGGAACTTGCCACTGCTCTCATTCTCCTCGATGTCCAGGAAGCCACAGATCCGGTTCTGTCGGTCCACATAAGGCATCTCGCTGCCGGGACATTCCCTGGCCTGCTAGGGCCGGGAGTGGAGAGGAGCGGGGAGAAGAGTGGGGGCAAGCGGGACCGGGAAGAATTCCTGAAGGACAGAGAGAAAAGAGTGCAAAGGGAGATGTGTAAGGAGGGAGGGGATAAATGAGGAATTTCTGTTGTCTTTGTGGTGAGCCTTGCTAGCGTGTTCTGCTCCCTCTTTCTCTTTCTCTCTGTATCTACTGTATCTGTGGTCTCTCTGCCACCTGGAGCTCACTAGGCTACAGCCTGCATGGGGATCATGTGACACAAACCACAACCCCGCCTTTATCCTTTTATATCAGCCTCACCCACTCTCTCTCTCTCTTTTGCTCTCTCTGAGTCTCTCTTTTTTTCCCCTGTAACACACGCTACCCTCTGTCACTCTCTCTTCTATCTCCTCCACCCACCCTGGCTTGCTCTCTTTCTTTCCTTCTCCCTCTTCTCTTGCAGGCCTCTCCTCTCTCACTGTCTGTGATATCTCCTCCCAACTGCTCTCTCATCCGATTTGGCAAGCCTCTGGCCAGCCCCTTCTGTCCCCTCCCTCCTGCCACAGCTGAGCACCCACTTGAGCATGGTCAAAAAAAACAAAAAACAAAAAAAGGGCCACTGAGCTCAGCCATGTTTGACACAAAGACACAACACAAACACCCTCAGAGAGAATGTGCAATATTTAACCTGAGATCTGACACATCCCTGAAACCTACTGCTCACTGAAAATCAACAGAAAAGTAAATGATTTAAGTACAACAGTTAAGTCTTGCATGTGCAAGCGCAAGTGTCTCAATGTCAAACCCTGTGTGGGTGGGCGCAGCATTACTGTAGGCATATTGTCGCATTAGCCTGTTTAAGCTGCTGTCTTTTCGGATGGAGCCTGAAATATGCGAGTGAGATGAGTCTTTGGAAAGCAAAGATAAAGACGCTCTTTCTCCATGACGTTATGAGCACTGTGTGGGTGGATGGGGGCAAATCAGGGACAAAAGGCCTGGTTGTTGTGCATGGACTCTGGGCTGGGAGCATCTCAGTTAGTCCCTGCATCTATCCAAGTCATCCCATTTGACACACAGGCATGAGAAAGGAGCAACACTGTCAGAGGCGACTATCTCAACTCTACACAAACACCAATTGTCGTGTGAGAGTGAGAGACGTCTCTGTAGAGTTTAGTGATCCTGAAAATGAGGTGCTGTGCACAAGTTCGTCTGCATCTTGCATTTCAATAATGCAGATTAGATGTTTGACATAGTGCAAAACAAAATCCCTACAAAGCGAACAGGCAACCATATACGTTATAGGCTTTTAACTCAATGACAAGTAAATTGATGTCCTCTTTTTCTGTTTTTTGTGGAAAAATGGGTATATCAACTACAGCAAGGCCAATACCAACACTTTTATTTGAGAGTTTTAAAAATCTGATGGCAATATGATAGGCAATATTTTTACACAAACACATGACAAAGAATACATTTTCAATAAGGAACACTTATTTTTTAAAGGAATTGTGACCACAATGTGTCCTGAGTTTGGAATTTCAAGAAACATTATCTACCTCGTTTACCTTTTACCTTAAAATAACTCCTTCAAAATCATTCCACGTGATAACTGAGTAAAAGTCCGTGGTGTAAACTGCTGGAATCAGGCCCAGCAAGTTATACAACTATAGATCAGATATATAGACTAGAGTTCATCCCTGATGTCCAGCAAAGAAACTTTGCAAATGTTAAGAATTCTAAATGAAGTGAACAGCACATTTCAGCTCTGGAAGTCAGGATCATGAGGAATATACACAGTGGGACTACACAGTCGGAGCTCTAGTCAAACAACTGTAAATAAAAAAAGTTTTAAAAACTTAACAGCTTGGACTGGGAACACAACAGAGTGAATTGTTGGAATCAACAGGAACAATAACAGCAATATAAACAAATATTTCCCTCAGGAGTTGGTAGAGACCAAAAACGGAGCTAAAAGAGTGCAACTTTTGACTTATGTTCAACAGGTGGCCAGACGCATGACTCCAAATGAGTAATAAGGTTGATACATATTTTCTAAATTATGTATTACTGGCATTTCTGTTCTTATATTTCATTATATTATAATTCATAGATAGCAATAGATCTGTAATTAGCTTATTGGCCAGCATGGATGGTCCAATATCATTGAGGAGGTTTTAAGGTGCGAGAGAGATACGCTAACAAAATAATGGATACATGCAAAGTGAGAACCACAAGACAGCTCACACTCTCTTTACGCTTGCTGGAAGGCTTTGTCCACCATCACATGGCAACCAACTGGTCAGGACAGGACGTGTCATAAAATGACAGTAAGCACCAGCTGGATAGCCTAGTAGAGGGACCATTATTTTCCTTTCATGATCTTAGACCACTGCCATACCATGGAAAGTAAAACAACAGCTGGAAACAGTAACTGTGGAGCTGAAATCTTGTGTTGTTTTAATGCTTATCTATCTGTTCTCACCACATATGAACTACACAGCAAATCACTAATCTAGGAATCAAGGACATGGCTTCATTAACTCCCAGGGGATATACATTTGTTACTGGGCCCCTGTTGGCCCTTACTATACATGGCAGTTTCACACATCAAGAAACCAACCAGTACTCCAGAGATTAAATGGGTGATTAGACAGAATTAATAATTGATCAACTGTTTAAAGTCCATTTTTAAAGCAAAAAAGCCAAAAAATTATCTGGTTCCAGCTTCCCAAATGTTAATATTTGCTAGCATCAGTTTTCCTGGATTGTAAACCCAACTTTGTGTTGACTGTGGGTCAGAGAAATCAGGCAGCTTGACAATATTAACTTGGGCTTCAGGGAATAATGATGGGCCTTTTACACTATTTTCTGACATTTTGTTCACTGTAAAATAAATCGATTATTGAAGAAAACGACTGTGATAATAAAATGCAATTGTTGCTTGCAGCCTTACTGTTCTCCAATGATGTTCTCCAATCCTACCTTTCTTGACTTTTTCTGTGCATTAATCACTTGACAGAGAAAGCAATTTGATAACACACAACTTGTTAATTATTCACTTTTGTAGAGCCCAATGATATGGAGTAAACCTGGGACTTGTGGACAGTCTATGGCACCTGTGCAGTTGCCCATTGAGCCCTCTTGGTGACCCAGCCTTGTTTGAGGAGATCAAATTATATTACTCATTTGATTTCAGAGGGACAGTTGAAAGGAATCTATGAGAGAAAAAAAACACTGAGGTACAAATACCAGAGGAGCAAGGGCAATAAAGGGAAAGGGTTGGAACTGAATTTGCACTTTACAGGTCAAAGGTGGGACAGGTCATTCCAGTTCAGTTGAAAAGAGTCATTTCTGGTCAGAGTCTGGGTCAGAAGGCAGGACATGAGGCCAGCAGGTTTGACAGGCAGGGTCCTGTTTGGCATAGCAATATGCTAGTGTGAGGTTTACGGATTTCCAGACCAGGACAAATGCACTCTTGGTAAATGTTAACTTGTAACACTAACCATTAGTCTTGAGTCACTGTAACAAAGGACTCGGCCGACGAGCCTCCAAACCCCTCAAGGGATAACACCAAAATAACTTCACATTAACCACAACACGCTGACAACATTAGTGTTAGCAGCATCAATAACTCTGGCTCGCTGGCCTGAAGTTAACTGGGACATATGGCTCAGGTTAGCCTGCTGTTAGCAACTACCGCTGCTTAACACCACAACATTACATACATTTAACAAACATTAGGAACGACCACTCTTGTATTTTTGTCCCTTTACTATCTAACTGTATTATTTACCGGCGTGGTGGATAAGTTTTGTCATACACGATAACCCAACGTTAACCTAGCTAACATTAGCGACTCGTTTTAGCCTGACTCGTAAAATTTAACAGGCAACTTTAACTGTAAGAAACAACAAAGCCACGTTTATCCGTGTTAATTAGTTTTGTTCCACGTCTCGGCTCAGCTTACCCGAGTCTTACCTTCTGGGACTGCTGTACTCAGGGTCCGTGCGTGTCGGTGTCGTCGGGGATGTCCTCTCTGCCTCAGCCCATCTCCACTGATCCAGGACACAGCGAGCCCCACTGCTGCTACCACACAGATCGTCTATTACGAAGACGATCACTCTGTAGTTTTAAAATAAAAGGCACACTTCACTTTTAAATAGATAGATAGATAGATAGATAGATAGATAGATAGATAGATAGATAGATAGATAGATAGATATGTCATGATAGTAAAATACTATAATACACTATACATTAGTGCAAGTCAGGTAGATATTCCAAAAATATCACAGAGAGATTACCAACCCTGCAATGTTCAACCAACCTTTTATTTTCCAAAATGTTTGCCAATTTATGGTGTAAAAGAGTGAAAATGACAGATAGCCTAAGGATTAAGGACCATCTCTGCTATAAGGGGCACAAACCATTGACAGTAGAGTATCATGACAGCCACTGTAAAGGATATTACAACTTTTTTTACAGGTAATATTCAGGACCACCGCTGCTCAATATGTCATTTTTGATAATAGGCCTGGTGCAAACAAAGCAAGGCTTTTGCTGCTAAGAGTAGTGTGATGGAAACATGTATGCATAGGTTAAAAATATTACCATTCATAGGGTATTATTACATGTGTGTGGGATATACAAAGCAAGGATGCTCAATATGGACTATGCTGCAGAAGTAGATCTCCTAGTTCAGCTCCACTAAGTGAAACAACGTGCCAGCAAAGTTACCACTGCACATCAGTCCATACAAGCAGCAACTGTGCAGCAGAGTGAACTTGTGAACTGTCAAATGTTTTCAAGCTCTGGTGCTCGGAAAAGGAGATAGGAGTGAGAGCTCTTAAAGTTTTTTTTTTTATCACCTCTAGGTGTATGAGACTAGCACTGGGTGTCAACATGGATGGAAAGCGGAATAGATAAACCAAAGTGGTGATTTAGCGACATCTAACGTTTTAAGGCTGCAGCCACTTCTGATTCTGATCACCGATGCTTATGGGAGCTTTAGATTTTAATTCAATGTGGTTATGACCTTTTTTTTCTCCCCCCTGCCTTTCCTTACCTCCATATACTTTAATAAATATTTTGTTTTTGTTGAGGATCAACCGAAGACGTCCTCCCTTCCTGAAGATAATTCCTTGATATTAATTATAACAGCCTCATCAAAGGCTCAGCATATATTGAAGACATTTGAAAGATATTAATTTTCATGCAAACAAAGCAGATTTCAAAGTGATGCAAAATTTATATGCTGTTAATAAATAGGCTGTATGTATTTCCATGCATGTATCTACAGTACATCAGGCAGTGTGACTTTTTGCCTACATTCAAACTTGTACAAGTTTTAAAAAAAATGTAAGAACAGGTTCAACAGTCAGTCAGATAATTGGTATGTAGCTACTATTACCTTTCACAATCCTGCTCTCAGTTGTCACATCATATTTGAAACAGTCATTATAAAGACTAAGTAACCTGTCTTTCCGAAGCGATGGGCGTTAACAAACACAGGAACACACACACACACACACACACACACACAGTCTGTCTGCGGTAGAAAAGTTTTAGTGGTAGAGGAAGAGGGGCGGGCTGTGTTGCTCCGGCTGATGTGGATGAGGCTCATATGAGGTGTGTCGACTTCTCGCCACTGTCAGTCTGCGAGCCCCTGTCCTGGCGGGCTGACAGAGGAACCATGGAAGAGGAGGAGGCGGGGGACACCTACCGGGAGACGAGGCATTTTCCTCTCCTGTGGCCTCTCCCCAGGCTCCGCTCTCAAAGTGACGCATCTGGATTTCGCTCAAGAGTGCTGTTCAGGCTCCGGGGAGCCCGGTCAGGTAGGACAGAGCCCATAGTCTTACCCATCCTTAAACAAAAACTTTACAAGTGCTTATGGAAACCCCGTCAACTGAGACACCAGACCTAAAGCACCTTTCGTTTTTCATCGCCAGCATACATTGGCTCTCTTTTCTTTTGGTGTTGCAAGTTATACCAGTTACTCCTGGCTAGACAGCATCCCCAAATGACTAACAAAGCAGCAGTGGCTTCCTGTTCTCCTACACAGAAAACTTTACTTTTTTTTTTTTTTCCTATTTTTGGATACCACAAATAAGCAGTGTCTTTATTTTTTATTTCTTTTTTCTTTGTTTGAGAAGTTGAACATTTTCATTATTTGTTGTTGTTCAGTTGCTGTCATGAGCTTGTTCTCTCCACTGATCCACTGAAAAACCAGTCTGAAGTTTATGCTAGAACACAACAATTAGTCATATAAATATGACACACCTAGGTCACATAATAAGTTGAATGAATGAATCACCTGTCTGAATGGAAAGTGTGACAAGTGATTTTAGGTTAAATACACCCAGTCACTGAAAGATCCAAGTGCTTGGCAAAAGGTACATCATGAAGACAAATGAATACACCAAGTAAATCCACAGCAATGTTACTGAAAAGTTAAAAATCAATAATTCACTGTTTTATATTTCTCCTAAGTGATTTTTATTGGGTTTCTGGTTTAGATTAAATGTCAGAAAGTTGTGAGACATAAAGCCCAAGGTGAGGAGATGAAACCTTTTCATAGGCATTGTAAGACCCCGGCCATAGTGTTAACCAGCTATCTGTCCTCAGCGCCCTACTTAAATGTCAGTCTCATAGTTTTGCTGCCTGAAGCCAGTGGCTGCGGTTAGAACCACTTCCTATCAGCCATCTTCAGTGATGTAGCCGAGATCTCACCCTGCAGTGGTGCTCTCTGCTCAAGTTACACGCCTACACCTGCTCAGACATACACAGCAGGCATGAGAGTTATTAATATACTGCTTTCCCGCTTTTAACATGACAGTGATGGTTTATATCAGACGTTGCACTTAGTTTGCCTGCGTTATGTTGCCACAGGAAGAGCTCATTCTGTGTTTGTGGTTAAGTTGTAATTACAGGAAATGATCATGGAATGGAGCAGTTAGGAAATTAGATGTCCAAGGTTGTTTATGTCTCCTGCCAGCTTGGATTTTGAGCTTCATGTTTTAACTATCTAAAAGTAATTTGACTGTGAAAATTAAATAGTAGGCCTGACTGTTATACTTAATACCCATGTTCATATATTAATCCACTCATCTACAAATCTCACATTATCTGTTTCTTTAATCATAGTTTTATGTAGTATGAATTAAGACAATTGAACTAAATTCACAAAAGATCCCTTTAAGATTTACTCTGTGTTCTGATATAAAGTAAACTGAACAATTTGCAAATCAAGCAACAGAGGGAGCTAATCTACCTCTTTGACAGAGATGCTGGAAAACAATACATGCATTAAAATGGCACCTCACACATACAGTATGATGACTATAGTTTTCACATCTGTCAAACAAATAAATAAATAAATAAAAAGAATTACAGCAACTCTTTTTGTCTTTTAAACTTAAAAGAGTACATTTGACCCTGCTGATGAGAAATTTTCTCTTGCCCAAGGAAAGATGCCCCTATGGGGAATATTACCAGAATTAATGGCTAAAGGGAGGGATGTCTTTTTCATGTAAAGGAAGATTTTCTTTTTTAACACACTCTAAGAAAACATAAGACTAAAAAGGAAATGCAGCCCACAGAGCTGGGAACATGTAAGTCAACAGGAAGCGTAAACAAATATGAAGTAGGCCATTTTAGGTAACAGTGAACTCTCGCTACTGTATAACAATCCATTTCCACTTCAATTATTTGTTCTTTCTTTATGTCAGGCTTATTAAAGAGTTCATCTCTGTTCACTCTGTTCTTTTGGAAAGCTAGAGTATTTACTGAACCTAATAAGCCCACTTAGTAGTCATCTCTCTGCTATTAGATATATATGGAATTGTAAGTTCATAGGTTAATTTGTAAACCCATCTCTGCCATTTGACCTTTTAAAACAGTTGCTGAAACAATCTCACCATCTGCTGAGGAAGATCATGTGATTTGACCGAAAGCTCGAGAACAGTTACAGTGAACCTTGTTATGAGAATGTTTTGATCAGTTGAAATATACTTAATGCCCTTAATCATCCAAAATAAGAACACATATGTGTACATTCTTATGCTGAATATCCAGTTGCGTGTTTGTCACATTTGTAAAGATGGTGATGATATACTATTCTGTATATCATCACCATCTCTATATTGTGTATGTATGAATATGCATATCTGCATCTGAACTTGTGCACTCACATGTGCATTTGTGTATGTGTTTGAGGAAAAAAAATCCATTTGGAATAATGTACAGGCTAAGATGGTCTTTGCTGTCCGCTGTAAATACCATGTTGTCCTCCAGATGGGCACTGTATCGCTCTTGTAATTGCATAGGCAGAGAAAAGTCGAAAGAAGAGAAGAGGGTGATAAGAGAGAAGAGGAGATAAAGGGTGAATGAGAGGGGAACTGGAAAAAAAGGCCAAGAAGTAGATATATTAAGACAAAAGAAAACAATAGGAGGAGAGGGAGGGGAGCCAAAGAGTGGAAAGCAAAGGAGACAGTTTGACGGGGACAAGGGAAAATTATGAAAAAGGCAGAGAGGAGAGGAGACAAAAAGGGATGCAAGGACAGGATGATTAAGGAGGACGAGAAGTTAGATGAAAAGACTAAAAAAAAGAAGACAACAGAGGGGTGTCAGCTTGCTGGTGTGCTCTGATCCTTGTGGGTACTCTCCTCAAAATAACACTGATTATATACCCTTTTAGTCTGCAATTACTACTTGTTAAATGTACTGTAATGCAGAGAACAACCCTTCCCCCTTTACTGCCCACACATAGTCTATCCCAGGCACTGTTGTAACTGCTCCAACAACCACTGGCATACCCCAGAATGTTATGGTTAAGGTTTTCTTCAGGAATTAAAGGTTCTATCTATAATTGTGTTGCAGTTTGAACTGTTCGCATATTATCATTGTCCTCAGCCTTGGCTTCAGAAATAAAATCTCAAATTTGATTACCGAAGTTATTACAATTCACGTCACGGCAGTCCATTCAATACCTGCAGAAACATTTCAATGAAATCATCAAATGTGAACCTTGTGGTGGGACTACAGGGTACTGGATCACCAACATACCACCAACCGCAGGGTTCATCCTCTGAAAACCATGAATGTCTATATGAATTTTTGTCCCAATAGATCAGTCTAAACCAAAGTAGCAGACCAACTGGCTCGCCATTCCTAGAGCCCTGTCACTAGCGTGGCTAAAAACAACCATATTTTAGGTTCACAATCACATTTCTGTTTCATTCATGCTTTACATACCATTAACCCTTGTATTCATTTAAGAACCTGCTTTGAGACAGGCCTCCCCAGATAAAAGAACAGTATCAGTTGTTTCAGCATATCCCCAAAATTACTTATGTTTATATTCAAGTGACAAAACTGCAGAAGCCTTGAAAGGCAAGTAAGAAAAAAGTATTCTGGTGATCTGATCTGTTTTCTCTCCTGCATTTATAATGTAAAGGTTAGGCTCAATCTTTCTAAACTTTTAATGTTTTAATTTCTCAACACACTCCAAAGACAAAGTAGGTATATTTTGTGTTGTGTGTTAGCGAGTTATGTGACATTTATGTTATATCATTTAAAAATAACCTGGAAGAAAACGTTAATGCTTTACTCCTACTTACACTGGGGTTTTGGAACTTTTGTGGCCAAAATGATTGTTACATCAATCTGTGCAGTGAAAAAACAGGGGAAAAAAACTATCCTTTAAAAGGATTGTCCTAGCAAAACTTTTTTCAAATCTGTTCTGAAATCAAACAGAGGAGAGAAAACAATTAAGATCAGACTTAGACCACAAGATTTTTTAAAATTATCACTTGTCTCTCAGGGCTTCCATACAAATCCTTTAGCTGCCACTGTAATTATGACTCTTGTGTGTCAGGAGCTAATGAAGAAGTCAGGTGACACTATAATAGCGGCAAAATGTTTGCAGTGGCAGGTAGTCAGGGTGGATGGATGGGTCAACAAAACGTCGGACTTTAACATCAGAGGCCACTGTTTGTTTCCTGTTTCCAGCTGGCAGTTAACATTGGTCTCTTGCAGACCTGGTTTTAACCCATGACTGTAGTTGTTCCCTGACATAAACCATTATGTTATTATTGTACCTATGATGATGATGTTTCCCTTACCTTGACCAAATTATATTTGTGCTTAACCTTAGCCACAACTTAACCATAGTATTGGCGGGGATTAGAAAATGCTCTGTGTTGTTATAAAGGGAAATTATATTATATTATATTATATTATATTATATTATATTATATTATATTATATTATATTACATATTTTGTTGTTTCATTTATTGTTGAATTGTTTACCTGCTGTTATCTAATTTTAAATATGCTATACCATATGATTATTCTTGTTCTAGATTGTATAGGTGGGCAAACAGGTGATCGTAATCCAATAAATAAGGTAGCTGCATGATGACATACAGCTGTGTTGACATGGTAGTTAATGCTCAAAACATTTTTGTTCTCTGGACTCCCTTCAATGCACCTGAACTCATGTATACGTAAATGCTTTTGATAACTGACTTCTCTTCTTTCTATCGCTTATAGTCACACTCCCAGTATTGAATGTGATTGCCTGTTTTTGGGTGAATTATATGTGTTTTTCACACATTTAATGGTGAGAAAAGAGGGATAGACTTTTTAAATACCAGTTGACCATGTGAAGCACTGGCACATTAAATTTTCTCATCTACTTAGTTTCTTTTGTGTGAGACTGTGTGTGTGTGTGTGTGGGTGGGTGGGTGTTATTGGAGTTGGTGAACCAGTTGTTTTTGGTGCTTGTGGTGAGCCGTTCCATTGGGCTGCATCGAAAGTCAAAGTTTCACTTTATCCATTTCTCCTCCATCTGTCTATCAGTAACTCTGTGTGGTTACTTACTAAGCCTTTAACTCTATTAATATCTGCTGAAACGCCTCAACAGCAAATGCACAGGATGTTAACGCTGCGCTGCACAGCATCTAATAATACTGTGTACATACACTAAGTGTATGTGAGTGTGAGTGTGAGTGTGCGTGTGGAAATTTAATAAACACTTTGGTTTGTGTGGTTGATTAAAAACGGCAGTGGAACAGAGAGACATACAGTAAGAGACAAAAACAACAAATGTATGATTTTAAGCTTTATGATTTTCACACAATAGACAATCAGGTAGTGGATAACAAAAAGAAAAGAAGTGAAAGGAAGGAAAAAATAGGAATAAAAAAGCAAAAATTAGAATGTACTCTATACAGTACAATAAAATAGACTGACAAGAGTGGAAAGTAGCACTATAGAGTATGGCATAATAGTAGCTGCTCTTATGTAGTCAATAGCCTAATGGTTGTGTGGACAATATGTCTGTTCTCAGTCCAGTTTACACACAAGCACGCACACACACACACACACACACAGATACATGTCTCTCATTTTCAGTCCATCATCCCACTCCACTTACCCTTTTCACAGGTAGATCTTAAGTATCGAAACAGAAGCAGTTATAAAGAACAGGAAATGAAAAATCAGCTGTGCTTGATAGAAACAGACACACATACACAAATATTGCAGTGTGTGTGTTTTTGAAAGGCAATTTGCAGCACCAATTATGATTTGTCTGGTCCTATACAAGAAACTGCAACATCCAGCATCAAACGTTCACTGGCATACAGATGACATATTTACTGCATCAAGTGGCTCCTCACAACACTTGAGGAACCTTAAGTGGGAATGTGACAGAGGAAAAATTGAAAATGATCATCAGTCTGCCTCTTAGCACTTGCATTCTGTGTCTGTATCTTTGATTCTTGTCTATCTCTACCTCTGTGTGTGCATTTATCTTAGAGTTTATGTGTATTGATTTATTTAGCATTGTGATTATTACTGATGTTATATTTATGATCTGTATTGTTTTGTATCATGGTACAGTCACTATGGCGCCATAGTCTTCAGGTGTGTTCTCCATTTGGCAGTTTGCATTTAAAGACCTCAAAAATCTCAATTATTTCTCCATAATATTAAATACTGTGTTACTAGGTAACAATCATGGTCAACAATAAAAACTTAAGACGTTATTTACTGAGAGTTCAATACTCAAAAACTCAACTAATGTGCCTTATCAAGACTGTGGGAGTGGCTTGATCAGATCTGATTGACAATGACTAAACAGCCTACCAACTGTCATCAGTCATAGGTTGTAAAATCCTGATTGGTGCAGAGATTTACATGACATTAACTTTTTCCAGCTGAGGCCAGCCCACTTTAAATCAGAAAGATGAGCCTAGAGAAAAAGGAAACGCAGAAATCTCTAATGTGATATGACAAAGAATTGTTCTAACGTCAGAAAACCATGTGTTTTGTTTGTCTGTAAGATCCCATCACTTGTAATTGCAAAAAATCTATGTTAAGTAGTTTAAACTGTGAGTATTCTTTTCTGGATTAAAATTATTTGTAAAACCCTAATTTCTATTCCAGCATGCAGAGAATGAAATAAAAATTACCCCTATCTAGGAGTGTCCCTTATCCTTCTGGCATGGGTAATCTGCTGAGTTTTGACCTGAGGAGTTACCCCTCCTGATGGGTAGATCTGTGCATTCCTGCTGAAGACCCTCCTGACGTTCTCAGAGACTCCAGGCATGTATGGGATGATGATGTTGTTGCGTTTGTTTGTTGTTTTCTTCACCACCCACAGTGTTGATGTTCTTCCTGGAATTTCACAAAAGCAAAAATGGCCTCAGGTCACAGATTCTGCAGTTTACTTACACCTGGAGGATAAGGGACATTCCCTTGGTGACAACAATGTTACAACAAACCTGGAGCACTAATGAACCAAACAAAACCAAAAAAGCAAAATAGATTTAACTGTTAAATCAGTGATGAAAATAACTGATAGTTGATGCCCTAGTTAAAATGAAATGAAAAAATTTTTAAAACAAATTTCAAATTCATCCCTCTCCTTTTCTTTCCTTTTCTCTCCTCTCCCCTCCTCTATTTTTCTCTCCTCTTCATATTTCCTACGTCATTCTGGGACTTCAACACGGGAGGGACAGTGAAAAAGAAAAAAAAAATGGGTGAGACTGGAGCCAGACACAGCAGCCAGAAGACCTAGGAAAACCCTGACAGGCAGGGAGATGGAGATAAATGCAGGACGAGACACAGATTGGGAGGGAGAACGAGGGACAGAGATGGAAACAAACATTAACTTTTAATGCTCTTTATTGGAGCAAGGGAAGGCGGGAGGGAGGGATGGAGGGATGGAGGGAAGGAGGAGGGGCGAGTGAGTAGCAGACAGTGGTGGGAGGGAGGGCAGAGCGATGAAGGAGGGAAGTAGATCACAAGAGAGAAAGGGAGGGGAGAGAGAATAGGAGAAGGAGGAAGACAGTGAGAGAGAGAGGGAGGAGGGAGGAGGGGAGGCAGAGAGGTGGTGTGTCGGGAAGAGGCAAGGATCAACTCACTCTGCTGATAATATTCCCTGGGTCAAACATGGAACATGATGGTGAGTTTCTTCCTTATGTAATCCGCTTCTCTTTCCCTTTGCATGTGTTGTCCAGTGTCTCGTTGACTTTCTGTGTTTGTGATAATGTAACAGAAGGCATGTTAGTCACAGAGAGAGGATCTTTCCACCACTTCTCCCTCTTCACATGCTATCCTTACATGTAGCTTTGGGTGTCACCTGTTAGCCAGTGATTGTTTTACAAAGTGTATACACAGGGTGTAAATCCTCAGCCTATATTAGTTGAGGTATGACCCAGCCTGCTTACTGTGTCTGTGTTCAGTTTGAAGTTAGCTCATAAAGGCCACTAAGTTAAACATATTAGAACATATATTGCATTTGAATATGCACATGACTCAGTATTGGTGTCTCTGACTCTTCAGCAACATGAGTGTCTGACCATTGTTGTCAGAGATCATTTGGCTGGGGTGGCCGTCGCTCTATCTGTCTGAGAAATGCAGGGCTGGAGCAGGTTTTCTAGTAGTCCTTAACCTGTCCTTTCATAATCGAAAATAAATACACCAGTGACAACAACACACCATCATGCATTATGTACAGGAACACTACTTTAAAGACAACAACAACTACACTGTGTGCAATATTAATAAGATGCTAATGCTGCAAAGTAGAACACTTAATAACATTAAGGTTGGCTATATCTTCACTTAAACAGGCTTCTGGTGCGCCGTGAGGGCCCATTTTGCTGATGACACTTTTATTAAAAGATTCTTTGGCAATGCTTATGAAGCAATGATGATTGTGTGCCTATAACTTTAAAAGCAATTATTGGTTTTGTAATTCTGCCCATGGTTGCATTATGACATTAGAATTTCTCATATGGCTAAGACAAAGCCATATCCACTGGAATGGCAGCAGGTTTACTGTCAATATTTCTACAGTGGAAAGAAAACTTGCTAAGACCAGTAATGGACTAAAGGACAATGATAGGTTGTTGCATTGGTTGGTGTCACACTCAGCTAAAGGAGGCAGGCGGGCTATATCGGGCCCATGTTATCTAATATAGTTTAATTACTGTTTGCAGAGGTTGTCATAACATATCACAGTGTATAATAGGAAAAGCGCCTGTTGCCTTGTGTTCATAAGGGAAAAAAACACAGAAATTTAGGGCAGAGATGCTGTTTAGACTCCAATTGTTTTCTCTCTGTATTGTTGTCTCAGGTAAGCTTTATAGCAATAAATCCACTTTAATCCATGTTCCTTTGTGTGTGTGTGTGTGTGAGTGATGCGGGCTGGGTGCTGAATAGGTACACAACAATTTTCTGCTGTTGTGAATTTGTGAAACAGCATTTTGCAAGGCAAAGCAGCATCTGTGAGTGTGCGCACATGCATATGCATGTTATGTAGTGTGTGCGTGTGTGGGTGTGTGTGCATGTGTGTGTGTGTGTACAGTGACCAAGAATGGTTGGTCAGAATGCTCCTCTGTTAGGCTGTTCCTAACTTAATTTAAGTGCCGAAATGACAAATACATGTGTCCGTTTGGTTGTGGCAGTTTAGTCCTGACTTTGTTAGATATGTCCGTTTATCTCTCTCACACACATTCATTTCATTTGATGTGTGACTCACGCTACAACATACCTCCAACTTTAGCGGATGGCTCTACTTGTTTGACAGGTACATCCATCCATCCATCCATCCAACTCACTTATTTTGAACAATATTCTCATGTTGATGTAATGATTCACTGTTGTATTATTCTATCTGGCTGGTAAATCCGCATCTCTGTTTACATAAGTATAATTGTCACTTCCAAAGCAGATCTCAGCGTATCAGTGAAAGGTAGCTGGACCCTGGCCAAAGCAACCATCATCAACCAGTGGCAGTATAGTTTAAAACAAACTACACTGAGTTTCCAGAAGAGTAATAATGTCCTGACTAACAGCCGCACGGCACAACTGAGCAAACATGACTGCCATGCTTAGGACAGCTGTTTTTCCAATTGACAGTGGCTCTCCACTAAATCTGTGCAGATATGACCTTATATAGTTACACTATGAAAGTGTAGAAATAAATGCTTGCTGTTGTTTGTTTACTCTGCCCATTCACTGTCCTCATGGAGTGCATGTCATGGTTTGTGTTTTTCTTGAGTTGCTGTTCCATTTTCCTGTCACTGCAGCCTTTATTTTTTTTGGTTATTATTAAAGACCCCACTCCAGAATATCAATCTCTCTTCCAGCTTTTTCTGTCACTGTCTCTTTCTCTGTCTGTCTCTCTTTCTCGCTTGCTTTCTCTCAAGCTCTCAGGCTGCATGTCTGGCAGGATGTCAACTATTGATTTATACAGGCAACATTTTAGCAATGATGGCGGCTTATGGGTTGCGCCAAGCAGAATACAACAAACAGGAGATCAGGTTTCAGATGAGTTGGCTGGCAGATGGGAAGAGGAAGCAAAATGACAGTAACCACTACTGTATCAATACAACAAAAGACGGTACAGTTAATATTATAAGGTTAATAAGAATGTATTGGGTTATGAACGTGGAGACAAGAGACAAACTTGTGTCAGTAAGGAGGAATGATTGGACTGGACTGTATACAGGCTTCCTTTCACTGTGTAGAGCTGGGTCATGTGCAGGAACTAAATTGTCCAATATTAAGTTACAGTTTTGGATTATTATCAGCAGCCACAGCCACAAGCATTGCAATTTATTCTCAAAACTATTTCATGCCCATACAGTTGAGTGATAAACATCAGGCTACGCTGAAAAAATACCAAGAAAGTCAGACCTATTGAGAGCAGAGGAAGCTTTAGGATGAAACTGCACTATAAAACCCCAGAAATCTTGGCAACAAAAGTCTTAATACAACATTAAATATTCATGACTAAATACGCAATAGTCAAAGTTTAAGTCAGTGCATTTTACAGATTACTAACAATGCCACCAATGACATGACAAATATACTGCAAATCCTGCTAATCACATGTATTTGATAGACAATGATTTGGATCAATCAAGTGTCACAGTACTACAATGAGATTCCACCGGTTGTGTACTGACACCATTTAAGTACAGTTCCTCTCAGCTGAGCTTGGTTTGCTTTTGTAACAGAGCCTGTTCCTCGCTGAGTCACACTTGACTGTTATGACAGTTTGTGGTCTGAATCACAATCCTGGTACAGATATGTCCGGTCACTGACTCGTGGAAAGGCTTGTTCCTCCATAACATGCAATGTAATTTCTCCCACTTAAACAAATTTGGATTCATGCATTTACAGGAAATGTGCAAGCGTATATATATATATATATATATAAAAAAAAAAAAAAAAAAAAAAAAAAAAAAATATAAAAAATAAAAAAAAAAAAAAAAAAAAAAAAATAATATATATATATATGTACGCATGTAATATATATATATATATATATCTACATGCGTAAGACAGGTAACTTCTAATCAAAGTGCCCCTTTCTTTTCAAGACAGTCATGAATGCACAAAATCATTTCAGCACATTAGCCCAGATGAGTCCCTGTACTTTGGCTATGACAATATTATGAGACTGTACCCTGGAAGAAGCTGAGTTTAATAAATAAATCAAGGGGAGGGGAGAAAGACTCTGAAAAGTAGCACTTAAACAATTATTACCCCCTTGTTCCGCTGAGCCTACTACTTAATATTTGATGACTCTTTTACTTTCTTCTGGCCCTTCTCCTCCTCCTCCTCTCCTGTCTTCCCTTTTGTTTTTCAGGTCAATGAAACGGTCAGGCACCCTCAGTTGACCTCAGTTATTTAGTGTCAGGATGTCGATAAACATGGACCTGGTTCCTGAAAAGTGTCACCTTGACATACACATTCCCATATACTCGATATTCCCAAAGATCTCCATCATGGACATTTTATTCTTGCACGGAAAAGCATGAGATTGATTTAAACTAAATCCAGAGGGAGCTTTTCTCCTGCATTTGTTTGATCAGTAATTGACACGTTGGGAACGCAGAACAGTAACAGCCAAAAGGGCATAAATCTGGGACTAACTCCAACTTAATCATTAAAACAACATCACTATCATCACCCATAGATATGGAAGACTGAGAATTTGAGAATGTAACAATTTGATGGCATGAAAGACAGTTTGTTTGGCTCAGTTTGGGTCCACTTCATTTTTGAATCAGGAGCTGCAAAAACAAAGACTCTAAGCCCTCAAACCGCAAACTTACAGTGACAGTTAGACAAAGAGTATCTTATCTCTTACAAGTATAAACAGGAAATCATATCACTGAACTCCTAGCAAGGAGGGGATGAAGATTTCCATTGTCTCAAAATAACTCCTTTGGCCACAACCATCTCCTCCTTTTTGAAAATGCATTGTCTGGTTCGGGTAGATTTTTCCACAGATCCGTTTTGGGTTGGGTCCAACCTTCCACCTTGGCTCTAATCGATCTGGGAAGATCTCTGTCTCAAAGACTTAGAATTTTTAAGAGAGAGCTTGTAATACAACCTAGGGATGCGGTGTTTGAAAGAAGAAGCAGAACTTATCGAAAGAAGAAATCAAGTTACATTACATGATCAATTTTGACTCACTGATTTGAACCCCTGGTAATTTCTCCCTCTGGCTCCTGTGTGGATTTGTCTCATATGTAAATGGACTGAACATCAACAGTACTGGGTTAGTACACCTGTCTGATTCAGGCCTTTTCAGTGCTATCACAACTGTATTTTCCACTGCCCTTATTGTCTCTTTAACAGCCTCCAACACATTCAACATGCTTTGCTGATACATCAAGTTAATGACATTACCTCTCTGTCGATGCTAACGCTGTCACTCTCCTCTGTTAACTTTACTAAGTACTTCCACCCATCTGTCTTGTCTTTATCCTTCCACTTCTTCACAGACTTCCTTCCTGTCTCAGTTCATCCACTTCCATCTAACTCACTAACGACAGTCCCCTAAGACTGTGGTTATCCAAGCAGCTCTCTGGTGTAAATGTGTATATGGCTTGTAAGTCTTTGAAACTGCTGTCAAATAGTGCTTCAAATAAATGAATTACACTTGAGATATTCATGTACAGTGATGTCACTGTCAGATGTAGGAGTTTTCCAGTCACATTGGGATGAGAAGATTTAATCAAAGTCCACACATAAAAAAACCCAAAAACAATATCATATGATATTGGCAACTGCATTAAGAGCAGGTGAATTGGGCAGTGCAAAACTTCATTCTGTACACACTGCTGCAGCAGCCTTATGCCATGCTTCATTTTGGTTGCCCTGTTCTTTCTGTGTGAACATGCCAAAATTCTTTTGTTTAGAGTTCACTGCTAGCTTTATTTTCCCTATTGCAGCAACCCATAGCAAGAATGTACTTTAATAATTATAGTATGATAAGACTGTTGGCTTCTTACCCTTTAATGGCTTAGGGGAGGAAAGGAGGGGTATACAGCAGTGACATGGAGAAGCAAAAACAAGGGTTTCATTATAATAATAATGAACAAGAATTGAGTAATGACAAATTATTGATAGTCTCCCTAAATGCAAAGAGCAGTAATTTGAGTTATGTAGTCAACACTAGATGGCAGTCTTGGCTTTAAATGTTTATATGTTACACTCTGTGTGTGTGTGTGTGTGTGTGTGTGTGTGTGTGTGTGTCTGTGTGTGTGTGCATGTGTGTGCGTTTGAGTGTGTGTCAAACTGGGCTCTGCATGGTCTCAACTGACACTCTGTTGACAGTGATGATAGATAAAGCTCTCTCTCTCTCTCTCTCTCTCCCTCACACACACACACACACACACACACACACACACACTGTACTACATTACACTTGCATATTGAGAGTCAGTTTGGCTTTGTTTGCCACTCTCGTCAGTGGGAAGTGACGCAAGCTCGTGTCTAATACTAAACAGACATTATATCTGCGTCCCGTTATCAAAGTATTTAATGGCCATGCTGACAAGACTTGACAGATTTTGCCCTCATTTGATCCAATAGGGTCAATTGCCCTCATTTGTGCGGATCAAAATCTGTTGATGCTAAAATAATTTATTAATTATGGACTCTAAGCTAAATATATTGTGTCACTTCAGGGTTCATTGATTCCTCACCCTTAGCCCTAAGATATCTTTTAACTTTTCATTTACATGCCAGAAGTTTTTAATTTGATTATTGCTGTGGTCGGATTCGTATAAACCAACATTTAGAAACAGTGATACTGAAACCAACACTATGAGTTTCCTCATTCTTCTTTCCAGTTCTTTATATTAAAGATAATTTACTGAAAAATTGTTGACATTTTATAAATGAAATAATTCTGAGAAATAATTTTGAGAAAATAATCTGCAGATAAATCAATCATGAAAATAATCATTAGTTGCTAGTCGACTTGGACTGTTCCAGAACTGCATCCTCAGCCATTATCTCACATCCATTCTTATCTCTCCCTGCTTCAAAGGATCAAGAGTGAAGTCTATTTGTGGATCTCTGTGATATCCATACAAGAGCAGGTCTCCACAGACTGTATAATCTGTGGTCTGCACACATGAGCATATTTTTTCCCTTTAAAAGCTTTTATAAATTCATTTACAGTAATGGAAGAGATATTCAGATCCCTTTCTTAAGTAAAAGTGCTACAAGAATGTAAAAATACTCATACAGATAAATTTAAGTTGTCGTGAGATGATTAATGGGAGAGGAAAGGCGAAGAAATATTTTTTATAATCTTTGCTTTTTAATGATAAAATTGATAATTTGACCTGTTTGGACCTCAAACATTTTTTTTTGAATAAAACCATCTGAGAGTTTTGAGATTAAATCATTTATAGGTATCTGAAATGTGGCAAAGGGCCCCAACCAGGCGCTGCTTTTTTGTAAGGGATCACAACCCAAATGCTTGGGAACCACTGGTTAAATCTTGACATGTGTTGTGTATTATAAGCTTGTAATGTTTTTAATGTCAAATATTAATTTCTAAAGTATCTACTTCCTTATACTTTCATCTGAAACGTAATGGAATAAAACAAAAGTAACCAGATCTTTTACTTAAGCAAAAGTAGCAGTGCCACAATGTAAAAACAATGTTAGTTTAAGTTCTGCATTTAACATCTTACTGAAGTATAAGTACATAAGTGTTAGCATAAAAAATGCTATATTTTATTTAATTTCAACCAAAGAAAATCATAATTCATTAGTTCATTATATTTTGTATGATTAATCTCAATGAGTAAAGTAACTAAAGTTATTAAATATTGCAGATGTAGTGAAATAAAGTGCTTCTGAAGTGTAGTGGATTAAAAGTATTAAGTACCCTAAAATTGAAATACTCAAGTTAAGTACAAGTTGGCCTACTTTCTAGACTTATAGACCTACTTAAGTATAGTACTTGAGTAAATGTACTTAGTTACTGGATATACTCTTGTTAAGTACAAGTACATCAAAAGTATAGTTACTTTCCACTGCTGTTAATTTGTCAATGAAACCCTACATCATTCATCAGGAGTGGTTTTTTTTTTTTTTGCTCACAGTAGGTTCTCACTGTTTTAAACTCCCGCTCTGACAGGCCATGCTGCCCATTGTGTTCTTGTCTGGGCCAGTGTAAACTGGTGGTTGAAGGTGTCGAACCCCTTCACCCTTTGACCCCAGCAGCGCCTCTAATCTGCAATGAGGAATGAGAGGCATTCTTCAGCTGCTCACAGGAGGTGGTGGAGGAGGAGGAGGAGGAGGTGGGAGGGGAAGTTACGACGTAGTAGCGACCCAGTCAGTCAGTGAACCAAGTTTCCAGCGACTCAGCCATCACAGACTGAAACTTTTTTTTTTTTTTTTTTTTTTTTTGAAATGAAACACACTCGGTGGCCGCGGACGGGATTTATGCGGAGATAGAAGGCCGTGATCGTGGGGTCTTTTTAGGGGGGGGCAGTGAGCCCGGTCCGGTCCGGTGCTCCGTGGAAGCTGAATATGGGTCAGACCGCTGTGTCTGCCGTGTCCCAGACCGCGAGCGGTGAGTGTGTGTGTGTGAGTGAGTGAGTGTGTGTGCATTTTCTACATGTGTGTGTATACGTGCAAACTGCCATCTCCCTCCCTCTTGACTCTCTCACACACATTCCGCTATCTTTATTCAGGAAGTCTACTCATTTTTGCTTTCTTTCTTTAACATTTCTCTCGGTTACTTTATCGAAACTTCTACACAGTTGAACGTAAACAAAGTGCGTAATGTTTCCTGCTAATGGGCAGTTAGCGAACTACACATTATGGTAAATTAAATCTAACGCTATTGCATCACTACAGCACTCCGTTGCTAAATTTATCGCTGCCTGTGTGAAACAAACTGGAGAAATAGCCGGTGTGAAAGCAGTTACAAGTGTGAGAGGACGTGTTTTATAACTACTGAGTTGTTTACAAAGCTGCATTGTCGCCGCTGGGTAATGAAGTTCACTGTTTGATGTGAGTTTATGTACTTAGCAGCCAGTTTGACATGGATCCAGACGAACTGAGGGAGAGCAGCTGAGTTTTTAACCAGTTTGTTTACCCAGAGGAGACCAGAGATTGACCAGAGGACTATCTGAAGCCCGTATGGCTCAGTGCAATCTAAGTGGATTTACTTTCAATTCACAGTCAGGAACCTATTAACCAAGACAACATCATGTCCCAAGTCAACAAGTGGGCCCACTCATCTTTGTCAAGGCTTCACAGGAAATGTCATCACTCACAGGCTAGTAGAGGTTTGATTTTGTCCAAGTAAAAAGTAGTTTGCAACCAATGGTAATTTTCATTGTGGATTAATCTGCTGGGCTTTTTTGTGGTTAATTGAGTGAATATTTGCTCAAGTAAATGTCAGAAAATTGTGTCAATACTCATCAAAGTTTCTGAGAGTCCAAGATGCAGTTTTCAGTTTGTTTATTTTTCAAACCAAAGTATGATCAGTTTACAATGATGTAAAACAAAGAAAAGCAGCAGATGCTCACAATTTTTAAAGGCAGGGATCAGAGGATTTTTGTTATTTTTGATTGAAAAATGACTTTAAGGATGAATTGATTATAAAAATAGCTGCAGTTCTGTCAGTTGATCAATCAATTGATCTAGGCATTCATCTGACAGATATATTCATTATCAATTATTCTGCTGAGTACTTTTATGTCTCTCTGCTGGTGACAGCCGTGGTCAGAGGAATAATGTTGTTGGGTTGTCCGTCCATCGGTCCCATTCTCATGAATGTGATATCTGAGGAACGCCTTGAGGGACTCAATTCAAATTTGGCACAAACATCTGCTTGGACTCAAGGATGAACTGATTAGAATTCAGTGGCCAAAGGTCAAAGTCACTGTGTCCTCACAAAACAGGTTTTTGATCATAACACAAGAATTCATATGCTTAAAAATACACACAAATGTCTAATATGTTAAAATTATGAAGTCATGACATTTTATATCCAAAAGGTCAAAGGCCAGTCTCACGGTGACATCAAAACACTTCTCAGGCTGTTATTCAACAGTATAACTTGGTTAGCAGAGTCATAAAGCTGTGAGGCGTTCAAAGGTCCAAAACAGAAGGATATTTGATTCATTATCACATGGGAGAAAGAAAAGCAGTAAATCTTCACAAATTACCACACACACAAATTTTGTTTGCTTGACAAATGATTGAGAATGATTAAGAAATGATCAAAACAGTCCACAAATCAATTAATGGACTAATAGTTTCAGATCTAGTTGTCACAGTTGTATCTCTATCTGTGTATTCTTTCTGTGTTTTGTACATAGGCTCAAAAAATAAACTCATCCAACATAAAAAGCGACCATATCCTTTTTAATGAACTCTTAATCCCAGTTCCTCTGACTAAAGGTCATGCAGGTTTACACTGCTGAATCAAGGGCAGTTTCACACCCGCAGAACAAAGTGAATGTAACTGACAGGGATTTACCTCCCTGATGTCATAGAAAACCAGCAATTCAGGCATCACATGACTATGAAGCATCACTTTAAAGGAATAGCCATTTTAGTCCAGACATGAGGGACAAAATAAAGGGGAAAAAAACACAGTATCTAGTAGCATCTTCACTGAATTAGTCACTGAAACCCTATTGAATAATTAATTTCTCCAAAAGATATTCCCTCATTTGGTGTTTTGATGATGGTGGTGAAGTGCAGCTAACACTTTTGATCCAAACTGACCCAAATATGCTGAGGTAGCCGGACATCTGGTGACTGTGGAGGCCATAGCATATGATTCACACCATTTTCATACTCATCGAACCATTCAGTGACCTCCCATGCCATGCATAGGACTGGATATTAGACATCAGTACTCTTTGAATTCATACTCAGACTCTTAGTGTTGTATATTTTTCCCTAATATCACCAGATTTAAATCTTAACTTTGTTAATTTTAGACTTATTGTATTTTAAACACATTTCCTGTATGGCTGCTTTGTGTTAGTATGAAATTAAACATTGATGGATTTGAGATGGTTTTGGTGAAATGTGAGGACACCACTATGGCTTCTTGGAGATTATGATATTTTTCACAGTGACATAAACTGCAATCCATATACTTCACCTTCAGGGGATCAGTGTTTTCAGTGTTGGAACAACATGCATACTCCATGCTTAAAGTTGTGTTTACGTTATATAGTCCTTGCGAGTCTGTGAGCCATAACTGTTCAACATTTTACATTGTTTGTGTGTTTTTATGGAAAAGCTTTAAGGCAGCGAGATACAGGAAGGGACGGAGGACGCCGGGATGAAATCAAAACTGGACTTTTTATGACACTGTCAGCATTTAAAGTAAAACCCAAACTGTTTTGTTACGCACTTAAGCCAACGTGCATTGGAACCTGAGGCTATAATAATGATGTATATCCTCTACATGGCTGCATTATAGGTTACATAATGATGTTGTGATGTGCTTTAAATGCTGAATCTACATTAGTAAGAGCAGAAGGGGAAGTGAACCCATCAGGGTCTTACTGTAAGATCATAACATAAAACTGATATCCTGTGAGCTTTGATACATTAAAACACTGTAAAGCTGCAGTTTCCTGTTTGATCTGTTTTTGGTCTGTTACTCTCGACTTAATCCAAGCTTCTAGGTCCTGTGAGTATCATGAGTTAGTACTGTGCTTCTCTGTCCTACATTGGAGAAAGATTTGGAAGAAATGACCCAAGTGTTAAAACTGGAGCTAATTCCCGGTGTTGCCCCTCCCTCTGCTCTTGTCCAAAACTTCTTGTTGCCTTGTTTTCTTCTTCTTACCCCCCTTCTGCCCTCCTCTTTCCCATATTTTCTTTTTCCCCACTCAGTTTCCACCTCTCCCCTTCTTTCTCTTCTCCTCTCCTTTGTCTCTCTTTGCCTCTCTCTCCCCCTCCATCCCTCTTCCTCTGTTGGTGATGTCTGGTTCTTCCCTCCCCGGTGACTTGACTTGCAGTGAAGGAAGGAAACCTCTCCTTTTCCCCTCCTCCTCAACACATGTTTCTGCTGTAACGTCTGAAAAAAAAAACCCAAAACATACAGGCTTTGTCACAATACATTGCCACTTTAACCCTTTAATGTTGTGCCAGTATACAGTATGCCGTACCATACCACTGAAAACTTTTTGATTCCTGTGTGAGATTAATCCATTCAGATGTCTGTTGTGTTTCCACTTGTGTTTCTGATTATCCCACCCACTTCCACAGCTGCTATGTATCCAAATGCCGACTCACCCCTCTAGCATGACATCGCGAGTCATCTGTTGCAAAATAAAACGCCTCAACATGAATTCCAGTTTGGGATTGTGGAGTCGAGTCAGCAGTTGTAATGTGTAACAGCATCCGCAAGTTAAGCTGAGGTGGATTTGAGCCACGCTGTTGTGATAAAAAAGCTGTAGTCAATATTATTTTCCATCCGTTTCTTTTCTTGGTTGGATCTGTCTTGCCTGAAATGCAGGATTGCTGTAAAACTGCAAACGTTTGCAGTTCCCCAGATTTGCTTAAACATAAAACTTATTGTTCTAATCAGCAGATTATTAAACTGATGTCCTAAATTGCCCTTATTTCATCCTTTTCCTGTAGCCCCAGCTGATGACGAATAACAGTTTCCAGTGTATGTAGTTTCATTTTCATCATAGTTTACAAGTTTGTCTTTGAGGTTAAGCTATATGTATTCTATAGCTATTTGTTTACTAGTGGTTCATGCTGTCACTTCCTTTGCTGCAGACAGTATTATATGTCAGATGGGTGGGAGGTAGGTGAACATCAGGTTGCCTTGTTGCTCACCCTCACCCCACCATTAAGTGAATTGATGTAGGCCTGCTCTCATTAAGAATCAGCTATTTAAGGCTATTATGGTGCAGATTCACAGGCAGAATGCACTACTTCTCCTATAAATGTAGCCATAAGTAGGGTAGTGTACTCTGTCAGGTAGAAAAAGAAAAAAGAAATAAAACAAATTATAAAATTAAGTATACTACTTGGTTTATGTATATCATAGCCTAAAAAAATCTTTCAGAATCAACACTGTAGATTGGGACTGGAATCAATTAACAGTGTAATTATGTGACTGTGCATGAAGTTTACTAATGCACAAAAGTTGATTTAGAGTAAAACTGCTCCTGAGTGAGAGCTTTGTGACTTAACACACTCATTGTGAATGTATTGTGAACTGCATGTGTGTGACATAGGAATGCAAGCTTACTAAAATGTCCATTTCCTGTATTGCTACATGACACACAAGTCTGAAATCTTCCCTTTTTCATAAAGTACTAAGTCACTGGAGGTACTTTAAGAAAGAGAACTGTGTTTAGGGAACTGTGTTCTCTAAAGTAAACGATAATCTTTCTTTTGCACCTCTCCACTCTTTCTCTTTCTCATCTTTCTTTTTTCACTTGCACTCTGCAAGTAATAAGTTGGACCATTGTCCTTATTTGGTTCCCACTACAGGTTTAATAGTTGGACTAATGGTGATGATAATCGCTGTTACTGATTTTCTCATCATTAGCAGCACAAAGCAGCTGCTGAAATGCACCTATTGTTGTGATTTGATATCAACACAGGAACAGGAAATGTGTGTGTGTGTGTGTGTGTGTGTGTGTGTGTGTGTGTGCGCGCACGCGTGTGCGCGTGCAATTGTTAGTGTGTTTGCAAGAAGGAGAACTAAACCGGTGTATGGGGACAGCATGTACTGGGCTCTGCTCTGTACTCTTTCCTGTCTTCACTCTTGGGTTTTGTGCTCTTAATTGCCATGTTGTGCATACACATGCAGTCAAGGTCATAAGGTGAGCAAAATCTGATTGGGAGCTATCAAAACTGCATAGGTTTTTTATGTCATGCTGTGTTTTACAGTGCATTCTTCAACAAAACTTAAATGCTGTAGTAATTGCAACCTTAGAATGTGTTGCTTTTATAATTTGACCCCCACTTTATACTTTGGGCTAATGAGACATCTGTTTCTTGACATAAAATCCTACTTCCAATTTCTGAAGATCACCAAATGCTTTAAGGCCCCCAAAACCGTGGCTTTAAATCATCAAGTATTTCTCTATAACATTAATAATTTATGATTACATATGCAACAATCATCAGATTATTATTCACATGATTGGTGCACAGATATGTGACATCACCTTTTACAAACTCAGCCCTGCCAAAACTCCTCTAACTTTGACAGAAACATTATTATCAGTTATAGTAAGAAGCTGCTTGACAAGATACAAGAGAGTTTTCAGGGCCTGTAAACCTCATCTTTATATGTGATATGATGCAGTAAGCTCTTACATTGATCCATCATCACCAGTAAGCAGCAGTCAGAGGCAGTTCACACTCCCTTTCAGCTCATTTCCATCAGTGAGGCATATTGAGCACCAGATGGCTGTCTAATATTGGCATCAGCAGTCTGTGCTGGTGAGAGCCAACCAATCAACAGGTTATTGACTGTTTTCAATTGAGCTGAAGGTTAGAATATGGATTTGGTCGAGATACACCCAATGAGAAAATGTTACAGATGAGTTTGAAATTTTGTTTTTCACCTCCTGTAATTCGACTGCATTCTTTTTATTTAGCTTTCACACAGAAAAAAAAATCCTTACCCCATTAGTAATTCCTTCATGTAATTCCAGCTTTGGTCTTTGTGAAATCTGGGTGGTTTTTGCTGACTGTGTTGCTGTGTAAGCTTCTTAAATAGAAATGAGAAAACACGGCACTGGTGCCTTTTCAACCATTTTCAACCAAACTTTATGTTTCTGTCAGTAGTTACTGAGACAGGCATGAGCTGAGATCACCAGTTGGACTATATGGAGTTTTGTTGATATTTGACTGTCGCATCTTTACCCAAAAGCAGCCACAATGAATGTGTGATAGTCTGCATGTGTGCTTGCATTTATGTCAGCCAAACGTCCATAAAAGGTAGCTGTGAATGAAATCCCTCGAATCATCTCCCTCTCAGACAGAGTGGTGCTAGATGCACAGATATAGTCAATTACCAACACCATATCCAGCATACAGCGTTTTAGTTATTATTCGAAAGACTCTGAATGTTATAACTTAACTTTTTAATATACACTGTTCCATCCATGAAACGCTTTGGGCTTTGTAGCGCTACTGTAGGTTGGTTTCGGTCTGTACTGGACTCAGTTTCCACAGAACCTCGAACAAATTATACATTGTTTGAAAGCTCTAAGTCTCCTGATTTTATCTGTGCAAAATATTTTAGGATCCTCGTATCACTGCCACAGCTGTTGACATTGACTGAATTGGTACAGACTTGTGGCTATGGCTATGACTGTAATCAAAAGGGTTGAAGAAGTAACCTTTTTATTTTGAGTGCGTTATTTTTGGGTGTGTACACAAAAATAGGAGCGTCTGTTAAGTGTGTAATAGATCTTGGGGAGCGCTGCTGGATATGTGTCACAAATTGGATGATTCAGACAGAAATGAGAGACACATTTGATCTCCGCCGGGCTCCATACACTCAGGAGGCTGGAGTGATTCAATAGTGTTATGTAGCTGAAAAAACAAAATCCTTCCTCAGCTTGAATCTGAGGAATCACACACCACCTCTCTTTCCTCTGTAAGATTCCGGTACACACACACACACACACACACACACACACACACACACACACACACACCATCCACACACTGCACTTTTCCAGAAGGTTTACAGCACCTCTAATCTTTCAACAGGAAGAGGAGGAGTTATGGAGGGCCAGGGATCTCGCCAAATCCCACACACACACACATACACACACACACACACACACACACACACACAGAAGCACATACACTGCAAATACTGTGCAGAGACAGAATTAGAAATATTCCCACTTTGACCCTGAAAGCTGAGTTGTAGAGTGGGACAGATGTATGTCAACACTGTGGTTTATGAATAATTCTCCTTTTTAGCTGTTGCTCACCCTGCTGTTAAATTTTTGCATTTCTGCATGTGCGTCTTCTAGTTGATGGGTTGGAGAAATCATCATCGTTGGCCAGCTGTGACGTGGTGGTGGACAGCGCCACCAGTACCCAGAATGCCCCTGCGTCACGGCAGCAGCGAGGCAAGCTGTCATCACTAGGAAAACTGTTCAAACCGTGGAAGTGGAGGAAGAAGAAGACCAGTGACAAGTTCCAGGATCTTTCCAAAGGTAGAACGTCATGTGTGTGTGTGTGTGTGTGTGTGTGTGTGTGTGTGTGTGTGTGTGTGCGTGTGGGTTGTATTTTAATAACATTGTATGAACAAGTTGATAAGTGGCTTCTGATTCGCTCTCCTCAATTGTCTGTACAACATCATGGCTTACCTTTTTGGATTTGTCCTGAACATTAAGTGTGAACTGGAGTAGCGTTGCTCCCTGAAGAGCTTTAAAAGGAAAGGAGTGAATGGTTTGCTCTCACTGATTCATTCCTGATTTGCTGGCTAGGAAATAAAAAAGGAGCAGAAGTAAATATAAAAAGTACGGCCTCTTTTTTTCTTTAGAACTGCCAGATGTATCAGAACCACTCTCCATTATGTATCTGTATTTAAGTTTCATACCTCCATGTCCCTTCTAAGCCACTGTCCAGGTGTGAAGCAGAGTTTCAGTCCCAATTTGGAGTCTGTTTAATGTAGTCTGCACAGGTGTGAGCTCTAGGCATCTTCTTGATTTTGATTCCCAATAATCCCTTGCTGTTTTAAAGGTATAAAATAGTTATATGAGAGGTTGAAGTCAGAAAATGTTTGAAAAAAAGATTAGTCCATGACCTAAATTATTTTTATCTGATTGATTATAGACTAATTTTTTCAGCTAATGCTCATTAGTTGACCTCATTGTGAACAGTGACTCCTCAAAATCATGATATGAGGTTGTCACATGATGGCAAATTTCACTTAGTTCCTGTGACTTGAAATGTAGTTCTGTTGTGTGCAACGCAGTGATGTTTTTCGTAATAACAGGAACATAGTGTAGCTGTTGTGCAATGCTTTTGTAGATTTCTGAGTAAACTAACTGCTGCATCTAAATAAAGGAGGGCCACATAGAATCCTCCTGTTGAATCATATCTTGATCTTGTTAATTTTTCAGTTCTAGAGAGAAAAATCTCCACCAGACAAACGAGGGAGGAGCTCATCAGGAAAGGAGTTCTCATCCCTGACCAAGGTTTGTCTGATCACTCATTTGTGTGTTTCCTCATTCATTTATTAATCTCCACTTATTGTTTGTCAAACACAAAATCTCTAACAGGAAAATGTTGCAGCAGAATTATGCTGCTGTCCAGCATTCAACATGACCCTGATTGGCTGGTAATAGAGCTGTAATTATGACTCAGCTCATTTTAGTTAGGTATATACATTTTTATGTGTCCGTGACAGCTGTGGCTGGAGGCATTACGTGACGGTTTGTCCATCCTATTCTTGTGAGCGCGAGGGAATTTCCTCACATCTGGCACAAACAGTCACTAAGAGCCAAGGATGAACTGATTAGATTTGATTTTAGAAAAGATTCTCACATTCATCACATTCTTGTGAACATGAATAATAAGGAGCACCTGGAGGAAATTTGATTACTTGTGGCACAAATATCCATTTGGACTCAAAGGTGGACTGATTGGAATTTGGTTGTCAAAGATCAGATGTGCCCTCAACACAACTCAAGAATTCATATGCCAGTTATGACTGAATTTCACACAAATGTCTAATAGGATAATATGATGAGCTAGTGATGCTTTATATCTAAAAGGTCAAAGGTCAGTTTCACTGTGACATTATAATGTTCTGCAAAAACACTTTTCTGGCCACTACTTCAACGCCATAACTCAGGGACAGAAGGGGAGATTGTAACCATATTTTTTGTAACTTGTGCCCCTCAACTTTGTCATATACAGTACCATGTAAAGTGAAATGCAGTTACATTTGCCTGTAGTACTGCCAGTACGCAGAACTCAAAATACAAATTGGAGCTCTGCTTTCACTGGTTGTCAAGCAACTGAGCATTACTGGAAAGCGAAGAATTTCATTTACCATAACAGTTTTTTCCCCCCTCCTCTAGATGAACCAATCAGCAGTGAAAATCTCAACGGCCATGCCACATCAAGTGTGACATCAGAGGAGGTCAAAGTTGACATCGAGTCTCCAGAGACCCCGTTGGAGGAACAGGCCACTGGCCCTGTCAGCACTGAGGACAAAACAGGTAACTTCTGGATCCGTTACTGTGTCTAACATGAGCTTTTGTTATACTGTGCTCAGTAATCTAAATAAATGTATTCCAGTGCATATTCATAGACATAGACGACAGTGTTTTTCATAATGTTGTGCTTCCAGATTGTACATATATTTTAGTAAAAAAAAAAAAGGTTTTCTCATTCACAGAAGAGAGACATTGTGGCTCCTGATATAATAATTTTCCATGCATGCTAATGAACATGTAACAGATATAATGTCCTAGAAAGCTGAGCAGCTACTAAATGTTGGATTGATCAATATGGCTTCACTCTTCCAAACATGTCATGTTACTCAGGAATGTGGGACTTCTACAGCCCTTTAGCAACTCAGATTTTATATGCTACAACTAAATGTTGCTTTTTTATAGATGTTGGTTGCTTTGAAGTCTCTTCCCCTCGGTTGTGGAATGCATTTGTATCAGCAGCAGTTTTCTCCCTGACACTGAATCCTCTGTGGGATCTCTGACCGGGTCTAATGTGTTCAAATAGATAGTCCCATTATAACAGCCTGCAGCAGGCGCTCACAGTCTGAACAGAGCGGTATCTCCATCCCCTAATGCCTCCATCTCCCTCAGGAGACAGGCCACTGTTCTTCCTTCTGATGCTGCTTAAGTGTTGTGCTGTTTTCATCTCAACCCTGTTAGCATTGAACTCTGGGCCATTTGTTTGTTCATTTGTCAATAATCAGAAAGGAACAGGCAATAAACAGTAACAAATACAGGAACAGGGCACACATACCATCATACTGTACTGGAGGTTTGGAAGGTTAATGGTTTCATTTTATCTGTTAATCTTATGGAAAATCTGTACAAGACTACAGATTAAATATCTTTTCTCATCATCAATCACTCTATCCAAATCACTCTTTTCCTTTCAGTATCCTCCTTGTCTCCATTTGCTTGTCTGCATGTCCATTTGTACATCTGTTTGTTCAGATGTGCATCTTTTACCTTACTTCCAATTTCCATTTTAACCTCTAAATACCAAACTTCTTCTTCCTGCCCCCTCTACTCTGCTCAGAGAGGTCTGATACTAAACCCATTGCCCGGGCAAACCAGGTCCGACCTCGAGACACTCAAGCTAAAAAACAGCAAGGTGTCACTCTGCCTGCCTCTTCCAAATCTGCGGGTGGCACTGCGGCCACAACCAGGCACAGAGAGGGTACCTTGGGGACTAAAAAGACAACTAAAACCACAGGCAAGGCAGGTGCATCCACTCAGGCTAAAGCTAACCCACGGAGCACTAACAACACTAGTCGCGGGACTGGTAAGTTCAGCTAGTTGGGAGTGAAGCCTGTTTGCCTGTCGGATGTTCTTGCCTGCATGCCTGCCCCCTCTTGCATGGAAAATATGCTTGTGTCAGTGTTTGAAGGGAAAGAAGAGTCCTGTAAACCATGGCTTCATATCCAATCTGTCATGTGTTCAAAGTATTGTTCTGTCAAGTACCTACAAAATAGCATTTCCCCGTTTCTTCCTCTTGATAGTGTCCTTTCCTCATTAGAAGGGATTTCAAGTCAAGTGAGTAATTGCAGAAGTGTTGCAGCTATGATCTCTCTCTGTCTGTTTTCTGAGAAAGCAGAAGTGAAGATTAAATGTGCAGCTCTGTCAATACCTCAGTATGTATGTGTGTGTGTGTGAGTGAGAGAAAGAGAGAGAGAGAGAGCACACAGGAGCATGAATGAGGTCAGTGTAGCATGGCCTTAAAATATAAAATTAACCTCTGACAACCCCCATGTGCTTTTTACTGGTGGCATGATCCTGGGGCATGATCACCCACTGTGTGTGTGTACACGTGTTTAACCTACAGCATGGTGAAAGTAAGCACACCAGAGCCCAGAATTCTGCATGTGATGTTCATGCTGTTTTTTCTGAAACCCTCTGTATATTTGTCTGTTGTTCTTGGGAAAGTGGTACAAAAGTTGTTTCATTAGTGTTCGAATAATGCTTTAAGTTCATCCCTTCCCTCTGGCTGCTTTTAACAGAACACAAAGACACTTCACACACACTTAAAGGACTACTTCAGTCAGTATTACCTTAGGTATTCTATATTTGCCTCAGTTTTAAAGATGTGATTAGAAATGGTTCTTCTAACACTAAAATACTATAGCTGCCAGCATGTTCTAATAGAGCAGTTTTTTACTGCTTCAAACCAGATAAATTGTGGAATGCACATATACTGTCGATAGAGGCTGAAGCTATTAATCAATTAGTCAGTGATATAAATTGTCACTGTGAATATTTTTGGTGTATTAGACTGTTGGCTGGACAGAAAAACAGACAGTCTTTTGGATTATTGTAAATTAACCATTTAAAGACTTCTTCAGAAGAAACAAAATATGTTAGCTCGGATTCTTTGAGTTATGCTGTGGGCTATATTATCAGCCCTTATTAATTTAGCCTGAAACACAGATACCAGCACACCACTCTAGTCAGCTGAGACAAAAAGGAACATTTCCCCAAAGATGTTATTTTCTAAATATAATCAGCATGTTGACAATATTTCTGACTGTAAAAAGAGATACCTAAATGTGGTTTAATTTGGACTTTGAAGTAAATACTACTATAAGACAATACATTTCTATAGACTGAACCACATTAACACCTACAGACAAGTGGGAGTTTTTTGTTTATGTAGCCTGCATGTCCTCAGACTGTGGGTGGAAACTTGAGCAGCAGGTGGGAAGAAAAAGTAAAATTTTCTATCTTTCGCTTCTTACTCTCTCTTGCTCCTGCCTCTACTCAGCCAAATCCTCACATCCAAAGAAGACAGGAGGCACATCAAAAACTAACCCCGCCTCCACTTCCACCCCTCGCTCTCGTGCATCTAAAGACGCAGCTGCTGCACTGCAGACCAATGGGACAGATGCAAAGACCAACCGGAAATCAGACACTCCCATCTCTTCCTCTGTACCTCAAAAGGCCTCTGCAGAGACTGCTAGCCATCCTGGGGAGTTAAAACCCTCGACCCTTTCCTCAGACACCAAGCCTGCCTCATCTAAAGCCTCAGGCAATGAGACAGAGGGAGCTCAGGCTGCTTCTCAATCTGCCCCCAATGCCTCTACTGTGGGTGAGGAGACTCACAAAGGTGCAGCTCCTGAAGCCACAATCCAGTCTCCCCACATCAACGCTGCTACGCAGGACACTTCCTTCACGGAGGGAGAGACAAACAGTAGCTCACAGGGGGAGAAAAGGGGAAAATGGAAGAGGAGGGAGGAGAGGAAGAAAAGAAGAAAGGGGAAACAGTTTCTGCTGCAGAGAACAGCCCAAGGTAAAAATCAAGTTAGAACATGCAAGTTGGTAAAATATTCCTTGTGTTCACCCTCTCTGCATGTCAGTCTTACACTTTGCATGTACACTGTACATTGCATATCTACACAGTAATCTTATTGGAGTCACATGATAAGTACTGACATGAATTAAGCAATGAGTTGATTCACTGTAAATCTGTAATTTCATTTATGTGTGTCCAATAAAGTAAAATATTAACATTAGAAGACATAGCTGTATAAATCCTAGGATTTATTCTACTTCGATAAATGCCCGTTCTCATACTTTCTTGTTTTCTGCAGGCCAGCAGCAGGCCAAGCTGAAAAGCCACAGGGCCTAACTGTGAAAACAGATCAGGCCGAAGTGACGGTGATCCCTGATAGGCCAAGAGACAGCCAAACCAGTGACTCAGACTCTGACGGCCCAATCCTGTACCGGGATGAGGAGGAAGAAGAGGAGGAGGAAGACGAGTACACAAATAGTATGGCATTAGTTCTGTAACACTTGACATAGTAAGGGAGAAATGTCAGTATGCCACCTACAGAACTCATGAAAGTGTTTTATGGAAGCTCCTCATGACTAAATATCTTGAGGAGCTGTGATTTAATGATGTGCAGGATGTAATAATAAACAGGTTGTTTCATTAAGAAGTTCATTAGTTTCCTCATGTACCCTCGCACAGGTTCTACATTCCAACAAGTAGTCATGTGCAACTACAGTGTGTGGTATAACTCAGGCAGACCAGTGTGGTTATCACTCAAAATTGAGTGAAGTTGAGCTTTGGAACAGGAAAAACAAGTAACCATGAGGGTGTCATTATAGTTGATGTGTGGCAGACTGGTTCTGGAATCACCCAACAACTGTTTAAGAGTTCTAGAATCTCCCAGAAATCATTTGGGAATTCTAGACTCCCCCAGCAGCTGTTTGAGAGCTCTAGAATGTCTTAACAGCCATTTTGGAGTTCTAGAATTTCCCAACAGCCGTATGGGAGTTCTGGAATCTCACAACAATCATTTGAGATTTCTAGAATCTCCCAGCAGTCGTCTGGGAGCTCTGGAATCTCCCAGCAGCCATTTGGGAGTTCTAGAATCTCCCAGCTGCTGTTTGGTATAGAATGTTCATAGCTTTGGAGCTCTGGAATCTCCAGCAGCCATTTGGAGTTCTAGAATCTCCCAGCTGCTGTGTGGGAGATTTAGAATGTCTCCATAGCCATTTGGCAGTTCTAGAATCTTCCACCTGCTGTTTGGGAGATCTAGAATGTCCCAGCAGTTGTTTGGGAGCCCTGGAATTTCCCAGCAGCCATTTGGGAGTTCTAGAATCTCCCAGCAGCCATTTGGGAGATCTAGAATGTCCCAGCAGCCATGTTCTCTTTAAATTATATGGATTGTCAGTAAACATAAACAAACAACAATTTTCTGTGATGGCACATTTGTGATTCTGTATTAGTGTAGTATGAAGGGTGTCACTTTTCAAATGCTTTTGCATGTTGAGATTCAGTCATCAAAATGATGCTGAATTAGTAAGTTATGCTAGATGTCTATCACTTTTTACCTACAGGTCACCAACAGCCTTCTACTTGTCAGTTACTGTTGCTTTGAAAGCTTAATCCAATTTGTTGTTCGTTTTGTAGATTTTTAGATGATTATTATCTACAACTGATCTACAAATTGTTTCAAAACCCTAAGAGGCCTGAGACAAGTTCTCCCTGTTGTGTCTCTGTTCCAGGCTCTCTGGCCAGCAAGATCCGCCGAAGAGACACCCTGAACATCAAACTCGGGAACCGACCCAGCAAGAAAGAGCTGGAGGAGAAAAACATTCTGCCACGGAGCTCTGAGACAGAGAGACACGAGCTACGCCAGCAGATAGGCTGCAAACTAGTCAGGTACACACACACACACACTCAGCATGCTGTGAAAATGTAGCTAGGTGTGAATTTTCATCATAGATTTGGCGGCACTGTGGGGTAATAACAGAGAATGTTAATTATTTTTTGGTGTAGTTGTGGGCGATGTACTAGTACAAATGATGCACAGTAAAAATCTGTGCTGACGTTTCGTTTGACCTTATGTAACAGATGAGGCAGAGAGGTTAGTGGCAAACAGCCTTCGAATTCACAACAAGAAAGGGTGTAAAATAATTTTTTTTAAAAATCATAAATGGTACTGTGAAAATTCATGTTGTGTTTCTGTAGAAGTCAGTGTAATGTTTAAATCATGTCCTATCTGTTCCTTGTAGAAAAGTATGAGAACACAGTTTTCTCTTTTCAGGCGCCTGAGCCAAAGACCTACCACAGAGGAGCTGGAGCAGAGAAACATCCTCAAGCGTAAGTTTCTGAAATACACTATTAAACTGAAGGGAGATTTGATACACCACTCTTGTATTACTATTTCTGTTCAGAAGCTGAAATAGTATAACATCATTTTCAAACTATAATATGAAGAATCAGTATGGGCTTGTGGACATGGGTGTTGTGTTCCATCTGTCCAGTTATATTCTGTTGGTGCCACACTCAGACCTTCAGATATGGCTTCAGTCACAGCACATCACTGTGATAGAAGGTCAGTTAGTTAGGCTGCTTTGTTTACAGGACACACAGACTGCACTCTACTTCTGATAAATATTAAATATACTCTTTCAAATAATAAGTTAAATAAGCTTTTGATGCTACCAAGCAGGACTTAAATTATTTCGCTGGTGGGTTTGTTTGCTTACTTTTTCTGCCTACTTTGCATTTCAGACTTTTAGAGGCTTTTAAGCATTAGATATTATTATTATTTCAAGAAGTAATTTTGCTGTTGGCCTAACTGAACTACTTCAAACAGCTTTTTCACTGCTTAAGACAGAATAATTCTGAAATATCTCTTGCTTAATGCTAAGTGGGGAGTAATAGAAAGCAGCCCATACGTATGGCTTAAGTTCAGCTATAACATAACTCAATTGCAACAATATAGTGTGACTACAAAAGAACTTAAAGTCATGTGAACATTTTGTCTGACTAAGTTCAACTGTTTGTGGCTACAGTTTATGCGTGAGAGGATACTTTCTGTTCCTTGAGGCTGTGACTAAACACTAAATATATTACAGTTCTAGAATTAACCTTCTCAGTTTACTGATGTACTAATAGTGATCTACTGACTTAAAGAACACTTGTTAAAATTGGAGCAAGGATTTTGCAGGGCATCTTGGGAGGTGTGTACTGTTCCTTTCACCCAGATTTTGCGACAAGCTGCAACTTCAGTGCACTATAAATACATGATGTTGATACATGTATCGCTCAACCTCAGTCTGGTCATAGTACGGGTAAAATAAATCCAGTCTCCGATGTGTATAGCATGAAGATTATTTCGTTCAAGAAGAAGCACATAAAGGAAAGAAAAAGGTTGCTCTGGTTGTGGAAAAGAAAACTTGGGTGACTGGTTTCTATCTGTGATGTTAATCCCAGACAGCTTGTATTTCAGAGTCTGATGAGATCACTAGAGGTCAAGGAGTTTACTAGTGTCCCTGGCCAAGTCACTCACTAGTTATTTACACACACACACATGCTGTACATCCATGTATATACAGCAATAGTACTGTCATTGTAGATTCAACTCACATGATTCATTCACTCCCTAGAAAAAAAATCAAGGATCGTAATTTCCCCTTTTGGCTTTGTTTACATTTAGGCAGTCACACCACTACATACCCATGGACACACACTAATATAGCAAATCACATCTTCCAGTTATAAATAGAAACAGAAGCTTGTTGCAGATACAGGATGTGTGAAATGACTCTGCTGGTTTTCTAGCATGCAGAAAAGAATGAAGCAGAGGAGCAAGAAGCCAAGCAAGAGATTAAAAGGAGACTCTCCAGAAAGGTACTGTAAACAGCTACCACACACACATACACACTTAAGAGAGGACAGAAAAGACAGAGTGAATCTATATTTAGCAGCTAATATGTTTTGCTCCACCTTATGAGTCATGTTAGGAGGGAGAAAAGATGCTACGTGTGGTGAAATGTGCCATCTAGTGGACACAGATGGAGCTGAAGGAGAAAACTATTCACTGAGAAGTTGGGTGTTTTCTCTCTCCAGGAAATGTTTCAATTACTCAATACGAAGCACAGCAATAAAATGAAACAAAAAACATAGGCATATATAATATGTTAGCTCTGATTAAAACTTAGATATAGAAAATCATCAGGAGGAAATTCTTGAAATATGATGTTTGTGGTCTTATTTCTCTCCATCTTTTTCTTTGTGTGTGTAGTTGAGTGTTAGGCCTACAGTGGCAGAGCTTGTTGCACGCAGGATCCTGCGTTTCAATGAGTATGTGGAGGTGACGGACGCCAAGGATTATGACCGGCGGGCAGACAAACCCTGGACACGGCTGACTCCTGCTGACAAGGTACTACAGTTAATACATTGTAAAAGTATTTTTGTCTGATTTTGATTATGCTTTTTCAACAAAGCATATGGACATGTGGACGTTAATTCTATATGTGATTGTTGATAACTTAAATGCAAAAATATAGAAAAGAATCGGATGCTATAACAGCCTCTACTCTTCCATGGAGGCTTTCCACTGCTGCAGGGATTTGCTCCCATTCATTCACGAGAGCATCAGTGACGTTGGGCACTGATGTTCGGAGATAAGGCCTGACTCAGAGTCAGCGTTCCAAAAGCGTTTGATGGAGCTGAAGTCAGGGCTTTGTGCAGGCTAGTTGATTTCAAAACATAATATTTCTTCACCTTGCTTTGTGCACAGGGACTTTGTTTTGTAACAGGAAAAGGCCATCCCTCAACCACAAAGTGAGAAGAATATCATTGTCTGATATATTATTGCCCGCTGAACTATTAACATTTCTCTTTGGTGGAACTCAGTGATTTAGCACAAACTAAACCACGAAAAACAGCTCCAGACCAAAAGTACACACAGAATACTTTTGACTATGTTGTACTTGATTTTTGTACATAAAATTTGTGCTCATTTGAAGAAAGATGATACACATGTTGATACAAAAAGAATTTAACTGCATGTATGCAACAGGTGTACTTGCAGATGTCTACAATGTCTTTATAACCCCCCCCACTGAGGGGTAAAGGCTCATAGGTTGTGCTGAAGAGCAGTATTAAGCCTGCCCTCTGCTGGTGATGTTTAGAACTACATAGCACACAGAAATCAGACCCTAGTACCAATGTCCACCCTAAATCCTAAACACTGAACCCTCACACACCTTAATTTCCATCACCTGCATAATCAGTACAAGTGCTAACAAATGCTTTATGAGGAGAGGGATTTCTGAAACCATTCAAATGCAGGGTCCCTTATTGGTCCTAAGTCTCTGAATGCAATAATTTGATGATATGGTGTGTGTGTGTGTGTGTGTGTGTGTGTGTGTGTGTGTGTGTGTTTGTGTGTTTGTGTCTGTGTGTGTGTGTGTGTTTGTGTGTTTGTGTCTGTGTGTGTGTGGTGTGTGGTGTGTGTGTGTGTGTGTGCGCTCTGCCCCTCAGGCTGCTATCCGTAAGGAGCTGAATGAGTTTAAGAGCCGAGAGATGGAGGTTCATGAAGAAAGCAAACAGTTCACCAGGTACTCAAGCGGTCGATGTCCCCTTCCATTTAGCCCGCCTCTGACGATAACTTACACTTCATTAGTAATTTATCAGTGTAAAACCTGCTGTTTATTGGCTCACATTGATCAATATCTGTATTATTCTGGTCCTACGCAGCCATGTCCACTAAGCACATTAAAGTCATGATGTACACCTGGGTCGACACCAGTTCGTTAGCCTCAGGCACTGATTACCAATAAAGTTCAGGTTCACTCTCTCATGTATTATTAGATCTGTGTGACATGGTTTTATATTAAACAGAGTGCAGAGAGAGTAACTCCACCAGTAAAAACTAATACACCTTCTTATCACAATATGTTTTTAAAACAGATACACAATATAAGATTAGAAAGTTTGCATTTACCTTTAGTAGAAATTTATCAATCACTGTTTGCATTTGTTAGACTCTGTCTAGCATCATTTCTACTTGTTTTTGCTGAATTAGAAATTTTGAATTATCCCATGTATACATGTAGAGCATCTCATTCCTGTGGATAAATTTCATTTGGTTTGTGCAAATCTCCTACATATTTTGTATTTGTCTTTGGACAAATCTGATTATATTAGGAGCACACAAGTCCTCATAACCACATTAAACAAAAACAAACAAATGACAGCAGTTTGAGACAGAAGTAGAATCCTAATAGTGTTTTATATTTGATCAGTCATTAATGTTTGGCACAAAGAAACACCATTAAACCAAAACATCATTTTCAGTCTCTTATGTCATTGACTCAAAATGGAATGTTTTTGCTGTAGATAATTGAATGTTTAACTGGATTATAAAACAGTGTGCAGATTGTACTTGAATACACTCTGCTTTAACCAGCACCTGTTAAAACATTTTGGCTAAGCATACTTATGTGCAGTGCCAGTAATCTGAGGAAGTTTGGACCAACAAGATACTATAATACATTGATTAAAGGCCACATAGGTGTCCCCACTTACTCTGGCTGATTAAAGCTCTGCTCAGGTTGGGCATAGCTGTGCTGGATATCACGTGTCAAACAGTCTTGACACACTCATTGTTCTGAGAAGGAGTCTAATTAGGAAAACTGGTAGGCACCTGTGTAGGTTTGCTACAGCTGTGTGAGAGTTTTAGACCTGCTGTATATTATGATATTTTGGTAACACTTTAGTTTTTTATCATCCACTTTCAATAATATATTTTCTTCATATAAGCCAATATATGTATATCGTATAATTGTTACGTTTTATGTTTGACCGTTTTTAAACCTGTATTAAACCTATGTGGTTTTTTTTCCAGATTCCATCGGCCCTAAGCGCTCTCACTGCCAGCGGGACGTCAGTACCACAAGCTCTCTGGTCCACAGCTCCCAGCAGTCTCCCAGCCCTCCAGACCCTCAGTACACAGCTCAGTTCACTTTGCTTTGGGATCCTCCTTCCCCCTGACGTGTTCATGTCTATAGTGACAGCTACAGGTGTGTCTTAATGCCTTGGCTATCCATGGGCTCCAGTGAAACATATATCACATATCTATAGTCTGAACAGTGGTGTGTGTAGTGCTCTGATTAGAGCCATTTATTTACTGTAGATGGCCAGAGCCTGCTGGTATATGATGTTTTTTTGGGGGGGTTTGGTTCACTTTAGGCCTTGTAATGAGAGGCTCCAGGGAGGAAATGTGTTAAATTACCCTCATAGTAATGAATGTGGCTTTAGTGTACCATAGAGTTTGTGTACATGCCATGGTATGCCTTGTTGTAAACTGCCAAATGGCCATATTTGGGCATCCTCCTAGAACAGGAAATAGGAGTGATTGGATGGTTGTGTGCTGATGTCAGTGCCTATGTCATAGATCAGAGGGGAGGAGAGGCAGTTTGTTCTGCTCTGATGTGCCTCATGGAGTTGAATCTGAAATACTGCAGTTCATTTTTAGATATATTTAAAGTATATTGCCACCAGAGGGCATTATATCATAAGAGTTATAACCTGCAAGGATGAAGATGTGTATGTAGATGAAGAATATACTGCAAGGGTTATATTTACAATTTCTGAAGCCAAGGGAACAGCGGGTACCTGAGGCTTTAATAGTGAAGTGCAATGGAAATCACTCCAGTTCTCGCCACTTATTAATCCCTCAGCACTCTTCATGATGATACATGATGATTACGTACCATCATATATCCTGTGTTGAGTTATTAAGTGCAGATGTGTGTTCACAAAGTGCAGGACTTGCTGTTGAGAAGGATCTATTTTTTATAGTTCAGTTTTTCTTATTAGGCTTTTGGCTGGAGCTCTTACTCAGAGTCACTCAGTGCCAAAGAAGAATTTGAGTGCACACCGGTCTTCTTATTTGAAAGTTTACTAGTTTGATTTTGTTGGGTGGATTCGTTTAAAAGTTTTATGAATATAGAGCAGGCACAGAGAGTTTCACCACTGAAGCAATCAGCTGGCCTCTCAAAGAAGTGGAGTACTTTATTTTCTGTTTCCTTGAACATGCTTTTGCAATTCAATCTGTCAGCTGGTGATAGTCATGTAAGGATGCACTTCCTGACAAGTGGCCCTTTTACACCTTTCCCTTACATGTACCTTCAATCCAGTTTTCATCAACACACAACTAGATTTCTCTTTTTACCCCCAAACTGTAGAAGTTTACCATGAACATGAAAATGTAAAGGAACTCTTCAATGTTTTAAGGAAATCTGAAATGAAAGCAGAAACAATTAGTGAATTCATTGATCAGGAAATGATCGTAAATTAACCTACAACAATATCTCAAATTGATTGACTATTGGTCAGCTAAAACAAGCAATTTGAATTGAAATTGAACATTGACATTAATTTTCTAACATTTTATGAATAAAACAAAGAAAAATAATCGTGATATTCATTCACAATCTAAACAATCACTTGTTGCCACTCTGAAGTGTTAAATAAGAGGATCAAAAACACTCTCATGTCTGTGTGCAAAATATGAAGCCACAGTCAGCAGGTGATTAGCTTAGCTTAGTCCTTATGCTAAGCTATGCATGATTATGAGTATTTCTCAAAATGTCAAACTATTCCTTTAATATCACACATAAGGACAAACTAAATTACTGGAATGTGTTAGGTTGTAATGATCTACGTGGGCCCAAGGGAGGTTGTAAAGCAGCATGAAGTATTTCATTTTATGTTCTCCTGCTCTTATTGATTAAATTTTGTATTTTGTGGTGGTTGGGTCACTGTTCTTCTTTGGTTCATAGATTTTCTGCCTTTAAGAGCTTTGTCAAGATAAAATCTAAAAACTCAAGATGCATGTTGATGCAAAATGTAGAGGGGATAATGATTTGTCTTTGGCAGGATATGTTTGTTAGGCTGATCTATCAGAAAAGGAAACCTCAGAAAAATCAGAGATAAAAGAACAGACACACAGACAGAGAGCCTGAACGTATATCATAACCTATAGCTGTCAAACATATTTAAGGATTAATATAAAAAGCTTGTAAAGAAAAACAAAAAACAAAACATGATGGCTTACTCATTGCCATGGACTTTCATACAAAAATGAAATAAAAACATTAGTCATTTTTCATTCCCATCATATTCGGGCTAGACAGAAGATGTTTGCTGATGAATGATTGACAGATTGAGCTTGCTGACGTCCAAAGGCTTGTGTTCAAATGATAGACCTCCAGCCTCCACAGCACTCATCGTTCTTACAAATGGTAACTGAAAAGGACAAATTCGTCATTTCTGCTTCTGAATGTGCGGAAGTCGTAACATGGAATGATGTACAGTGATGGAAAAGAACCAACAGTATTCACTCATGTCAATGTCTATGTTGTTATATATATATTGATTATTTTGTACAGAATGTATATTGAGCATGTGCATACATTGAAATCAACTTTACTACCAATATGATACAATGCAACTTTGATGTGAATGTTTTAAGCTCTGATTTTAGTTGTCTTATCATTTTTTTTATGTCATCCCCAGACATTGATAATGAAATGAGCGGGACAGCTCACACACAGGTGCTGTTTCCAGTCAGCTTATCATGCATAGTATGATGAATAACTGTAATGTCCCAAAAGCTACCCGTTTCCTAAGCAAAATATAGAAAGGACATTATAAAGGCAGTGATATATCAGATTATTTTGTATTCTGTTCCACTCACTTTAAATTTTGGTGAAGTCAGCAGGTGCAATGTAGCTATTTCATGGAGAGTGAGTCGGTTTAAAAGCAATTTATAATCCTTCTTGGACCTCACTTTTGATTTATTTCTTCAGATTACTACAGTTTACACTGCACAAACTAGAAAAACAAACAACCTGACATTTTGACATGACCACAATAACTGTTAAAACTACATTGGTTCAAGTACAGTGTGTAATTTTACTAAGTAAGAAAACATGAGTCTGATTAGTTACATGGAGTGTGAAATTACCTTCTGTAAAAGTAAACATGGTGCATACCAACAGATATTAAAATAAAAGAAAATTTCTTATTTCAGATAAACAAATTAGAAGTCTTACCTGGTTATACAGCTTTGATCCTGTCACAGCTAAGTAAACATGAATGTGCTGCTTCCATCTCTTTAAAAAAGACAATAAGTTAAACCAATAAACCAAAACTTGTAACACTTTATTTTAACCCAACCTGTTTAGCACTTATAAGCAGTATAGGGTCAAAGAATAAATGAATAAAAGTTATGTAATTGTAAACAGATATAAAGACATTTTTAAGAGTTTATTAATATATTTGTTAACAACTTTAACTCCTTATATTTGACTGTGACTACATTGTAGTGAGTCTGAATAAAGTGTTTATATACTGCTTATAATTGCTGAGTCGAGACGTTTAAATAAAGTGTTACCTAATTATAAGAAGCCTTAGGAATCTTGTTTGTATAAAGCAAGGGCTTAATGTTATCTCTTTTAAAACATAGGTGACTTTATAAAACTGAAACTACTGCCTGAATTATTACCACATCTACAAGTTTGTTTTTCCCTCAGTGCTGATGCAGAATTGCATATTTTAGTCCAGCATCTAAACTAAGCAGCTGATGACAGTTGTTTTTGAGTCATAACCTGTCAGTATTAATAACCAGGAGCAAGTCCTTTATAATCCTTTATGGCTGCAGTCTGGTTTCATCTCACCTTGTATGGAACTGCAAAACAAAGACAATAAACCCTCTGAGAGCAAGACCCAAAGAGGCTTTAGTAACACACTCCACATTTCTTTGCACTGTTTATGACACAGACTGTGGGAAATCATAGAGTTCCTGCTTTTCTTTTCAAAAAGTATTTCTCTAAATTTCCTGCCAGACTACTACTATTAATTTGCAATTCTGGAGACTTCCACCAGTTCATGAAAATGTTTACATCTGTGAATGTCTGCTGTAGTGATGGTGCTTGAGGTGTCCTCCTTCACTTCCCCAAATCAGATTCCCAATTTCAAACAGGAGCCTTAACCAGACTGCTGCTGCTGCTGCTGGTTTTTCAAAAGCCTTTTTTCTTAATCTTTTCTTGATCGTGTGAAATACACAGTGAGGTAACACAAATTGTTTCACAGCTTCACATAAAAGGCATAAAATCCCTGGACTGGATATTCCACATGGATTCCAAACACCTTTACTGTATGTTTGACATAAGATTGACCTTTGAACTCATAGGATGATGTCATATATCCCAAAAACTGCTTCTGTTATGTGCAAACTATAACTGTGTATATTGTTTTTGTATATAAAGAATCATGGAAAAAACATCATTTTGTCATTGTGGTTTGTCATATGATCAGAATTACTTTTATCACTTAACTGAGGGTCCATAGTGCAGCAGCAGAGCCCACTGAGATGACAAGGGCAGGGGTATCAGTGGACAATTTACTAATTGGCATTGCTAATATATACTTCAGTAGAGGATTTAACACAGGAAAATTGTGTTCGCACAGAAACACTTGGTCTAGAGAGACCTACATGGTGGTCTTTACTTTCTTAATCCAAATAATGCATTTGTACATGCCAAAGTAATATGTAGAAAAGAAAATGTGACTTTCAGAGATTTCAGAGTCAGTGAAGACCACGTTACCTAATTCACTTCTCACAGACATGAAATTGGAAGAGCAAGATAACTCAGTCCCATTAAGATATTTTTAAATGCACACACCATTTCACTATTTCCTGAACTGATAAAAAAAACCACTGAGGTTATAAGGATAACTTCAAGAGAGAGAGAGAGAGCAATTAGGCAAATTAGGAAAAAATGTGGTAAAAGGAAAAAATGAAGAAAGCTTTCAGCTTTTGTCATCATCTTCCATGTGCCATGATGAGAAACTGACAGCGTAATTACGCTAAGAATGGAATTTCTCTTAAGTGAATATAAGAGCATCAGTAATGACTAATGTGGTAGTCTGTTCATACTCCTACTACACTGTCTTTTCACACCTGTGGCTCAGTTGCCTACAAAACCCCCCCAAGTCTATTTGAATCGTTATAATCATTATAAATAGGAAGTCAATAGTCGAGAGCATCTTCAGTCTGCAATATGCAAACACAGGGCTGAGAGATGAACCACATTACTCTGCTGTGCCATTAAAACTACATTTTGCTTTTTGCCACATAGATTTCCAATAAGTATTCCAGATGAATGTGTCCCATTTTGAAATCATGCTTGCCTGCACGCAGGATTTTGTGGTTTTAGAGTGCATGTCATCTTAATACACACGCTTCAAACATCTGCGAACCTCTGACCGAATGTGTATTTTTGCTTTATATTAGAGGTTTCAATGTGAATGACCATTAGAGTATCAGATTTCAGACCTATCTATTAAGCCTCAGAGTAGGAGCCTGCCAGCTTTTAGAGAGGATGTGGGCGGAATGGAGTTAGTTTTGAAAAAGAAGGTCAAGGAAATGACAACTAGAGACTGAAGGGGACACAGGACTGAGGAGGATGGCAGGATATGAGAAACAGTCAACAACATGAATCACCAGGTGGAGCCTAGGGCCAACTTTTGAGGCTTACTTTGCTAACCTGATCACTTTTGGCTGGATTTGATGGCATAACGGCGATACAGCTTGACCTTGGTGACAGGAAGTTTATGAATTGATTTGCTTGTGATGCACACCCACTTGTCAAGTTTGCAGTGCCCTTGTTCAATAAATATATATATATATTATTCTGGCAGTGGTGATAATCAGTTTTATAGACCAAAGGAGGACAGTGAGATAACTGTAGCATCTGGTGCTTGTGTCTGAAAGATGCCCTTCTGGACCACAGTGATCATAAACCTCCTGCTCTCTCTGTCTCAATCACTCACACATACACACACAGACACACAAACGCACACACTTTCACCCAAGAGCACTCACACTCCCCCCTTAAATTCTCACCTTTATCTTAAACTTTACCCTAAAATTGGCCATGGCCATATTTTTCCAACCTGAACTAAAAGTCTCTCTAGCTGTGTAACACGTGTGCGCGCACACACACACACACACACACACACACACACACACACACACTCCCCAGTTAATGAGGTTTTCCAGGCAGGATGGGAAGGCAGTTTTGTCCCCTGGCACGCTGCCTGGAGGTCTCGGCTGTAGTGCAGGTCTACTACTCAATTGGAGAAGGGTAGATATTAATCATCGGTCTAATATCCTCCACTGTTACAAAAAAGTGTGATTATCAGAGGGTTTATTTTGCCCTGTCGCACTGTTCATATTACAGTCATTCCACTTCTCAAATTACTTGCTCTTTTCACAAAAATGAGTGAATGGTTATAAAAGATTACCAATGCGAGAGAGAAGAAAACGTCTGAAAGGTGTAATTTTCTGTGCTGAGACGTTTTATGGAAATGTAAATGATTGGTAAGAACTGTGGGTGAAATCTTTTATTGCAGAAATCCAGAGAAAATGGATTTGGAAAACCAAAGGTGATCTTAAGGTGAACTTTTATTGCACAAAACTGCTTTCGAAGCTCAGACAAGAAGCTAATTTCAGTATTTTGTCATTAAGGTCTTATTCCTGTGGATTCCTGTTGCATTTAGTTACAGAAAATTATGCCAGGCACGTAATGTGCTTCTCCAGTTTTCACAGAAAATAATCATGTGTTTTTCCCTGCTGCAGAGTCATTACTTGTGTACTTTATCTTGGATGTTTTTCCTCCACTGCTAGACCTATATGAGCTGTAGAGGAGGAGAAGGAAAGATAGAGCAGAAAGCAGCAGGAAAAGGGAGGAAGTGGTCAGGATTGCAGGAGTGGGTGTAAGCTATAAAGAAAATGAGAGGGAGTGAGTTTAGTGGAGGGGAACAATGGAGATGAAGAGCTAACGCAGATAGATGGATAAAACAGGTGGGTGGCACAGAAGAGCAAAGGTAATTGGATTGCGGGAGTGTTCCTATTTGACAAGGGTGAGTGTGCTTCCTGGACCTCTCTTCACCATTTGGCAGAGCTCCTGTGTAATCAGAGGACAGAGCAGATGTGGACAACCGGCCGAACGAGACACTCACATCAGCACGAACACAGAAAAGGCCAAATGGTGATTAATAGGTGCCATTCACAGTTTAGAAATGCAAACAAGCACTAATGCCAGTGCCAGTGCTGTTTCCAGCCTTAGCGTAGCTTTTAAAGGGTCAGGTGAAGGAACAGAATGAATTGCCTCTACTATCAAGACACTGCAGGATCCTGAATGGTCGCAGAGGTGAGGTGAAAATGAGCTGCCAAGCCAGATTAGATCGATTTGGCAGAAGTGAGATTTTCAAGCGGGCTGGTACTTACTGACCTCAGCACCAGTGAGACTTAGTGCAGTTGAACTCCTTTAACTGGTGCTGAACTTTATTTCTCTGTAGGTTTCAGCTCTGGAGATAAGAAAAACAAAGTGAAATGAGGCGAGGAAAAAGTTGCACATATATACAGGAAATGTTTCTTGAGAATTGTCTAGATGCTGAAAAATCAATTTTTCTTATGACTTAAAACCTGAATTAAATGAAGTAAATATAAGCAAGCACAGGGCTTCTGTTTCTTTCTTACAACATCTATCATAAAGAGAGATCAGCCACAACATTAAAACCACCGACAAGTGAAGTGAATAACAATGATCATTTTTCCCCCATTTTTTCCTTATTTTGACATTTACCATGCTTGACCAGATCAGGATCGGGAGTTGGAGCAGGTCACATCTTGGTCTTTGTCGTGTTCTCGAGACATTCTGAGCGGTTTTTGTGGTGTGATGGGAGCATTGTCCTGCTGGGGGAGGCCCCTACCATTGGGGAGTGTTGTTGCCATTAGGGACGTTTAGGGGGGGGTGGTATGTGTCAAAGTAACATCCAGATGAATATCAGGACCCAAGGTTTCCCAGCAAAACATTGCATTGGTAACGAAATGATCAGTGGTATTCACTTCACCTGTCAGTGGTTTTAATGCTGTGGCTCATTGGTGGTATGTGTAGTGAACAGGGTGATTCAATCAATTGTCAAACCTTTTTATATTGTTCTGCCATTTTTCAGTCTTATCTCAGAGTTAGACAACACAACAGCTGCTACTGTCACACTTTAAGTTTTATGTCTTGTTTGTTTTTGTGAATTTAGATCAGTACCGCCATAACCATAGGGTTATGAAACTGATGTAGTGTCTAGCCCTAGGTATACAATTTGACTTGTTTTCTATGTGATCAGTGTACGAAAGAGTTTTTATGTCGCTGCTCTGTGAAAGTCTTTATAGTGTGTATATCTGTGTTGGCAGGCAGGACTCAATATTTATAGTCATTGTAAAGGACTCAAGAAGGAGTAAACAGGATAGGACAAGCTGTTTCAGCCACACTGGTCTTTCGTCTTTGCAGTTTGAAACCACTCAATCATTTGTGCATTAAAGATTGCATAAGAAACTTGTCACTTAATATAATAGTACAGCAATGGGCATATTTCTCATACTAAAAAAAGCCAACAATCTCTCTCACCACAGTGAATGAACAACCTTGTGATGATCAATCCTTTCTCATTTCTCCTATCAGCTGGTGAGGTTCTCTGAATACTTAACACAATAAATGTTTCCCTTTTCCCTGTCTTTAGAGAAAGCATGGTAAAAAAAAAAAATGAAGAAGAAAAAAAAAAGGTTTCTCTGAGTGCTTCACTTACAGAAGTGGGTGTTATAGTTGTACTTTACAGTTGAGCCTGTAATCAAAGAACATCCACTTGCAAGTCTAATCACCATTAAAAAAAAGGTGAGCCCATCTCCACTGATGTAACTAAAAACTGAGCAGCAGATGTCTATTTATGTGCTTGTGTCTCAGAGAGAACAAGTCAAGCAGTTTATGTGAATGTTTTATGTGTGTGTGTGACGGCACACTGACAGACCTCACATTGCTTTCTCGCCTGACTTGGCAGCACCGTCTCCACGACTCTCACAGCGAGGACAGATGGCAAGGACTTACCCTACTAAGAAACCCTCCAACACACACACGCACGCACGCGCGCACACACACACACACACACACACACACCCAGACGTGATGCACAAAACAAGAACTTCCTTGGCACCCACTGACTTGTCTCTCAATCCAATAATGAGTCATGCTTAGCATCCTCTCCCACCTAGTTCCTGTATTTGTGTGTGAATCTGGCTAGCAGTATGCTTTGATAAATCACCTGTCACCAAGTCCAACCACAGCGCCCTCCGCTCTTCTCTAGTCACTTCACTACAAACAAGAGACCCTGTGCCGACTGCAGCTTCAAACACCCTTTTCTACTTTAAACACCCTGAGGCAATTAGCATTGTAAAAACATTTTGTCATGACTAGTAGCATATTAGAGTCCTGATCAAAGGCACTGATTCAAACGTAACACAAGAATAATTCTGTTTTTTTAAACCAGTGCCACTGCTGGAGAAGTTAATTTGCACACTCTGATATCTAATTGCTATTAATTGCTTCTCAGATATGTAAATAAAAAGCACCAGACCTGCTGATTTTCAGCTCCATCAACCACAAGCATAGGATTTGAGCATCAGCCACTTCTTCAAACCATTAAGAGTGGCATACTGGTGCCTAGAAAATAGACAGTGCATCTTAAACATGTGGCGATGTAATGATTTACTTGAGAATCAGGCAAAACGAGACACAGCTGATCTGTGTGCACTCAAATGTGTGGGTGGGCAGTTGGGTACAAGTGTGTGTGTGTGTGTGTGTGTGTGTGTATGCCCAGATAAAATACATTTAGAGAGACTGTGTAGGTGGACAACAGCTTGTTGAATCTACAAGTCATTGCTGAAATGTACAGCTGTGCAGCATAAACTGTACATGCAGCTGAAAAGCTTTATACATGTACTGGAGGTTATTTATGTTCCAGCCCACAGGTTAAGATTTTCCAAAATGATCGTAAGCAGCTGGATTTTTCTTGGTTTATTGTAAAATAAATAAACCTAAGTGCAAAAAGTGAACATTATTTATTCATTTATTCCTAGTATATCATGTGATGTTTTAAGCTTTAAAAAAAAGTATGGAAGAACCACAGATGTTGAGAAATTGTTTCCTACAGTCCCAGAGTATGATACTTTAAGACTCTATTTTGAGTTTGCTTTGCTTTCTCTGTACATTGCAGCTGTAATATATATATTTTTTCTCCTCATGTACAGTACATATTTGCTGTATTATTAATTGTATCTTAATTTTTAGTGAAAACCAAATGTTTTCTTCTTCCCCTATTTTTCTTCCCCTCATGTTTTTTTTTCCTATTTACCATTTTTATTTAACATTTTTAAGGTTTACTTGTCTTTTGTTTCCTTCCTTCATCTGTGTCTCTACACACACAAAAATCAAATACATCATATCCATTCTCAATTTACTATCAATAAACTGACATCTCCTGTGCATGCATACTACTGAATCTGTGTAATTTGCTGTCTTAATGGAAGAGCAACACATTACTGAAAACACCTGAAAAAGTAAGTGGAGACACATACAACAGCAAATGCCTCCATACAGGCCATGAAAGGTCATTGAAGGATATAACGAGCAAGAGAATGATGTGAATCATATGCTACAACCTTCAGTCGCCAGATTTCAACCTAACTGAACCCCTGTGGGAGACTTTGGAGTGGCAGCGCTCCCCACCACCAGCACCACCATCAAAACAACAAATGAGGGAATGTGTTTTGAAATAATGGTGTTAATCCATATTATAGCATTACAGAGATACAGAAAATCTGCACCAAGGACCTGTTATCTGCTCATTGTGGCCCAACACTGTACCAAGTGAATTTTGTTGGCTTTACATACATTTCTCCCCTTTTTGTATGTAGTCTGGGTGCAGACTTTGTGATGAGAGGCTATTACATTAAAACAATAGCACATGAATGACTGACAGTGGCCTGCTGACTAATCTGAGCCATCCAACACAAACAAAAGCACGCAAAAGCAATAATGTGAACATGCCAACATAGAGAAAGACAAATTTTAATAAATCAAAACATATGTTTCACTTGAGAATACAGCTCAGTCAATACAAATACTTGACAGATGGTGCTGCACCATTTTGTACATATTTTCTATTATCTTCTCCAGTCAATATTCAGGCCTTGAAGCTCTTTCTTAGTCTCCTTTCTTTTACATTCATAGCTGACTTCCCTGAAAGCTGCAGGCCTGTATGGGCCAAGAAACAACATCTTTCAGTGTTCCAGATGCAACAATGTAAAAGATCTGTGTCCAGGTGTCTTCTGTTGTGTAAGTAGACCTCATCATGTCAGAGCTGGCAGGGTCACACAAGGATGTAAAGGTCTGACAATGCTGGCGGAAAATCAAGTTGGATGTCCGAGAAAAAGAAATCAAATCCTACAAAAAATATCCAGTACAAAAACACCCACAACGCATGTGATCTAAGCATCATCAGGTTTGTCTGCTGGTGGTCCACATGGCTGAAGCATCTTCTCCATCAGGTTAAAGCGGACACGTGCTTTGCTCTCATTCTCAGCGATGGAGAAGTAGTTGAGCAGATCAAAATGTCCCATGTAGGAGCAGTAAGAGTCTCGGTGCTGGTTCACCAGCCATTCCCATTTGCTGGTGTCGGCATGTCCTGTGCCGATATATTTAGACTGGAGATGCTCCAGTTGACTGTGGATGTTGTATCTGTCTGTCATTCTCGCTGATATCTAAGTCCCAGAGGCTCTAGACAGAAAAGGAGTAAAAGAATTAGAATGCAATTTGCAAGATTCATGTACAGACGGACAGGCTCTTCTCAGCCATTTCAGTCATTATATTACCATCTAAATTAAAAACTAACCGTATGTCTGGCTTATTTTTTGTTGACTACTCTCTCTGTGTTTGATTGCTTGCTGCATATAACTGTTAAATTAAATACGTCCCTCACTCCTAAATGCTTTCTAGCGCTACAAAAAACAGTTAGCATGCTAACAGCAACATGAGGCTAGCTAGCTGATGTTTGTCCCATAGAAATCTTCCCGAAGCGACTCTTTTCGCTAAATAGCTAAATATCAGATTCTTTGCGATCATAAAGCTTTTCGGATATGATACATACCTACTCGATAAAATGTAGTGTTGAAAAGCGAAGGCAGAAGGTGTAAATAATCAACAGCGCCGACCGTACTTCTTCGCAAAACGATGAAGCAATGACTTCCGGTAAGGTCTCCCTGTAAAATGTACTCGGGGGAAACAAGCTGTAACTTATTGTTCTCACTCTCAACTTTAAAAGTGTAGTAACACATTTCGGGACTCCAAGATGTAGTTTGTATATTATTTTGAAAACAAATAATCGCAAACAAGTCATTAAAAAGTAATGCTGATGTATATGATAAAAAGAGATAGAAGGAAAAAATAATCTTGAAATAAAAGAAAGTGGAATCACATTTTGAAGATGCTCGGTGTTTCATTTTGTTTTGGTCTGAGAGTGTGCCAGATTTTCATAATTACGTTTTAACTTTAGAGAGATTTTGTCTAAACAAGAAAAAAACTCTTCTATCTTTATACAGACTGCACTTTAGCCGGAAGTCTCTACTTGTCCAGATTTCTGCGGGTGGTAGGGAACAGTGTGAAACATCCCCCACCATTTAAAAACCGTTCAGAATGTTAAGAAACTGGTATCTTTAGTTCATTCTGTTAGCTTTCTTTGTAGTTCCCTTTTCTTCGATTTAATAAGTGAAGCTGAGTGTCTTCTGTGGACGCTACTCACCATGGGTGAGGTCCCTTCACGGTTTCCTGTAATTAAAGTCACTGGGCTGCATCAGCACAGCACCTGTTTGCTGTGTGCGCCCATAGGCACTCCTATAGCATATTAGCATAGCCAACTGGCCCATTCACCAGTTTCAGCACACAGTAGGTGTGGTTTTGGTTTGTTTGTTTGTTTTTTAAACACTGGAAGTACATTTAACTTCTAATTGTAAAATATTTGAATCACATCTTGAAGTATAGTTTCAGGGTTGCCAACTCAACAGTTCCAACTCCAAATCCAAATGAATGAGCAATCGTGTTAGGGTTGGTTAGCTACCCTGTTGATAGACAGCTGAATAGAGCTGTTGCTCATATTACTTGTAGCATTCTTATAGAGTACATTCATCCCCAAGGCTCTACAAAGACATAAGAAGTGCAACTGTTTCATTTGGGTTATTTGAAGGTATATCAAATAAACTGTTGGCAATAGCAGTGTCCCATGTGCTAAATATGTTTTTATAGCCAAAGCTAATTTCACAGTCTCAGTCCCCTAATGGGAACACTTTGCACAACCTGACTTTTGCACTGGTTCTTCTGTTTTTTAATTTCAATGTCATTTTTTATTATTGTTATTATTAGAGTCAACTCCTACTTGTTGTTGTTTCTCATTAGAAACAACAGTGGGCATGGGTAGAGACAGCAGCAGGAAGCAGATGGCAATAGTCACTGTAATAGCTAGTGATAGTGCTGTCCTCAGCAGATCACATCCACTGGGTTAGACTGCCTTAACATTAGAGATATGTCCATCTGGGTGGCTACATAAACCCCTCACACATAAAAAATATTGTAAATGTTTGCTGGCAAGAATGTTTGTAATATTACTGCTTTTGTTCCCACCGGAGCCACTTTGAAAGATTTACATATGCCTTTTGCTGTTTTTCTAGGCCTACATCTTCAGCTGGCAATTTGTACATGGAAAATTGATTTTGGGTTCTGCTCCCACAAGGCACACAAGGAGAAAATTGCCTGAGCATTTACAAGATAAGATACATTTGGGAAAAGGGACTGAATTTTCCATAGATGCCGGTGTTTTTATGTTCAAACTGTGATGAATATTTGCAATAATGGAACTTTATGAAAGCAGAACAAAGTAAAACAAAACAAGTTGATTTCCACTGACCTGCTGGACGCTAGGAAGTTCAAGTCATTGTAAGACGTTTATGTATAGAAAAAACATCTATCATGATATGAATTCACTTCATTTAGGTTCACCTTCACATGTGATGAAACTAAACAGCATGCCCTATTCAGTTCAGTCCCATGAGGACTGCTGTTTGTGACTATTGATTGTTTGTACCCTGTAGAAAAATGCCTGATGAGAATAACTTGATATGAGGATAACAGTGATAAGAATGGAAAGTCCACTTATCACACTGCACCATTGAAATCTACAGGGGTAGAATTCATATTTCTAATTGCACAGCCAAGCAGGAACCGCTGGGAATGGGGTCAAGGTTGCAAGACACCTTGTGACACTGTGTGACCCCAATATTCGCTTCTACCTGTGGTAGATTTGTCCTTATTTCAGTACCCAAAGGATTGCATGAGCCATAATTAGTTTCTGTTCTTTTATGGATGTGGTATAGTGCAACACACTCAGTCTTTATCTGTAAAGCAGGAACAGTAAAGAGTTCATTGTGGTCTGGGGGGATAAAGTTGGGCTGTATCTCCAGTCCCTTGGTATAAGAGAAGCTGAATGCAAAATGAGGGCAGCAAATACTTGAAAAGATGTGGGATTTGCATTAGAATGAGAATAAAGATACAGCCATATGCATGTCATTAGTCTTTCTGACATCCACTTGATAGAGGAGAAATGAGATATAAGGGGAGGAATAAGAAGTGCTGTTAATACGGCCTATTATGCGTCTCTGCTCACTTATCTCCATGTGTGTGTTTGATCGTGACCATTATTAACAGGCCTTCTCTTGAGTATCCATGACACTTCAGTCTGTAGCACTCAATATTCAAAAGTATGCATAACAAGCACTATATTTTAATTACTGGACACTGTGGAGATGCTGCTGAAAAGATGTAAGTGCAGTGCTGAAAATGGACTCTAAAATGATTGTGGCCTTTCAGACAGATTATATCTTAGTTAGACTGCAAGTCTTGGATATACAAACATTTTCCAGGTTCCATAGCTTCCTGTAATTTCCTGATACTTACCACACAGCAAAATCAAAAGTGTCAGATTTTCAGTGTTATAGAGAGTAATTTCAAGTCTAATTCAACTACAAGATAGTTATTCCTCAGACAGTGTCAGTGTTGATACAGAAAGTTAAGTGACATACTCTGCTAACAACTCTACAGGTAGCCAGTGTTATTGCCAGAGGTCCAACGTGTCTGTTTTTTCCAGCTATTGTCTTTATTTTTGACTGGACGTGACCAGACAACACTCCAATTGTGACCCAGTACTATTTATTTTAACTGGTGGTTTATACTCAATATCCCTGTTGCTTACGTAGCATTAGCTAATCAACTCGCCATGTACTGCCCATACAGTCTATAGTACTGCCTAGTTAATTGAAAAGAATAACCCTGTATCACATGTGTTGCTAAGTGAATTAATGGATCTAGTAATGTTTTGCTCATGGGGAAAATAGCAGTTAGCAGTCCACTGGTCCCTTACGACAACAGAACAGTGAGGTAACACTTTTATTTTCAAGGCGAGGACACGGTAACGGCATGTTTTGATTATTTGATTATTGATTATTGATTTGATTATTTACAGAAGTTTGTGCCCTTGGTCTGCACAGTAGTGTAGCGGTTAGCACTGTTGCCTCACAATAAGAAGGTTCTGGGTTTGGGCCCTGGGCTTTTCAGTGTGGAGTTTGCATGTTCTCCCTGTTCTCTCCAGGTACTCCAGCAGTTAAGTGGTGACTCTAAATTGCCCATAGATGTGAATGAGAGTGTGAAATGTTTGTTTGTCTCTATATGTTGGCGCTGCGATGGACTGGCGATCTTTATAGGGTGTACCCCGCCTCTCGCCCAATAAGCTCCAGCAACGAGCTCCAGCCGTTACCCTTAACTGATAAGTCGTATAGATGATGGATGGAGTTTTTAAAATACAGATGAACTCTACAAAGAGTTAAATATTGAGTTCAATTTTACATCCTCTACAGTGTTAAAAATGGCAGTAACTCTGTAGAGTGTTAAAAAAGAATATATAGATAGTGTTAACTTTTGACACTACACACTAGTGTTGTATAAATTTAACACTCACCTGTGTTGACTAGTGTTAAATTTTAACTATTGAGAGAGTTGCTGCAACTCTGTCATAGTGTGAAGTATTTAACATTTTCAAAAGTGTAGTTTTAACTCTTATGTAGTGTGGACCTATATAGACACTTTCAAAGTGTTGAATTTAACTTAAGTAACTCAACTCATGGTAAACTCCCATATCTTTCGAACCCCATGCCGGAAGTTGTGAAGGAAGCTTTCTTACAGAAACTGCTGTTTTAAACAACTGTTAAAGGACCTAAGAGAACTGTTTTCACAAGATGAGTGGTTCCCATGACCAGTAAGTTGGCCTTCATGTTTAAGAAGGATTTTCTAGCCCCAACTCACAACTGTCAGTGTTTTTTTCTCAAGGTTCTCCTATGATTTCAATACTGTAAAAAAAAAACTTTCAGCCCGACTAAGAGTGAGACCAGTGTGTGTGTCAGAGTAGCTCCACTTGTACAGAACCTTTACACATATTCCAGGAAGACTTGTCAGCAGAAGGTGCGTGGAGTGTTTCTCCGTAGGTGGTATTACAACCAGTCTGAAAAATGCATCTCACAAAGAGTTCTTAAGCAATGTACTCAAGTGTGTAACGGCCCCAAGGTCTGTGCATAGTGCTCACTGTAGGACACAGGCTACTGAGTACACTGAGGAGTTACCCAGGCCTTTATGAATGTGTGTGTGTGTGCAGATAATGTACTATATGTGTGGTACATAAGTGTATAGATTTAGTATACATTCCTCTTGTTTTGTTTTGTTTTTGCTCTCTGCCAGAAACAAAATAGATGCAGCTTTATCTCACTTTTGCAGAGCTACACCCATGGTAAAAGAATAGTCACAGGGGAATGATTATTAAACTTTGATAGCCAATCTTTTAGGGAGCAGTCTTGGGAGCTGCAAAGCAAAGCAATAGCGAGAGGAAAGGGTAATGAAATCAGGTGGATGGATGGGAATATTACCTGACTGGATGGCTCCTGTGCCCCACAGTCCTGCTGAGTGATGGCTTAGTAAAAATGGAGTCAGCAATACGTCCAGTGATTTAAACCAACTGTCTAAGACTGGAGCCCATTCCCAACTACCAGGCTTCAGAGGTGGATAGAGAGAAGAAGTGGAAAAAAAAAGTAACTACACCCCGTTGTGTTGTTATAGTGATGGCTCATTGGTTGATGGACAAACCGCAGGCAGCTCATTGGTTAGCTGACAAACTGGCTGGCTTTTGCTGGGTGGATGGTTTATTGAGCGGACAAAGTAATGAGGTGGATGGCAGGTTTGTAGGACCTGGTGGGTGTCTGTCCCCCTCATTTGCTTACTGAAACATTAGCTCGACCAACTGTTTGGTTCTTTTTTCTGCCTTTAATTCCTGTCTGTTTTCTTGGGACAATCCACGACTTTCATTCCCCCGGCCCCCTCCACACCACACCTGAGATTCCCCCTACGGCGTACGCCTCCCGTCCTCCTGATGTGCAGTGAACCACGCCAGCAGAAATGCAATGTTCCTCTCAGTTAGATGATGAGAGCCAGTTAGCCATCCATCTAGGTGTGAAATAGCCTCAGGAAACTACTGCTCTATGACAGCGCAGAGTTGCTGTGATATCGAGGCCTTCAGGACTTAAATCGGATTTGGCACGGCACTGAACACACAATCTCCCTCCTCTTAGCCCCTGCTGTTTCGGGGGTTTCATAAAGGATTTATGTTCATTTGTTGTTAAAAACTCATTACTTTCTCCATTGATCACATGCTATGATCAGTCAAGAATCTGTTTACTATGGGCTTTGGTTATGACCTGTGCAAAGCCACTTGTAGCAGCAGCAAAGAAAAAACAAGTTTCCTTGGAGCCCTGAGAGCGGAACAGAAATGTACAATATGAAGCAGATAAGTAAGATCCAGAGCACTGCATGACTTTCAATGAATAGGAATCACATTTCCTGAAAGTGCAGATGCAGCATGTAATCTTATTATTTAGGCCATGGTTGTTGTATTATGTCATTGTGCAAGCTATACGACATTCAAACCTTTTAAAAACATGAGTTCTGGATGTACAAAATGTGCATCTTTAATCAGTGATATCTGATCATGAATACAGTCAGCATGTGTGCAGAATAACTGCACCTGCATTATAATATGATGATTAATCTTAATCTCATTCAATTAAGAGAAGGCAGTAAAAGAATGTGCACAGGTCAGTACCTGCCCCCGGTACCTAAATAGCACATTAAGATTTCTTACAGGAGAAACCACCCCACATTATTATATTTCTGTTTTTTTTTTTTTTTTTAACAACAAAATATTCTTCAGTAGTCTCATACAGATCCAGATTTTTCTCCTCAAGACAAAAACTTGGCCTTTGAGATATGAGGTCATTAAACTTAGGTTTGGTTGATTAACTTTGGTTTTCGCTGATTAGCTTTCCGTACAGACGAGGGCAGCTCCACAGCATCAGGTCTGTACGAGAGCAAATTTCCACAGGAAGAGGGCACATTCAAAGCCACTTGATAAAAATTGCTATGACAGGATTAATCATGCTGCCAGCTTCAATAAAACGATGCCCGGTTCCACGACAGCACCATACATGACAAGACAAAGTGGATGGCATGTATGCAGACAATACATGCCGCACAGCCACACACTTCTCAGACTACGCAGATGAAGTGAATCATGCACACCGCACATGTATGCACACACACTCTTGATCACGTGGAAACACAAAGAATCCACAGTGACCTCGCAGGTTGTCTTTTTGAATATGTTTGTATTTCAGACAAAATTGGAAGTGAGAAATTCTGGCTCAAACTTTCCTCAGTGTTTAGAAATGGCCTCTTTTGTGAATCACATCTTTTCACTGCAATCAAACAAAACCAATCCCAGTGTGAAAAAATACAAAGGTGTGGGAACAGGCTTCCGTCTGTTTTAATGCCCTCTTTCACTTCCCCTCAACACTTACTAATGGGTAGCACTTCATGTCAGGCAAGAGGCACCTTGCTGAGTGAGAGGGCATGGTCAGAGGTGAAATGGTAAAGGGGTAAAAATGAAACACACCTGCCCTTAAGCAGGCCTAATAATTGAGGGTAAAACATGATTTAAAGTACTCATAACAGAGAGAAAAAGAAAGAGAAAATTCAGAGTTGCTAAACTAAATATGTAGAGTATTATTTGATTTTCCATTACCCATTGTCCAAAGAAAATAATGTAAGATTACATGAGTGCACATAATTTCTCCCTAATTTCCTTAGCCCTTGAAGTCCACTTGAATTTTCAGAGCAGTTTTCAGGGGATTTCCCACAGGGGAAAGGGTTAGTACTCGTTAAGCTGCACAGGTGTGCGTGAGTACCCATTACACCTTCCTCACAGACACAGTGAACACTTCAGTTGTGTAGGTTAAGGTGTACTAGCTCCAGGGGCCTGGTTCAGAGCCATCATTAACGTCATTAGTTACACCTGGCTTTCACAGCACTGAGTCAAAATTTCCACTGTGACATCTCAAGCTACAGCCAAACACGTAGACACACGTGATAGGGTGATAGTCCACATTTCCTCATGATTCAATTTCATTGTTTGTTATTTGTGATCCCCATCTCTAAGTGAACAGAGAAGACAACCTGCGCTTTGTCTCAGGTTGAGAATGGATGACATATGTATTTGAAAAAAGGACAGACCACAGTGCAGAAGATGCTTTATTCAGATGCAAGAAAAAGGCATTCAGTGATATTTAGAATTACATTTCATCCCATAGACAAAGCACTGATGACGCACTGAACAGTAAAATTATATGTACTGTGTTACAGCTTTTCCTTCATAAAGAAATTATCGTCTGTACATTAGATTAAAAGAAATGCCATTTCAAGACTAAAACACAAGTTAAGTCATAATTGAGTTGTAAATCATGTAAATGAGCAAATGATCGAAATAAAGAGACTATAATGGCGATGCATCAGATTCATTTTATTTAAATTTACCTTCAAGAGTTTATTCTGTATGGTGCACCAAGTGTGGCCTGCAGCAAAAATATATTACATTAATACCAATGTCACCTTTTGTGGTAGACAATGTATGTTGCAGGTAGTGATTGGCTGACATGTTTTCACTTCTGGGCCTGCTGTAGCTGTATTCACTCACTGCTACATAAAGCTGATAACTTTGTAAGTTGAGTTGATGTAGCCTACAGCTTCAAATTTTGGAAAGAAAATGGAGAATATTGTTTTAATACCACTTGATACAGACACATCACATAATTGTGCCTGCACTCATGTGTCCCAGAAGGTGCCATATACTGAAAAACTTACAATACTCACTACATTTAAAGGTCTTCACCTGTACATACTGAAGGACAAAAAATACTTCAGAATGCCTCAAATTCATTCCATAGCATGGCAGATGACATTTGGTTCCTCAGCATTTACTGTATTTGTTCACATGATGTGTTTTCTGACTTATAAATATACTATACATTTTGTCACAGTAAACACTTTGTGCATGAAATGCAGCATGCTGCACACTGATGGCCCATACAGACAAATCTGATGATTTGACCACATTTTACTTTTTTCCCTGCCTTTGTAGCCGGTGGTCTGACCAAGAATAATAATAGGCTACTTTATATTTTTTTGTGATGAAGATGGACTGACTGCATGTATGGCATAACATCATTCTAGATCAATTTTCAGTCAAAAAAACAAAATGACAAAAAACTAAATATGTGAAATAGTCTATTAAGTTGAACTCTGTACACATTTTCAGACCCACAATTTAAGGTTTTACACACAGTTTTCTGATTAATATACACCTCTTCAGTAAACAAGGCAGATTCAGTGTGATAAAATTTATATTTAGAAGCACAATGACGTGCTGGTCCACCATCATCATCGGAAATCATTTTCTGACAATTTCATGATGTCATGTTCATAAAAAAGCAACACAATACTTACAGTATTTTACATGGGAGATTAATACAATCATTTTCATCTTTACAGATCTTTAGAAAAAAAAAAATACTGGTACACAGAATATCGAGTACAGCTACTAGAAAGGCAACTGGCAAGTGTAGCATACAGCACAACACGTAAGCACAAGCAATTCTAAAGATTACAACAGATGTACAATCCTGCTTGGCTTACTTGTTAAGTACTTGAGCGGAGAGGTGACTCCATTTAAGCCCATACCTGGTGTAATGGCTGTTAAGCTGTTGTTAATCATACACTGGTTGTGCCATTATGTTCGTATGCCGCAACAGCATGCTCTGTGCGCTGTGCAAACAGGCTGATGTGTCTTCTTTGCTGGTTTGGAGGTCCTGCACTTCAGCACAATGACCCAGACTGAAAAACACAACTAGTTTTTCTTCTGTACATTCAGAAAATTGTCAGCAGAGAGAACATACAGTGCTCTACTGTATGTTTATGTAATGGTCCAGCAACAGGGTAGGAAATGTCTTTACAGAGGCAAAATAGAATGGAAAGGAAAGGAAAGGATGAAGTCAGAGAGAGTAATTAATGACAACGAAGAGTTAGGCAGGTCGAGAAGAGAGAGCACAGTTGAACACCGGTCAATCTTCCTGAAGTGGCCAAAACCAGCATGGTGCTATCCCAATCAATCAGTGGAGAACAGTGTTAATAAGATTAAGACGGACAGGGGATGAAAAGCACAGCTGGTGCCGTGAATGACTTTATAGAACACCTCTTGTCCAGAAGTGTCTTCATGTGGTGAGAGGGCTGCACAGCCTTTGAGCTTTCAGTAACACAAGTCCAAAATCCACATTTCCTACAACTTAACACTGCCCTCTTACATGCAAACAATTTAAAAAAAAAAAAGAAAGCAGAGGAGAAGAGGAGGAAGAGTGACAGACTGGCATGGAAGCATATGAAATCAGCAAACATGGAACAATTAATTGATCTTTTTAGTTTTTTTACAACCGAATTTGTGATAAGATGAGGGTTAGGACAGGAGGCTTAGATCAATGAGGCAGTAAAGGCAGAACAATATATTAAACATATTAGTGGCTTTTATAGATCTGTTTAAACATCTGTCTGTGTTAATTGTACATATTATTCTGTCTGTATAGTCTACACTGTAATGATAGTAATAATAATGAAAACTTACTTACTCTGAAAACTTTAGTTTTAGTAGCATTAATGCACAATTTAGTGCATTAATGCTACTTCTTCAATTGGGAGGATAAGGTATAGTAATGATTCTTTGTTTCTGTTTAGTCTAACTTCTAGTCTAACCCGTGTGTCCATTTCTGTAAAGCCTTGCACAGCCATGCAGTTAGTAACAGTTAGGCTGGTTGGGAGGTAAATGACCTGACCTGATAGAGCGCTATAGTTAAGCTTGCAACACACTGTCAAAATGGTCTGTGCTATAGAGTCTGAGCCATGTCCTGGGTTGTTTGTGTGATGCGTGGTTTGTGTGTGTGTGTGCATGTATGTGTGGTCAGAGCCCTGTGGTGACCTGCGTGACCTCAGAGTTGAGATCGTCGTTGGCAACGCCGCCACAACAGCGAGAGTCCACCGACGACCCCTCCAAGGCTAGTCATACCTACAGAGAGAAGAGTTACAAGAGGTGAAAGTATGTTTATCTTACTTCATATACTGTATATTTATATGTACTTTTACATGACTGTCTACCCACAGTCACATACTGTACCTAAAATAAGTAAAAAATAAAAAAAATGTTTGGTAGCTACAACCAGCAGCTGATTAGCTTAGCTTAGCATAAAGACTGGAAACAGGGGGAAAACAGCTAACTTGGTTATGTCTACCAGTAAAGAGTTAAATTCCTTTAAACAGATACTGCTAAGTAGACACACAGACTACCAACTACCTGTTGATTAGATCTTTCTCCTGTGTTTCCACTGTTGTGTTCGCGCTGTGGGAGCTTGCGGCTAGTGGCTCCGGTCCGGGACGAGTTCTGCATCTCCAGCACAGAGGGACTTGGGGTACAGAACTCACGGAAACAACGCTTGAAGTTCTCATCCAGGTAGCCATAGAGAACTGGGTTCAGACTACTGCAGCGGGCAAACACAAGGTCACAATCAGCTTCTCCCTAAACTCAGCAACATTATTTTCACCTTTATATTGAGTGTAATGTGCGGTGTGAAAGCTACAAGTCAACTCAGATCACTGTATAAAAGAGTGTGCGTGATCAAAAAGTCAATACCAGTTTGCTCTTATGAGTAAAAGACATCATTTTTCTTATAATGTCCTAAAAGAAAAATTTAGGGAAACAATAACTGGCTAATTGTCAGCAACATTACTTAAGAAATTAATTAAATGATTTGTCTGAATTGTTTTGCCTGATTGTTTAGGACTAATAGTTTAAGTACTACAGTAAATCTGTTTGTGGCTACTGCTAGGTGCGTACCTGTTGGTGTAACCCAGCGCAATGCAGAAATGCCAGGTGATAGTCTGCAGCGTGGAGCTGGGGATGTTGATCAGAGCCGTGATGATAACAAAGATGTGAATGGGCGTCCAGCAGACGATGAAGACGGCGACCACCACCAGGACCATGCGGGTGATGCGGCGCAGGTTCCTGTCCTTCTCCTGTGTGTGAGGGAGGCAGGTGGTTTGGTGGTGACAGTATTGGTGAAAGGAGGAAGAAGAACAAAGAGAAAAGCAGGAGAGGGGGTGAGGTAGATAATAATGGTGGATATAGGAGAGATGGGAGTCGGGGATAAGAAAAGGAAGGAAAAGTGTGGGTGGGGAAGGTGGAGGAGGAAAGGAAAACGACAGATGAATTAGAAAGTGTATAAAGAAGGACGAGAGAACAGTGGGGAGAAGATTGTTGGGCGGGGGTGTGGGGGATAAAGGGAAGTGAATCAAGAGGCAGAGAGTAGAGAAAAAGGATGATGGAAGGGAAGAAAAGTGGTTGAAAAATGTGCAGTGGTGGTTGAAAAGCAATGAGTAAGAACAAATTGTTTCTACAGTCACTTTGATTTTCCATTTACTGTATACACACCTATCAGCCACAACATTAAAACCAGTTACTGGTGTGGCTGTACTACTCTGTGGCTGATCAATGTGTATCCGCATTTGAATGTGCATATGTTGCAGCCAGTGTTTGGACAATCTTCTCATGTACCAAGTGTAAATTATTGTTGCTGGGTCATTTCTTTCACCTTCTACTGCAGTTAATTAAAACTGGGCTTAAGGTGATTTTCCCTAATTGCTTTCTCATGATATGCACAAAATTTGAATTCTAAATCTCCCATTCCCATATAATGAAAAAGCTGTATCAAATGTAGATTTTTTTTTTTTTTTTTTTTAAAAAGGTTCATCTTTGTAAAAGAAAAAGAAAAAGAGTTTTCTTAACCTGGGAGCCCGACAGCATGCGCACGCTCTTGAGCCGCAGGATCATGAGGCCGTAGCAGACGGTGATGATGAGCACGGGCATGATGAAGGCAAAGATGAACACACAGATCTTCAGCAGGGTGTCCCAGTACCAGGAGGGGTGGGGGAAAATTAGCTTGCAGTCGACAATACTATTAGCTGTGCAGGTAAAGAGAAGTGTGTTTATTTAATCTGGTCGTACACAAGGCAACCAATAGGCTAATAGTATATATTTTCATTGCTGTGTCATTCAAATGTGTCAATGTTTTCCTTGATGTTTGTGTTTGTGAGTGTTTGTGTCCAACTGATGAACTTTACTGCAATATTCACTCTTGTTGTAGGTCTCCAACAACTCCTGAGAGAAATATCTGCTGCAATTTCTTCACCAGCTAGTTGCTTTTTTTTCTGCCTGTTGCCCTGGCTACCCAGGGCACAATGTTCCTGGTTCAGGTCTGCGCATTTGTTTTCTGTCACTCCCCATCTCTCTCCCTTTATTTCCTGTCATCTGTTTACCGTTCAAATGTCTAATAAAGACACAAAACACCCCCAAAGGCACCACGGCTATGCTGCTACCACCAGTGCAGTGCTTATTAAAGGGTACTTATTATAAATGTATTTGGTGTGTTCATGCAGCCTGTGTTAACAGGGTTTGGGGCTGTGTGTATTTAAATCGATTGAGATGTTTTTTATTTCAAATTAAAATGATGCACTGGATATTGATGTGTATGTATCAGAATTTCCTTTTGTTGTTGATTAATGTGTCTGACATACAGTTGTTAGAAATACATTATTAATTGATGAATCTATCACTGTCAAGCAACACAAGGGAGGTCTATGTGTTTTTTATGAGATCTCACCATAAGCGTGGAGCTAAAGCTTCATTATTGTCTCTCCTCCAAATAATGTGTAATCACACACAGTCTTATGTTGCAAAATGATGACTAAATGTAATCTTGTTCTTTAGTACAATTACACAGAAAAACTCTTCTGGGTTGTCTCCTATAATGGAGCCTGCTGGAGTACATAATTGCTTCTAAAAGCTGGAATGCAGACAATGAACAGAGCATGTTTTTGTCCTGTTTTTCTGTTTGTATTTATGCTGTTAGACCATAGACCAAGGACTAAGGAAGACATGAACGCTTTTCACCTCCTCGTTCAGTTTTTTTTAAGGTTGGTCAAATGCCACTTTTTGAGCTCATCACTTTCTCTGCTCAATTCCATCTATTGTGGTTATCATACAGATATACAGTATGTCTAATTCTAAATCACATACTCAGTGTTTAGAGGTCTTCTATCTAACATCCAAACATAATTCCTCCATTTATAGTAAAAGCATTCAAGTATTTGGACAGTCGTACTCAGCAATTATCAGGAATAATGGTGCAAGTGTATGTTCGTGCTTACAAGTGACAGCGGTGGAGGCCATGAACATAACAGGCAACCCGATGGCCGAAGAGAGGATCCAGTTGCAGACATTGACGATCTTGGCGTTGCGTGGTGTCCTGAAGTCAAGCGCTTTGACTGGGTGGCACACGGCGACGTAGCGGTCGATGCTCATGGTGGTGAGTGTGAAGATGGAGGTGAACATGTTGTAGTAGTCAATGGACATCACCATCTTACACAGTATGTCCCCAAACGGCCAGGTCCCCATCAGGTAGTTGACGCTTTGGAACGGCAGTGTGCTAGTGACCAGGGCGTCAGCCAGGGCAAGGTTAAAAATGTAGATGTTGGTAGCTGTCTTCATTTTAGTGTACCTGCACAGAAAAGCACAGGTTTTTTAAGAGAAGATCTTGGGCACTGATTCAAGAAAAAAAAAAAAAAGGGGGTGGGGGGGGGTAGAGGAGAGTAGATTCAGTTCATCCGGTGAGTTTGAAGTGTTCTCATCTTCAAATAAAAGTCTTCGATTAGAGCTCACTTCAGAAGTCTGTGCCTCTCCTCTGATTCCAATCATCCAGTCATATTAAGATAAACACAACTTCCTGCAAAATGTATTCTTAAATGAAATGGCATTTTGAAACCATCTTCCTTTGCTCCTTACCACATAATGGGATTTTGATACCATTACCGCATTTCAGATAAACTGAAGGATTAAGTGTTTCTTTATGAGATGAGAAAATTCGCCCATCTTTAAAGCTAAATAAGCCACTCTCTAAATCCAGTGGATTATAGGAAAAATGCATTGTGACCAAGCAGAAAACTAGATTGTTCTTTGCTCATGAAAAGCTGAGTATCAATATGGAAAATTACTTTAATTAATTCACGTATATGTGTGTTTTGGCAATGAATATTGCAAAACAAAGAAATGTGTGTTCATTTTTACTTTTATTTTGATGGCGGTAACATCGATGAAGACCTCCTCTCTGACTTTAATCAATCACCTTTGTACTGAAGGGACAAAGAGGTCCACGCTCAAATAAAGCTGCCTCTCAGTCAGTAGCTTTTCATCATCTGAATGAAGGGTGATCAAAGGATGTCAAAGTTTGTCCTTCTTTTTATAGTAGATTGCAAAAATGTCATTTTCAATCAGTATGGTGGAAAATTGAAGAAATGATAAAAGGTAGCTCAAAGAATACAGAGGATAGTGGAGTGTTTAGAAAACAGACGAAAGGTCGTGGATCCATTAGCACAGAGGGAAGAGGATGGAACGCAGACGATTGAAATGGCTCAACTGTTTAGAGCTCTTGTCAGAAATGAAATATACTATGTTTAATGTTTGCTGAGGGTGAAGCTGGATCCCATCAAAAAATCTAAAATGATTTATTTTGGATGACATGACCAAAAGACCCAACTGAAATGTTTACGAAACAACAATCATAGTTGATTTCACTCTTATAATGACCACACATTTCTAAGTAGCATCCGGTGTTGAAAAGGAAAATGTAGGAAAATTCTATTAATGTGTATTTCTGGATGAAAATGCAGTGAAAAGTTCAGCAACAGCCTGCAGCTTGAGACCACATCTCAATATTTGACAAAGTCAGAGTGAAGTACGGCATTTTAATCAAGCTCCATTCATTTTTTATAGTGTTAAATGTGAGAAGGATTTCTACTGCTGGGTCCCAGTGGGCCCAATGAGGTCAATATGCCTGTGAGCTATTACAGAGCTCCAGAGAGTGGCATTACACAGTAAAGAGCTAATCAACCCCAATAATGAAACTATAATGAACCCACCCAGGAATTTTGCCTGTGAGAGACACTTTAAACCTCTTTCCACTTTATAGTTATTTTCACTGTATAAGGTGATAATTGATATCATTCTCTTATTTGTTCATTTAATATGAACTACATGAGTCAGCTGGTTAACTTAGCATGGCATAAAGACTGGAAACAGGGTAAAACAGCTTCATCTGGCTCTCTCAAAAGGTGACTAAATTTTCCTACCTGTGCTTCTAAAGCTCACCAATTAACACATTATATCTCATTTGATGAATGCTCCAAAACCAAAGTGCAAAATATCTCATATTGATGGGAGTAGAATCAATCTTCTCATCAAAATTTCTGCCAGAAAGAGAATGAACATATTTCCCAAAATGTGTAACTAGCCCTGTAATTTTATTTCTAAAGCACAGCAGTCATTGTACTGGTGTTGCACTATTCCACTTAAACACTACTTAGACACATCCCCCTTGTAATGATATTTAATTAATCTAGACTCACAAAGTGACAATGATACATTACACCCACTGGCTTTCAGTTTATTAAACCCAAACTGTCACTCTACCACTGAGGTAATTTACTTCTGTTTTGTTCTAGCTCTCTCCTCAACAATCCCAAATCCTCTTAACTACCAGCGATGACAGTTAGTTCATTAAATTCTGATTAACTTTAACACTGACAGCTTAGTGTGTTTGTCATTACAGGCTTTATTTGCACGGGGACCGATGAGACACCTAGAGATGCAGTAAAAGCCGTCACCCTACGCTGAAGACTGTGCCGGAGCTGGAGGTAATTTCCACCATCCCCTTATTGACTTAGAGTCTGTCTACAGATGATAGCTTGTGGCTGAGGACTGGATGATAACTCATGTTTCTCCAGTGTGTTCTCCATCTGAACCTATGTACAGCGAGCAGCATGGAGGTGAATGGCCTCATCTAAATTAACCTAATGAGGTGTTATATTGATTTTCTGGCTATAATTTATTCTTCGCCCTTGAGGTTTTGTCACACTGATCATTCATTGACAATATGTTTCTATTACATAATACATTTATTATTATTATTATTTATTAGATTTCTTTAACAAAATGCTTTTGCTGTTCAAAACGAGTGTCTATGAGTTTTACTTGGAATTGAGAGGTCAGATTAAGTGAAATGGCCAAGACTCTGAGGTGTATTTCATTCTTTGACTCCTCTTTGATATTTTGAGGGAAATGTCATTTTGCAGCTGCTGCTTCAATTATGTTTAATGGCAACGGTTTCTAAATCAAGGGATGGAAGCCTTAGGGAAGTGATCACATGATTTTCATACAGGAGAGTATGAGCCTTGACTTGTGTGTGGTTAGCACTTTGGTACACAGGTAAGTAAACACATTCTGTCTAGTGCTTCAAGCAAGTGTTGACTTTTCCAGTATTTAACCCAGACCACGATTTCTCCCTCACATTAACCAAACATTGTGCGAGCCAAAATATAACCATTAAAATTTTAATGAAGCCAAGCAAATTAAAGATATGTTGTTAGTGAACACTGAAGATATGCTCTGTAACAAAAAAAAGTAATTAAGGTGGCATTGAGTTTCTTTTTTTTCTGTTGTGAATTAGTTGTATATTACTATTATTGTAATCGGAATTTCAAGGAGACAGGGCTTCTTGTGCATAAAATGATTTTTTCCCTGAAAACAGTTACGCACCAGCAGGTACTTCATCAAATTTAAAAGACTTTCATGAGCTGTGCATAGCATGGATGACTATTGTGTTATTTTAATTGACAAAATACTTACAAAATTGATATTCACTGATGAAATCAAACACATTAATATTTTATAAGGGGTAAAATTAATTTTTATCCCAGCAGCAATCATTTGATAAATATCATTCATAAAGAAGACACAGATCTCCAGGGAAAGTTTCTCATTTAGGAACGCAACTCTGACAAGAAAATTAAAGCTCTGTTCACCCCATGTAAGATAAAAACACTATGTAATTTCAAGGCAATAAACAAACAACAAGTAATATTTCATTTACAGCAAACCATCAGCCTATTATTGAGTGGAAGAGGAAGCGACAGTGAAGCCACAGTGAGACATTTTCAGACATGAGTAACCATCTGAAAAGATTAAATCTTCATTATGTTGCTCCTGTGAGCAAACAAGACCTGACAACCGATATTGTTCCATCTGGCTCTAAACTATCTGGACTTGTTTTTTTCTTGGACCACTGGAGCCACAGAGGTGGCAGATAGATGTGCAGTAATGGACCTTAAAATCATCCAAAACACTCCTTCCATTGAAATCATGTATAATTCATGTCTTTCCATCAACCCATTAGATGTGGTTCCCACCTGGGGAAGGAGAGAAACTTATAATTGCTCCTGTTTCTCATCTGATCATAGTTCACATTTTCTTCAGTGTGTAAAAACAGATTTGATTATGACAGTAAATTGTCCCTGAGGCCATTCTGACCAGAAACAGATTCTACAAAGTCATCACACATGCTTCTAGTCAAAAATGAAACTTTCAGCCTAATCTCAGTGGCTGTCCACAAGGATGCATTATTCAAACACACAAATCATTTGACACATATGCAGATACACAACTGTGTTAATTTCCTCATTCAAATACATTTCCATAAAAAGGCTCTTGAATGAGTAGGACAGCTGAGGATTTGCTGTTTTCATATTCTGTAATAATTCTATAATATACATGAACTCATCAGTTTAATGTGACTATTTTGGCAGAATTATAGTCATGAGAAAATACTTAGATTTTACCCCAGCACTGATTTAAGACCCAAATAATCTTATATGTGTGATAAATAATTGAAAAGGAAATCACAATAACCTCTAGGCTGGCTCCTTTATGAGTATCGTTTGTTGCTGAAACAAACGATACTCTGTACAAACACAGATGCAAGTTTTTAATTGGTCATTATTCTTTTGAATGAGAACTGTTTTCCTGTTTTGGGCCCTTGCAGAGAGTGTCCACCCCTAAAATACTATAGGTGGTTTGTTAGGTGACCTCTACCTGGCAGTAGTAATTATGATGGGAGCAAGGGAAGTGAAGTTAGGTGATGTAGTATATTGAGCAGGTTGGGGTGGAGGGATGGGTTGACAAAACACACTTTCACACAGGAGACCACTGTTTATTTCCCATTCTAAACCATGAACATGTAGTCCTGTATGCCTCATTGAGGTCATATCAGAGTAGTGGGCTGTTCTAGGTTGTAGGACTTGTTGCTTTTGTGACTTTGATCAAAAGGAAAATTCTATTGCCAAAATATTTAGACCTTGTAATCAGCTAGTTTACATGGATTTTTTTTTTTTTTTTTTTTTAAAGTCTGCTATGTTGGTCTGTCTGGAGGTTTTTCTGCAAGAACCCAAACCATCTAAAAGTAAATGTTTAATAATAACAATAAGCTATTCGAATCGTAAAACTTGCTGCCATCAAACACAGATATGGCAAGACAAAAGAGGGACTTATAGCTTAGTTTAAGTAACAAGTAACGGGACTTTGGCACAGCATTGCTCTGAGCTAAATGCTAATGTTAGCATGCAAACATGCTCAAAATAATAATGTGAACATGTTGATTTGCTATGATAGATTTGCCGATTGAGGAATACAAAGTCAGGGGATCACCAAAGCTGTTAGAATTAATCCTCAATGGAAAAAAACAGTATCTGTACCAGATTTCATAGTAGATTTTATAAGGATAAAGGAAAACTTTGACCTGCTGTTGGCACTGGAGGAAAGGTAATGGAATCACCAAAGTCATTAGAAGCAAGCCATCCAAAAGTTCTCAAGATATTTCAGTCTGGATCAAAGTGGTGGACCACAAGACTGATGCTGCTGTTCCTAAAGCATTGCTGCTAGTATGGCTTTAAAAAATGAAAAAAATGGGAGAGAGAATGAAAATGTGGACAGCATGAATGTGTTACACTCACAAAATAAGCCATTCTCTTTCTCATATTTCATCCAATTGACTGTGTATGATTGGACATGTATCTTAACATTTTAATTATGATCAGAAAGATCTCTTCAACAATATTCACATACATGTTTAGGTACAAAACCTCTCCACCGATACCTGTATGTGTGTAATTGGGATGAATCCAGGTGAACCCCAGCTGCTAAATAACAAAGCCTCTACATTCGCCCAGTCATTCCTGGCTTGCAAATACGAGCCTTGTTTTGTTTTCTGGTTCGATTAAACAAACACTGAGACGGTGGCTGACGTGTGCACACATGGGACCACCAGGCAGGAGAGAAACTGCAGTCTGCCCACACAGCATGTCCCTGGTTCATGAAAATGGCACACGGCATGGAGCCGCTCAAATGTGCTTGAATGTTAATTGGTCAATAACCGTCTGTTTTCACATGTGAGGATCATGCTTCACCATGGCAACAACTGTGACCAGGCATTGGAGAATTATATGGCAGGCATGATTATAGTAACATAAGAAGAACATAATGAACCATCTCTGATCGTGAACATTTGTTGTAAACTTCCTTGGTTTTAATGTTTCTCCATGGATGGATTAACAGCTCAGATTTAATGAGGCAGCAACAAGAGAAGCCTTTTATTTCTTTGCTGCCAAACATTACATCATCTGCAGGCTAGAAAATGCATGCGGCATGTAGAATATGTGTTGTGATGTTCTGAAGGTCTGGTTGAACATTTGTGCGTTTGTTTGTTTTTCTTTATTTATATGTTCTTTCATTCCTTTTAGCTGATGCTGTCTAATGGGTTTAACATCAGCCAGTGAATACTATCTCAACACTTGTATAATTTAGTGGCAACAGCTTCTAAGAATTTCAAATCTCAGTATCTAATAACAAGCCTCAGTCAGCTTAGTTCAATTTAGTCAATGGCACTGTAATAAAACATAAAAGAAGAATGTTTGAGAAATCACTTTTAATTCTGTAAGATAGAAAAAACACAAGCATTTATGAAAATAAAATTGGTTGATTAGGATTTATCATAGTTTACAGCTACTGATTTGCTCACTGCCAGTTAGCTGGTTAGTTTCTGTTGCCCTTGGGTGTTCAAATTGATAATTCAAAAGACTAATAACTGGACATTTGAAAATACAATATAAGTACCAGTATGTGCTTTATTTTTGGAACAAGCCTGCAGTGAATCAACATACTTGTCACCGTATTTCAACAAACGTCTAAATGAAACCTACACATTTGGGGTCAACCGTTTGGAACAGAAGCTCTAGTTCTAGTTACACAGCAAGCTAAACATAATTCATCATTAGGCAGCAAATCTGGCCAGTGTGTAGCCTTGTGTATGATTCATGGGGTACTGCTGGGTGTAGATAAACCATCAAGTCCTGGTTACAGAAACAGAGGCTGCTCATGTGAACAGACATCTGTATGCTTCTGGCTCTGACCAATAACATTGTCCATGCACACTGTGAGGAGCATGATGGATTAGGGCACACGGGGTGTGACTGTGTGTGTGTCTGACTGCTGGGCATGTGTTTTCTGTGGTGAGCAATGGTGGGAAGCTGAAATTTGTCTGTGCAGTGACTGCCTGTATGTGGTACTGATGTTTAAATTCTCTATCATTGTATATGGAACTTGATATCAAGATACTGATGTATACATGATATAGTACATTTACAAAGTAGACTTGACTGATTCAACTGATGAATACCCAACAAATTAAGATATGCCAATACACTGATGTTCACATAAAATCCAATATTGCCAGGAAACAGAGATAATAAGACTAGTCATCATGGTACAACAGTGTATAAGTTTATACTGCCTTACTGTATGTATTGTGCAATATGTCAATCCCATAACGGTTGAAATATTTCAGTTTTCAGTTTAGTGAAAAATATGGATATGTATGGATCGACATCGAGTCCATTATGCCATGAATCTGAGTCAGCTCTGGGTTCTGTTGTATCTGCTGTGAATCCAGGCTGACTACAGCTGCTGTGGACGGTCTCAAGAGGATCATTCAAGTTTAATTTAATTTGATTTTAAAGGCACTAAAGGTGACTTCTAAGGTATATCATTGAGGCTGAAGTAATTTATGCTCTATTTACAGTATAGTAATAAAATGCTTAATAAAATATACATCACAGCTCTTGACTGTTAAAAATATACTGATCTTTATACCATAGAATGATTCGTCTTCAGAGCCATAAAGAATCTGAAGATGTTAAAAAAAAACACCTCTGTGTTAAAGTCAGACAGTAGGTTTATTCTCTTTCTTGATGCATTGAACTGAGAAGAAGAGAAAGGTACAATAATAACATAGTTGTCTCAGGTCTTGACACTCTGGAAAATCATTTCAGTAAATGGCAGTCATTAGGTAAGTACCGCTGGGAACTTGCTGCAGCACGAACAGATCCCTGCATAGCCTTAAACATTGACAAATGGGCCCGCACACAGTGTCAGTGGCTGACAGACACTGAGATATGGTATTGATTCTGACACTGATATGAAGGCACTTAGAGGTGTCTTATATGCATCGTGATGACACTTAAGACTGCTCAGACTGCTCAGAGCCTGAAGCAACAAAGGGCTAATATTTGGAAAGCAATCAGCTGAAAAGATAATGATGAAAAATTAAAAATGTATTATGCAATTTTTTTTCATTAACACTGAATCAAATTATCCACACTTGCTAGGGTTGCAACAATAAGTTCCTCTATCTACAGCTCTATGTAGATTTTAGCTTTGTCAGACATAATACGCTGGTGTACCAAGCCTTTGTCATCATGGTAATTATAGCACAATTAAGGTTGTGGAATGGCCACATTTTGGTTCGATTTAGGCCCAAAAACTAAAAAAGACTGTAACTACAATGTTGTTACCTCATTAAATGGAGGACTTCCTGGCTACTAACAGGTGGACAGAAAGGTGATGCCCATGTTGTTCTATTTGCTCAAGTTGTGAACAATAGGTTTGTAGTTGCTCGCCAACATTTTCCTTTTGGAATCTTCCTGCTGTCTGTGGTTAAAAAATATTATCACAGCTTTATGAGGAGAGACAGATGATTAAAAAAAAGAAATAAATAAAAAAAATCAGAAAAATGTATCCAAAGAAGCATCTCAAATCTCACCTGCAGCATAATTTGCTTGGTTGCTCTCCATCTGTACACTCAGGATATTGGAAACATACAAACTAGTGAATATGTTGGTTCCAGTGGAGGTTCAGGGAGGTCAATAGGATGACATCTATTTTTTATCAAAGGCTATGCTTCAACATTTGACCTTACAGTAGTGGATCCTCAGTTAAAATAGAAATAAAGCTAGGATTAAAAGCACATAAAATATATTTACAAAGAATAAAGAAGGGTTCCTGTGGCACCATGTTGAGTGACAGGCAATGAATTCTCATTAAGGTCTGAAATTCATTTTTAGAGAAATTGGATTTTTGGATGAGATATTGAGATATGAGATATTTGGATTTTCAGTTATCAAACAGTACCATGTTGTCATAGACATTCTCAATAGATGATTATTAATACCACCCAGAACCCTTGGTTTGGAGCATTTAATGATTGATAACTTTATCACACTCTATTTAAGCAAAGCAATTACAGGTCACAGTCACAGGCACAAAGCAGGAGGTCATGTGTGCAAGCTCAGTGAGAGCGTTGCCATGCACACCTTCTATTTTGATTCATGTAAGTACCAGTGATGTGTGCAAAAGCAGTGGCTGAAGTGGAACAAAAATAGGAGGTTGCACTGATTAATTATTATCCTCTAAGCCAAAAATACTCAAGTAACAGGCAAAGTCTTACACTGTAACTGTAAACAAAGTTAGTTGTATTGTTTTGTTGTAGTGAATATGAGTACCCCCTCTCATACTACATCCTGTCTTTTCAGGTCTTTGGCCCATGCCCAGTTAGACTTTCCTATCTCCACTGCTCTGATTTATTTCACCCCTAAGCTCAACACAGAGAGCAGAGAGACAAACAGAAATCGAAACATATGTCAGACAAATCTGCTGATAAAACTAATAGACTTAACTGATTAAAAAAAAAACAAAACAAACAGAGGAGTGTGTGTTTGCATAAGACCTTTATGCATTCATGTGTATAACATTTGTGTGGTTGTATGTGTGTGTGTGGGTCATCAGTACTGAAACTGACTGAGGCTGCCTGGATGCAGGTTAGCAACACACATTTCTTGAGCCATAACAGATAATCTGCTGTTACCTGCATGCATACCGAACAACAGATGTGTAAAAACACAAAATAAATAGTATCATAGTACCAAAAGTGGTAGGAAGATATTATAAGAGACTTCCTGGATCTCAGAGAGTTTTCCTTTTTCAAAACCATCATTAGAGTGCTCCTGTCTATCACCTGAAATCTTTGACAGGTTGTACAGATTTGCCTTTTGTTTCAGTTTCAACACTTGATATATAATCAGTGTTTTAAATGCATCCCTGACCAAATCAGCACACTTCAATCTCTGACAGCTGTAGCACTTCTGGTTTACCCACATCAAAGACACTTTTTTAGATGGATGGTGGGAAGCCACTGAGGGATTGTGTTTGCTTCGCTGGACTTGTGACTCCTACAGGTTGGTCAGGGATGTGGGATCTGAGAGGGAAGAATGAATCTCAGTATCATCATGAAATCATCATGTAATAGTAGAGTTCTGATATCTGATACGAGCCCAACTGGTCCTGACAAACTAGGACATGTTAAGACATCACATTTCTACAGTCAATAAATATAAATTGTGTGTCCTGGTCATAGTTCAGTTATAAAATTGTATAACTCATCACATAGCATTTCTCCTAAGCAGAGGTTGTACTAGTGTCTGGCTCAAGGGCAGGGGTGTTGCTTGGCACAAAGCTCTACTGAGGCACAGGCCCCCCACCGCTAATCCATTCACCCCCCCACCCCACCCCATTCAACATTCAACACTGAAGCTAAGGGCATCAGAGCAGTGAAAAGAAAGGAGTTGTGCTGCCCTGTGTTTCCATTACCAATAGCTTTGTAGTGGGTAATAGGTAAGTAACGTAGGTAAATTTAGGTAATTTTGAGCCACTGACCCTATGACAAACTGTCTTGGGTCCACTTACTTTGCTATGCAATTTGTTTTAAGTAGACATGCAATCCCCAGTGGGAAGACAGGAAGAGACAGAGTATAGCTAAGGCCTTTCATTAGCACAGTGAGTTAATGTCAGAAATGGATTCAATGGAGCATAAATATATGAAGCCTTAAAAAGTTCTTAAAAACACCATGATACCATATGAGTTCTGTGTCTGAGCTGAACACATACAGATTTTCTTTATTTTTCATAAATCCACAGCAAGGTTGTGAGAATTGTTATTCCTCTCTGCATCCTTTGCAGATCCACCACGTGATCATTGATCTCCTGATTGGCCTGACTGAAATTGATTCAAGGATATCAATATTCATGGACACACAAAGGCAATCCCAAGAAGGGTGGAATCCTAGCAGATATGTAATTAATCTACACACACAACACAACCCTCCTCCACTATACTAAACTACTACTAACCTTGAGTACAGCAGCAGTGTGATGGACTACCTACTTCAAGCAAATTTCATGTCCCTGAAAGCTGATTGTCATATTGTAGAGAAATCAATTTAAACCAAGGACCAAATCAATAAAAAAAAGTACTACCCTTGAGAAGGTTGACAGCAATAACATAAAATATTCTTAATTTGTATTTAATTAACACCCAAAACAATCAGATAAAATGGCTGAGATTGTTCCCACATTCTAGATGCACTGAAAATTACCTAATATCAATGTTTTGCTAATTATTTGTAGGGATTAGAAAAAATAAAGACCCATAAATGAATTTTTTAAGACATTATTCACCCTTACAATGAAAACCACAATCCAAACTTGGCCTAGTTAAGAAATGGGATTACATATTATCACAATGACATAAATCACATAAACTGCATGTATTCAACAACCCCTGTATTGTGTTCTGATCATGGGTTTAACAATTGCTGCCCACTTCATCATGATTTACTGCCATAATGGTTTTCCATCTGCGGAAATATGACAAAAAAGAACTAGGGAACCAATTTAGGCCAAACCCAGATCCGCTGTGATGCTGGCATTGGAAACAGGGCCCTCAAGAAGAGTTTATTAGCGTGTTGCTTAGAAACACTGTTGTGAGTGTACTGAAGATCTGCTGGAAAGGGATTCTCTGAGTCCTTGGCCCCTGTCTTAAATCCACATTTAGTAAGTGCAACTGGTGCATGCAGCAGTGAAAAGGTTTGGCAGCTCTCAAACAGCAATGAGTTTCAATTCAGATGAGATCATTGGTTGACTTGTGTCGTTTGCTCACCCTTTGTAACAATAAGCCTTTTTTGTGGTAAATCACTTTTTCAAAAAGATAAAAGGACATACACGAGGCTTCATACAGCTACAAGTAGGGGGGTGGGTGTTGATTTTGAGAGCCAATCTCCAATGCTGTCGGTTCTCTGAAATGCCAGACGTGACGAAGAAAGACATGTTTAACAGTACATGTCACATGGTATAAAGAGCAGAATCAGGGTAAGCAAGTGAGTCACTTTGTAACTGACAGATGGACAAAAGAGCCCAAGAGCTCCCATATATCTTCAAGTAGAGAAGGAGATAAAATCTTTTGTTCCCTCCTCTTTAGTTAATCATCTTTCCTTCATTCTCTCTCCAGCTTTCCCGATGTGAAAAATAATGACCTTTTCTTTTTTCCTTGACATCTCTTGAGTCTCCACAGCTAAGGTCTGTCAAATTCTGAAGGTTTTACAACCTTGGTCGTGAGTGATCATTCCCACTATTCTATTGTTTTTTTTTTATTCCAAGTCATTCTTTCTTTTGCTCCGTTCAACAGAGCAACTCCTGTTCAATCCTGACTGACATTGCTCTAATCCTCCAGCAGTGTCCAGCGGTGTTAAAAAGGCCATTACTCATAGACACAGGAAGGACAGTCTAATTACCTCTCTGCACTCTCTACCCATAATTGTCTCTGTAACAATAAATTAGACGGTGTATCATTCTGTTGTGCACAAATTCACATATTTAGTAACAGCAGCATACAAGAACTCCTTTCTCAAACAGTGAGCTGTCAAACTGGTAATGATCATGATGGTTTAAATTCAGGCAGCTTTGTGGCAAATACACAAGTCAAATAGTTAATCTTAATTACGAGCTGACAGTTTTATTTTTGCTAGGGCAGAGGTTAGGTCCTGAATACATTTTTCTTGACTCATTTAGTGCCAAGTGAGATTGTTGGTGCTCTAAAACAAAAAAAAAGTAATTACAGCAGTTCTTGAGCTGTCCTCTTGGTTAACGCCAGGAAAGGTCGTAGTACACAATAGCAGCATGTTCAGGGCTATACAGCGGTTACAAAACTGACGTCAGAGTGCAAAGTTTCAGATGTTTACAGGATGTGAAGAGGAAAGAGCAGGATGTATGAAGTGCTGCGCACTATGCTCAAACGCACACAGAGGAATGCAGCTGAACATCTCCTACTGGTCCAGTCAGTTTACCTTCAAAGCTCTTCTGTGTATACCTGAAAAAATCCATATGCTTGTGGCTCCAGCATAATCCGTCTCAGGCGCTACATGTGAACAACCACATGAGCACATCTGTCATGCATGAGGATGTTCATGAATACACATAAAAGGTATCTAGACTTAAGTAACCAGGACTTATTTGCAGTCATCAAAGAGAGGATTTATAAATGAAGTCAGTGCTCACAGGGGCTGATCTGTATGCATTTTTTCTTGGTTGAAAAAAAATACATACATGCATACCCAGTGACAAATTTGTGTTAATGAGAGGGAAGCCATTCTCTTTCATCCCACTCAACTCACCTCCTGATAACTGTAGTTGGTAATTATTAAAAAACAAATGTCTATGAAACAATTCTGCAAATTTAAATAAATTGCCTAGTAAGTAATTTTTTTAAAGGAGGTGTTCATTTTTGTTTTGTTTTTTTTCCAAGCCCATCTTAGAACAATAATGGCATGCCCACACGTACATTGAAAGGGTCACTGTTTGCTGTTATCATTCCTCCAGTTTATACTGGCCTTAAAAAGATCCCTTTCTCAGTGACTTCAGCCAAACCTAATATGAGGCTTGTGTGGTCTGAGTTGCATTTGCTTACCTGAACAGTGTTGTCTGACTGAGGGAAAGACAAAGAAGAAAGACATCCACGTGATTTGTCTCGACTCAGCCTATTGAAGCACAATTTAATGTTGAAAGTGAGGACTGTGGATTTCATCCCCCATCACTTACATTCAAATCACTTTGGGAATCAGCCAGTAATGAAACAATTACAGCAACTATTAACTCTTTCAATGTACATAAAGGTCATCACTTGAACAATGTGAACCTATCCTTCAAAGTCACAAATATCTTACCTCTTTGGATTGTCTGAAAGCACTAAAGATTATTTTCTAAAAGGCTTTACCCTGGCTGCCAGGTGTCGACAGCGCATCAAAAGACTACAGGTTAGTTGTTTGAAACTCAGCTCAAAATCCCGTTGTTTGTCATGTAAGGCAGTGGGGGAGCTACAAGAAACCCATTAGAGAGGAACATTAGTGAGGATCCAGGCATTAGTCTTGTGAACCAGATTGCGTTGACTCTTTATCATAACATCATATTTCATGTGACTGGGTTCACACTCTCACATAAACAGCACAGACAACGATGTTTAGAAGTTCCTTTGATACCAGAGAGCAGGGTCATAGGAAATTTGCCGTATGTGAAGCGGCAACAGAATTGCAGAAGGTCAAAATTTGTTGTACTGCTACATCACAGCACAACGTAACAGCAGTTTAGTGCATCCAGGTCAGCGGGCACAGATGTTCAATAGCCTCTTAAACTAAAGTATCCAAAGTTTTAGAAACGCTTGGCTGCTCAATGTGACCAAATGCACACAGCGGCTCCTCTGGCTGGATGAGGGTGGGGGGTTGGAGGAGACAGGGGTTCAGGGAGGTGGTGGAATCATTTTGCACTCATCGCACTCGAAACGCCTCCCAGTGTTTCCATGGTAACAGCAAGCACTCTGCACTGGCAGCATATTCCTTGTGGATCCCAATGGTTTCTGTTCAACCGCAATTGATTTTTCCTATCGAGCGTGCAGATCTCTGGTCGTGTTTGTTTGCTCACAAGAAGTTTGCGGATGTTAAGTGTGGGGCAAGCAGGTGAGGGGCGAAGAGACAGCAAACGGACGGAGAGATAAAGACTGAAAGAGAAGCAGTTTATGGCTTTAAGGTCATCATTACTCAGACAGTGAGGGGAGGAAAAACATCCTTCATCCACTGCTGTCTCTATTTAATCTGGTAAAATTGCATTCAAGGCCATGACTGTAAAGCAGGGACGGAGATTTCAAGACTACATTTCCATTTTCAAGTAAATATCCACTGTGTGTCATTAGCTAAATGGCTGTTCTCTCTCGTTCTGCCAACAGAGCGAGAAAAGACCAAGAGACAGGCAGAGATGGAGAGAATGACAAAGAGGCTGATGAATGTTAATGAGCCTGATGGATTGTGGTTCTTGGAGGAATGAGATACATCCTTTACCTTACTCCCAAATTCCCTTAAAATCTCATTAGTCGAGCTCAAAAAGTTACAGAAACCTGCAGAACTTTTCTCAGTCACAAACACACTGACAACTTGAGTACGTACATACTCCTGGTTGTCTGTCAGCATCAGGCCCGATGCCCATCTCATTACTGTGGAGAGAGAGCAGTGGGACAGGCGGGCCATCCTAAATCTGTACCCAGGAAACAGCCAAGGATGTGAGAGTCACGCCCTTCACCACCTATCATCAGCTTTGCAGACAAACTACTTCATAATGCAAGCCTGTATACTGGCTCATACATCATAACCACTGTTGTACCCTTGCCAGACAGATGCAGACATCATGAAAATGATGCTGGTTCCTAAACTATATTTCAAAAGGTGATTTAGATCTCATCTGCCCAGTGCTCTCCTTTCTTTTTCTGCTTCATTGTGTTGATGTGGAAGTGCCAGGGGCCAGATCTGTGGAAAGCAATTTGGGGTAGAAAACATACGGCAGAGACGCAGAAAACATCCTGTAAAGATGCGCGCATCCTTTAGCAAAACAGAACTATTTTGGGTAGCACTCAGACTGAAGGGGATGATGTGTGCAGTCTGGCAAATGAGCATTCACTTGATACTTCATCTGCCCTGGAAACAGCGGAGAAGTGAGGAGAATTAAGGGTGAAACAAAGTAATGATATAACATGTTACAGCTGTAATAGAGGAGTACATCCAAATAGAGAAGCCTGCACCTCATTTTACAGTCTAATTCCTCTGATAAAGTGGTGTCATTTCAGTCTCAAAGCCATTAAAGCGCCTGTCTGACAAGTTCAGCACAGCAAATTCTCCGCTCGGCCACTCTTCACCAACTCCATCAGACCAATGAAGTGGATAATTGCAAGGTGGAAAAATGAGGATGGACCACCCTCACCTTTATCTCCATTTTTCTCACTCCTTAACTTTCTCATTGCTCACCATCAATCTTTCTCCACTCACGTCCAGCTCCTTTCCAAGTCCATTTCTAACCTCTCCTTTTCTCATTTCCTTCTCCACTCTCCCTCTTGCTCTCTTTCTCTCTCTAGCTATCTTCTCCACCCACTTCTCCACTTCTCTATCACCTGAAAGAGCCTCATCCAGATGGAACATAAATGTCAGATTTTCATGTGTAATTAAAAGCCATAGTGAAATCCACCTCAGAGGGCAAGATAACATTAACACAATAGGTTATTTTCAGAGTAACTGCAATTGAAGTTAACACAAAAGTGGCTTTATATTCTAATCAATTCCATCAATGAGTCAATGTCAGTTTTGCTAAGAACAATATGGACATATGAAAAGAGAAATGCCCAGCCTTTTTGAGACTTTTGTCCCCTGTAATAGTCTTCAGTCGGTTGGTACCTCTGAGTTTCTAAAATACCCCTTTCTTTCATTTGTGGACCCATAATGTATTATTAAGCCTTACCTTTTGTGACAGGTGATTAAAGGGAGTAAAAGCTCTTTCTGTGATGAGATCTCTGAGAGGTCTGACATTTGTTTGAAACAAAGTTTGAAATATTATTTAATGAGATGCCAACATGTTGGCTGAGCGAACAGATCCGGCATGAAAGCAGCCCAAGATTTGTGTAGGATGAGCCAGCAGTGGAAAGCACACGTTGGAGCATTTAGCTTAAGTCTGTGAGTTTCAGAGACAGAGAAAGGCTCCCTGGTCTCCTCACCTTTTTGTCTAAAATCAGCAGTGCTGAGGCCAAGTTTGTTGGGCTAACTTTCAGGACACCAACTGTGTTGCCAGTTGCTTGTTTTAAGCGCATTTCCAAAACTATTGAAGGCAACTCATCAAATTTACATGACTCTTAGGGATAAAAACAGCCATATACGAGGGAGGAGAGGACATTGATGTGAAGACAGCAGCATGCTGCATTATGTTTATGTTTAGCAGACTCAACGTGCTGCATTTTGTCACATTGCTGCAATTTACCAGTTCAGTTCTGGCACTGTGGATGAAACAGACCGACATGAACAGGGGTACACGCTTTGGCCTTTACATACATATTATTCCTCTGTTGTTTAGAACATTGGCTGTTGCTTTCCTCTCCATCCCCTCGCTCGCCTTTTCTTTTTCTTTTTTGCGCGCTGGAGCCACTCGCTGCGAGGCTGGAGGCATTTTACGCACGAACTGCAGCTGAGCTGTCAGCGCTGTCAACACTGTATTCACATGGTCTCACTCGGCCTCGTAAACACATACACACGTACTGAGACACACGCACGCACGCACGCGGGCGCACACATACACTTTAATGCCCAATATGGTTAATACAGCAACAGGTTATGAGTCCTCACTTGTAGTTTAGGTTAGAAAAGGATGGGTAGCTTAAAAAAGTGTAAAAGGCCTGATTATGCGCAACACAGCTGATAAAGCACATCCACACACACCCGTGAGTACTTTACTGTCTTACCTGACGATGATGTACATGACCAGGACGTTTCCAACCAGCCCCACCACGCACACTATGGAGTAGAGAGCGGTGATAACAATCGCTATGATAACCGGGTTGGCGTCGTCGTCCATGCTGCCGATCACTCCTTGGTCCCCGTCGCACCGCACCTCCGCGTAGCTCGCGCTGTTGTTACCGTCGGTGAAGTTCCGACAGAAGCTGCTGCCGTTGTTGTAAAGCGCGGCGAGACGGCTCCGGTATTCCGCGTCCGAGCCGTTGCTGGCGCTCTCCATGGTCTTCGCTTGCAGTAGGACAAACGCGCGCGCGTCTTTATGCCTTCTCCCCTATTCAGGTGTCCGTCGGCGGACTATGGTGCCTGAAGATGATGGTGATGTTGATGTTGATGCCCCGCCGGGTGCTTGCTTGTCAGCCGTTTGCTCGGAGAAGCACCTGCGTTTCAGATCGCGGGACGGACCGCGAAATCTCGCCGTGTTGAAGAATGTGTCAGCGTGTGATGTAGTGAGGGTTAACGCCAGCCCTGCGCGAGACTCAGTTTACTGACGACCCTCGAGCGGCACAGCGAGCCTGCACGGGACAGAAGCGACGGCGTGAAAATTAATTACTTCACTCCCTTTCTTCCTTCCTCCCTACGCTCCTTCCTTTCTCTCTCTTTACCTTCCTCCCCTCTTCCCTACACTCCCATCCCCCCTTTGTCATCTTGCTTCATTTCTTCCTTCTTCTTTCCTTCCTTTTCTCTCCCCTTCATTTTCTCCTTTCCATCTTTTCTTCCTTTCTTGGTCATTTTTCTTCTTTCATCACATCTTTGTTCATCCCTTCATTCCTTCCTTTTCTCTCCTTATTACTTTACTTTCTTGTTTCCCCTCCTATACTCTACCTCCTTTCTACCTCTCCTTCCCTCTGTCCTTTCATCATCTCTTTTATCTCACATTTCCTTTCTTGTTTCCCTCCTTCCTTCTTCCCTGAACTTGCACCCCCTTTCTTTCATCTGTTTATCCCTTCCTTCTGTCCTCCTTTTGTTTTCTCATCTCCTTCCTTTCTTCCTTCCTTCTTTCCTCCCTTTTCTCTTCTCCTCCCTCCCTTCCATCCTTCCTTCCTCCCCTCTTTCTTTCTTTCCCCCTCCTGTCTTGTACTTCCCCCCCTTTCCTTATCATTTTTGTTTATTTCTTCCTTAGCTTCATTTTCTCTTCCCCTTTCTTTTTCTTCCAGCCATCCTTCTGCCCTTGATCCTTTCCTTTTTAAACTTCCTTCACTTCTTTTTTCATCCCTTTCTTCTCCCCTTTGCTCTTTTCTCTTAATCTTTCCTTCATGCTTTTTCTTCTTTCCTTCCACACTCCATACAAAATGACAATGCCCAGGACGTATACTCTATCATTTACATTATAACTTATTATCACTTACAAAATAACCAGCAATACAGTGATGATACAAAAGAATGTAAAACCTGTTGGGTAAGTAAACACCATGACAGCAACAAGTAGCCTCAGTAAATCTGAGGACAGTAATGGGTGGTGAGGAGGAGTCCAGGGATTATCTGTCAAGTTGTCCATGCATGTACGTGTAACACTTTGTAGAGCCTCCACAGTTCTGATTCCTGTTTTTCTGTGCTGTATTCTAATGAGTGAAGCCGAGCGAGGGAACGCAGCGCGGTGTAATCCAATAGGGATTGATTTTAATCAAGATAATGTCCCTGCTTGTCTCATTACAGTTGCAGAGAGGCACGAAATGGGCAAAGATCATTTACTAAAAGTGCCGGAGGCCCGTTTGGAGGAAAACTGTTCAACACAAGCATTACTAGTGCTCAATGTCATCGTTGTAAGTTTGTTTTTTTTGCAGTCGTTTTGATCAACAAAACCCACACAATTAAAAAAGTCAGCTAATTATATCAGGGAGAATAGAGAGAGCTTTCTTGCGGCTCATAAGGAGAGAGAATTTTATCACTTTAAGTGCACAGAGACCAAACAGCCAACACCAGGGTTTCTTTTAGTTGGGTTGTGATGATACTTTACTTCTGCTGCCCTGCTGTTTGGTTCTCACATAAAAAAATATTGCCTTTCAGTTCTGAGTTTGATATCACACTGAGTAGGTTTACATCTGTGGCCCAAATGTTTTCCTTAGGCATATGCTTGAGTAAGGTCAACCTCCCAGCTCGGCTGTGTTTTGTGCTGATAGGTATATGATTCACTGGTGTGAGTCTTTGTTAACACGAGCAGGGCACCGATGGTTGTTAATATTTGAAGGATACATTTGTTTTTATTTTTCACATCTATACAAGAGGGAATTTTTAAAAAGTTTAATTTGTCTAACTTCTGCATATAAACTTTAACTGATGCTTTAGGATGCATTTTTACACTACCAGTAAGAACTGTGGAGTTTGTCCCTTTGCGTTTTATGTCGGAGTCACTTTAGGAAAGAACACGGCTGCAGTTGCTTTTCAGGAAAAATAAGGTCGTGGCTTCAGTAATGTTTCTGGGAATTTGGGGGTTTTAGCAACCTCAGGGGAGCTTACAACCTACAGTTAAAAACTCCCAATGTTAAGGCCAAATTAAAATGTTTTTTCCATCAGAATAGCATGAAGAAGACTTTAAACATGTGAACCTGTGGTAACACTTTATAGGACCATTTTAAATGGAAGTTTTATGGAAAAAGCTATGTGATCTAGTACTAAATTAAGGGAAAATAAAAACAGCTTAAAAACAGCTCTGAGTTACTTTAGTATTCCAAGATTTATTGTGGCTTACTTATATTTTCAATATGTGCTCTGGGATTATTTAGTTCTTACCTCATTTTCACTCATGACTACAGAGATAAGTGCTTTAAAGAGAGAAAAGCTGTTGATGCTGGATGTGTTGGAAAAGTAAAATTCACACTCTTTGTAATATCATTGTTATTCCTCTGAAACACTGCCACCACATTTGTGTATCTCGGGTGAAGTAGGGGCTTTGTACTGTTGCCATGGTGAGGATGATCATTCCATCTCAGAGAGGCAACACCTTTGCAGCCTCCACAGGTGGTCATTAACCCTGCAGTTACAGCATATTGGATCTGTTTCTTTTAGTGACTATAAACATAAAATTCACAGTGCCTCACCTTGCCTGTGCAAATAGAATATGAAGGTGTAGAATCAAAATGATTCGATTTTTTCTTTTTTGAAAAGAAAAGAAAAAGACTGCATGTCTTAAGGGGGGTTAAGACAGAATGCAAAGAAAGTGAGACACTTATCCCCTGGTTGTTTACGGGTTTAAGGTGCTGATCATGAAATGTATCGTGTAAAGTCACAGTTTATAGACTTATAGATTGTGAACTACAGGGATCGTCGCGGGACCCATACTGAAACAGACTGGCAGAAAACCTACCAGAGCCTTCATTAAAACATTTTTTAAATTGCAAACAAACCTGAAACAAAGCAAACAAACTGAAGGCTTCACCTAAGGACATAAGGATAATTTATGATGAAAACATCATAAACATCATAATTCTATCACTTTTGTTTGGGGTTTGACGCTTTTAAAATTTTCAAATAAGAGTAATGAATGGGAACATGCATTCATTCACATTTTCTTTTGCTGATTTTTTGGAAATTTAGTTTAAATTTGTAGCAGATTTGGCTGGAAACTCCACTGGCAGCAGCACAATACACCTACCATTAAACAAGCAACTGCATTCAAAGAGTAAAACATTTTCCCTGGCACTTCAAAGTGCACACTCTTCACCTCACCCTAAAAGAAACACATTTTCTGCTGTGATAACTTTTATGCACAACAATAAGTAAATCATTAAACCCGTCAACAGTACTGGAAAATATTCAGCGAGGCACAGCCGTCCTGTGACTGGTGTCTGTTACCAAACACAGAAACAGACACATGCATCACTGCTTTAACAGAAATATTCTCCTAATGGCCTCACAGTGTTTTCTTGTCATAGATCTCCTTACTCAGACTCAAATCTATTTATACAAGACAAATATTTATTCATTCTATCTGGCTGTACCTATTTGTCATAGTGTATTTGATGAAATATGTTTCATCTGGGGAGCTTTATGTAACCATCTTAAGGCATGAGGCATGTGAATCAGAGCACTGCATGGTTTCTGTGATGTTATCGCAAGTGAGCGTTTTTTTTTTGCATCCAGAACAAAGGCTCAATTTGAATCATGTTTGTTCTGAGCGACTACAAAGCATCACAATGGATGCTTAGACGGTGGATAATTTTCCTTTTATGTCAGGAACAGGACAGACAACAGGCAAGACAAAGAACAAACAATTTCAGCTCAAATGACAATTAGCTGCATTTGTCTGCTATTTAAAAAAAAGGTCTGGTGCACAGCACAGCACTTGATATCTGAACTTCTGAAATAGCAGATCTCACACTGTGAAAAGCGCAGATTTATTGTGGATGTCAAGAGGAACATTGAAAAATGTGACTGAATCTGAAACCTAGACAAAGACTGAGAGGAACAATGGTCACAAGTTAATAACACAAATGAGGGGTGTGAGTTTGGGCATTAGTAAAGTGATGACTACTACTTAAAATCACATTTAGTCTCACTGACAGAGACCTGCTCTAGAATATGACATAATGATAATGTTCCATCTGTATCTTTACCACAGAGGGCACTCTTTTTACTACCTTATCTTTCTATGATGTTCAATTCTGGCATCATTTTAGGAGTATAAATTGAAATATAAATCAATATAAGTAAGGAATGTTTTACCCTAAAAAATGCAGAGACAACACTATTGCCAGACAAGAACCTCAGTGTTTGATGATTCTGCTAAACCCTGGATTACATTCTGTGCCAACCACTTTACATTTCTGGCTTTCTACAATATCTGTGCAGTTAAGGTTAGGTAAATCACATTTATGACTAATGCAATATGGTAAACTGTGCTGGCAGAAGAGATTGTAGTATTTTCTTGTCAGGCTGTGGCACCAACAAGCGATACCCCAGCCGCATTCAGCCTGTATGCAAAACCCAGGGCAAAAAAGTAACAAAGCTGCTCGCTGCTGCTTATAAAGGTTACTGCAGTGAGTGCACAGTAATAACTGATGGAGTGCCAGATGATTATTAGCATTTTTATCAGCTCCTCGCTTCTCTCATCTGGAGAATGACAGCTGGACAACAACACAACAAAAGATTTTAGAGATTTTTGCTGAGTCACTCAAACCCCCGCAACCGCAGTGAAGACCATGCTTTTGTGAATGTGATATACTCAGTGCATAAAGGGTTTGACAAATACTAACAATTGCAGCTTACATTAATTAGGACCCATTTTTGTAGTCCTGTTTGCAGCTTTAATTTTGATTACATCAAAATTAAGTCCCTTTTTATGAAGTATAATTTTTTTTTTTCACCAACTTTCACACAGAAGAAGGGTATAAGACAGTATAAGAAAACAAGGAGACACATAAAAAAGAGGAGAGAGAACGAATATACAGTTGATCCCCCCACCCACCTCTCTTTCCACACTGCAATTATCTACAGTCACAGTCTATCATTCAGACACATCTTACAAACAGTGTAAGACTGAATCAGATGCTGCTCAGGGTAAAAAGCATTCATAGACATAATCAACTTTTTCCTAAAATTAAAAGATTGTTAAAAGAGTAAATTGTCTTCAAATTCAGGCAAATTTTTTTTTTAACAGTTGATTTCCATTAAAGTAATAACAATTAATAGTGTAGCATTATAGACCTGTCATGCTCTACTACAGTAGCTCTTAGCGCATTGAAGATAAGCATTTTCTTTAAAAATTAGCAATTCCCATGATATTAAAATCCTTTTGGAAGTCTCTGTCTGTCTTTGTCTCTTAGCCTCGGGCTGCTCTTACTACCTCCTCCCCTCCTTCAACAGATTTATGGATCGTCACTTTGATGGAATAAATTACACTCTTCAGAGAGGAGGGTGACAAAACTTTTTGACACTGATAGTCACTGAAGATAAAGTATGTGACAAGCGTTATGAGTAAGGCTTTGACAGCGTAATGTGAACAGTAAAAGGAGAGGATGTTGAATGCTAAGTAATAAATCAAGGGATGTTATATTTCATCTAAATGGCTCCTAGAAAATAAACAAAATATGACAGCTAAGCCAAATAATTGATTTAGGCTTCATGTTTGGTGTTGCTCACTGAATACATGTTATGTTCAACCCCCTATACCTCCAGTTTTTGCACCACCATTCTCAATAACAGCCTCGCAGACCGTTTTTACCAAATGTAAACCTAATGTTATTCATAATACTCCTGCATTTCCTGTGATCATGGTGTATGTTAAAGTCATATGTAGGAATACCTCCTCTGCAATTCCTCCAACAAATGACACACAGGTACTTATTTTTTTCCCCAGGGGGAAGCCGAATACATCGGCCTGTATAGAGTCTTTGTCTTTCTGTGGAGTAAATATTGTCAAACAAAGCGGGAATAGCCGGAGGAGCAAACCACAGGTCACATGTTGCTCTTCCTCCCCTTTCCATCAATGTAGTTCTTCCAGGAATATTGAAGCAAGACAGCGTTCGTCACTGTTCTCCTCTTCGCTCCTCTTCAGCTCAGTTCATAAACTATTCACTTCAATAGAGTTTCATTCATTTGCAGTTCCAGTCTGTTCGTCTCAGTTTACCACAGTTTAATTCTGCTATGTTCAATTCAGCTCACTTTAGCTACAGAAATCTCAGCTATATTTACAAAGATTATTAAGACTTAAAGCTGCACGAATCAATACTTTTATCTTAACAGTGAATCAAATCACATCAAAAGGGTTGCTCATAGCGACGGAGAATTAGCATCCCTCAGCTGTACAGAGCCTTTTAGCATCTTTCAGCTTGTTGCTTTGAATTTACAGCTCATAACTTTACTGTCTTACTTCACTGTCACCACTCTCAACAACCTTGTTTGGTGTGTATTACTGTAGAAAAAGTGAAAAACAAAATGTTCCACTTCATTCTTTTTTTGAAATGGGGTTACTTTTTGTTTACATCTGGATCACAGAGGGCACCTTTAAAAGTATAGTGCTCTCACAGCCAATGAATGAATGGATGTAATCTAATGAATCTGATGGGAGGTTATGATACTATTCACCCTGCATCGTTCCTTTGAGTACACCTTGAGGTCAGATCCTTCCTGTCTCAAAACAAATGAAGACACACGACCATAGCCGAGAGGCTGCGAAATGCAAAATGTGTGTTTTGACATAAGACCGTGATTTAGAGCTTCCCTTCTAAATTACACAATATATATATATATATATATATATATATATTATATATATATATATATATATATATATATAACAATCCAGGGAGAGGTGGTCACCTTGAAGTTACTTGCTGTGAGTTATGGTTTGCTTTTTCATTAAACTGCACATACTGTAGGTGTCATTGCGCTGCAGCTTTCTGTCTTTGAAATAATGGGGCCCCTGATGAAGCCTGTTTCCTTGATAAATGTTTTGAATTTCACCCTGTAAAACTCACAGCCTTTTGTTTTTTATTTTTTCTTTGCCAATCCCAAAAGTGACAAAAAAAAGTCTGTTTGCCTGTCTGCTGATATCTGTTGTAACTTTGAAGCCTCCCCAGAGTAGCATGACCACTTTCTTTTATTTCTCTCTAAAACATTTTGTGTGAACTCACTGCAGATTGTGCAGGTTTGTTTGTTTATGCATCAAAGCCAGTAGGCAGCACATAAAGAAGGAGGCAGCAATATCCTTGGAAACCAAAATTACACCAACAATGAAGCAGTTAAAGACAACTGAGAGAAACTGAAGATTTTCCCTGTTTTTTTTTTTTTGTTTGTTTTTTTTGACTCCATTGCTTAGCTACTCCATTGCTCTATTGCTTTAAAAGGTAAACAAACATCAACAACTATATGTGTGATATTTTTGTGTGAGGTTTTATGTGAGAGTCAGGCACATGGTGGAGGCTGGGGTGTGAAAAATTAGATGAGCAAGCCTATGCACACAGTTTTATTCCACAAATATGTCCTTTGTTGCAGCAGAAGCTGTCCAAATCAGTTTCACCAGCAAGCCAGTTTGCTGAGAGTTGCCTGAAGGCAGACAACATGATGACGGCTTCAGAGTGACTCATCTTGTGAGTTCCTATGGCGTTGTAATTGCAGGGACCTTGTGACCTTGTGTGGCTATAACAGCAACATTTCTGTTTTTGAGAATCGTCAGTCTTGTTTTAAAGCTCCACACAAGACGGAGGGGATCTTTTGTAATCTGCAAGAGATTATTCAGTTTTAATTACTTCCGATACCAATAACTGTAGCCTTCAACACATTCAGTGACGGGCATCACAAGCCCCTTCCGTCGCCTGGTAGCCCACATCTGTCTGTCTTTCCAATTAATCCTCCTCTGTGCAACAACCAAGCAATCATCAATTCCTGGTTCAGCTCATTTCTAACTGCACATGCTCCCCTGTGTCTACCAAGAAAAAAGGAAAGAAAAATAATCCAACTCTGCATGACAGCAGTACTTTCAGTAGTTTTGAATAATTTATAGACACAGTTTTTTCAGAGCACAGCCATAGAAAATTATCAAGTATAACCAAACATTGTCTCCTAAAATGTTGTTTATATACAACTAATTTGCATAAACAAATGAGCATTTTATGGGGAATGTAACGCCACTCTTCTCTACCAGTGCAAAATGTTCATACTGAACTTATCTTCAGACTGTTCACTGTCAATTTGTTTTTCTCAGCTCCTGGCAACAAAAGCATGTTTTATTCACTAAATGTTCTTTGCTATTTGTAGAGTCTACTGGATTGTATTTGCTCTCAGAGAACCACTAGAAATTGTATTCATTTTTTGTTAAAGGATGGATGTGTTAGTGTCAAACACAGACTTTGAAACGAGTTGGGATTATCCAAAAATATCAAGACATAGATGATATTTGAGTATACTGGTTTTTCAAGAATTAGGTTGAATTTATTGTTTTGTGTTGATTTTTGGTTTTGTCACCACTCCTTTCTGACTTCATAAGGGTCAATGGTCAACTCCCAACTACTGAGCAAGCACAACCAAGCCTTGATGCTTATGTGTCGACTGTAGGGGTTACAAACAAGCATGATAGCTCATTTTGTTTATAAGGACCTGTTGATATATTGATTGCGACTGAGCTAGATCAATTGCTCTGTGTGCAAACCTCCCTTAAATGGTGGGATACCTGTGTTTGGCTGGGACATTTTTTTAAGTATGATGATAACATTTCTTCTCCTCTGACAATTTTATGTACCCGTTGCCATCCCTTTTTCACAACAACAGCAACCATAACAGAGATTATAGATTAGAACTGTTTGTACTGTGGGCAACCATATGACTACCGTTTGGGAAAACAAGAGAGTCAGAGAAAGACAGATACATGGACAGAGAGACAGGAAGAGACAGAGGAACAGTTTGAGAGACAAAGCAGAACTTTCCACATTTTATCTCAACACTGTTACACAGTGTTACACCATCTCTCCATCCCTCCACCATCCCCCTTTTCATCATTCATGTCCACATCAACAACATCATCTAGTAATACCTATCTAGTGTATCTCATCCACCCTTCTCTGTATTCATAGCATTACTGTGTGGAAGTACTGTTGTGCTTTTTAGTATTCTCTCCATCACTTCAGCTCTCTGCCTCTCATCTTTATATATTCAGACACTTGAGTGGAGCCAAAAGGGAAAAGGGACAACAACAAAAAAAGGATGAAAAGGTGGGTGTGTGGGGGGGTAATAATTCCAGTCACAGGTAAAAGAGAATCCTGAAAGGCATATGTGAGCAGACTCCACTCAACGTTCCCTGTTAGAGGACAGCCAGTCTCACTCAGCAGAGGGGACAATTTGATAAGTCCTCACAATGGTACGAGAGCGTACCACAAGCACAGTTCGCTTATTGTTCCCTGTTAGAGGACAGCCATTCTCACTCAGCCGATGGAACACTTTGATAAGTCTTCACACCGCTACCTGTTGCCTCAGCTACCTTTGAAATCATCAGAAAACTTTTCTAATAACAAATAAAATGGCTAACTCTCCACTTCAAGATAAAGTTTAGTAAAGTAGCTGAGGTCTAAACTAGAATACTACAAACTAGAATGCACAACTCTTGACTTTGACCCTCACATCAATGACTTTTCTTACACTTGACCCTTTTGACATGGGATGGCTTGATCTTTCCCAAGCCCAAAGGTGAGAAAGTTCGTACAACAAAGCATGTAGCGAACCAACTCTTCATTTTCCTGACAACAGATGTACTGAATCAATCCAAAGGCAGCCAAACACCTGCATTTTGCCGTGCAGACCCTCAGACAGCTAATGATGTATTAGATTATTACGTTTGGGTGTAAAGACTTAGCTGTGGTCAACAAGAAAATGGGAGGACAGATTACAGATACAGAGAGTAGATGACTGTAACACTGTCTGTGCTGGACACATCATATCATAGTTTTTCTCTCGAGATGGTACAACTCATTTTTTTGCACTCATCTGTCACTTTTCTTCACCTTCTCCCCACTGTTTGAGCCATATTGTCATCTATCTTTCTTGCTGCCTATAACCAGTCCATTCTCACCTCTTCTGAAGCATTCATCATCTTCAATCTGGCCTCCATCTCTTCACATTTGCCCCTGATTCTCTCACTTTCTGCCATTATTCACCACAGCTTTTCGTGCTATGTCTTTGATGTCAGTCTGTCATTCGCTCACAACAGTGAACCCGGTGACAGAGCTTCAAACAGCCAGGCGAGCTTGACTGCAAGTACTCACTAAGCTGCCCACACACAAACACACACAGACACACATACACATCCAGGCCTTCATCCAGTGTCTGTATTTTATAATTCTCCATACAGAGTTGCTATCATTATCACTTCGTTGTTATTATCATCTGTAATTTCTTTTTTTTTTATTCTTTGAAATGGAAAATATCTGCTCAGTATCGCAGCTACTGACACATCTGGCATCCTTGTTCATTTTGTCACACTTAAAACTTGGCAGCTTTTAGTATCCTACCTGACTTTTCATTGACTCTAGATCACACACCCACACACACACTCTCATGCGAACTACGCTCCCTGTGCATCCTGTAACTCATTAGTTTCCAGCTCAATACCACTTAATGATTTAATTAATAACCTTTAAGAGAGTGTGCATCTTCCTCCCAGACCTGAGCTCACTGTCCACAGAGCAGGAAGGATGCTGTTAATTAATATCAGCTTATTATGAACTCATCATTTCATTAGTGGTCATTACATAATTCAGTTTAATGTTGGGGTTGTCACCAGGCGTTGGTTGACAGTGACCACACTTCACACAGACCCCTGAGGGATTTCAGAATTTAGCAGCATGGTCGGTCTGAGAAATGATTTTCAAAATGGTTTTGGAAAAATGTCTTGCACGTCTGAAAAAACACATCGAGAAGGCATAAGGGAGAAAGTCACAGACTTAAAAAAAAAAAAGGCTTAGATGTGTCAGTTTGAGGCAGTCTGCCATTGGCCAACTGGCATATCCATCTGGGCCAATAAGATAATAGGAACAGAGTGCCTGGCAAGCAGCCTGGCAGCCATTTCTATGCACAGAGTAATCTGATTATTATCCACAACAACAATCAAGTGCCTGGTGGTGATTTTTTTTTTAAATAATCCTAATGAGGCCTAAGCAGAAGGCCTTCACAACCAGCAGACATGACATGTTTTTGTTGTGATCTTAGTGTTGTTTTTACAGCTATTTAATAGGTCCGACAGCTACACTGAACATTTACCAGAGAAGTACATCAAAACAGGACATTTTCTGAAAATCCCTGAATTAGTTTATATGACAAATTCCAAAGTTTCACCTTTATTTTCTGCCTTGCAGCATAAACAACTTTAATCCAATGATACTGGACTGGATAAAACATACATAGTATGCATTGGACACCCTTTGCCCACATACTTTTAGTTTGAGGCTGTCTTAATGGTTTATGGAAGTCTCAAAGGAATAGTTTGCAATTTTTAGAATAGCCTGGTGCATAAGGCCTGCTAACACCACAACTTGTTGTTTGTACACTGCAGTTTTTATACAGATTTACCAAACAAGATTTAACATGTTGATTTGTGAGGTTTAGAGGTGTTGTATTGATGACGATAAGCACATTTTTGTTACCAGACAGAGCCAAGCTAGCTCCCTCCCCATTTTTTTCAGTCTTTATGGTAAGCTGACAGCTGCTGGCTGTAGCTTCATATTGAATGGACAGATGGTGTGTTTCCCAAAATGTCAAACCATAGCCCACAGAATATAATATTTTAGACAATAATGTCCCTCCAACTCTGAAACAACATGACATGCTCTTGTGCATGGAGCACATAAATAAAGGTATGAATCAGTGGAGGGACTTGCCTGGCCTGCACGGTGCCCTGACCTCAATCCCATCACTCTGGCATGACATTTTGACAGGTTGTGGTAAATAAAAAACACAGGGGGGGAAAAAGAAAGAAAAGGAAGAAAGAAGAGAAATGAATGATTCCTGAATTGCTGCGTCTGTTTCATTGTCCTTCCATTGTGCATGCTAGCTCACTGTCACAGTGTCACATCTTCCTTTGGCACTTGAAGAGGACAAAGCCATCGTTAATGTTATTAGTAACACCTGTGCTTTTCCTTCTGTGACTAGTCAAAATGGACCTCTCTAGCTCTCTTGTTGCTGAATTGGAGCAAATCCCAGCAGCCATCATTTTGTGGAAAGCCCTCACAGAGGAGTGGAGGATGTTTTGGGAACATATTATAACCCATGTGTTATGACCTGGCTCACGTGGCCACAACAAAGGGGACACACACCACGGTTAAAAACAGACACCAACATTGGGTGTGGAAATCAGTTAAGTCAGATACAGACAAACTAGGGCAACATCACTAAGCCAGGAGCCTGTGGAGAGGAGCAGAGAGACAGTGGTTACACTGCAACCAGGACTTATGTAACCAAGAACACACTGAATGCCACAGGTTTTCCAGATCACGCTAATGAGCTACCTGCAGAGCAAACACAGATGCAGCTTAGTACGAGATCAAACCTCAAGAGAATCCCAGGGGTCCTCACACCATGGTCTTCACCGTGTAATGTTCAGGTGTCTGCATCATTTTGGCTATGTACAGTAAAAATGTAAAGTTAACATATATAGAGTGTAATCTATCTTTATCACTACAGAGTTAATTAGTGAGTGCTATGTGTCTCAGCACAGTGCAGCTACAGTCCACTTGCACTTTCATTGCCATTTTACTCTTCATTTTATATAAACCTTCCATTTTCTGTTTTATCATTTGTCATGGATATTCTGTTGATTAATTGTTAATGGGTTTTAAAAAAAAACATACTGTAAACACATCTTATCCTGAATTTGTGGGTTGTCATTGCCACTCTTTCAACTTCCATGGCCATTTAATGTCCTCTACTAAGCACCTTCTTTCCCTCTGTCTCAAATTCATTGCCCTCTGATCATGCCTCTGTCTCTCTTACCAAGGTTAAAGAATGATAATCAGTTATCCTTTCCTTTGAGACAGCGTTTATAAATGTCTCCTACGACGCCACTCTGGTGCACTAAATTACAAATATACCCTCCTTTGTTGAGCTGAGGCGCCCTTTACTGGTGAATAACACAGAGTGGAGCAGATAAGTGGAAATCTTTTGCCAGGTGGCATACAAGGTAAATTGAGGCACGACCTTGTAATTCTCATCTCACCCACAGAATGAGACAATTATGTTGTTCTAAACAATTCTTAGATCCCAGTATGTAGCTTTTGATAAAAATTAACTGCAGTCTAATGTCTGCGCCATCTAAGCTTTAAACTTTGTTATGTTGTATGAAACTGAATATCAGTGCCTCATCAAGCATTCAGCTGTTGCTTCAGTCAGAAAACAGTTCACTAAATAGCATCATATTCATCACGGAAGAAAATTCATTCATTTCTCTTAACACTGATTGAAATACAGCAGTGGCCAGTGGATCACTGGGACAAGCACTGAGGCAAATGGAAAAGAGCCATAATGAGTCAGTGGGTGGGTCTAATTTCTTACATATTCGTGGACATGTTAATTACCTCCAATAATGCTACATTTTCAATTAAACACAAAAAGCAAATATAGGGAAGAAGACCCAATTATACAAGACCTTTCCAGTATAATTCCTATTGATATAATGTCTATAGATATTTTTGCAGTTTAAAATCCACATTGTTCGGTTGGATACAATAAGAATGTGGAGTAGCTAATGGGGATTTGGACTGCAAACTGACTGGCATTGAAACAGCCAGCCAGCAAAACCAACCTTATCCTTTGTCTTGCAAACCTCAAACATACACTTTTGATAAAAGCATAAATCTCACCTTTATTTCACTTTTTCAAGTAAGTTTTGTAATACAGTGCCTTCTACGCCTCTGTGGTGCACTTAACTGTAATGGGCTCATTACTGCCCCCAACTTTTTTTGCTGGGGCCATCTGCGTTGGCACCCCCGCTGCATCACCGAACCGAACCCATTCACCTGCATTTTTTCACACAGGGCTGAATTCAGTTTGAACACAGCCTTCGCCTTTGCATTCACATACAGATAAATGCATCACCCTTGCCAAATGTACATGCTTATTTCAACCTGCATGACAAAGTTTCCTTTCAGTAAATGCAGCCTGGTTCGTCTCCTGTGTGCCTCAAACTTCATTTGCAGCTCTCTAGAGAGGTTATAATGAGGCATCTGCTTTTTCCTCCACTTCACTACTATGTATTGTCACCAATTATGGCTGGAAAAACCCAGACAGAAATGACTCCTGCCTTTCTGTTACCGCTGCAGGCTAGCTGCGTCTGCAAATGTGAAGTGCTGTTGCGCGCTTCATAAACATGAATCATTCTGATTATACAAAGACAAATGTCATCAAGTGAATTCTTTCAGCACATGTCAATTTGTGAAGTGAACAGATAATAGTAACAGAGAAAAGCTTTATACACCAAAGCAGTTGCCTACAGTGTTAAATATTCATGAAGTCTTGTGTGTACAGCATGTGTACACGCTGTATTGTTTGTAGAAGTGTAATACAAAAAGGCCTGAAAAAAAAAAAAAATCCAACAGGCTGTTTTGGCTAGTTAGACTTAGGTCACAATAGAGAAATCACAGGTGTAAATGATAAAAAATAACGATGGCTGAGTCCCATTTTGCTTCACTGTCATTGTCTGGTATTGCGCATGCTGGCTCACTGTCACACTATCATGGCTTATTGGGGCACTTACACAGAACAGAGGCATCGTTAATGTTATTAGTAACACCTGGGCCTCTCCCTCAATGACAAGTCAAAATGTCTTATTCTGTACCACAAACTATACGTCTTCCAGTGTGCTGTTGATAGGGCTGTCACTTTCGAAAAATTCGAAATGACCCACAATTTGTTCAAATTAATTTGAACGTGTCCTTCTCTCCTGTGCGCTCACACCCGTTCCCCCAAAAACACCACAACGTGTCATTATTTTCATTACTTTTTTTTTAACCTTAACAGCCTGTCTAACATCACATTGGTCTGATTAGCTTATAGAGACAGCAGCCTACATTTCAAACAGGTCAGTACAGCTCAAACACGAGCTTTTCACTACACAATCGAACATTGGAATTTCGAATAAAGGGTGCTAGCCCTAGCTAACAGTACAATGCATGAAGGTCATGGAGGAGCTACTCATAGCTGCAAAATATATGACTGACAGCACATCTATAATAAGCTGTTGTTTAGTTTTTCATTTAGTATATTTTAAGATTTATTTAGTATATCTTAATATATTTTTCGATATGCTGCTATATGGGAATGTTGCTGAAGATTTGTTGTATTGTTTCTCAGTGCAATGACAAAGTATCTGTCATCATCTATCATTTACTGTCACACTTCATTGGTTAGTCATTTATTGTCTGTCTGCCTGCCTTCTCCTTTCTCATTAACTGTCTTGTCATTTCAGACCCAGCCACTCCCACCTGCCCTGCAATAACCCCAACCTCTTACTGCTCCCTGTTGTTTTTTGTTTTCCTGCCATTTACAGACCACTGCCTGCCTACTGCCTTCACCCCACAAAAGCCCTTCCTTGCGTGGCCTTTTAATAAAAGGAAAACATTTGTACCTTTTATCTGTGTCTCTGCTTCATGCCAGTTTACTAACTGTATAAGACAGTGTACTGTAATGATTGCAGGGGATGCTGAAAACCAGAAAAGTTACTTTTTAGAGGTAACTTTGTACATGTCTTGATATCTGTCTCTCCATGGGATTCAATGGAGAAATGCTGGTAGCTATAAAAAGAAAATGGCTAACCAAGACTTACAAAGTTAGCTTACAGGTCGTGAGAAATTAACTGCGTCCCAGATAATCAACGAGCAGCTGGATAAGTAACGTTAGCATGTATGAAATTTAATTGCTGTTTGCAATCAAACTGTATTAGACACCTATACTGTATGTAGTAATATTAAATGACTGTAGTTTCTGCAGGTAAACCTTCAGTGATAATTATACTTAAAACAGTTTTAAGTATTATTAATCAGCTACAGGGCATCATTCAAAGGTACTGTACACTTGTTTGTTTGTTTTTTTTTTACCCTGAAAAATTATAAGCATAACAGTGTGATGCATTTTCCATTCAAAGCCATCATTCTGCACCTCTGTCAGCTGTTGCCAATCCCAAATTGGAGCTCTAAGCTCACTTTAAGATGATCAACAAAGCATTGATCATTGAACTTGACAAACCCTTGTGCAGCTTATTAAACAGCCATTACCACAGCAGCACTGAGCTGTTAATCTTCCTGAGCTGTTTATCTTAAAACGGCTGACAGGAAAGTGAGAGAGAGATGCCAGTTTAGGACACTCTGCACATACCCACACGGTCCTAAGAAGAGGTCTAATCAGCCTGCACAAGTGAAAACACCTTTGATTGTGCCATGGGTGTGTAGGGCCTTTAATGTTAAGCTAAGTCTCCAGGGACTGAATGTGAGTCAGGATCCCCTTAATTACATGGGATGGTTCATCGAACATGCCTACCTCATAGGCGCAGGCCAGAGCCACTGTATGAAATGACATACTGTTAATATTTCTTGACTCAAGACCAGCTATAGAGACCAGTAAAAGAACTATAACATTTCAGGTTGTTGCAGTGCATGTAAGCAAATGCACAAGCAGTCTTGATATTTTTTTAAGTTTAAAAAGAATCAGACACTAACGTGAGTAATTGTTTGTGGGTAAATGTCAATATTCACTGGTCTCGTAAATAAAGCACACTGTTTGGATATAAAGCGTGGCATATCATGGAATCTCACACACCTGTCAAGGGAATACAGTATGAACTCCCACAGACAGAAAAAATTGAGATTGTTCTCCTGCAATGTGGCTGGGCTCAGTGATGTTGCTTGTTGGTTAAATAATCTATGTGTAATAGACTTGAATGCTGATTCCAGCCCCCTCTGATGGTCATTGCATGTAAATAAAGATAATTAGATAAATAAATACATGTGCTTGAAGGTATAGTCCAGAGATTTCAGTCTTTGCACAGGAAAAAAAAAGGTACAGCTGATTATAGATATTCCTTCACACTGATTTTTCAGTATGAAATTGCAAGTCGTATGTCACACCTTTGGTGTGAGTGGGGTGGTGTTATACATACATGAGCATGACTGCATAAGAGCAGTCCTAGAAAAAAGCTCTGATAACAAGGTGAGTGAATTTCAGTAAAATCATCCACAGTATTATATGGTATATAACATACAATTCTTAGAGACACACTGACAGAGCAAAACTGAACAGATTATGTGACAAATGAGTGTTTAGTACTAAGTCTCTAACACAAGGAAAGCAACATAATTCTTCTACAACAGCAAACAAGAAATAAGGGGGGCTGAGTTGTGAATTAATACTTTCTCTCAGCAATCTGTGATGTGGCAGCACAGGTCACTGGAAGGAACTGTGTTTTCTAGAAACTTGACAGTGTTTCCACATTAGTTTCAGAAGAGCAAAGAGGGAAGCAGTTTGGACAGTGTTTCCCCTCTCTGAAAAGAATCACATATTTTTCTAAGGACATCCTTTCAACAAGGTCACACAATGAACTATTCAGTTCAGCTGTGCCAAAAAGTGTATTTTTCAACTAATTGAACTATTTTAGTGCCTTTATCTTAGCCATTGTGAGAGGCTTTTCTGGATAATGAATGTGCACAGACACAGACACATCAATGCTGTAGCAGGGTGCAGGAACACAAACCAAGAACAGAAGATAGTGCCTGAAAAGAAATTCACATTTTGTACTTATCTCCTCTGCATTAATGCAGTCTGTCACAGAGTAGCGGGTAGTGGTGAAAAGTACTTTTATTCAAGGGCTAGACTTTTGGCCTGTTGGATTTGGTAGAGTAAGCTATGGAGGGCAAATGTGATGGTGAAATAATAGCCATTTTACTCATGCAGCAGTTATGGAGCAACATTATCATTCATTTGGAGTTTGACAACTGATGAATGCAAGTTCAATATTCACTCTCTTGTAGCTCTGTGTTTGGTCTCCACCAACTTTTCAGGGAACTATCTGGCTCTTTACTTGCTAAATTCTCCATTATGTTCACCAGCTAGTTTCTAACTCTGTCTGTCTGCCGTTTGGTACTGAACAGTGTTTTTTTTTTTTTTTTTTTTTGTCAGGGCTTTTTGTATGAGCTACCTGCTGCAGCCAAAAATGAAGGTATGAGAGTGGTGGGAGTGAACCAAAAGAGATAAATACTAACTGAAACTCAATATAAAGCTCTGCAAAGCCTCTGCTTTGCCACTCAGTCCACTAAAGCTGCAGGAACATGCTGTACATTAGACATCTGAATTGCCTGAAAGAAAACAACACTCTGGTTATAATGATAAATCTAATCATGTACATGATGTCTTCACTTGCAAACTGTATCCTGCATATGAGCAAAATCTTCCACTAGTATTCAGATCTGCACAGCCTAACCTATAACCTGCATTAGAGTCACTTTGGCAGAGTCGTCAGAGATAATAAGGCCAATTTAATTGGCTGGCTCAGCTCCACACAGTTTGAATGGAGTCCCACAGTATATAAATCCTCTGCTCTCCACTGTTTGTTTTATTTAACTCTACATTCCCAGCACTTCTCCACTGTGGCACAGTGTCCCTTTGTGATATCTAATGATAACACTGTTCACTGCTCTGTGAACCCAAAACTCTCCAGATAATGAGACATACCAACATGGGTCATACACTCCAGCAACACCCCTTTTGAATTTTATGTTTGAGTATCCATGGAAACAACACTCTGCCATCTTTTTTCTTCTACTAGTATGAGGCCATGCTTTTCTTTATGTGTACATATATGTCATGGGGTGTGTCACTTGATACACATATGTCAGATTTTTTAATATTTATTTTAACACACACACTCACACAGCAGCAGCAGCAGCAGCAGCAAGTTCCTCACATTCGCAGATAGTGTTTTCTGCTAAAGCTCAAAGGAAGCACTGCCAACACATCATCTCATTTTGACAGATCTGTCAACATGTCAGTCTGTCCTGTGGCTGATTGGAGCTGACACTGAGGAGAGATAGAGGGCCTGGTAGATAATTCCACCAGGTAGAGAAGTCAATTTCAACATCTCACAGTTCTTCATCTAACTGTTATTACTTTAGTCACTTTCTCTTCCTTTCCATGTGTTTTTCATTAGTTTTTCTTGTTGTGAGGATCGCCTTGTATCATTTTGTTGTCAACCACAATGCACCGCTGCACTCACCCTTACTCACCCTCAAAATATACATAATACATGTACATAATAATCTAACCCTGTCTTCCTAGAAGTTACTTTTAGATATTACTGAATACTCAGTTATGTTGATGTGACAAACATAATCACTGGCTGGATCTGTTCAGAGAAAACATTCTTTAAAGTGAATAAAGTGGCTGCATTTATCTATTTCAAAGGAGTCAATAAGGAGGTGGTTGGGATGAATGGCAGGTGTAAGAATTAGAGTTAAACCCCTGTTGGGAAAAGACTGTTGTTTCATTTAAATGTTAATCAAAATCTTGTGTCTCAAATCACTGCTGAATTTTCTCATACATTTTTCATTATACTATTATTTTTTGTTGCATGACATTGTATACTATATAGTGTAATTCTAGTAGCATGTTCCATTCTCTTTCTAATCATATACTGCATGACCATAACATCTAACACAACATGAAGTAAGATTAAATCCAGCCAGAGGTGGGACTTAGTGAACACCTTTTGCCCTGTGTATGATTCATTTTGATTAATATGATTAATATGTACAGTCTCTGAATATCCACTGCCTGTGTCCCTCGTGTTCCAGCCTTTAAAAATTTCTGTAAATTCAGAAGTCCAACAATGTGCCCAATTTAATGCAAAAATGTCACAAACTGGAGGTCAGGAAGTCAGGTTGTTCTTCTCTGATACTGGCAAAAATGTTGACCACTACTTCTTACCGTTATATAATGATTATATTTATTTTGAGCACATTTTTATAAAATTGTTTGTACATTAGTGACCTCCAGGTCAACAAGCAAATTGCCCTCATTTATTTTTAATGTGCAAAAAACAGGATAAATGGGCTTGTTTATGTAGTCAGAGGGCACAATGGTTCATATTTGCATATATTTATAAGATATATGAGTTTTTCAGCCTTTTTCCGGCCAGCAGCCAAACTGAAAGGTCAGTAATTGTATTTCACATTCAACTTCCAGTGTTTTGAATACATAAATGATGATTGATGATGATAATGATGAGAGATTGCACTGCTGAATACAAAAACTGCTTGCAGGGATGAGACTGAATCAGGGGAACTTGTCACAGGACCAAAGCCTTTAATTACAATCTAACTGCTCTCATCAACCTCATTACCTGTCACAGCAGCTGTTTTCAGTGGAATTTTTTTTTCTAGAAATTCACTACATGCTTCCTGCCTAGTATCAAACAGCACACAGACACAATTAGCACCTAGCAGCTAAAGACTGAGATATTTCTCTCATATTTTCCAGAGTTGGTGACTAAAACAGAGCTACAATGAGAATGAATATTGGACTTGCATTCATCAAGTGGACACAAACATGACTCTGGAGAAATGTTTTTTTTGCTAACCCTTTTGCTATATAAACTTCATAAGGTGATAATATGTCAGTGCTGTCTTTACACCTTGCTGTGCTGCTCCCAAGTGGCAAAAGATATCAGCTAATGCCAATCAGTCATTCATTTCAGACATATGGAAGAAGAATAAAAAGACATGAAATACATGTAGATACAGATTTTTTCACCAGTCAGACCTGCCATTAAATCATAAAAAGCAGTAGAAAATAAGAGTCCTTTTCTTTGCTCCATTACTTACAGTAAATAACTACTTCCTGCCTCAGTCATAAAATGTGTTTGATGTATATGTTGCATTTTTTGAGCTGAGTGGGAGAGCCTTTCCACCAACGTGGCATTTGGTTTTACGATTACAGACTAGAAACATCAGCTGCAGTTGTCAGGTGTACAGTCATTTTCTACAGAACAAGCATTACATGGTCTCTGAGGGGTGAGAGTGGAGAGCAAACAAAAATGAGAGAGGGAGAGAGAGAGAGAGAAAGAGAGAGAGAGAGAGAGCACTCAGGGAAAATGGTGATGGACAGAAATAGTGAGAGAGGCAGATGTTTCAGTAAGCTCTAGAGTTTTCCTGGCAGATACAATAATGTTGTCCCTGTGTGGACAAACAACAACCCTTCAGAGTAGATATGTGTTCATACAAACACACACACATACACACACACACGTGGACTGACTGTGTTCTAGGAGGAGTCTTTCCTAATCACCTCTGCAGCCAAGCCAAAAAAGAGATGAGGGTAATAAACCCCAAAGGATGCTGACTCATTTTATTGATGAGTGTACATACAAACTCATAAACACACACACACACACACACACACACACACACACAATAACAAACTCTTCTGTCGTTGCTTCTGCCTTTGCTGATCTTTAATCAACCTGTGCAGCTGAAAGTGTGCAGGGGATTTCATCTCTGTTGCTGTGGAATTATTTGTGAATACAAACATTACACTTCCAGCAATGCAACACCATCATTCCTGAAACAAATGGCAGCAATAACATCCTGTCAATAGCCTGCTTCATGCCAGGAATGATTTGAGAGTATTCAGGTCAGACTTTCCACTTTAAACTACTTACATGGTTAATTAAGTAAAGCTCATGAAAATTAAATTCCTGTTGACAATGGATAATCAGCTACAATGGCTTTGCAGCACTCGACGTGAGTGTGAATTGGGTGAGATTTCAGATGGGAACTAGCAGCTTGCACTATATATATATGCAGTGCAATTTATGCTGAAAGGGTGAGAAAAAAAACACAGAGGGGTGAGATCTTCGATGGAGAGGTGTGGACGATGCGGACCGTGTGCTTTACAGGGGGAACTGGAGGTGAGCGAATTTTGTACAGTGAAGGTAACTTAAGGTAAAGTTTTATATTTACAGGTATGTTCTCCTCAGGCAATACTCTCATGACAGCATCAGTCACCAACGTGAATCACAAATATGAAACATGCTTAAAATTAATAACAATAGTACAAATGTTACATACTGAGCTGGCTGGCAGTTCTCTCAAACTTAGCTGGGAGACATTACCATGAGGTTTTGATTTTTGTGCATCGGAGATGAATTTCTTGATTTATTTATGGGATTCAAAGTGGTTTGAATCCCATAAATAAATCTCTTTCCCATGTAAATTTTGTTACGTATTTTCATTTAAATTGATATTTTCAGAAAGCAGTATAAAAGAGTAGTACTCTCTTATTTAATAACACTGGAGAGGCAGAACACGTACGCTTCTGAATGCAGGTTGGCTAAGCCCATCTGTGAAAACATAAGACCACTGAATAGATTTCTGTAATAATCTTTTATTTCAGGGTTTCCAAGTGTCACTGGCTGCATTATTGGGACCCAGATACCAATTAAAGTGCTCCTAAATAAACAAGATTATGTGGACAAAAATTCTTTTCACACCATGAATGTGCAGATAATCACACCTTTCCAAGTCTAATCCTCAGTAAACTGTGTTGAAAATATCAATGATGCATTATCTTCATCACTTTTTTGTGCCACATCTTGTTGCAACAGTTACCCAAACTGAGGTCCAGCCCTAATTACATAGTGCAAAGCCAGTGCCTCATTAATTTCACCAACATAATGTGATATTGATAGAACAGTTAACAGGTAAACACTTAAATCTGTCAGCAGTTGCTTGCCACAGCAAACCCCCTTCGTTTGCTGTTGCATAAGCATTGCTTTTTTCGTAACCTAATTATACTGTTTAGAGATAATTGTTATGATGTTATGGCACTTCCACTTTCTCTGCTGGTGGAAAACAAACTCCACATTATTTCTTACAGTTTGGTATATTTTCACTGTTTGAATGTAGATTTTTTAAGATCTCTGTGAATGAGCATGAAACAGAGCTATGGCTGATCACCTAAACCCCTGGAACGTGCAAACCCAAAAATTATTTACACTGAGATTCTGAATTATCTAGGTCTAGGATTTCTGGAAGTTGGCAGTCGGAAGAAGAAAAACAGATGTTTTAAGTTTTAATTTAGATTTTATAGGGACACAACAAAAGCCTTTAATAACGGTTCTTATCAAAAGATACAACAAGACAAGACATAACTACATCTATCACAAAATCTAAATGTCAACAGAAACAACATAGTTTTATCCACTCATAAAACATCAAGGGAAAAATACAAAAAGATACCACCAGTGTGTGTGTGTTTATGTGAATGCATGCACCTTGGGACAAAATGCTTTCCCAAATTACTTAAGAGCTGCATCAAGCAGTGCAGTTCAGACATTAATATTTCACAAAGATGTTCAGTAAATTTGCTCCCTCTGTGAATGAGGATGCTCCTCCTCAACATCATCAGTAAAATAATGTTGAGAATTCAGTTTAAAGTACATTTTAATACCACTCTCTGACTGAGTCTTTTAAAACTGTCATTATAAATGTTTGTAAGTCATTTAATAAAGTGTAATGGCTCAATTTTCAGTAAGCCATCAGCGATGCAGTTAGATATGCTAATAAAGTCATTAATAAATGATCACGAGTTTTCCACTTTCTAGTATGCCTTCAGCAAACAAGGACGAGTAATTATAGAAGTTATCATAATTAATTAATAGTTCTTTCAGTAACTTATCAGGTCTGCAATTATAAATTTTAAAGCAATAGTATATCATTTTACAAAGTATGCTTATTCATTTTCTTCTCCAGACTGGGAGCTGTTTCTTGGCCGTCTCGTCAGCTATTTTTGCTTTCACAGTACAAGAGGTTAGAATACACAGCATATATACAGCAGCATTATAGCTTCAGAGCAGTCTGGATCCTACAGTGAGTTGCTAGCAGAAAGACAAGACAAAACAGCTGGGCCAGGGCCAGCTGGTTAGCATTCTAACTTCAGCAGAAGTGATAGAACTAGAAGCAAAACAAAAGTTAACATTGCCATTGTTTTCCACTGCTGGACACAGCTCTTGGCAAGTAAAGGAATGAGGTTTGATGCTGAACTTGCAACTCACAAACACAGCAGTTCAGCTGGAGGAGTGTGACAGGTCTGATGTACAGACGTGGTTTTGACTGATTGGGCCTGTAGGGGCTGCAGTGCCCAGGGCCACAGCTGGATTCTAGGCATGATTTACTCATTACAAACTTCCTTTCCAGATGATGTTGCCCACATGAAGTGCTTAATTTGGTTTGTTGGGATATAAAGAGGCTGCTGCAGTGAATACAGAAGCAGTCATGATGGCAGCTATCAACTCGGTCCCGCCTCGGCTCAGCCTCCCAGTGGATTGTCAGTCTGTCACGCTGCCGACAGCCTCGCCATGAGAGGTTTCTCACGGCTGCATCTCTCAGCCTCTCCCCTTCCTTCTCTCTGCTCTGAGTGGGCAGACGGGACTCGGAAGAAGATCATCCCTCTGGTTTTAATTAGGCTTTTTAATTACAGAGAAGAGATGCTTTTCACGGAGACTTGCACTGAGGTAACAGTTGAGCAGAGGCAGCAGCAAAGGGAGGGTAAGTATGTCAGTGCCAAAGTGTTCAAGATCTACCGAGCTGAATTCCCCTTGAACTAATAGATAGATTGTCTGAAAAGACTTGTGAAGCAGGTGGAATAGATTTTCCAGTTTCCTTTAGGGAAAAAGGTAGAACAGTTGATTCACTGCATTTGGTCTAGGATGAGTTAGGGTTCTTTTAGGGTAGCAGAAATGTAAAGATGTTATACGTTTTTACTTCCCCCAGTCTCAGAATGAAAATTCAAGCTAAATCCCTGAGCGTGTCTTCTTTGAGCGCTAAAGTAATTAACCCCTCCTCCAACAACACCAACAATAGCAGTGTCATGAGTCATACTTGTGCATACAATTTGTTCAACATAAATGGTACATTGTACCCATAATGAACCAAGTAATTGAATCTCAGCAGATCAGAAATAGCAGAAATTACATACATTACATACAATACTCACATCTCACCCAATGTCAACTGGGATAGACTCCAGCCTCTCCACAACCCCTAATGGATAAACAGTATAGATAATGACTCAATGAATTAATTAACTTTCAGTTGGACCTGGGTTCAATGTTTAACATGATGATCACATTAGCCATAATTCTGTGGATGTGTAATTGGTTGACTGAGATAACACATTTGTACATTTGTGAAGGTTTTGTTGTTCAGGGCTGAATGTATGACCCTATAGAATGTGCTGCTCAGCTGTGGTGTAGGTGTGGTAAAGGTTAACAGCTATGCTAGCTGGTCTATGACACTGTACCTCTGCAGAGAGGTGCTTTGACCTAAATACTAATGTATTTAAGCATGTTAAAATGGTGATGTTTATTTTCCTTGTTCATCATCTTAGTTTAGCATGTTAGCATGTTAAAATTTAAGGCTGATGGAGATGTCATTAGTTTTGCAGGTATTGGACAAATATATTTTTTGACCTGATGATGGAGCTAAATGAAAAATTAAGGGATTGGCAAAGTTACAGTTTATTCAGCGGGAGGCTTGAATGTCTGTACCAATATGAATATCACAAATCTTGGATACTTCTACTCCTCCACAGACCTGACCAGTCACTGTAAAAAAGTGGGCATGATTGTTGGATTGTTACAAAAAATTGTTGGAGGCTTTCAGACATTGTTACATGACTCAGCAAAGATGCTGAAGCACAGGGGTGTTGCTGATTCCATTGTATTTCTTGTGAGAATAGTCTCAGAGGTAATCAATATGCCATGATTTCACCTGTTATTTCTCACCAACTGGTGCTCTGGCCCTCTGCCTGGTTTTCACATTTCAACCCTTTTTGACACATTATACTGTGTTTAACCTGGCTGTGTATTCATAAGAATTACTTCAGAATCTGCAGTGAGAAACTGAAGTGAAGGGATGCCAGGAGGAGAGGAGAAAAATATACCAGCTATCTTCATGTATATATTTTTGTCATCTCAGTAAAAATTTCCAGTTATGATCTTTGCGTAGTTTATGGTTTGTCGAATGAAATGGATGACAAAAGATAGTAGGTTTGAAGGAGGAGGGTAAGGAGTGGGTGATGCAGGAGTGTTAATAATGAGCTCGCATAGAGCACTGCAAAGCAGAGATGGGAGCTATAGAACATCTAGATGTGAGAAATGATTGTTAGTTTCTAAGAAAGCAGGCTGTAAAAGCTACTCTGTGGGTTTTAGAAGTGGATGGAGAAGCCGGGGGAGGAGAACGTTGAGGAGAGGGACAAAAGGGATTATGAAAGACTCACAGGGACAAGAGGAGATGAACGAGTATATGGTGAGGGCAAGAGTGCAAGGGGATGAGTAGGAGGTTGAGGTTGTCCTAACAAGAAATGAAAAACTACCTGAAATAAAGAATAAATAAAAAACACATTGTCACATATAAATGTGCACACAGCTGAGGCTTTGTATTTATTGTACATTTATACTCTGCAGCAGTAGTGTATACGATGAATAAAGAAGAAACTGTAACACTGGAAAACAAGAAATAATACAACAACAAGGATTTCAATGAAAAAAATATGTAACAACAAAAGGATATAAAAATTATATCCAGAAATGCATCGTACTTCTTGTTTCTTTACTCTTTAGTGTTTTGACAGCAGAAGGCTGTTTTCACATTCATCTGCTACAAGAGGAAAAGTTCTTCTGTGCTCTCCTTAAATCTCAGTTTAACACATGTAAACTCATGTGACATTACAACTAGTTAAGAAGCCAGTGTGTTACTTCCACTAGTGTGATGTGGAAACCTGAAGCCTCCAGTTCTATATACACTGAGTAAAAAAAAATAGCTGGTTTTCCTTGACCTGAAGTGGAAACCACAGCAACATCAGTGGGTGTGTCATATCCTACAGTTTGGAAAGAGAGGATGGAGAGAAGGCAACAATGGAGAAAGTGAGAAATCGTCATTAATAGTTTGTCCATGCTTGGATGAAAACAAGCATCTGTCATAATAAAACAAAAGCTCTCAGGTAAACAATGTGATCTGCCATCTTGCTACTACCTCTGCCGTGCCCTGTGCAACAGCTTCCATTAATGATGCATCTTTGATTACAGTAGTTCCACTCAAAACTAAAGCTAATTTGGTAGAAAAGAGCCTGGGGGATGCAGAGGATAGTGTGTAAAGTTCAGTTACATAATTTAATCTCCAGGATACGAAATCAACGCAGCACCTCAGGCTCTCAAAAAAGTTGGTCATATTAACCTGCCGGAAATCAATTTCCAGAGCAAGCCATTAGTGTCAGAGGTTTAAGGTGGGGACAAGAGGAGATAAGAGGCTAGATATGAAGCAGAGTATAAGAGGAAGTGGAAAGGCAATAGGCTGGAGGAGAGGGTGGAGAGAGGAAAGAGACAATTATTGGTTTATTGACATGTTGTCCTAAAAAGTCTTTAGGACTAGAAATTTCCATTGAAAATTTTTGTTGTTTGATTTTGTAGCCATGGAAACTGAAACTGATATTGTTATGAGTCATGGATAGCAACACTCAGGTGGGGGTGGGCAGGGGTTTCATGAGGCTCGATTATTATCAAGGACTCCATAAAGCAAGTCAGAGGGAATTTATTGTAGTTAGAATCACCAACACAGGATTTGTTTTCTGCATGTTCAGGTCTTTTGGTTCTGTTATCAAATCTTGCAAACTTTGGCACCAGTGTTTGTATGTATAGATTGTATCCAGACAGAAAACAGCAGCTCCTCTAATTAACTAATCCACTTAATTTTATATTTCTATGAAGGGAATTTGAACCACCATAATGTGTGACTTTTAACACACCAGTGGTTTACACACACTCTCTTATTGTCAGCTGGAACATGAGCATCTGATACTTGTAATCTACAGTGCAACTATGCATCAAGAAACACGCCTTCAAACACTTGACATTTGCTGGTGATGACGATGACGTTGATGATGATGTCAGTTGGACATCACTTGAAATAGTCCAGGAATATCCTTTATTGATTTTTCCTTCTTCCTTCCTTCCCTATAATTGCCACACAGACCTGCTGCCCTTCACAGCTGTGACTGTCACTTATGATGAAAACAAATAATCTATAAAATATATTAAAAAAATTCTATTTAAATGTCAGCTGTTTAAAGACTGGACTCTGGATGATACAAAATTGCACTTCAGAGGATATAAAGTATTGATATTAAATCTATGAATATGCAGTAGACAATTCAAGCAGCAGATGAGGATTGTGAGTGATAAAACTACTTTTCTGTCATTATTGTGATGGGCTCTTGGTAAACGATGTGACACCTGCTTAAGACTGAGTTCAGATTTCATAAAACACACCTCTGAGAAATGTGCAGTTTAAAACACAATGAATGCACAACTCTGCAAATAAACACATGCACAGACACGTGAAGAATGTTTTATTGTACAGTTAATCTACAGTCCACAGTTTTTTCAATTTCATTTTTGTTTCCAGATTTGTTGACACTCTAATACTGGATCTTAAGATGCTATTTAAAAAAAAAAAAAAATCAAGATGTGAAAATAAGTATACATCTTGAGTTATAGCTGGAAAATCTCTATTTTGTGCGTTATTTTCTGTTTATTTGGCACAGTCGACATGCCAGAAAACTCTCACACTCACTTGTAAAGCACAGTTATTCACAATGCTTGATTTGAAATGTCAACTGGCAACAGCATTGACTTTTTACAGATACTTAATTGAACGTTTGATGAAAAATCAAAGCGGAGGCCCCAACGTGACCATCCTTCCAATGGAGGTGAATGGGGAGATGTGCACTGGAAAAAACAGGTGAGTGAAAGAAGAAGGAGAGCAGCATTTCAGTAACGTAGTGGTAGTGGCTGAATAGGAGATATCATTCTAACATGACACTGATACTCATAAGAGTATCAGTATTTCCTGCACAGCCTTGTTCTTTGTTGTATCTGGTTTCCTCCTGGAGAATTTACCCCTGAATATGACATATAGTATGATAAATTCAGGCAGGAGTGCTGCAGGAAGAGCACAAGGTGAATGGCCCAATCCATATTTGCAATGTCACAAAAAATTACTGTAGAAACTCAGGTGCTGGCAGTTTTTAGTATGTTGCAGGAATTGCAGAGGTCTCCCAGGGTGTAAAGCAACCTTGTCAGAAGAGAAAAGTCAAGAGTTAAGTCATTTATCTTAGAAGGGTTTACAATCTGTGCCATTCTTTCTCCATAGACCCTCAATTCAAATAAGGGAAAACTTCCCCAGAAATCTTGAATGGGAAAAATGTATTTTTTGAAATAAGACAGTGGATCAGAGAGAGAGAGAGCATTTAGCAAATGTCAGCATCTTCTATCCCACAATCCTTTGGTGGGTCCAGTTTTCAAAGTCATGTTGTACAGTCACGCATCATTAAAGCATAGTGGAAGCTAAGCTTACTTTAAAGGAATAGTTTGACATTTTGTGCAGCATTTATTCACCTTCTCTGTTCAAAGGTCTTACCAGGCTAGCTGTTTCCCCCTTGTTTCCAGTTTTGTGCTAAGCTAAGCTAACCATTTCTTGGTTTTTCTGTAGCTTCATACATAAATAGACGTATATGACAGTGGCATAAATCTTCTCAGTTAAATCCTGGCAAAAAAAAAAGTGCAAAATGTCAAACTGCTACTTTAAATTCTAGTCAAGATCCCAGAAGGTTTCAGAGACACCAAACATGTCATGCAGTGAAATGTGTATGAAGTGCTTCTAAAGGGTGGAAAGTTTGTTTTATTTACAACTAAGGATACTGAATGAGAAATTTCACTCATGAGAAATGAAGGTAAAAACTAAGGTCAGACAGGTGTGTGCATTTGAATGATTTTAGAGTTTGAAGATGGAAAACAAGTTCCATTCTAGCTTGCTGATGTCACCAAACTGAATTTTCTACAAATTACCATATCTGACACTTTGCATCCGAAAATTGAGACATTTATCTCAAATGATTATCCTAAATTCAGTAATCAGCCACGAGCAGATGAAAAGCCTCACTGACTTGGAAAACTATTGGCAAATATTTTTCTAGTGTCTCTTGGCATACTCAATGAATGATGAATTCAGCACAGCTTCGAAGCAATGAGAATGAATAATTTAATGACATTTTAAAGAGGTTTAACAGGGAGCTTCAGAGAGAGAGAGCCAAATAGAGGTAGCATGTGTTCATGTGTATGTGTGTGGGTGTGTTTGGTTGATGCTCCAGCACCCAAGCAGCGCTCTGCAGTAGACAGGTTTTGACATTTCACTGATAAATGATGAGAGATGACAGCTCCACAGCACTGACTAGTCCCGCTTTACTGCAGAGCTGAACTTCAGGACGATTCCTGAAATCCTGCTGCTCTGTGGCATAGCTGTATATTATTGATGAAAAATCTCCCATCATCAGAATCTCAGCTTTTCAGAGAAAACAAACTTGCAAATCTAACATTGCTGGAGAGTGTCAGTTTTGGGAAACACATGACTAGAGTTTATGCTTTTTTTATAAGAAGGGTAGATAATATAAAGTTTAATACTCCTCTGTCTGATCAGGACTAAGCTTTAAATCTGCAATTTTTTTGTAGAAATTTCGAGCAGGTTTCAGCCATCTACCCATACATATGCTCTGCATATGAAATTCACTCCTTGATGTTGCCTCTTAAATACTTAAATGTGTCGCTTCGTTTCAGCATAATGAATGAGCACCTTCACCACAACTTTTAAACATGCAGTAGCTCAATGTCCTCAACCCTCTTTAGTTCCATTCCAGTCTGGGTTGTTATTTACCAGCTATATCTCAACAACTTTAAGGTTTTTGTACTGACAATAGGCATCATAATGACTTTGGTGACCAGTGGAGATCTAAGGCATAGAAAAATAAGATACATCAGGGTTTTAATACACAGTTGATAATGTGACATGGGATTTGTGGACATGAATAAACACATAGACTTTTAAGTTCCTGACATTTTTGTGGTTTTGATAATGCAGTTAACCTTTGACAGCAGGATCTTCATTGCACTTTTCATTAATTAAATTTGAATCAGATGGACACACATGTCATCTCATCAAGGACTAAGTTCCATTTGACTTTCCACCAGCCATATTTTACCACCAGCAGCTCTTTGTGTCTCTGGCTGTATGTATCAATAAATCATTTTATCTGATTGTTAAAGTTATCTGAGTAGCAGCAGCGATTAATTGCAGGCTTGTTGGGCAGAAGTGAGAGTCTCCTCTAATGGTTGTGTTGGCTTAGAGTGTGAACCTTTGGAGAAATGTGCCCAATTAAATGGGAAACACTGAGACAAGAATTTATTTCCTAGCAATCGTTACTTGAGCTGCAACGGCTCAGGGTGACTTCCACAGAAACCCATTTAAAATTCTAACTGTGCTGTATTTTCAGCTCCCTGTGCCTCAGAAATAAGTTGTATTCTACCTCAACACCTCTCAGAGTAAAAACCAATTCTCCTGTGAGCTAGACTGTGCCCCCCCCCCCCCACACACACACACACATCTCTATATCCCCTGTTTAATTTATTTTAATTCTACCTTTGACAGGGCTGCAACATTAATACACAACAATTCTCAGTAGTTTGGAGACCCATTAATCTTCCTACTTTTGGGTTCAAGACTCTGAAGCGCTCCCCATTTTATTACTGCATGTACTGGAAAGATAATGTTTTAGCATCAGAACACTGTAATAACAGTTTGCAATTACACAGAGAAACCCAGGCTTTGTTACTCACACCTTCAGGTCTTAGAATTTTTTATTTTTTATTTTTATTTTTTTGTAAAATAATGATAAAAACTGGACGAGTACTCCAATGTTGTTCTGTTCCTATTTGAAAAATTCTTGGATTATACATTTTCCCATGTGCAAGACGGTCCTTTTAATCTCCCTCCGACTCTCTATCTCTCTCTCTCTCTCTCAGGAGCACATTGCAAATATATAGGACACATCATTTATAATGTGATACATCATTTACTATAGCCTAAGATAGAGAAGCAAAGGAAAAAAGGGAAAGAGTATAATAAAAATGCATCTGTGCTCATTTACAAGCTTTACATCAATTAATGATCCTTTCATACTGTTGAAGAGGGTATTCACAGCAGCTGTACAGGCCATTTCTATGACTCTTATGTTCTGTAATAATAACATTGTGTACAGTATAATTAGTGCTTTCCCTATAATCAAGAACACTCTTCTTGCTAATAAACATGGGATGTTTTCGCAGATGAACCTGCAGCATCCCTGGTCATTTTAAAGTGCATCTACAAAGTGTAATGCAAGTAGATGCTACTGAGGCCATGCAGCAGCACAGCTACAACACAGTTTTATACTGAAAAAAACTAAACAAAACAAAAAACCACCAGTTTTCTCATTAACACTTGCAGAGACATCGCACCACATCCATCAGATAGCATATAGAAATATAAAATACTAGTATGGCTTTTTTTTTTTTTTTTTTTTTTTGACAAATCAGCTTTGACAGTCAGGCCTTAGGACACCAGCATGCAGAGGCTCAGTGGGAGGCAGCAGTGAAATCCTGCGAAAGGGCAATTTCAGAGCTGTCACAATGTCTCACTGACATAAGATCCCTACCAGGTAAACTGAAACAATTTGGAGTTCGAATCCAGGCTGATATCACCCCTGCTACTGTCTTTTGTCTGCGTTGAAGAAAGCAGAAATGCCATGGAAACCAGTGTGAAATTGGTCTTGCATTCCCCTTTTGAAAACGTGCCTGTATTTCTGCCAATACACATGCAGTTCAGTTCTATTCATCACAGGAGTGAAGTTGCATTTTGCATATCATTTGTATTTGAAAGGTACATCTCTCTCCTTACTGCATGTGTGTTAAAGGTAAAGATTGCACATGTAATAAGAAGAGACATGTTAACAGAGGTTATGATTTACCAACATCACACAATTTTTGATGGTCAACACTCCATAGATGCTGTGAACCAAGGAATCAATGTTACAGTCCTGTGGTAAACATCCCAAAATATCACACACATATCTGAGTGCCACAGGAAAATTTCACAAAAAACTGGCACAGAAAATTATTGCAAGCACTCATGGTACTTGTACCGTAGAAATGGGGTGTTCATTAAGAGCCACATTGAACCTTTTTGCAATCCCATTTATTAAGTCTAGCCCTAAGAGTCTTGTTTAACCTGCCATGAAAAACAGCTCTGAGGCTGCACATCGGCTGACATCAGCAAGCTAGAATGGAACATTTTTGCAGGTATTGGGTCAAATCAAGTATTGGAAACATGAAAATGTGGACCTGATGGTGGAGCTGGATGAAAAGTTAAAGGATCGCCACAGTTATTAAGTCATCCTGAAGGGTAACATGAATCACTGAACCAAATGTCATGACAAACCATCCAATGGTTGCTGAGACATTTTATGCAAAACCACAAATGTCAACCTTATCTTGGCGTTACGGGGGTGGGGGATCACCAAAGTTGTTATGCCTATTGTCATCTGAATGTCAGTACAAAATGAAATGGCAATCCATCTTAAAGTTGTTATAGCTGGAATGGAACTAAAAAGGGTTGAGGACATTGAGCTACTGCATGTTTAAAAGTTGTGGTGAAGATGCTCATTCATTATGCTGAAACAAAGCGACACATTTAAGTATTTAAGAGGCAACATCGAAGAGTGATATGAAATGTCAATGCAGAGCATATGTATGGGTAGATGGCTGAAACCTGCTCGAAATTTCTACAAATAAAAAAAGTGCAGTTTTAAAGCTTAGCCCTGAACAGACAGAGGAGTATTAAACCTATTATCTATCCTTCTTATAAATAAAAAGCATTAAACTCTTCACACTCGTCCAGGCAGGCCTCAGATCCATCACTGAGAAAAAAAAGGCTACACTGAATTTATTACTGAACAGGAGCCCTCGAATGTGACAGATCTGCTGAGAGGCAGCTCTTGCATCTTTAACATCTAATTTCTTTTTCATGAGTTTTTGTTTTTTTCTGTGTAATTTAAAAGGTTAAAATTTAGAATATGCTAACATCCCCAAGCTGAGCTGCTGAAGGGGGGAAAACGTATGTGAACCAGGCTTGAACTGCATACACTGAATGTAAATTAAGTGGTATAAGTGCTTTTAGACAGCTGTTAGAACAGTTATGCAGTAGGCAGTGTTTATTGAATTTGTGTCTTACATAAGGGCAGTATTGCACTTTGACTTGGATAGTTCTTGATCGGATTGAACCCAGTTACCCTTCAATTTTGTTCATGGACTTGGACTCAGCCTGATAAAATCTTGTTTTTCTTTGAGTGCACGGACACACAAAGAGGAAACCAGACACTTGGTGTCGTTGCTAGCTATTGATTTGCCTGACCTGTCACGCCCTTGTAAAAATGCATTTAGCCCTCATGATTTCTCTGTGAGACTTTCAGACAAGCAGACAGGTACCATAAGTAGCTTGACTGCAGGCTCCAGCCACCATGGGTGCCACTCTCTACACATCAATCTGTCTTTCACTTCCCCTCTCGCTGACCCTCACACACACATGTGTGTGTGTGAACAGCAATCAAATGACTTAACTCCAGAAAAGCCCTAGAAGGCTGTCTGAGCTTGGTTCGATAAATCACAGAATCACAGTGACCACAGGGGGAAAGATAACTCCAGAGACATGTCTTGGAGCAAAGATGGTATTGAGGTCTGCAGGTTAGAGTCTGATTTAAGAGATACACATCCTCGTTTTTAGCCTTGCTGGTGGCATGGCTCTAGGGATGGTGATGTCGGCCTGTCATTTGATCCACTGCAGCAGTACAGACTGAAATATCTCAACTTCAACTTCTTCAAAATGGATTGCCTCAAAAGTTTGCACATTTATGGCTCCCTGATGATGTATCCTCATGACTTTGTTGACAACTCTGACGACTTGACCAGACCCGTTATGACAATCAACACTTTGCATATGGACGCTTGGTCAGGACCCCTTGGTGTCATTTTTTTTACACACAGGGTATGTTTAAGATCATTTCTCAACATACAGGATGCTCTACAGCGTTATGAAACTTTTTCATGGGTGTGTTTAAGCACTCACAGCACCTGGTTAGAATAAATTCACTGTAACTTCAAAAACTGCAGTTCTGAGATCGCCCCATATATAACAGGGTGTAGTCTGTTAGTCTGTAGTCTGTTAAATTTCAGTACAGCAGAAAACAATGGAAGTTTATTGGACTATCCAGTACCTTGAAAAACAACACTACAGGGGTGAACAGTGTGTTAAAATGTGATGCCAAGGACTCCTGACCAAGTGTCCATATGTGATGAGTTGATAGTGAAAACATGTTTGAAGTGGGCATTAATAATTGGTTTTACAGAAGTTACAGATGTTGTCCAAAGCTGTCCAACCCTTAGACACGTACTTCTTTTGAAACATTATGTCTTCCTTAGTCTCGTTTTCCTCTGAAAGTAGTTCTGACACAAACACCCTCATGTATATCCACACATCACCACTCCTTTGCAAATTTCATGCACACTCATCATCACAATTCATGTGCAAATGTATGGACCCAGATGCACAGAACTGCATGTACCGACATGTCGATCCCCTCTACACACACTTGTCTTGTTTAGGACTCACTGCCGCATGTCTGAGTGCCACGTCGAAACGGAGTAGTGCTTTTGCAGCTATTGACCTTTTCACATGCAAATCATTGCAATCCTCCTCAGAAAGAAAACCGGAGTTGATCCAGGTCACTTCAGATCCCTATTAATGAGCCAGTGGTGTCAAGGGATATACAAATGTTCCATCTTGGCTTTTCTCTCATGACCTTTTCATCATTCTCCCCAGAGAGTCCTAGTTCTGTCATATCTAAATATTGAGTGTGTCAGATGCATAAGGATGGCGGATGACCAGACAGTAAATCTATTGATTAAATATGTTTATTTCAGAGCAGTGTTCATTTCAGTCCTTGTAGTTTTTATAAATAGTTCTGACATATGACATGATTTGAAAAGCATCAAACCAGGCATCTTCACGCACCCTGGCATGTGTGTAAAGATGGCAATTAAATCTGCTTTTGACAACTAAAAGCCACTAATTGTCACTGTGGCAGGTAATAATGCTCCTGTCTTTTTCTTCCACACAGTGTTACCAAGTAGATTTACACACATTCAAGCGTGTCACAGCTGCAGCCGAACAGGTGTGTGTGTGTGTGTGTGTGTGTGTGTGTGTGTGAGAGAGAGAGAGAGAGAGAGAGAGAGAGAGAGAGAGAGAGAGAGCAGAGTGTTTTGGTGCCCCCCTGTGTTAACAGTAGGAAAATATAGTCTGAGCAGCCATCACTGCTGATGCTTCATGCTCATGCTGCAGATGCACATTGACTGAGACTCTGAGATGGTTTATTCTTGAAAATGTGACTTCAACAGAACACATCAAACATGACTGTATGTCAGGATAAATCTGACTCACCTTGTGTATACACATCTCTGTTGCTGTATAGCAGAGACATGGACAGATGGAGGCTGTACTCAGCAGTTACGTGTCTCAGGTCATAACTTCATTATGAATCTTTACATTTACAGGAATTCTTGAGCAAATTTCTGGCACCTTTGCTGTCTCAGTTTCTCACTGAATTCTCACTATACAGTGCTTTCCTGCTCAAACAGCCATTTACAGGTCTTGCTGCTTGCCCTCGGTATAAAATGACATTTTAAAACAGATTACTGAGAGGATGTTTTTGTAACCTGTCTCTGTATCTTTATGTCACATTTCGCACTGCTTAAAAAACAGACACAGGGCCTCGAACTGAGTTCAGCTAACTTGTTAGCGTGATCCATAGCTCTGTGCAGGTTGTATCTGCTGCTTCTGTAACACTCATTTAGAAACAGGTTAGAAGACAGTACACTGTCAATATAAATTTAGTCTTTAAAGACACTAGGACAATTTTTTAAAAGTAGAGTACAGATGCTGTATCTCAGTGTTCAAAATATCTGGTGCCCATATGTGTACATAAAGCACTATATGCACATCATGATAAGGACATTATAAACTCACTGTATAAACATAGCCTGCAGCAACAGTAGGCTGTAGTGACACAATTTCATGCAAAATGGTGTAACAGAAATTCATTTATGGGACATAACTGAAGGGACTACCTCTCACAGAAACTGCTCTGATGTAACACTAGAGGAGGATGTGTGTGAGTTTATAGAGGGATTTTTTTTCTTTGCGGGTGTATAAGCTGAGGATAAATTTCCTCTAGTGTGACAAGTGGACTTCTAAACTTTATTACGAATTTACGCATTTGAAGAATTTAAATGGATTTTTGCGACCATGTCTGCCAGGGAAATAACTGATGCCTGAATGAAGTCGACGCAGCAGTGTTTCTAGAGGAATATCTCGGAGGGTGTTGACGCAGTAGTAGCACAGCAGGGATGTAATGTGACCCTGTGTGTGTTAGACTGTATGTGGAGCCTCGGCAGTGCATCTTCTCGCCGACTGCAGCCACAGAGCAGCGGCGGCAGCGCGCCTGCGCAGTGCATCCAGGGGCTCGGCGGCGTTCGGTGCTGAAGTGGGGCGGATGGCAGAAAAAACAGCGGCGATGGACGTTACACCGCAGGATTCCCACCTACGATGTCGTTGAATAAGCATCGGGACATCGCGTTTACACGGCTATCACCCTAGGACACTGACAAGCCCGACATTAAGGGGTAAGATGCTGATTATTCTGCGCTAATGCTCCACACGGAATGGCTAGCTGACGTTAGCACGGCGCTAGCTGCTGCTCGGCTGCCACCGCCTCCTCTCGCTGCGAGAGATAGCGGATCTCAGGCTGTCGGCTAAAGCTAGCAAGAAGAAAGTGGGTGGTGTTTGATTTCTGGGGGGAAAAAATCGGTGCGGACAGTCCAGCACCGTGCAACTATCTCTCTAATGGCGTTACCGGTCCGTGGTGTCACCTGGGAGGGGGGGAAGTGGGGTGGTGGTTAGGGGGGTGGAGGGATCTCCTCTACCGGCTGCTCGGACCTGCAGCGCCCTGGGCTCAGACGGTTCGGACAGCTGCAGAAGGAACCATGCAAAAACACCCAGCCCAGCAGCTAGCCAGCAGAGCTAGTGCACGGAGGGAGAGAGCAGGGTCCGATGAGCTTGCCTGCCTCTTATCTGAAGATATGCACGGGGCCTTCAGGCAGATGCAACAGATTCAGTGCTGCGACAGCACGCTCCATCAGAAACTGTCTAGTCAACTTCCTCACTTTCCATTTCATTTTGTCACAGCATACAGTTATTTAAAGTCCTGTTCCCTCTACTGTCATGCACTGGAACGATATCATGTCTTGCACAGCTGAGGGAGCACCCACACTACAATTTTCCCATGGGTGTGTTGAGTCAGAGGAGCTCAGGTTATGTTGCCACTACATCCTGAGTGACTTCCTGATTCGTCTCATGCAGCTTTTACTCTTCATTCAGAGAAGCTGACTAGAATACTAGCTGTACTATCAGCAAACCTGAGACTGATGTTATTTGTTCTGAGTACTGAGCAAACATTTTAGGCACTAAAAGTAAGGTGAGGATTCAGAAGTAATGTCATGAATAGTTTTTACTCAGTTAGCTTCAGATAAAGTGCAGTAAACAGAAGCAACCTAAATCAAATCAAATGTGGTGTCGCCACCCTTTAGCTTTAAAACAGTGCCAGTTCTTCTTGATAAACTTGTACACAGTTATTATGGTACCTGTCTCACTGTCTTCTGACTCTTCATCTAATCCCAGTCTGCTGCATTTACATTTGTTATAACCGTTTTCTGGTTCAGTCTGGCTGCTGATAGTTTTCACTGTTGATTAATCAGCTGATTATTGTCTCAGTTAATTGATTAGTGGTTTAGCCTGTAAAATGTCAGACAGTAGTGAAAAATCTCCACCTCAGAGTCCAAGATGACATCTTGTGATGTTTTGTTTTGTCTGACCAACAATCCAAATCCCAGATCCCAGGTTTTCAGTTTACAGTGTTATAAAGTAGAAAACAGTCGATAGTTCAGACACAGTACAGACAGGCATCATAAGATGACGCAAAATGCTACCCTCAGCACTTTCATAAGCCCCTTCTTTTTTTCTTTTTTTTTTTAAGGAAGCATGTAAAGTTACTCTGTTGCTGTCCTCCCTGGGAACAGGCAGTTGAAAATCTCACAAGTACAACACAAAAGCCTTATCTTTGCACACAGCTATGCAAAATCATTCTTCATAGACTTTTAATATACAAGGGAAACTTTTGTTTTCAAACCAGTTTAAACTGGCATGAGCCGATATCGATGCTTCTCTCACTAAGGGAACGGTTTTACTGTAGAACGCTATTGGGAAAGCGTGTTGTGTCATATGGGAGGGATGGTAGCTCCATGTGAAATCCAGTAAATGCCATCTGACTGTGATTGAGTGTTGGGTTGTGGCACCAGTGATAGGCTTAATCCTTTCATGATGAGTGTCTAAGCTAAGTGTATCATATATCATTTGCTGCATGTGGTTCATTTCCTGATTCACTTCCTAATTCAGTTTATTTCATCTTATTTTGACCACATCCTGTAGCTTATCACAGATACATCAGTATCATATACGCATATATGTTGGCTGATAAGTTACAGGAAGTAGCAGCACAGAAGTATCAAAGACGTGTTTGAGATAGTTTAGAAGCAGTGTAGGGCTGCAAGAAATGGTTGCTTTCATTATTGATTAATTTATTGATTATTTTTCAGGTTAACTGATTATACAGCATATTGAAATGGCTTGAAATAACTTCACTAGCTTTTGGTGATATAAAACGGAAAATCCTCACTTTTTGGCAAACAAGAAACAGTGCAGAAAGAACTGAAACTGGTGACCAAAATGATTGTCAGGCAACTTGATTAATCAAGTAATCGCTTCAGCCCTTAGACAGTCTGGTCATTATGTAGTGTGTCCACCAGAAAGCAAGTTTATCTTCCCACTCTAGAGTTTTCTGCTCAGTACACAAACAAGGGATTCTCATGAAAAAAATGTTTAAAATGAATATTGGCTGATACAGTAAATCACTACTGGATGATTTTAAGTCTCAAAAATTGATATCTTCCTAGCTATAGGTTATACTCAGTATAAAATGTGTCGTGAAAATCAGTTTGTGCTCTCACACTCTCATTAATGCACCTTTGTTTTACTTGTGATTTTGACTGTGAAATCTGTTCTTCTTTGCCCTTTGTGATTTTCAGATGCTGTACTTTAACTGCTCCCTGCGCTCTCAAGTCCATAAATGACCCTTTCACTGCAATCCAAGAAAGCCTGAGGAGGCGACGGCAAGAGAAACGAAAAGGAGCGAGCGAAATAAGGAAACGAGGAGAGGAAGTCGTTACGCTTCACCTCAGCTCTCGAGTCCCTTTCTGTGCCAGTCGGTCAGGGATGGTGAGACCAGTAACTTCTCTTCTCTGTGGTGAAAAGAACCTCCTTGCCTTGCCCCGCATCTCCAGCAAGCCAAACAGCCAGTCCGTTTGCCAAACAGACGCTCAGACAGTCCACCAGTCAGTCACTCTGTCAACCAGCCTGCTATCGTCCAGCAACCTATTACCTCACGCCATGACTGCTCTGTCTGACCTGTTTTTAGGAACTCACTAATTCATGGTAAGTTTGACCTCTGACCGGTATGACTGTGACTGCTGTTGTTTATAGCGTCCAAAGGAGATTTATTATTATCTAGAATATTATCGCCTCTTCTATTTCATCCCAGCAGCCGGATGTCTCCTTTACTGTTCCAGCTAACTTCACGGCTCATACTGAACATTCATTGTTACATTCACAGCTTACTGCTAACCTGACTCCACTTAGACTGAAATTAGGTCTAGATTGTAAAGCCCTTTGAGGCAAACTTGGATTTTAGGAGAATATGAATAAAATTCAAGTAGTGTTTTACAACATGATTTGTAAGCCGCTGCCTGTAATGCCAGGGTAAGCCATTTGTTGTGATCAAGTTGATATGACATATTGCTGATAAACCAAAAAAGCTGACTGAAATACTTCTAGATACTTCTCAGTCCTGTGGCCTTCAGCATTTGCACTAAAAAAAGGAGAAAATAAAAGGTCTTATATTTTCTCTAAGACACAAACTGCGTTTTTGCTTGTGTACTGTTTTACTGATAAAACATAAGATGAGGAAAATCAGAGAAAAAAAATATTATAGCATGATCCACTCACACATTTGGTTGCAAAGATGTTGCTAAATAAACCTCTTTAGCAAAATCCTTTCTTTCCCAGTTCTGTATTACTCATTGGCCAGGAGTCCTGCTCAGTCCAGCTTTGAGCTCTCACTGACATAACCTATCACCGCCTATGAATGACTGTCTCCAAGTGGAAGTTTATGAATGAATGTTCCACTCAGCTTCCTTAAGTGAAAGACCAGAGTTTGTGACTTGTAGCAAGTGTTGGCAGATTGGGTGGATTACCATCCAGATGGACTAGTTTTTATTTAATATGATATTTTGCGGTTTCCACCCTTCATTAAAAGTCCAGGTTATATTCCAATAAACTGGTTCCTCCTCTCCACTAGTTAGGTTGATTGACAGGACACTACATTCAGTAGGTGGGACTTGACATGCAGTGGCTGGTAACTGGTCAGGTGGAACATTTTTCTTGTTTTCCATATTCAAATTATTATCTGTCATAGCTCTGTATAAAAAGACTTGTAAAAGTTTATACCTGTTCATGTAATGGAAGACTTTTAACGCAGCATTATGCAAAAGACTGGGAGGAAAAAAAAACATTAAAATTTTTTTTAAAGATTATTTGATTGTATCTTATTATATAAACCAACCTCTAACCCATAAACAATACAATAGAATTTTTAACCTGTCCGTATTTACTCTTTAATCTTATTTATGGCTCATTCCTTGCCTAATAACCTGATGGTAAACCAAGATGGAGGCCTCAAAGTAGATTAGGAGGTGATTAAATGAATGTAATCAGTTGTTTTTTGTTTTTGTTTTTTTGGCTGATGCGATGTCCAATATTTTGGTATTTCAATTTTTTTTCATCCTCAAGCAATTTGAATTATGTCTTAATTTACAAAATTCACAAAAACTCTACTTACTATACTTTCGCTGCATACATGTTGTTTTTCGTCATCCCTTTTCCTGTTTTTTCTCTCTCATCTCACTGTATTTGTATTTCCATTCCATATTTGCATGTCCTGTCAATGCGGCCTCCTTCTCCGGGTTTAGAACAAAGCCGTAGCCTTGCTGTCGTTTGCATCTAGCAGCCTGTTTTTCCACAGTCGCTGCCTGGTCGCTGAATAACTGATGGCCACTCCACTGGTCAGGCGACGACATTTGCATATTAGACAGGTCGTCTCAGCCTTACCTGCCATGCATCATCAGAATAGTAAATTGCGTGTCTGTATGCAGAGTAGAGGGAACGAGAGAGAAAAGAGAAGGCTTGGTACTGGAGCGCGAGTTATTTTTATTTGGATTTATAAGAGTTTAATGAGGAGTTTAAGTTGAACCATGACGTTACAGGTAAGAGTTTGGTTTCATTAACTCTACTTTTGATTCCCAGACTACAGGACTGCAATTAATAAGCTAATTTTTCACACAGAATCCCTCTGTCAAATCAAGCTTAAATACCTCAAATTATGAAGTGGAGTTTCATTATTTGGTGACAAAAGATTGAGTTCAGACATGGTATCCTCTTCTTAGCCGATCTTGGTAGTGTTTCCTGTTATAAATGTTGGCTGTTGGACTATCTGAGAGAGAGAGCTGTTATAGTTGAAGCTTATTGCACAGTGGGAGACAGGTTTTACTGGCCTGTGTAGCTCATAAAAAGACCACCAAGTGTTGTTAACATCTACATGGATGACGGTTAAAAATTGCATTACCAGACTACACTGTATATTATCATTTTGGGGATAGGAATGACTTTTTAGAGTGTGGTATTTTTATTTAGGCTTGAAAAGCCCTGTGTTTGCCTATAAAGGCTGTTGTGTGATGTGAAAGTAGCTCCTCACATCCCTCCTACCTGCAAGGCTGAGGCAACTGGCACATTGACCTTCAAAGTCTCTGTAAAGGCCGAGGAAAACCCCAGGCAAAAACCAGCACAGGACTGTTCACAGAGACTTTAAAGGGAGAACAGAGTTCGTTGTCTAGGTCAAACCACGCTTAAGTACAGTTAAATTGATTAGGTAGCTGCAATGGCAGAGAAATAATTCGCTCACTGAACTGTTTTGGAAAGGTTTGCTGAACCCTGCGCAGTCTATGCCCAGGTTTTCAGCAGCTTAAGGTGATATTCTGTGAAAATGATAACAAATAGTTTTTCTCTGTGTTCATTTTAGTGCTGAAGAACAACAATGGCCCTCTTCTCTGAGGCTTACACTCAGTAACATCACATAACTTTTTGTAGGAACTCTAGCCATCTCCACTCCACAAAATGCCTAAAATGACAAGCTGAATCTATTTTGGAAGAAAATACACCCAATAAAAATGGTGAGAGAGAGCTGCAACAATTAGTAGATCAGTCAACTAAGTGAAAATAAAATAAGACACTATTTTGATAATGGAATTTAATAATAAAACAAGCAAAAATAACAAAGAGTCTGGTTATATGACATATTTAAGGTCGATGTGGGATTTGTCTGAGTAACTGAGACATTGTTTCTGAGTTTGTCAAATCTCATATAGTGGGTAGTTCAACTGTACATTGAGGTTTTGTTAATTATTTGGTCTTCGAGGTGACTGGTTTACAGTAAAATGGAGGAATATGGAGCCAAACATCAATTTTGAGAAGATTCAACATTCAAATGCTAGCGGTGCAACTCTAACCATGCAGTGTTAGCCTGTGGGTCAGTTGGTCCTCTTCATTGGTCCATTTTGAATGGACATGTGGACATCTCATGGTCCCCAGAAGATGAATCCCAGTGACTTTGGTGATCCGTTCTCCCTGGGCCTGTGTGGGTTCTCTCCAGGTACTCTGGCTTCCTCCCACAGTCCAAAGACATGCAGGTTCTGTGACTCTAAATTGCTCGTAGGTGTGACTGTGAGTGTGAGTGGTCGTTTATCCATTTATCTTGACCCTGCGATCGACTGGTGATCTGTCCAGGGTGTGCTCTGTCTCTCACCCAATGTCGGCCGCGATTGGTTTCAGCCCCCCCCCCCAAGACCCTTAAGTATAAGCGGTATAGATAATGAATGAATGAATGAATGAGTACTTCCCATCAGCCTTAGCTGCATGTTGTTAATTAGTGATGAATTAGTATTGAATTAGTCAAATGTTAGCATGCTAACAACTTGGTCAACATTATACCTGCTAAACATCAGCATGTTAGCATCGTCATTGTGAACGTATTAGCATGCTGATATTAGCACTTAGTACAAAGTGCTGCTCGTGTCTGGGTGCAGCGTCACAGCCTTGCTAACTGTTGAGTGAAATATTACCATGTACTGTACATTTTCATTGCATGTGTCACGCATTAAAGAGCACATTTCTGAAACAGGAACATCAAAGCATTAGCAGAAACCGCACTGCTGTGTATCTGCAGTGGAATGACGCATCAGTCTCATTTAGAGCGAATCAAAGTCCATCAGCCAACAGCAACGCATTCATGTGACCACAGGGTCGCAATATAAAAGAAACACTGCAAGTTTTTGTGGTGTATCACTGTTTTGTTGCTCATTCTGAGGCCAGACAGAGCATGAATGCAGAAACAGCTGGATGGGTTAATATGAGTGTGCGTGTGTGCATGAATATGTGTATTTTATTGCACACATGTTTCTGTCCGTGAATTTGATGGGTAGACCCTGTTTCTCCTGTCTGTGCCTATTGAAATGTATGTGTAGTGTCTGTCAAAGCTGAGTGAAAGACTTGGCTTGATGCCAGAAACCCTCGTACCGTACAAGGAAGGGAATCCTCTCTGTCCTGCTTGAGTGCTCTCTCCCTCTCGCTTCATCTCTGTTTCCCACACACACACACACACACACACACATACATACATTTATTTTCTTGTATTTTTTCCCCTCCTCTAATATAATATGTTACTACTGAGCCAAAAGTAAAACATGGGGACCAAATTTGCATTTGCAACTGTACTCTATGTTATACTGTCATTCATTTGAAGTGTGTTTAACTGTGTTCATTTTCCATGTACATTCATTGTGAAGCCCCGGAGTGTGAGTGGAGTGGAGATGAGAAAAAGGCAGGCGGCACACATCGAGGCCCCACCCCAGGCCCCTGGACAGCCCCGACCCAACACCTGCTGCCTCTGCTGGTGCGGCTGCTGCAAGTGTCTCTGGTAAGAAACTATTACACAGCTATACTACACTATACCCTCCATGTCTGTAGAGTCAGATGTTGCCCTTTTTAAATGTGGTTTTAGTTGTATCACCCAACTAAAAAAATCCCCCAGTGCCTGAAACAACAAACATTTGGTCCTGCCCTTAATCCTGTTGCTTAATCTGTGATGTTACACTGATGTTGAGCTCCCTAGAAATTCAACTCAGACTTTATACTGACACAGCACTGGTGCGTGATCCAGCCTGGGACCTGTTAAACCTTTCCTGCAAACCGACCCATATGCTAACAGTTTTCAGATTTGAAGAGTTGAACAATTATGAACCCCGGTGTCAAGTCAAGTCACAAAATCGCAAAATTAAAATTTGCCTCAAAGGGCTTCCTCTGTCCTTAGTCCTCATGGTTTAGATTAGGAATACTGGGAGTTCCTTGAACAAAACACAACATAAGCTGTGCTGGATCATGTCTAAGTATGTTTGTGCTAATAATACAAATTTGTGCAGTCATGAAAACTTCAGGAGATCAACTCAGAGTGTTGTCAAGACCCACATGTTGTTCCTACAGGCATTTTTTTTTGTCTTGTGAAGGGCCATGCCAGTTTTCACAGTTGGTGTGTTTGTTTGCAACCCAGGTATTTCACTTTTTTATGTTATATTACTGCATTTAAATAACTATAGTTCAGTGTGTGAATAGTTTGACAGTGATATACAATAGTTTTCACTGTTTTAGCTTAAGCCCACTGAGTCTGAAGTTTAACTACAGTATGAATTCCATGTTAAACTATTGACTTTTAGCTTTGAAGTAAAGTGAAAAAAAAATGGTTGCAGCACAGGCACAGGTCAGGATTCAGGCTTGCTGTTCATGGGTTGTACACTTGAGACAGTTTGCACCCAAATGATAAATATCCAGCTTTTTGAAATGTGACTATTTGCTGCTTTTCTCAGTCCTCTATGATTGAACTGAATTTGAACTGCACTGTCATTTAGATATATCAGACTGGGCTCTGGGAAACTGTGGTTGACATCTGTAAATCTTATAAACCAAATGATCTGGTGATTTATTGAGAAAGTAATGGCCAGATTCAGTGATAATCACTAGTTGCAGCTTTATTTCCTACTTTCTCCTACATTCTCAAACTAAGGAGCACACAGCCAACACAAAAAAAGTGTGGCAGTGTCCTAATACTTGGCAATTGCTCTGAATGTCAGAAACTTGCATAAAGACTCAGTGCGCCACGTCGCCCCTGAGCAAGGCACCAAAAGCTGTAACTAACTGTGCAGCTCCTTACAGCTGCCTTGCTGTGGCTACACTCTTGCCCGGAGAGAGGAGTGAATGAAACATTGTTTTCAGGCAGTGAATGGTGAATGTGCTGCTTCTTTCACACCACTTCATCTGAAGTGGTGGCAGCTTGTGGACTGGGCCCGTAGTGAGTGCTCTGTGACTCCGCTGTGTGTTTTTCAGTTAAATGACAGCGTCTGCGTCTCCCGAACGAGCTTGGAAAACTGTCTTTGGTACCCTAAAGTTTATTTATGTTGGTATGAACGCTGGGGAAGAATAATGTGCCTTTTCAGCACAAGTTTGTGTTACACAGCCGAGACCCTTAAAGAAGTTACATGTAAATCACTGAATGCTCTCTGTGTCACTAGTTTTTTTTTTTTTTTCCCCGTTTTTTGCTATCGTGCCCAGTCAAGTGGTAGAGATCTGTGTGAGTGTATGAAGGGGTCCTGTCTGCTGCCGTGGTGAAGTTTTAGAGACTGAGGGTGAGTGTGTACGAAACCGTTACACACTCGCCCCCCACCCTCCAACCTCTCCTCACCCACCCTCACACAGGGCCCTTATCTGGTCGGGGTGCCTTCTATTTCCATCCACACATCACATGCAAAACAGCTGTGAAGAACAGCCTGTATATTTAGCTGTATTGTGAGGGCGCTCGGGGGCTGTGGCTAGCTTAGCCCATTACCGCCGCACAATGGGGACTTTGACAAGAGACAGCAAGAGGAAGGAAAGATCCTCCATGGTGGGACAAAAATAGACAGCTCCAGTGTGTGTTGCATTGTGGACTCAGCAAGTGTGACTTCGCTGCGATAGACAGAGAGGCTACCGTGTGCGTTTCAAGTGTTTACATAAAGGCTTTCACTGAAGCTTTATTGTTTTATCGACTTTGAGTATGTGGAGATTATTTTCGACGGTTGAGGCTCACACTGATGCTTTCCCAGCATGATTAACAGCTGAAAGAGATGAAATATAATAGAGCAGCAACTAACAGTCACTCTCATTATTGATCTGCCCAATTTTCTTTATCAATCACTTAATCCTTTGTGCTACAAAATGTAAGAAAATTGAAAAGAATGACCATCACAATTTCCCATAGAGCAAGGTAATGTCCTCTGATGTCTTGATTTGTCTTACCAACAGTTGAAGACCCTAACATATGTAGATTACTATGACATTAGACAAACAAAAGTGAGTGAGTAGATAATGTTTGTATATTTTTAGTATTATCAGAATAGTGACATTTAAGCAGTAGTCTCAGCTCTAAAACAGAGAGATTACAGCACGCGCAGCCATGGGTTAAAACCTTTTTGGGTTGTGACTTGTCTTTTTAAACACTGCTGACTTGACCCCTTGTGACAGGCTGCATACAGTATAGTCCAGCAACATAGTACTGCACTTTCATCAAATTAGGAGACTTGTAAGTGACTGTGTTTTTTTTTTTTTTAAAGAACAGTCAAAATTAAAACAACAGAGATCCTCACGTTTGGTCCTTGCAGTTGTAATAAGACATATGTGACTTTTGAACAGAGGCAACAGAAGCACTTTAGATGTGTGTTGCACCAACTAAATGCTCGAATGCTGGAATATTCTGACAGTTGATGTACCCATTGGAAAATAGACAAAGGATCTGAAATGAATCTGGCTTTATACAGCTGATCAATTAATTCAAAATTACTCGATCAGCCCTGATACTGATCTTGCTGATTGGCTCGAAACATCTCTGAATTTTATTCTTCAATGGTAAATAGTTATTTGCATTGAGAAAATAGAAAATCACTTCATATCCTTTAGAAGTGATGAATTCATCACAATCAGTGTATTGTTGCATGTTAAGCCTTAAAGACAAAAGTGGATGAAAATGTATCAAAATAAAACTGGAACTCCTCCTCTAGTTAATCTAATCATAACTCAAACTTAACCATTTTAGCTGTCAGACACATATCCAGTCTTTTTATTTTGGCAAGCAAAATCATTTCCTGTCTCCAATCCAGGAATGAAGACAGGATGGAGAGGAGTGAACGACAAACCTGCACCAAGATGGACAGTATTGAAGCTGCAGAAGAACAGTAAGTCAAGTCTTGCATATTTGTGTCAGTATATTTGTCTGTTTGTGTGTGTCTCGTGTCAGTCCCGCACTTCAATTTTTTCTTTTATGTCCGACTGTAGACACCCCAGTCTAGAAGAGGCGCTGTCGTGGGCACGGAGCTTTGAGATGATGCTGCGCTCATTGGAGGGCCGGGAGATCTTCCGGGAGTTCCTGCGCTCAGAGTACAGCGAGGACAACCTGCTTTTCTGGTTGGCATGTGAAGAACTGAAGAAGGAGACAAATCCCTCCGTGGTGGATGAGAAGGCCAGGATCATATATGAAGACTACGTGTCCATATTATCACCCAAAGAGGTACAGACTGTATTTGTGTTAGATCATCAGAAGTGATTAAAAAAAGCACATGAATTGATCTGAAATTTGGTGGAGACATTCATGGTCCCCAGGAGGATGAATCCTAATCACTTTGCTGATCCCATGACTTCCTATATAGGGACATCATTAACAAAGAAGTTTATAAATTTAATTTGTTTTCCTTACCACAGGTGAGTCTGGACTCACGGGTCAGAGAAGGAATAAACCAGAGCCTGGCCGAGCCCAGCAACCTGATGTACGAGGAAGCCCAGCTCCAGATCTACACCCTGATGCACCGCGACTCCTACCCCCGTTTCCTCAACTCCTCCGTTTACAGAGACCTCCTGGCCAGCAGGAGGCGCACCTGCCTCGACACCTAGACCCCCCCACTCCCTACCCCTCCGCCCTCCCTCATTGCCATCGTACACCAACGAGACTACTACTTAAACTTCAGATACTACTATGGTGCCAGAAGTCGGGTTTGGAAATCTCTCCCTCTTTTTTGATTGAAAAGACTGAATGACATCCGAGATAGCTGGTTGTTTTTTTATTTATATTTTTTAAGCAATTTATATCCAGTTCTCCACTGGAGCCAGGTCGGCCTTTTGCTGGTTGGTTATTGGTCAATTTAAGACCATTAATGCTGGCCAGTGATTGTTTTGCTAGCAATTTGTGCTGTTTGTTTCGGTTGACTGGCCAACCCGCATGTCAGCTGTTGGTTGAAATGGTCTACCTGATTGGCCAGCTGTTGGTTACCTGTGGACAAGGACTCCTCAGGCAGTGGGGACAGAAAGAGAGAGAGAAAGAGAGAGACAAAAAGGACAAGCCAACTGTTCCTGTACTGTAATATTTAGACCTCATGCTTTCTACCCTCACTTTAATGTTCTCTCTCTTTACTCATTCTCTTTCATTTGTTTTTTTTTTTTTTTAATTCTGTCCCATTCCTCAGATGTGTTTAATTTTTGTTTTGTTATTAATTTCTTTACTGTCCAAACATGACACCTAGTTGTGGAGTTCGTTTCTACCATTTAACCAGTAGAAGCACTGGCTCTGCATGTAACTCTCTCTCTCTACAGTAGCTTGACGATGTAAGCCGTGGACTGCAACCGTTTTTGAATATTGAGATGTATTAAGACAGGGGACCTGTCTCTCTGTCTGGCTGTCTATGTTCAGTGAAGGGAAAAAGTACACTTCTGCCAATTTTAAGCTTACTGCAGTTTTTTATTGAGGAGATTTGATGGCTTCTGCAGCAAAGGCAGCAGCAGCAGCACCTACCCATCCATCCATCCACCTGTCCATCCGTCCGTCCGTCCATCCAAGCACTTTCCTTCTTTAAGATTCTTTAACTGGGAGAAGTAAGGGCTAGAATTGTGGTTGGGCAGCTACATGTATTATTATTACTCATGAACTTTAGACAAAAAAAAATCTCTCTACTGAGAAAATCACAATGCCTTTACGTGTAAGAAAAGGCAGCACAAGCGCTGCTGGAGTTTTTCTGGAAAGCAACCACAGTTTGTCCAACAATCCCTACCTCCCATCCACCCCCACCCCACCCCCCACCCTCCGCCTCCCTCCCTCCCTCCTTCTACTCCCTCCAACTCAGACCATCACAGCCTGACAAGCACAGGTGCCCAAAGGTGGGGGGGGGCACCACTGGAGAAAATTAAAAGAAACCCACATCAACTCCAAATAGTCATCTACATTTTTGAAAGTCTTGAGCAGAAGAAGAGGGTTTACTTTGTAGTGTTTCACCATGAATTGAGCATTATGGAAAGCTGGTTCTGCTTGGAGAACGTAAGCAGATGCGGCAGGCACTGATGTTATTGAAGGGGGTATTGAGCCCTGGCCTTTGTCTGTAAGGCTTTAGCTTTAGAAGCTGTTGGTACTGTGACAGTCCCCAGAGTTGGACGTCCAATATCTCGCTGCAGATATGTGAACCAGGTGCCAAACATGATGTCAAAGATGCTGTGAAGAGATATCAGATGTGACTTGTCACTAGGCTGTAGAGTCTCTGTCATGTCTCCTTCTCCAGCAGATGAAGTTGGGAGAGTGTGTGGTAGTCCTTCAGTTAGCTGCTGCCCATTTAAGACACTGATTTTTTTTTTTTTTTTTAACCAGCGAGTGAAAAAGGGTTGGTATTCTAATGCTAACATGCTAGCCATTTCAACAAGGCTAGCTAGGTTTCAGCATGCTGTAGGCAAGCAGTTAGCATGCTTGTGCTAGCCATGCTAATCCTCCATCCCACTGCCAGCCCTCACACACTCTGGTTTGTTTTTCTAATCTGACTTTGACAGCATGCAATGATAATGGCTATGTGTGTGTATGGTACAGTTACACACTTAACAGAAAAAAAAATTAGAAAAAAAAACTTTTAAGGGGGTCTTGCCAAATGTCCCATTAACATTTTTAGTATATAAAAGGACATTTTGTTTTTTGATGATGTGAACATTTGAACTTTGTTCCTGGCCTGTGGATGTGCAGTAGAAAGTGCATGAGTGCAGTATACGCTATTTTTTTAAACTTACCTGGCCTCCAAGTGTATTCATCATGTCACGTGATGGATAGCTGATGTTTTGGTTTGGTGGTCAGTGCAGTCTTAAAGTGTCATTGAACACAGTGCCACTCCTCACTGATAAATGTAGGCATCCACGTTGCCACTTCCTTTAACTACCTGAAGTACACGTGCCAAGTTTGGTCGAGATTAAATTTAAGAGTAGACGATGCAGGATGTCTAGATGACTGTTGAAGTGCAATTGGAAGTAGTTAGTGATAATAGATTGGAGTCTATTTGAAGCTCTGTCCCACTGTGTTTGATTGGTTTTGAATTGTTCAGAAGGTTATCTTGTAAATTATTAACCGCGACACCTTTCAGGATACTCCAAATATTTTAATGCCACTCTTGGATTATTCAAGAAACTGTCTGCCTCTAGTTAGCGTTTGCAAGTTTTACTGGAGGAACTAAAGAACAGATAATAATAATTTATTTTGAAAAAGAGAAATTCAGGTCCTTTTTTAGAGCATAGAGTCCATGGAATCATGGGATTGTGAATTTTCCTCCAGACTTATTTTCACTTGCAGTAACTAGATGAAGCTGCCAGTTCAAAACTGAGTTAATTGTATCTCTGCAAAAGCTTTTTGTTGGGAAGTACTGGTTATAAATCAGCAAAATCACCACTGTAAAGTCAAGAGGGCAAGTCTAAACCAATAATCACCCATTAGTTTTGCAATGTTCCTTATTGAAAATATACTATATTTAACCTTTGGCAATACAGTACTCACATGCAGACTACATTAATATCCACAAGGGCTTGATTGATGTTGCTTAGCTGCTTTAATGAAGAGCTGTGCATGCATGTGCCCAGTTGATCAGAAGCAGAGGAATACAGAGTAATTAACCAATTCTGATACTAACGGATCCGTTTTCACACTTGCCCTTTGGAGCAAGTTTTCATTACCAGGAAACATAAGCATTTTAGACGTTTGTATTTGGACAACTCTGTAACTTTTTGAGTCAGTAGAAGAATGCCTGTCACTCATAAAGCTCTTTTACAAACAAATCCCTCTTCTGCACAGTACAGCTGTTTCCTTGTTGCTGAGTCTATACAGTAATTAACGCGAGAATGTTTCACCAAGAACCAGATAATGAAATCATGGTGCAATTAAACCAAGTTTACATTTATAAATTGTGAGATGTGTGTACCTTATTAAATACTCGTAACAGTGGGGAGCTAAGTGTCCCCAGTGTTAGCAGAGACGCCAGCAGGTTTAAGGCTGGCGCCAGTCTCTGCCCAGTGCTAACGGACAGTCATGAGTTAAAAACTGGGAGTGTTTTACAGGGAGGACCGACACAGCAGAAACCCAGCTTTTCTGCTTACGTCCTTTCCTCTTAATTTATTGTGACTTTTACACAGTGGGGGAAAGTACACGCTTGTTTATTTTTAATAACTGCATTTCAAATGTGGATTTTACAAGCAATGATGATGATGTGAAGTGATGTAGTGTCATCGCTGAGTTTAGATTTTTGTCTTTAAATTTCCATGGGTTCCAAGTGAGTGGGTTTTTGAAACGTGGCTGTGGTTTTGTTGACTTAAAAAAAAAAAAGAAAAAAAAGGTTGAGAGCTGAAGTGTCCTGATGGGATGGAGGAGGTTTGCGAAGCTTTGGCCTTACTGACACGTTTTATTTTTTTCCTTTGTATAAAAAAAACAAAAAAACAACAACAAACGTCTCTGTAGGCTTTTCACTACCTCTCATGTTGGTTAATTTATTTCACATCTAGTTGTCAATGTACAAGTTGTTTTTAGATCTACTTGAAGCCTAACACTGTAAACAAAAATGTGCACAGAAAAATGACTATGTATATGACCAGAGGGGTTAAAGAGAGCTTGGCCTAGTCAACATTATTATTATTATTATTATTATTTGTTTGTATGTATGTTTGTTTTTAATTGTGTTGAGCTGAACTAGATTTTGCATCTCTATAAAGAATTCAGGAATCCACTGTCTAAGGGCTAATCCCATTTTTGCCTATGCAAATCTGTTACTGTGGGTGAGTTGGGAAAGGGCGAGCTACCGCACCTTTCACCTGTTTTAGATGGACCATGGTTTACATTGCCCTTTGCTGATATTCTTCAATCTTATTCAGCAAAAATGTACGCTTATTTTTGTTTCTATATAAATATTATATATATAAATATATATAAAACAAGTAATATACAGAGAAAATAGTATATGCCTTCGTGATGATAAAAAAGAAACCTTGCTGAAAACAAATAAATGTGTTGTTGTCTGACATTATGTGGCTGTGTGCTGGAGTCTTGGTAAGATGATATAGACGACTGGAATTCAACTGACAGTTAAGCGACTGACTGGAAAGTTGACTGACTTGACTGTCAGGAAAAACTCTCACAACTCAGGCTACAACACTGGTAGCTGACCCTGTGCAGTATTTCCTAACTGAAGGGGGGAAAACTATTTATTCAAGGAACAAACCACATCATGACTTTCTGTGACAAATATTGTTATCCAGCCCCAGCCTGTGCCCAGGACTTGTCCTTGTCATTTTTCACTGTAACATTTGGTCATTTTAAAAGCAAGACTATGTAACCTTTGCTAAACAAAGTCCATTGTTGCCACAGGTGACGGGCAAGGGATAAGGGCAAATGATAAAACACTGTGTAAAAGTAGCACAAGCAGAGAAAAGTCAAATCATATTCAAGTTGGGAGGCTGGTAGTCACAACAGACTGAGTGAGGCTCCAACACCAAAACAATTGAGTGTATTCAACTGAGCAAATTAATTCAACTTTTCATCTGAGTTGGACTGTGTTATTTTTTTCATGCAAAAGTTACATAGTCTCAGTTTGAAGGGCTGAGTTGGAGCAAACCTAGAAACGAGCTGAGTTATTATTGGTATCTGCCTTTGAGATTTGCATTGTCCATACATAAGTCACATTTTCTAACCAGTAATTCATAAATAAAATTTTCAAAAATGCCACTTGCCATGAAACGATTAGCATTTTATTATCTTTCTGTTGTTTGTCAGTGGACACTGCACAGCTGTTGTGAATTTGTAAATGTGCAGCACAATGTCATCAGCAAACAGCAGCAACTTATTTTTCTATTCTTCAACTTTGTGCTTTTTTTGTAGCCACATCCAGTCAGACTATCACTGTGTGAATACAGTAGCGTTGATGTGGAACACATCAGCAGAAGTGGGTTTTCTTTTCTTTTTTTAAATAAATATTCAACTAATGCAAAATTTAAGAAAAGTTGATAATAAGTTACTTACGAGACCATTCACTCAGCTCTTATAAGCCCTTTTAGCTTTGAGTTGAGGTTTGATTTAAATATAATGTTTTTTTGTTTTGTTTTGTTTTTTTGTTTTACATTCTTTATTTGTACAGAAAATTTAGCTTCTGAAAATGAGAATAAGAGAGTTGTACGTTGTGTAGATTTTTCCCACAATTCCTCACGGTGCGTCGTGGCTAAGGGAAGACAGGTTTATCGACTGATGTTGGTTCAAAACTCAACCTGCTTTGTGTTTTGCCTCAGTTGGATTTGGTGCCTCTTTATGCTTCACAACAGACCTCAAGATCTCTTTCTGTCTCGCTTGTCTGTCTCACTGCCTCTCTCTCTCTCTCTCTCTCTCTCTCTCTCTCTCTCTTTGTAACATCACACATGCAACACTGTTAATAGCAGTTAGAGCAGAGATGGCGACGTTTTACAGCAAAAATCACACTGCTGTTTGTTCCTCCTACATGAATACTGACACCCTCATATCATCTCTTTCGTACCTCTTCCAGAGGTGTTTGTGCTACTTTGGGAAGGAGATTATGTTTGAGCAGGTACTGGTTGAGGTTGGTTTTTCAACAGTTTTAGGCAATCACTTTTCTCTTTATTGATTTAGATGCCTAAGCCTCTTGGTTTTTGTCATGCCTGTGTAGATAGATCACAGTTGAGAGATGATCCGCAGGTGAAAATAAAAAGAATTTTACTGTCACTTTGGGCGACCAAAAAAGTGACATTTTTTTCTATTCAGCATGCTTTTGCTAAATAAATGAAATAATTCAGTTATTTGCTATAAACGATACTGTATGAGTATGTATTCAAGTACTGCAGTATGCAGACAATTAAAAATATCAGAAACTCTTTTGAGAGGTTCATATTTTTCTTCTAGTATGTTTCACTAATATCGAAGGTTATGGGTACTTAATTCTTGTTTTGAGTGTCTCATGAATTACCAGAATGACTAAAGGACCCTCTTTGTATTAGTAAATATAAACTATGGTTGGTTATTTCCACATGCATGACCTGCAGAGCAACTTTACCAGGATAGTGCAGCGGGCTTTTTAATCAAGAATTTTGGTCAGTCAAGCTCAACTTTTCACAATTTTTCACTGGCTGCTTGACGACTTTTGATGATGACCGAGATCGATTTATTTACATCACAGCAGTATGGAGTGAAATTTATTTCTTTTGCAGAGCCTCATCTCTAAATACAAAGCAGATGTGACCTCTAGTTTTCAAGATGCTGAGAAAATGACAGCTGAGCTTCAAACAGCAGTCAGTAAGAGTGAGCTCAATAGATTGCGCAACTTCTTCAAACATCTCAGAGCACTGTGTCCCTAACCTTTAGGGTCGTGCTGCCCAAGGATCTGATTGCTTGTCATTGTGACTTTGAATTTTATCAAAGGAAACTGATCGTCAATCCTTGATTGCAGGAAGCCCTTAACTGTAGCATTGAAAAGACTTTTCTATCTTATTAGTCCAACCTTGATGAAACACCATCCTGTGTCAGCACAGGAGGCACTTGTCTCATCTAGCCTCGTCTTACAGGGCTGTAAATCTGTAATTCAAGACAGAGCTGGTACAAAATTAACAGCACTGAGCATTAGGGAATTTGTCCATCATGAGAAACATTTTATGTTGGTATTGGCAATTCTCTGCATGACAGTATAACACAGATGTGACTTTAGTTTCCACTGAGGATAGTAGAAAGAAATATTTACACTTAAATCTAGTTTAGAAAATCAGGATTTGATAAAAACATTTACACTAGTTGCAATCAGATGGGTGTGAAGAAAAGTTTGACATTTTTGGGGAATACACATATTCACTTTTGTTCAATACCACTCTCATTTCTGTATGCTAACTTTGAACTACAACCAGCAGTCTGTTAGTTTAACTAGCTAGCTAAGCCTAACTGCAGCTGGCACAGTCCACCTCTGGAACTCACAAATTTTATCTAATACGTTTTATGTATACAAAAACAAATGTAAAAATAACAAGTTAATTATTTTGTGGGGAGTTACATGTCATACTATTTGATGGCGACTCAAGAAATACTTTTGCTAAGGTAAGCTAACTGTCTGCTGGTACCAGTTTCATATCATACAGACTGGTGGTATTAAATATGTTTCCAAGATGTCTATTCTTTTCAAAAATCAATTAAAGAAATAATTGATCTATGAAAAATTTTAAAACACAGAAAGACAAACAAGGTTGAGCCTTACACAGTGGTCAATGCAACTGTCCCAGTAAGAACAACAATGCTTCTTTGGTGGATAGAATGTGCCAAAATTATTCTACCTTTTGTTTCAATGTAAGGAGGTCAAAGGAAATTGTTGGAATATAAAATCACATGTTCTGCTGGACACAAAATGTTTCTTACAAAACCACATTTTGTTATGTCTTTTCACATTGGTGTTGTAGATTTTGTGTCATTTCTCTGAATCATCCACATATAATCTACTTGATCAACATGTAACCAACAGACCTGAAGACTTTGTAAACAGACACTGAACATTTTGAAGTATGACTGATGTGGACTATGAGCAACCATATCAGATCCAACTGAAATTGTAACTGTGTAACAGAAGAAGCTGTTCACTATTTTTTTTATTTGTTTTGTACTGTTTTAATTTATTTTAACAGGGTGTTTATTTCAGTCATTGTTCTTTTTTTAATTTCATCTCAAAAGACACAAAAAATTGTTGTTCATCAGCCTTTTGACTTCATATGAATTACCATCAGGTTAACAGCGTGTTCAGTTGTGGTACATTTTGATCTACGGTTCAGTCTCTGTCTGTTTACACAATGACATCTTGCATTAAGAGAAAACTCCAATCTATGGTAACTGCCCTTGAATATCTGTAATTTAAATAGTGCTGCTAGAGAAAGAAATCTAAATGTAACAACTTACAATAAATACTTAATAGATTTTTGCCAAATGTTGACTGTGTCTTTCTTTGACTGGGGGTGTGGGAGATACAACCTGCTTATTTTGGTGATCACCTCACTTTTACCCATGATCTTCTTGTAGTGCCACCATGAAGTTGACATGAGGCTTTTAGTTAAGTGATATGTCTTAGCAAATATTAAGTGAATTTTCATGAAAAGTTTTGACCACATACTTAAACTAATGACATTCCCATCAGCTCCAGCTGCACACTGTATTGTGTTTGGGGCTAATTCATTTCAGGGCCAAAGCCAAGATTTTAGAAACATGAGTTCATGAGTCTACCCACGCACTTAAACTTTTTTTTTTATGTGTTCAAAAATACAGGGAGTTTATAAAATATCCACCATGTTTAAGTGTTTAATCACAGATTTTCTAGGCTGTAGGTGCTGATTTGTCAAATTCCTCCACAAATTATGTTTTTCCAGCCACAGTTTAAAGCTATTCATCACAGGTAAGTACAGTCAGGTACTATAGTCCTTTCCTTGTGTGTTCCTAGTGTATCCTTTGCCTTGGGTAGAAGTGTTAAAAGGAGGTGAGGAGGCCAAACAGTTTCAAGGATCTCATGTTGGCCTTAAATAATATAGGGACCAAGATCCTAAAGAGTGAAAACATATAAAGCATTTTTGGTTAGTTCGCTCTGTATACTTTCAAATGGTACAGAATTATGTACAATGAAAAGCTCTTATCTAAATTCGTTCATACAAACTGAGAAGTGGGAATGTTTGGCGTTTTGCAGAGTGGATAAAACCACCAAGTTAACACATCCCCAGAGATCCAAGTAAAAATAAGGCATTGTCCAGACACAAGTATGAACCTTCCATCATAACACACACACTTAAACAAAACCTGTTAACCATAGGTGACCTGACCAGAGGTAGAAAGAGGCAGCCTCATTTAAAAACGTCTTTAATTCATCAACCGGAGCCAAGATCATGTTTTCAGACTGGTTTACATTCAGACAACAAGGTGAGACCACATGCTGAGGACAGGAGAGGAGGCAGGTTTGTGTGCATGGGTGCTCTCTCATACAATCCTCTGTATGTTTGTGTGTATGTGTAACTTTTCATACAGTCCTCTCTGTATATGGGCATGAGTATGGGCACTCTTATATATGTGTGTGCGCGTGTGTGTGTGTGTGTGTGTGTGTGCATGTGTTCTCTCTCTCAGACAGTCTTTTGATCCATTGCCTCTGGAGCTGTTGAGGCAGATGCTGAGTCTTCCTGGGTCTTGTCTAATCCCTGGCTACAGCCACGGTCACCTGACTGGGTGCCATCTTTCACCGTGATGGCGGCATTGGAATAGGACGCATCTATACTCTCATATGGCTCTGATGTCCACTGAAAAGGACAAGAAGAGACAGAAGAGGCATGGCAAAGACACATGAGAGCAATTTTTTTATAGCCTGTGTTGTTTTGTGTTGTCATTTTGCATCCCAAATTAAAAGAGCAGCAAGAGGCATTTTTCTTTGGCACAGTGCAAATCATTTTTACGCTACATTAATGCTGTGTAGAACATTGACATTTTGGCCTCAAAGTGGCGTAGGTGAGCTCATACATCCAAAATGGAACATTCTTTCATTGGGGAACTCTAACAATGCGCTTACAGTACACGTCATGATGATCTGTCCTTTATAGTCTAGTACTTCTTAAAGGCAAAGTGTGACATTTTGGGAAATACGCTTATTCGCTTTCTTAATGAGAGTGAGATGAGATGATTAGCCAGGAGATGGCTAGCTTAGCTTAGCATAAAGGCTAGAGGTAGGGGGACATAAGGGCTTTAAATGAGCATTTAAATAATTATTTTTAACAATGTATAAAATACACTTGTTGTTCTGTATATCTCACTGCTGCCCTGACTGAAGGCCGTGTTATAATGAGAGGACCACCCCCTGCATGAGGAGGGTACAGGCCTTCAGACAGCACTGTGTATAAAGAGGCAGGAGCTTTGCGTGTCTAATCGTTGATGTGTTCCCTACCTGTGTGGCCCTGCTGCTGGACCTGTGTGAGGGCCCGATGGCGATGTTGACGCTGGACGAGGACTGCGTATCGGTTGTGTTGCCCCCTTCAGCAGCGGACAGCCCAGAGATAACCAAACCACTGGAGAAACTACGCTTCCCAAACAGCAGACTGAGAGTGGACGAAGACGAGGAGACCTGGGGCATGGCGATGCAAAATGACAGAAATGCAGTTCTTGCATATGGAGTAGTACTGTGAGATGACAGAAAAGGCTGACTCTCTCAAATCTTAAAAGTTGTCAGTTTTTGCTCCAACCTGGCTTGAGCGCTGCTGATTCTGTGCTGCCTGGAGCTGCGAGCTGATCCCACCTGCTCCGGAGAGACGAGGGACCTGAAGAGATACAAAGATCCTCTTATCACATTATTCTCCTAGTAAAAGCAAACTAAACTTAAACTTCATATTGTGTGTGTGTGTGTGTGTGTGTGTGCATATACCTGGGAGAAAATAGAGGCTATGGATGTGTTGAAGGACAGCTGACTGTTGGATAGACGCTGGACGAGCCCGTGGGTGGAGCCGGAGTCCAGGATGGGACCTGATTGGCTGCTGACAGGGGGACGCTGACTTTGAGGCTGCACTGAACGACTGCGGTACTCTCTTCTTGCTGCAGAAACACACAGACACATGAACACACACTCAAAAAATACATACTTTAATGATCTAATTAGAGCTGAAATCATTAGTTGATTAACTGATTAATCGATTAATCGTTTCAGTCGTTTTGAAGGGAATACAATGAAACAATGCCAAAACTACCAGTGCCAAACTGCCTTAAAAACACTGTCCACATTAAAAGTAGTCAAACAAGAACTTGAACATAACTTGAACATTAATGTTTTTCTTACTGTCAGCAAATCCTATGAAAAGACCTGCCCACCCCACCCCCAAAAAAGTGTTAGTCAATGCACTCCAGCTTCTCTCTTTTTCTTTGATTAAATGCAAAAGTGAAATAAAATGACCAGCAAACTCACATTAAAAACCTAACATAAAGTCAGTAACGTTTACTAAACAGCTGCACAAGTAGCAAAGAATCATAAAGCGAGCAAACAGACTCAGTAATTTCAGCAATAACATCTATATCTACCTGCTATCTGTTGCTAAGTTTGCCAGCGTAAAGCTACTGGTCATACCAGGCGAAGTAAAGCTGCAGCATCAAAATTCCTGAGGGCACTTGAATCAGCAAGACCCATCTCCAAAGAACAAAGTGCTCAGGAGGTCTGGCTATACCTAATTTCATTTTTCATTACTGGGCATGTAACATTCAGAAGTACGAAGACATACCAATTGCGGGAAAGGCAGACTGGGTATGATTGGTCTTCTCATCATGCCACTACCACTTCAGCTCAATGATTTGTGCAGCCTGTGCTCTTCTGTAGCTAATCTGAGTTTAAATATGATGGTGAATCACTAAATAAGAACATAGGCCCATTTTAGAAGGCACTTCTGGCTATCTCCCCCATTAAGTCAAATCACATGTTCACTCCCTCCTGCACAGACCCTCCATTTGCCTTTTACCATTCCACAATCTATACATAGAAAACATATTTTCATCTTTTAAAAGCTGGAGCTAAGTGCAAAAGACATTAAATTCATTTCCATTTAAGTCAATAAAATTGCATGATCACACCTTGGACTGAGCTCTTTTGTTTGAGTAATTAATACACTTACTTGATTATCTTACTATAGCATTTCCCTCCCTTACCTGTATGTATTTCATAACCTGTAATCCCATGAATGGGTGGGAGGGTATTAGGGATGGGAATAGGGATTTCAATTTGTCATCATATACTCTAATGAATATTGCCTTTTAATGCCTACTTTAAGTGCCTATTAATAAATTTGACTTTTCATTTTTAAAACAATAATTTGTAATACATCATTTCAACTTTCAAAATGTTACATAGTCTCACTTTAAATGTAAATAACAGTTGAAAAAGCTAGCTATAACTATGATATCTCTGCTTAAACTGTGGTACCTGTTCATGTATCGGGACTGTGTGTATGTGTGTATGTGTGTGCACATTTGTGTGTGTATTTACCCTTGTTCGTATCCAAACCTGGTAGCTCACTTGCGCTGTGAGAACCAAAAGTAGCTCTGCACAAGTTAAACACTATGTTCTGTGGGACTGTGTGTGTGTCGGTGTGTGTGTCAGTGTGTACCTGCGTTGTGGTGTCTGTGGCTGTGTGTCGTCCTGGCTCTGTGCTGGTAGAGGCTCAGGCTATTGGATGTGACGGAGGACGGGCGGTTGTGGCTCAGCGAGGACGAACCGCCGGCGCCGCAGTCCACATCCTCCATGTTCACGCCGCTGTTACAGCTGGTCAGGTTGTCCTTACGCACCCTGCAGAACACGTACACACATACACACACACACACAAACACACACAGAGCTCTGATTTATTTATTCATGTCCACATCAGTGCAAGGGACACAAACTGGCAAAGGGCCATCAAAAATTTAGCAAGCCTAGACTATTCCAGCTGGTTAACCACACACACATAAACTTAGATTCAGAGAGAGAGAGATGTTATGTAACTGTGCTGGCATATGTGACACACACTAGTGCTGTCTTCCTCTTAAATTAGTTAAATGTGTTCTGGCTTAGGAGGCGCGGCTCGTCTCCTTGGCTCCTTGGCTACTTAGTGAAATTAAGACAACACCTTTAACTCAAGGCTGATGAAACAGGATTAACAATCTAATCTAATCTGAAAGAAAAACTCAGCCACTAAGAAGCTTAAGGGAGAACCACACAGGCACAGACACACACACTCACATACGCGCCCCATTAGCTGACCTGCGGAGGTTAATGCAGATCATATACAATAAGGTAATGCGTAAAAAAGGAGGATAATGGGAGAGGGGGAAAGTGGAGGAAGGATGTAAAGACAGAGGAAGAGAGAGAGAAGGAGGGAAGTAAGAGGCAACATTGCTGCAACAGCAGAAAGTCAAAACATTTGGCTGCCCTCCCACTCAGCACTCCCACTGTCCCTGTACGTGTATTTAAAACTACATTAAGTTGGCGGGGAAGTCTCTCCCCAGCACTGACTTGCACCAAGTCAATATCTGTAAATCCACAGAGAAGCACTCACTCAGCAGGCATGCTGGAACATTACACTGAGGTTTGCACCTTATCCAGAGTAACTTACACCAAACACCAAAATTAGTCAAAACACATACATACATGTTTTATCAGCTTGACACCTCACAAATTCTCCTACCTTTATAAGAATTACTTGTTACTTCTGGCTGCAGAGACCAAAGCTGTAAAACATTGCTAAATTCAAAGGATTTTGATTATGCTGTATATCTGTGATTGAATTTTATTTAATCCTTTATAACTTGGAAATAAATCTTTTGTATCTCTGCTATTTGAGTATAACGGAACCCATATGTAACATCGCTATGTAGGATAACACACTGTACATCTCTTTTTGTGTTGTCTGTATATGTTTATGCACTGGCCATATGCTACATGGACTATGAATGAAGTGATGGACATACTATACATCACATGTTGTGCTGGAAAATGCTGCAGGTAGTCAAAATGTTCACTGATTAAATCATATTTTGTCTTCTCCGATACATCTGCACAAGACAAAGGGCATTCTGACCAATAACCCTTTAAGCGTGTGCTTTAAATGAGGCCTAATAAATCAAACCAAGCCTTATTCAACATGTTCCAGGAACTGAACCCGTGACCTTTCAGTTACAGCAATGTCTTTTTACCCAACTGACTGAACTAAATAAAAAATGATCAGGGAGTCTGAGAGAATGTTAATTAGAAAGCACAGTCAAAAAAAAAAAAAAATCTAAAAGCACTTGAGCCTGAAGAGGCAAGCAGGAAAAGACAGACTGAGACAGGAAATAATGAACTGACCTTAACCATTTAGAGCAGAGCCAGGAACGAATGGCATCCAGACTTAAAGCCCCTCCTCCAATGCTGCGGAGCGTGCGGTGTGTTCCTGCGTATGATGTCGTCAGTGGTGACACATACCTTAAAAATGAGAACATAAATATCATACTTTGAGACACAAGGAAAGGGAAGACAAGGAAGTTAAAGGTCAGCAGCAACAACACAGCAGTAATTCTGTGAATGCAAACTAAACTCTGTGATGCTAGCGCCATGCTCTAGACATTGACACATACATGGGATATCCCAGCGGCTGGTCGCAGGACGAGTTGACCATGTTCCTCAGTGCTTGCTTTGAGTTCTGGATGCTGCCGCGTTCTGGGTTTCGGTTCCGTAAAAACACCAACTCTTGCTGCTGGCCCGCCCACAGACCTCGCACACACTCCTTATTGATCTGTGGAGAGAGAGAGAGAGAGATGAGACAGAGAGATGAGACTGCACAGGGGCTCATAGTTAAACAAGAGGAAAGACCCAGACAATGTGAATTAGAACAAAGGTTGAAATGAAGAGCTCTGCTTTTTTGGCTTCATCCAGAAGACACTTAATGTAGCAGAGTATTAGCCAGTGCACTAAACAAAGCACCTGCAGAGATAACATTATTAAAACTCACACAGGTAGTTTAACATTTTGGGATGTCTTGCAGGGAGTTATATGAGAAGATCAATACCACTCTCATGTCTGTAGGACAAAGCTATGGCTAAGAGACAGTCTGCTCAGGTTAGCAATAAAGACTGCAAACGGGGGAAACAGCTGGCCTAGCTCTGTTCAATGGTCAAAAATCCCCCCACCAGCACCTCTAAAGCTCACTGGTAAAAGTTATACATTGTTTGTTTAATTTATAGAAAACAAGATGTGCAAAAATTACAAGTTGTAGTGTGGTGTGATGTAGAGGTGCTCATAGGTAGATTTTGTTACTTTAAGACAGAGCCAGCTTAGCTGTTTCCTGTCCCAATGCTAACCCGAGCAGACTGCCTCTTAGCTGTAGCTGAATATTTGAAAATTCATTTCAGCTGGGCACAGAGACTGGAAACAGCTAGCCTGGTTCTGTCTCAACTGTATATCACTTCAAGTGCTGGTAGCTGGATTTTGTAACCTTTGGACAGAGCCAGCCTAGCTGTCTCTAGTCTTAATGCTAATACTGAAGTTAACTGACTGCTGGCATTAGCTTCATAATTACTGAGACTGGGCATGAGAGTGGTATTGATCATCTCATCAGAGTTAAGCAGAAATCTGAGCACTTAAAGTAACTGCAGAGTCAAAAACATTGTTCAAATTCCTGTTGTGGTCATTTAGTGCAATAGTTTGATAAAAGTTATATTTAAGGCATCTCTTAATGCTGAGGAATTCAAATTTGCATCATTCAGACAGCACCTGAACTAGGCCTGGGGTGAGCACTTGTGATGATACTTAATTTAGTGATGATTAAAACTGTAGCCATTTCTAAAGAAAAGTACATGTGAGCTCAGCCATACAGATAGAAAAGCGATTGTGGTGGTTGTTTGGTACCACACCTCAATGATAAGTTTATATATACAGGTTTGTCATGCTATAAACACCCTACAAACACCCCATGTCCACAGACAGCCCCTCTCAGCCCTTTTACCTTTATGACCTTGAAGCTGAGGTGGCGTTTGTACAGCATGATGATCTTATACTCATCCGTGCCATCGTCGATCATGTGCCTCAGCGTGAGCAGCGTGTCGCGGCTGGACAGCACCGCCTTACGCCAAGCGGGGTCACTCTCGTGGCAGATGACCAGGCTGCTGCGGTAGTTTGTGATGGCTTCGTACAAGATAGATGCCTCCTCGGTCTCTTCCAGACACGTGAAATGATCCTGAAAGGTCAGGAAAGACGTGATGGATTGATGTGGAATGTAATCAGATTTTAGGAAGATGTAATATCTCTGTATACGCAGTATGGATGTCTCTGAGAAAGAGAAGAAAAATCTAAACACAATCAGACGCACTCTGAGGCAGACAGGATGCACTCAGAGTTATAGCACAACAGCAGCAGCCATTTAAAAACACAGTCCATTTTACCTGATGCAGTTTGAGGCTCATTCTGACAGCAGGAGCCACCACCTTCTGCAGGAGGTCCAGATCAGCAAACACCCACTCATCTTTTGTAGCAATACGGAAGTCACCTTTAAACAGGGTGTTGAAACCGTACAGAAATGATTCCAGACTTTATGGTGGAAGGCAGGCATTGGAGGGGAAAAAAGAGGGAAGAAGAAAGAGAAAGAGGGAGGGAGAGAGAGGTTATGAAACTATGAAGTATTTTTAGAATATAAACCACACAGAAGAAGAAAAAAAGTCACTTGAGTGCAGTGACAGTAATGTGTCTGAATCATGTGGATGTGTAAAGATTTAGATGCTGATGCCCTCTTCTGGTGTATGTGTCTAACTGCAGGTAAACGTCTACTGATAATATATTTCTGCTGATTTTGATCTAGTTTTTACATAAGCAGTTTTTCAAAGCAATTATATAATTAACACAGCACAGACATTCTGAGCAGCGTGTCATTCAGGATATTTCTGAATGCAGACAAACATGTTAGATTAAATCTTACTGCCTTTTTAGATTAATTAACTAATTCTTATACAATTTGAACAATATCAAGCTCAAAGTCAAGGTTGCTTTTGTTGTTTCCTGGAAGGAAATGCGGCATAAAAACATACATCACACAATATACTTGCAATGGCACAACCTACAAAAAAATGCAATTAGAAATACAAGAAATTCAAAGCATACAATTTACCATTCACCTATAACTGTCACTTGTGGCCACAGAGGTCCTTGCTCAGCAAAAGTTACACAGAGTAACTTTGACATTATTATGAGCATACAGGAATGAGAGCCATCCAAGGGACAAATGTTTTCAGTCATTGTACCTGTGGGTTTTACTAGAATTCACCAGTCCATACTTGGAGTACAACACAAGTAAAATCCTAATGTCCTGCAGAATAGTTGAATAGTTGAGCGTTTATTAATCCATCTGTGTAGCTCTGTGACTCGAACAGGGTTTACCTGTTGGACATGTTGTGCGATGCCGTGCCGAGGGATCTCCTCCCCAGAACAGAGAGAGCGTATGACAGAGTTACCAGAGGAGAGTCTTCATCGCTGTCCACAGGCTGGACACAAATACAAAGACACGAGACAAATAGATTTAGATTTAAAGATTCTGCTTTCTGTCATGATGTATTTATGGTGTTAAAACGTTTTGTTCTTCTTATGAAAAAAGGATTACAAGAGTTGTGTGACAATGTGCAACTTTTCACTCTCCTTTTGCTTTCCTTTTACTCATTTCAAATTACTGAATAAATAAAAATAGCTGTGCTGAATTTGTATAACCATTTATCATTTAAAAATGTCATAAATTCACCAGTTCTAGCTTCTCGAATGTGAATATTTTGTTTTTGATTGTTGGTAAGACAAAATATATTACGTTAGTTTTTTTGGAAATTTTGATGAGCATTTTTCCCTATTCCCTGATATTTTAAAGATAAGAAAAGATTAATCCATAATGAAAATAAGTCAGAGTTGCAGCCAAGATGAACAGCAGCAGAAAATCACTCAGCTGCTCTAACCCATGATGATGAAGTCTGACAGAATAATCTTTAAGTGATGTACCGTCTCCATCTTCCCAGCACAGTACTGGATCCACTCCAGGTAGACGTTGCAGAAGCTGGCGCGTGTCACCCCCTGCAGGCAGTGCACGTAGTCTTCATCGATCTTCACGCTGAAGACCTGAGGGTCGCGCTCGATGTGGTGCCACTTGGTGTAGGACTGCAGCGCCTCCTGGATGGTGGTGTCCTTGAGCCATGTGGACAGTTTGGGGGAGTGGACCAGGTAGTAGATAATACTCTAAGAGGAGAGGGGGAGGAAGGGAGGGAAGAAGAGGGATCAGGGAAAAGGGTTAAGATAAAAGTAAAATAAGCAAAAGAGAAAGAAAGAGTGTTATAGCTGCTGACCATATCTGAACTCACTACTGGCAAGATGCCATGTGTAACTATGATTAATGCAAAAGATATTAGTTTATCTGCCAGTTAAAGTTTTTAACCTTTTGGCAGGCAAATCTTTAGGAGCCTGTTCAGACAAGTAGAATATTCAGTGTTCTGGAGAGAGGGTGATTGAATATGTTTAAAGTGGAGGCATTATTAAAACTGCACAAGCTTCCCTCTAAAACAAACATGAGCCTGCTGGTGGCGCTAAGAGCAAAAGTCATATGGGAATTACCATATGTTATTTGTTATTCAGCATCTGGGGACTATTACAATCCTTTCAGAAGTTTTTGAGTTATTTCAGTCTGGATCAAACTGGTGGATCAATATTTCAATCCACAGAGCCATGCCACTAGCACAGCTAAAAAAGAAGTACATCAAAGATCTTCTACAGAATTACTACCACCTTCAAATCACTATTTAAATCTGCACTGAAGAAAGAAGTTGTGATTTTTTTCTTCTCCCCTGGTGTAGGTAACTGTATTAAGTGTATTTGCTGTTCTGACACCAACAAGTAACCTATTTGTTAAAGCAAGCAGGGCTCAGCAATGCAACCATCTGAAAATCCTGTACATGTACTGTAGATCTGCAACACACTTCCTCAGTATAGTGTACACACATACTCTCCTCTCCTGCGTGTTTCAGTTTGAAGTGAAAACGTACCTTCAGGTAGTAGGTGATGAGCAGCTTTCGCAGGTCGTACACCTGCAGCATTGTGGCGGCGTTGTTCTCACTGATGCTGTAACCCTCCAGCAGGTATTTGGTGGCCATCACCTCCCAGGCCAGCCAGCGCAGGTTGAAAGCAGCATTGCACGACAGCATGTGAGGCAAGTGGCCTGGCTCGCAGCAGCAGCACGCGTCGTCCTCCTCCACGCCCTCCGTGATGGCCTCCACCTCTCGCTGCTGGCAGTACGTACCTGGGATGGTGAAAACCTAGTTATTTTGTCATCCATTCAGACAGGGAGATGGAAAACGGAAGACAGGTATGAAGGTGGTAGGTGGTTAGCCAAATTTTACCTCTGAACTCCAGACCCCTCAGCTGGAAAGTGACCAACCCATTGCCAATCTCGATTAGGTGGACCAGGGCGTTGAGGTAGTCAGAAGCCAGAATGAAACAGTCTCCGGCGCTGTAGTTGCCCCATCGGCCCAGCATGAGGTCGCCACAAAGTGAATGCTGCAGTGAGCGTGTGAGGTACTCATAAAAGATGGAGTTAAGGTTGTTATCATCACATCCTGCAAGAGAGGGACAGGGGGGAAAATGAGTAGTCAACTCTGATAAATTCACAATATTGACATAAAGGAATTTTTTATAAAAGGATGCAGCCAATAACTGATGTGATTTTAGAAAGAACTCACCTGTCTCTTTATCCACCTGGGACACCAGTCTGCTGTTGGAGTTGTCAATACGTTTTGTGCTGCAAGGAACAGGAGACAGAAACATTAAGACGAAGTCAAGAGGTAGCATTTATGTTATGGTAACAAATCATTTCCAAGTGTTTTTGATGTAAAATATTGTGAATAAAATGCTGCAGCTGATGAGACAGCAGAACTGTCTCTCAGAAAGAAAGCACTGATCAAGAACAAGTCCTCTTGAATTGCTTGTAGTCCATCTTATTCAGTGTCTTCAAAGGAACAAAACAGATCACACTTGCTGCACATTAACACCCCTACAGCAATCAGAAATGCTTGAACCTAAATATTTTAAAATGAGGAACCTGAATAACACATGTACTTTTCAGTTGCCCATGCACCGAGATCTCACTCCAGCAGAAATTACGCTGTCAGTGGTTTTAATGTCATGAGTTTCAGTTCAAATACTGACAACACAGTCTAAATATAATCATAGGCTACTTCGTGTCAAATCACTGGAGTCTGCACAACAAAGCTGTCAGAGTATTTTTGGAGCGCTTTCAGTGAGCTGGAGTACAAACAGTCTCTCACATCAATAAGTAAGAGGGAACAGAGGGGTTATGTTGTGTTAGTGTGAGTGAGACAGAGCAAGGGGATGAGGGGGTGTTGTGTCTATCTATTAATCTGCCTAGCTCAGCTCAAAAAAGATGAGACTGGTTCTCTACTGAGTCATTATTTTAAAAAAAAAGAAAAAAGATGTGAGAAATACACACACAAAATGTTAATGTTGTTGTTAGAATTCCTAAATTATAAGAAAAAAGTCCAGAATCGAAGAACTGTCTTCTTTCTAAATATACAGACAGCAGGAACACATTTGAGGCAGGGCTAGCATGTGTTATGTTACTTCTGAGGTGTTAAATGTTGATTTTGATGACAAACTTTCGAGTTCATTTTTCTAATCTATCTGTTTGGTAAACACTAGGGAGGAAGCAAAAGCAATATATTTTGTCACTGTCGACAAATCCCATTGAAAGACCAAAATCAACAATACGTTGGTCCGTCTCTCAATACTTCCCCACCAACTCTGTGGTCTGTAGTGTCTTTTTTAAAAAGGTTAAATAATTAACCAAAACAGCTGGTAACTGTATGTTTTAGTAAATGTTACTGAAACAGGGGGAAATAGTGCATTGATTGGGGACTGTTTTCAGCTGTGGATTAATACACTGGTGAGTATTTGCAGCAACAGGATGTTGTGTATGGGATTTACTCAGAGTAAAGTACAGGCTGACTAACAACACTTGTTAGCATGATTATCTCATTGTTGGTTTTGGTCTTCTTAGAGGATTTGTTGACAATTCAACCTGTTCTTTATGTGGAAGCTTTCAAGATTTCTTCAGTCTAGACTCACAGTGCAAGCAAATAATTTTCAGAGACACCTCCAGGCTGTTTAAAAGCTCACGTCACACTCACTCAAACGCCTTGTCTGGGCCTTACTTGTAGTTTCGTTCCCAGAACTTGATGGGCCGTGGATAGGAGGAAATGAAGATGGCGCTGCCCAGGAAGGGAGCCAGCGGGGTGTAGAAGACAGTGGTGAGCAAAGTCTGAAGCAGCAGCATGGCTGAGTCTGGGCACACATTCCAGTCAAGGAAAGAAAAGCAGGTACTAATACACTTTCACTCCCACCCACACATACACACAGACGCATACACACACAGGTCTTAGAGAAAGGATACGAGGTACAGCAAATGGCTGAGCAAAGGCATGGAAAGCGCTGCCCCAGGCGATCTGCCAGGGAGCGATGTAAACCAGGATGAAATGGAGCTTCAGTAACAGCTCACGCATCTGGACAGAAACAGTAACACACAGTCAATCCCCTTATGAAAAGAGCTCAACAAAACAGTGACTGTATTAAAGGGATACTGACTCACACAACTTTTGTCACATTTAGCAAAATAAAGTCAAATCTATTACATTCCCACACATCACCATAGATAGAATAAACTCTGTGTGGTCAACTGATGGCTGACCTTGTGGAAGACGATAGACATGATGAAGAAGTCCAGCAGGAAACTCTCAGAGGCGTGCGGACAGTCGAAATGGAAAAAGACGAGCGTGAAGAGCAGAGTGAGGAACTGGAAGCTGGGGTCGCAGAAGGATGAACGCAGGAGTTTCAGCCCAGCGACTGTCGTCAGGAGAACATCAAAGCTGGAAAGGGCACAAGAGTTCAGACACCACATTCAACAGCTGGTTCACCACGCACTCTCTGATGATGCTGATGATGTGTTTGTGGCTGTACATGTCTACTCACTGGATTCCCAGCTTCTTGCGGTGACTGAGGGCAAAGCCATCATTAGTGAGCGCACTCAGCACGATTGCGGGGTACACCACATACTTTTCAAAGCACAGGAGGCCCACGTACAGTCGCTCAAACCACATGAGCACAGCGTCCTCTGTAACACAAGCAAGAATAAAGGAGATCAAAATCAGCCAGGGATGTTGGTGTGGTCCTTACGAGGACAGGATAGCTAGCTAAAAGATTTCAGTGAGATTTGATATTTCGGTAAAATGGGATGGCATCTTCCCAAGGAGGGAATGAATGTGTGTAACAAATTTCATGGGTATTAGCACCAAATTTCATAACAATCCATCTGCTAGTTTTTGTGATATTTCCTGTCTGGACCAAAGGGATGGACTGACCGACTAACTAGCAGTGCTGCTAACATGTCTAAAAACCACCATAAAATCATCATTACTGTTTATCCACTATGTTGATTTTTCATTGTATGCAGATATGAATCCTGATACAGATTAAGAGATAAACATTTTCTATCATCCGCATAACAAATTTAGAGAATTGCGTGCTCTTGAAGATGCTGTTTGCTCTCTGAACTGGTGGTTTACATACTTAGTAAATAATTAAAAGACAGCTCCAGACTAATATGCTGTAGGTATGCTGACCTCTGGGTTCAAACTGATGGTACTCCTTGGTCTTGAGGACGGGGTGGGAGATCCACAACCAAGGGTGATGCTTCCTCAGCTGGGGGATCAGGTAGTGAGTGACAAACCCCACTGTCCCCGCCAGAGCGTACAGCACAATGGTCACAAAGGGCTGGATACGAGATGGTATATAATTAAAGAAACTTGATGAAGATGAATAGTCAAATACAACATCAAAAATTAATTAGACTTAAGTTAGGCAGTGTATAAAAAAAGGGGAAACAGATGAGAATCTCACCTTGAGAGACAGAAACACAGTACTCGCAGTTATAGCGAAGGTTAAGATGTAGGCAACGGAGCACACGACCACATCCGACAGCAGAATCTCCTTCTACAGAGCACAAGAGGGAGGGGTGGGGGTGGGGAAGCTGCAATCATTAATAATCTGCACTGAATGAAAACACATTTGTTTGTCAGGCTCATTTAGGTGTCTGATTATTTCTGTTTAATCATTCCGAGCCTTCAGTTTTTGGAGATCAAAGACGCAGCAGCTTGAGAAGAGTTAAGAGCTTTACAATCCCCATTAATACTGTAAAAGGTGGTGGGAGGCTTGTTTCCTCTGATGCATAATTCCCTGTAATCGCACACAATGATCAACAGCGAACACTGTTTTACTATCTCGCTTGCAACACTGACTTTAAGACAGTCCTCTCACATACAGTCAGCATGAATTCCAAAACTCAGGTGCATGGTGTAAATGAGTTTTGATTTTCTAATGATTATTATTTTAAGCGTGAGCAAATATGGCTCCAGGCTACCACAATTTAAAATGATAAAAACTGTTTAATTAAAGCTCAGAGGAGCAAACGTAACATTGGAAAAGAGTTTTTATGCATTCACATTCAGCTAAATTATCCAAATTGCTGATAATAAAAAACGACATAACATCTGTTTATTTCTACATTAATCCTTAGTTACCATGGAGTTCTGCAGTTTCTCAGGCAGTGGGTCTTTAATGTCTGTGGCTTCCTCCTCCTCTTCCTCACTCTCCACCAAAGCAGGCATTATCTTAGACTTGATCAGAGATCTGTAATTAAAAATGTTACATGTGAAGGATGGGGCTTAGGATTTTTCTATCACAAATCTTAAAGTAAATTAACTCTATACAGAGTATTAAGTGGATGGCAATCAGGCCCAATGTGTATATTCAAAATTAAACAAACACACACACACACAGATGCTCACAGTAGTACGGAGGGGTCACTGCTCTGTCGGCTGAGGTGGTAGGAGAAGATCACCAAAAGGCCACAGAAACCAGAGAACAGAGCTGGGGTGTGCTGCTCATCCCACGGCTCCTGTAACCATACACACACACGCACAAATAAAATAATACCATTTAAAGCTACTTCTTTGAGCTGGTCACAGTCTAAAAACTTCTTCCTCCAGTTACAATCCTGTAGTCACTTTTGAAGGATGACTAGCAACGCTTTGTACTTTGCTGCAGCTCAGCTTAGTTCCATCAGTGAAACTCCCTGGCTGCATGCTATTTATAACTGCCTTTCTTCTTCTATTCATATAACCAGGAGGATGACCATATACACAAATTAAGAAAAAAGGAGAAAGAAGAAGCCTTTGCTCTGTTTTTTTTTTTTTTTTTTGTTTTGTTTATTTGTTTTTGTTTTATGAATGTCTACCTTGAGAGCTCCAAAGCAGAAGCCGTACAGCAGAGACAGAGCGATCAGACTGCGTAGGATGCTGTAGATTGCAGAGATCAGACTCGTAGCAGCTAAGACACACAAATTAGAGTGAGGATGAAAATTAAACAGTAGTTTTAAACAAGGAGAAACAAAGCAAAGCATGTAATGGTTTTACATAGAGCTCTTCTCATTGGGTTAAACTTTTAGACTAGCTAGTGTTTTCCACAGAAATGGTACTACATTTCTACCATGTTTGTAACTTTGGCTCAGTGTCTCTTATACTCATTCTGACTTTTTGTTTGAAAAAAAAAATTGAAGAGCACAAAATGGCAGTATCTGTTAAGGGGTTAAAGTGGGCAAGTCTCAGTTGGAAAAAGGTGGTATCATATATTTTATTAGTGAATCAGTCAGGATTCAGAAACTTGTGAACCATAATGTGATGAGAATTGGTGGGCTGTTTGGTCACAGTCAATCACATCTGACCAAACCACACCCATACAGTCCTGGCAAAGCAGGTTACCTGAAATTTGAGAGTTCAATTCTTAGTAAATAAACCTAAAGATAGATATTTTTAAAAATTCGATTTTGACACAAATATTTGGTGCTAAACAGCAATAACTGAGATTCAAATCCAAGTTTTCACAGGCTTTAAACACTTAAAAAACTGGATCTGGACTGAAGAACAAGATTAGACAGTTTTACCAACCTGTCCCTCCAAAAAAATGCATGTCAATCTGCTCCAGCAGGTATATGGTGAAGGTGTTGATCTGAGGAAAAAGGCCCACTAGGAAGGTGATTGGGAAGCAGTAGGTAAAACCTGTATTATGCATACAAATAAAAAAAATGTCAAAGACAAGGTATTGTTTTAAACAGGAAATAAAGTAATATACAACAACATAATAAAAATAGGTGCTGAGCAATAGCAGCTGAAGGACTGGCTGAAACAAAGCTATCCTGGTATATTTATCCCTACCCACTAACAGGTCTCGTAAGAAGCGCAGCGCGTCATGGCAGACGATGGTGACCCCGTACAGGGTGGAGACGGGCAGGTCCTTCCGCCTCAGCAGCTGCTCCAGCAGCCAGATTCAGAGCACAGAAAATACAGAAGTAGGCCGCTCGACCGTAGGCCACCAACTGGTTGTGACCCTAGGGTGAGCACACACAAATTAGGATGGTAGGAGGTTCGGTCTCATGTTCAGCACAGTGATATAATAGGTACAGCAAGATAATACTACAAACACTGCTACAAATTTGGGTCATATGAAATCTCTCAACCAGGAGAGCCAAAAAGGCCACATCCTCTGTGGCCACAGTGCTGGTGCATCAGTCTAAACAAGTAAAATTCTTAATATGGAAAAGGGAACTGTTCTGAGATTAATGACATCATATGCCAAAGACTGACAACATGCATCACTGAAGAGGAACAGCTGACACAAGTTGAAACTAACCAACAAGCATATCATGAGTGTTAAGATATTGATTATTATCATACCTAATATAAAGCTAGTTTTTTCCTTCATCTGTAATATTTCCTCTTTCCTTTAGTGACAAAGTAACATTAAACTCACATGGGTTGGTGAAGCTGCGTCTGGTTGGACACTCTGGAGAACAAAACCACAAAAGCCAATACTGAATCACTTTTTGGAAATTAACATGAAAACAACTGAGAACAGCAGCAGCAGCAGCAGCAGTAGCAATACCAGACAACTGACAATTGTGTGGGAGCAAACAGGAACTGATGAGTCTGAGGTCACTTTTACTTGTAACTGACATTAAGTCACAATGGCAGACATTTTTAGCTGACACATAATTTATTCCTTAAGAACGATCCAAGTTGGTTTAAGTAAGTGAAATGGTTTTCCCTCACAATTTAATTTAATTTGGTTTAACTGCCCGACAGTAAATGTTCACTCAGCCACAGAGCAGAGTTAACAAACACTGCTTATAATTCAGAGAATCTGCAAAAGGAGGAGTGGTATTAACTAACTTCCACAGAGTTTTTGCGGGGGTTATTTTACCTTAAGTAAGGAATACTGGCAGCTGGCAATGACCAGGCAAAACTGAAAAACCCAGAAGTCTTTGAAGCAGCCGTGGTTGAGAAGCACAAAACCGAGGAAGGAAACCAGGAAAGCCATGAAGACTGCAACTAGATTCTCCAGAACATCCTGGTTTCTGTATGAAAACAGCACATACAAAGGTAGAGACTAGTTACAGTAGCTTAGCCGGCATACAGTATAACCTCACTCATGAAGAACATAATATCTGCCTGAGACTGATGATCATTTGCTGCTGTATTTAAAAGGAAAGATAGACATAAAGTTAGTGAATTATACTTCAACTGGTGATTATATTGAATAAATTCAAAGAATGTAAAAGAATGCAGTTGTTTTTTTAATTTGTTTACACAGAGAAAACATCTAAAAAAAAAGACAGTTGATTTGTGTATTACCTGTCCAAAAGAGCAAGCAGGGTGAGTCGGTCATATAAAATGTTGATCCCCTTCCCGGGAAACAGTTTGAGTTTGTAATAAATCTTCCTGGTCGGTTTCTCCTGGGTGGAAGTCTCTGATGACTCATCCAAAGAGTCCTCTTCCTGCACACAAACACAAATCATTTACACCCACAAGAATTCAACTGCAATAATACTGGAAAGAAAAGGAGTCTGATGTTTTATATCTACATGATTTCCTGTGTACAATAATTCAAAACACAGTCGGGGTCACTGTAGCAACATCTTTTTCACAATGTACAACACAAGTCCACACACACACACAAAGTGGTGCATTAATGATTCAGCAGCGAGTCTGTGTTGCTTCAGCTTTAACAACTGATCCAGGCACATTATGTCACTGCTGCTGGTCTGCATCCAGCCCTGATGTGGTCTGATTCAGGACTGATCTTATGGCTACTGTTTCAGCAGTGACCTTTTAAGAGAAAACACTAATTCAAGTTTACCAGTTGGTTGATCATTTATCATTTATATCATCCTCTGTGGACTGGTATTTTTCAAATTTATTTGTGGGTTCACTTATGTATTTTTCTTTTAAAACTGTATTGTTTAATTGTGTTATTTATGTATTAATTTATGTATTATTTATTGATCAATTTATTGATTGTTGCTAACTGACAGTTGTTTTATATTTTTAATACTACTATTAAAAACATTTGAAAAAACAATTTTTGGAAGAATTTGAAACCTACAAAACATAATTTACACCCATGTTTGCTTGCTAGCAGTCTTCTTGTTCACTCTCTTTCTTGGCACCTTGCTACATTTCTCAGCATGTTACCTCCACCAGCTGTCAATTAGTGAAATAATATGAAACCACCAGGAGAACTGGATATCATATCCCCCTGTGTGCATGCACAGGATACAAACAAATTTGTAAACAACATAGCTCAATAGTGCTAATAGCTGTCAAAAACCCACAGGGTACCTCTGAATAACAGCTTGCTAGGAAGATGTCAGACACCAAACGTCCATGCATATGCTGTATGGCTGTCTTTAGTTTTAACTAATCAGGTTTAATAAATCATGGATGCCACTAGTCTACAAAACAAAAGAGGAAAAAGTGAAAGTAGACGGACACCTGGAAGATCTCAGGGTGCGTGCGCCGTGGCCGAAGCCTGTGCGCAGGGATGATGCGTCGCTGGAAAGGGCAGTCAGCGTGACCGCCCACCAGGCCGTCCTGACACTCTGAGTTGGAGGAGGTCGACAGCAGGTCGCTAAAGGCACGCACAAGCACAAAGGTAACAGGCTGATGTCAGTGTGTGGAAGATGAGGGAATGGCAAGAAACACACTGAACCAGTGGAAGAGAATAACAGGAGGGAAAAAAAGGCTTGTTGTAAGTAAAGGAAGAGATGATGAAGCAGGGGAGGAAAAGACAGTAAGACAGCAGTACCACATGTTGCCAGTGATGAGCTCGGCTCCTAGCGGCAGGTTGAGGGCTCTCTCTGCGTACAGCTTACGCGGCCTGTCTCCTGGCGAAACGAGTAGATGCATACAACTTGTCAGGAAATTTCTATTTGGATAAGTGAGGCGCATTAACTGATGTGTGGGGTTTATGTAACATTACAGACAGACACCCGAGACTGGACCATGACTGAACAGCTGAACATCTTGGAGCCGTTCCAGAAAAATGTCATTTAATCTGCCAGCTTTTTGAGCTGTTTCAAAAGGGAAGCCTTCCACACATACCGTATATTTGTGGAAAAGATCAAAATAATATCAGGCCATCACAGCACACTGACTGGGTGTATTTGCAGCACATCATTGTTGTTCCTGACAGTATGTGACTCATCTCAGCACAAAGAAAAGAAACTAACGACAAGAGTGTGTAAATACCACAAATATTTTTAACTGTTAATTTTGTTCAAGGGTAGCTGCTTACTGTGTACAGTGTGAAAGGTGTAGGCCTCTTCTTTGTTGGTAGCCTCTGGTCTGCAGATGACCTGCAGCATGGAACTCTCGGACTGAGAGGTTTGCGAGGGCAGGGAATCGTAGTCCGGATCCTTCTCTCTGTCTGTCTGTGGACTGTTGACAGAAAAAGTATAAATACTGTAAATGTGTGTGTGTCAGAATGAATTCAGCTGTTTGCACATTTTTACTGATGCGTGTAATCCTACAGGCATATGTACCTGTCGGGAGAGACTATTGGGATGTGTGTAGGAGGTATAGCCTGTAGTGTGTTGGTAGGCAGGCTGGTTGGCGGTCTGGGTCTTTCTGGTTTGTTTTCCACGTTGGTCTCTGTTATTGTATCATCTGGTCTGGAAGTTGTACTCAGGTTCTCTGCAAACAGATCAAACGAAAATGTTTTCTGGTTAAATTAACAGAAAAAGATTTAAATGTAAAGCCCCAGCTAATGGTGAGACAATTCATATTTCTTTGCTGGTATTAAAATGTTGCCTGTGTCATTGTCATGTTGAGTTGTCAACACTGACAAACCCACAGAGAACTATCACTCAACTCGGTAGTTCCCCTGAAGTTCACTGGAGAGTTTAAAGCGTCATTCACCTCTTGTTTTGGTATTGAGGCTTAAAACCTTACTATTTTGGTTCAGTCTCACTTCCCTTATTAGCAGGCACCTCAAAGAAAAATCTGTGACAAAATTTTCCCTCAGGAGTTGGTGGAGACCAAAAGCTAAAAGGAGAGCTAGGGCTTAGCAAGGCTAAAAACACAACAGTTATCTGAAGTCAAGATATTATTTTGTAAAATTCAATACATTATAATAAAATATTAGCACTGTAAAGCTACATTATGGCAGTAATTAGCCACCACACCGAGGGTTTTAACTGTGTTTGACTAATGAGACTGTGCAACATGAGCAAAACAGCTCACAAACCAATGATGACCTCTCACTTTTCCATGCACTTATGTCTAAACATCTGCATTAACTCTAACTTTTTAAAGCCCCTACACCTTCAAAGTCCACTCAAAACACTTTGTGAGTGTGTACAGATTGTATTTGACTGGCAGCTCTGAGTCATCTGTGTGGGTGTGAAGAGCCTTTAAAACATGTAGATAAAGGAGGTGGAGGTAAAGGAACAAACCCTCTTGCCCAGATTCACCTTCCTCTGCAACTCCCACATCCTGTTTTCGTTCCGGACCCTCCTCTTCCTGTGTGCTGGCCCCACTGGCTCTGGTGCTGAGTGACCCCAGCAAGGAGACAAACTCCAAGAAGTTGGATTCGTTAGGAATCTGACCCTCCTTCGCTTCCAGATCTGACTTGGAACTGGTCATGGTGGTCTGACAGGGAAACAAATGTTTGCATGTATGCATGGACAGATGGATGGGGGATAACTAGAATAAAGATACAGAAATAGAAACAGAGCTAAACTGCCAACATACTGTGTTATGTGAGCGGTCTGAAAGCAGCACTGCATCTTTCCCGCTGTCCATGCTCAGCCCTCGGATGTGAGTCCTTCCGCCAGGCCCATAGCGGCCCAGAGCCGGTGGCAGACGCAGGAACCCTTGTGAATCCACGTTAGGATCCAGAGGGTCCGTATCATCGGGGTGGGAGTGGACATCGATACCCGATGAGCTGTTATCATTTGTCAGTTGTGGGCTCGGCGTGCTGTCAGTGGTCACCTGCAGGCCGAGATGTTCCTGGTCGGGATCTGGACACTCCAGCGTGGTCGAGTCGGAGCTGGTTGTTTCTTTACAGAGGTGAAACTCTTCGCTTTGACTTGTCGTCTGCTGCTGTTTCGGGGTGGGGTCGTCCTCCGAGCCGGCCCCTTCTTCTCCCTCTTCCGCCTCCTGCTTCTCCTCCTCGGGGGAGTCAAAGGTGATGACGGGGATCTTGATGTGACATTCTCCTGCATCCTTCTGGGCCTTGCAGGACACACACAGACATGCCTCACGCACTATCCCTTACATGTAACAACACCTTGACGAGAACTACCTAACCACCGGATCAGATATGAATCAAACCCAAAGAAATGCATTTCAAATTGTAGTGATTCTAAAGCTAAAAATATATCAGACTGAATTTTGGGTAAACATTAAAATGGAGGTCCCAAAAGATTCTTACCTGAGCATTCTCTAGAATGCTCTGCTTGACGCTCTCCTCCAGCTGAGCAGCAGTCTGGGGGTCGCAGCTCATGGTGATGATGATTTTGACCGTGTCGCTGTCGTCCAGGTGAACCGATGCAGGCCCGGAGCTGGAGTTGTCTACCAGAACCACTTCAATCTCGTCAGAACAGTATGTCTCCTCCGGCAGCTCAGCCTGATGGACAACACAAGAGACAGACAGAGGGAAGAGATAAAAAAAATAATCAAATCACAGTGACAGATACACTGCTTTTCATTAAGATACAGGAAGCATGAGGGGTCAGTATCATATACCCATTTATAAAAGTCCCAGAACATCAAATGAAAACCTTGCAAACATAACTACTTATATCTTCTTCTTCATCTGTGAGGGCTACCTGTGCAGGAGGTTCTGGGACGTCGATGAAATTGTCCTGGTGGTCCTTGGGAGTGTCCAGTGAGTTATTGTTGGCATCCGAAGGATCTTTTTGGCCCTCACTCTCCTCCTCGCTCTCATCTTCACTTCCCTTGGAGGGAGGTAGACCTTCATCAGCTGTGTCCCTGTCTGCAGTGTCTTTGTCCTCGCAGTCTTTTTCCTCTATTTTCTCCTGCTCGGAGTCTTTCTCTGCTATTCTCTCCTGCTCAGACTGTTCCCTGTCAGCCCCCGTCGAGGAGCCCTGAATGTCCAGTCCTTCTTTCACAGCTCCAGTTTCAATGATCTCCTCATCCATTTTCCCTGTCCCACTACCAGATCCAGGCCGCATCTCTTCTCTTTCAGCCCGGGACGGGGGTCTCTGCTGGGCCTGCAGCAGGGGGGCGGCCTGGTCGGGATTGGGGCTGGAGAGGTCATCTGGAGAAGGCTCCGGGTTTGGGTTCAGGCCTCCCTCCACAGGCCTCTCCTCTGCAGCACTCTCACCCTGTCCTGGATTGAAATGATATGCAAATTAAAGTTACAGAAAATAAAGTATAATAACAAGAAAACTGCTCTAATCCTAAAATCCCTAATGTGATCTCTTATTTGGCTGTAGTCACAACACACAAAATTCACACTATTGTGTTCAGCAGTATTTGACAGTAACAGATCTTCCAATTGCAATAAAATGAACTGCAGAAAGCAGATCAATCGTTCTGCTATTAAAAACAACATTTTTTTACAATTGTGCAGTCATCTGATGCAACGCACCACAGTGAAAATACCCCTTTTTTTTGATCAGCTGACTTTGCTCTAACTAATCACCAGTGCATTAGGTCATAAATTTACTGGAAGCAGTCATCTGGTGTTTGTGGCTGGCGATCTGGCTGGCTGCTAGTTCATCTGCACATCTGAGCATATTTACATCAAATGATGTGTTTGCAGAAAAGGAAGTTGTCAGTCTAGATTGGTGCATTAGAGAAGAGGAACAGGGTTGGATTCCACTGTGATTGATTCTGACAATACAATACACTGAACACTTGTTCCCTCCAAATTACCAACATGGCTTCAATAGCAACAATAACTAGTCTTTCTACATCCTGTCCTCACTCTGTAAGTGTATACTTATCACTTAATCTTATTGTCGGTGTCGTTTTTAGCACTCCACAGAATCACTAAGAAGTCATTTCTCTCGAAACTGATTTAAAAATAGCTTCATGTATGATTAATTTGCAAAACTGGAGGAAACATTTCTGCAGGTTATAGATACTTGTCAGATGTCAGACTTAACAATGTCAATAAAAGATGTAACTTTTGTAGGAAACATGCAAGTGTTTAAAATACAAAATGGGGGAAAGAGCTTGAAAATAAAACAACAAAACATCTGTGTTTCTAGCAAATTGGGCCCCTTCAGTCCTTTAGTCTAGCATTTCTGTTCATTACTTCTAATCTAAAATCAGATCCTTTACTAATCAAGCTCAGCTCATGCAAATCACTAGACAAACCTTACCACAGCTCAGAAACTCATTCTTCTGCAACTGTACCAATCTTAAAATGGGGCTTGATGATTAATACTTGACATTTAGAGAAAATGCATCATGTTTCAAAAACAAGCTCTCTCAATCTGATCATTTAGTACCTGGGAGATATATAATCTGCGTTTACACAGTATCACATAAATATGAGTGACAGATATACAGGGAAATTAGGTGGGTTAAGGTGATGTAGATGAGTCATCTAAGCTCTTGTAAGCACTTTATAATTGCTAAACTGAGCAACAACTAAATCATTGTTATCTGTATGTAAAGCAGGCAACATTAAAATATGTCGGAAGCAATGTTTGTACTTTCCATTCAGCCAAACATACCCAGACTGATTCTCACCTTCTACTCCTGCAGTAAACAATGAGTCAGGTTACACATCTTTACCTCATTTCTGCCAATGAATTATTTTAAGACATAGCATGCACTATTGTTTGTAATTGTGAGCAATGGCACGTACAGATGGGTGACGTATTATAGGAAAAACCAACATGAAGTGTCTCTGGAAGGTTTATAGTTGTGCTCCTTAAGTGTTTGGATGATGGTGGTAAAGAATGCTGCATAATACATCTGTCTAAAATCTATGCCTGCTAGGTTGAGATCAAGGGTCAGTTTCACAAGGATATTTTAGACTGCTCTCTGATGTTTGAAGTTAGCCACAGTACCCCCAAGCTAACTCAGCACTGAGAGGCATGTTTCCACAGTAACGATCAGCAACACCTGCCGACCAGTGAGGTCAAATGGCAATGTATCATAACTGAGTCTTATGAGTAATGAAAATGGGAAAAGGTTTTCTGAGATGTCAGTAAATACACAGCAGTGAGAGCATCGTCAATCTGAGTCCTTTGCCTACAGCTACTGTCCTGAGCCCGACTGATAGTAGTAGAAGTACAGAGGCCCGCCACATTAAGACACCACAGCATCTCAGCTCTGCTGCAGATCTGCACCGTGGTAAGATTTTATGCCACAGTAAGTCTTTTATAACGTTACAATTTCTGCTGAATTTTCCCATTGAAATGTCCTTGTATAGCAGTGGTTGAATTTTTTCTCAGAGGGTTTTCTGCTGGAGGTTAGCCATAAAAAAGTCTGATTTCCCAAGAATTCACTGCACATAAGTCCTACTTAAGATTTATGCCACGGGTCAATTCAGACATCTATCTAAAGTATGACTATCAGTGAGATGTAAGCTGTAGTCAAGGTCTATCTTTGTGAAACCCCTGTTGACTGTCAAGTTTATGACTCACAGCGTATCATACTCTGCAAACATCATGTCTCTGCTCATTATATAGGTTTTTCCTTTAAGAGTTACCCATCCTAATCTTATTCAAACCTTAATGAAAGATCAGTATCACCTTCCAAGGTCTTCACCTCATCTGACTTTGAACAGTCCTGTGTGGAGTAGAATTTGGAAACACGTGATTAAAATCAGGTCAGCACTTTGTACTGTATGTTCACATTGGCAGGTGTCTGACTTTTAACTTTCACTCACCACCCCGATCAGTCCCGGGTCGGTTTCAGTCTGTTTCACTGTCACCTGGATCACCGGACTGGGACGCTTGCGAGCCAACATCGTCATGGCAACACTGTCGGGGACCGTGCTGCTCTTCCTACCAGACAAAGACAAGAGATGGGGGGAGAAATTAAATGACGGAGAGAGAGAGAGACAGAATGATGGGGCGTCTATGGAAGCGCATACATCAACACATCAATTTTAGAGGAAATCATCTGACCTTCGTTCTCACTCTCTCATGTTTGGAATGCTAAATGACACAGATTTATAGAGCTGAGGAAGTAGTGTCTGGGCTCATCTCTCCACGAGCACTTCAAAGATTATAAAGACAAGAAATACAGTCGTGTGGGGAACAGGAAGCGGTGGATTTCTTTTATTAGTCTCTGCGCAGATCAAGCGTGTCAGAGCCAAGTGACCTCCCCTCATTAGCCTGCTCATTCACCAAAGCTGTACTGAGTCTTTGAAATAAAGTGGATAGCGCCTATGTCCCACCCTGATACACTTGATCAAGATAGCAGTCTGATCTCCAAGACAGAGAGGATTGAGAAAAACAGACACATACAAAGGCAGAAAGAGGAGACTAAAAATGAGGATTTCAAGCATGGTAAGACAGGTTATACTATACTTAGTATTAGTGGCATTATTCTGAAAGGAGGTCTTGGGCCTAAATGTACACTTCCAAGTTAATAATTAAATTGTATCATTGCGGATTTAGCCCTCTGGCCTAGATTTTGTAATGACTAACCTGGCAGGGGAGCAGCTCGAGGCACAAGGAGCAAAAATGCCAGTTTGTTGAATGTAAATACACTGCATTTCTCTCTGAATGGCCTCTAACGCCTGTAGTCTTGAGAAGGATTTCTCTTCAGCGACTTCAGACTGATACCACTGACTGAAGCTTCAGGATTATAGGCGTGCCAGTGCAGGGGTTTTACCTGATGCTGGCAGGCAGGCAGGAGTCCGAGGCGTTGCTTTTCTTCTCCTGGGCCTTGCTGAGGTCAGAGAGGCTGCTGCGGACCACCGCCTCGCCCTCGTCGAACATCAGGTGCAGCCGGTAGTTGGCCAGCTTGATGAGGATGAAGAAGACGGTGATGGAGGTGCAGTAGATGCTCAAAGCCATGGTGGTGGGGGGCAGAGCCTGGGAAGAGGAGAGGAGAGGAGCTTCATCATATTCAAACCGACATCTCTCAACAAGTCTCCTGACTCCACCAGGACAGTGTTTGATTTAATCCTTCAAGCTGTAGCAGTCTGTTCCTGATGGAAAAGTACCAACTGTCTCTTCCCATCTTAGTGTATGTACGTGAAATTCCGCAAAAGTAAAGCTTATTCATTCACACAGCCACACTGTTCCGCTGAGCATATTACAGGCTCAGTGAACCACAAGAACTAATTTGATTAATTGGCAGATTAATGACGTTTATTGATCCCCAGGGGAGGAACGGCCTATGGCAAAGAACAGGAAGATTAAAGTCAAAGCATCTGCATCATGCTGATACATGAGTCATACTGGTCTGGAGAGAGTTCTTGCTGTGTTGGATATGGACACTTATTAATGTCTGCTGGTACAAATTTACAATCTAAATTTACTGGTTGGTCTGGTTACATTTGTGTTTATATTCGGCTGTTCCCCAACTTTCTGCCATCATTAAACAGACGCTACGTGTTGTGTGTGACCTTCAGTGCTAATAAGCCTGAAATTTGAAACATCTCCCCCAGGAAGCTTGTGTTGTTTTCACAGGGGAAGCAGAAGGTGTTTTCAAACAGACTGCGAAAACTGTTTGTAACAACATTTTAATATAGCTTCGGCGGCAAAGCTCTGAAAAAAAAAAGGTCTGGGCTGTCACTCGCACCATAGAATCTGTTACTGTGCCTCACTAACTTTCATTCATGGGTAGCTAACTGGGAATTATCTGAACACAGTGGACCTGACTCAACATCAATGAGAGGTTTACTGTATCAAAAACAGAGACTGATGAGATGCGGGGAGTAATCATTATATAATCATAATCTGCAATCAATCATATCTCACCTGGATAAAACAGTTTGGTGTACAAATAATCCTCTGTTCCATAAAAGTGTTGAGAGACACACATTAACATAAAAGCTAACACTGTAGGGGTGCATGATCAAATTGGATCCATTAAGTCCATCCATTTCAATACTGCACATTGCCGTCATATCATCTATTAATTTCAGGAGATAGGTGAGGCTTGTGAATACACTATACCTATCATTCATGCTTTTCACCATTCAGCAGCTAAGGTCAAGGTGTTAATGTATTCATTCTTTATTCATACCACCATCCTGCTGTATAAGGTAGTGTAAAATGGGGACAGGGAACACAAAGGTCACTGGGATGTCCCTTAAAAGAGTCAAATAAATTGACCTTATCGCTCAGCTGAGGTGGGGCAGTAAGAAAAGAAGCAGGAGCGTCTGTATCATTTTGAAAGACTGGTTTTTCTTCCACCACATCAACTGTATCTTTGTGGAAGTGCCCCACTCAGGATATTATCACTGGGAGTAAGGCAGCCTCTAAAGGCCATGACATGAAAATGTTAGTGAACCACAGTTTCACGCCTTCTGGCTCACACACTACCCCATCCAGGGGCAACCATGCGTTCAGTCACTGCATGCAGGGAGAGATACTGCGACAGTGCCGTTTTTCTAGCCTATTTCTCCCCACAGCAGCAACCAGACAATGAAGGATGTTTGATTCTTTGCTGAGCCGAGGATGGAAACACGACCGCATGCAAAAAAAAAAAAAACGTTACCTATAGGTACCGTGAGCAGCACCTCACACCCCCTTAGCGGCCTTGAACGTCATGTTCCCTGATAAAAACTCACCAGATGGAGAGACAGGGGCAACAATCAGGAGAAATATCCACAGATAGAGGTGGCAGGAGTTGTTGAATTTGTTCTGTTCCGGTTCGTGGTACCAGCCCCCGGTCAGAGATGCCCAGACTCCCTGACGCAGGGTCTGCACAACCTGGGAGCCCATCTCTCCTCCTCTCTCCTCCTCACCGCTCAGGTTGGACGGACGGATGATGATGCTGATGCTGCTGCTGCTGCTGCTAGGCTACAATGAAATGATCTCCTCTAACGCATGCTACAATCGCTACGCCTCCATGTTGGGGTGATACAGCACGTCTCCAGAGTCTTTTCTCTCATGCCTCGTCGGTCTTCCTCGGCGTTGTCCTCTCGTCTGCCTTTTTCCATCCCAATGTCGATTCGTCCACTGCTGCTGCTGCTGCTGCCGCGGTCCTCATCTTGTCCTGTTTGTCTCTCTCCTTCTCCCTCTTCTCTCTGGCTGCCTGCACAGATGCGCAGCTCTGACCGCCCGCCCCCTCTCCATCCTTTCCTATTATGTGATTCCCACCTTCAGTGTTTATCTGCGCAAACGCAAACGGTTTGCAGGAAAAAACAATCATGCAAGCCATTGTGCACAGTATGTATGTGACGACTAGGCCTATATAGAAGTCTATATATGTGTATACAGTATTTATATGCTTTGTATGTTTCGTAATGTATATACTCAGTATGCATGTATATAGAACCAATATAAAATATATTGTAAATAGGCGAGTTGATATTATATTATATTATATTATATTATATTATAACGTTGTGTTTTACTATACGGTTAAAGGATTGTATTTATTTTCACTTTGAGAATAAATAAAGTAGGTTATTTGCCCAGGGGATGCACAAACGTTTGCATACAACTATACATACACTCAGTTGGCAGTTTATTAGGTACACCGAGCTAAAATGAATGCAGTCTAATACAGCAGTCCAGCATTCTACCTTTATGAAGGTTATAATATTTAGTTTGTGATGAAACTGTTTCAGAGAGGTGTTGACTCATCTCTGGCTGCAGACAGGTGTCTCAAGTAGTACTGCAGGATTGGTATATTTTACTGCATACATTTCATGTATTTGGCTAGTAAAGCTGATTCTAAACCTAGTGATGATTTCTATGGACAGTGTATTGTTTGTATAAAACTCTCAATAAAATTTCTCCTTCACGTGGCTGGTGTTTGCACAAGTGTGGTGTGTGTGTGTGAGAGAGAGAGAGAGAGAGAGAGAGAGAGAGAGAGAGAGAGAGAGAGAGAGAGAGAGATTATATGGTCCACTATTCCCATAATTTCCCTGAAGGCGCGCTCTCCTCACACATTCCTACAGTGGCTCCTCCCTACGTCGCCATACCCCCCAAATCCCCGACCCCTCTGACACTGCGGTCACGTGTCAAAGAACCCACCAATCAGAGAGCACCACAGCCAGGACCGAGAGCAGCGGCATCAGCAGCGTCCCACAGATCTGCCACTGCTGGGTCCGACTCCGCTTGGCGACATCGGCTACTGAGGGGGGTTGTTTTGATTAAGGTTGACGGATTTTTCCCCCCCTTCTTGTTTCCATTCCCGTACGGTTGCGTTGAAATCCAAGATGTTCGATGCGCTCCCTAAGCGTTCAACCCTCGGCTGTTCTTCACATTACCGACGGACAAATAAACTTGGGAATAACCGATCTTAAAACGGAGAGGAGCAACTTTTTTCAACTGCCGTACTAGTAAACGGGCTGACCTATGCTAAGCTAACCCATTAGCCAAAAGTCTTGAATTTATCGTTAAAAGTCCACAAACGAACAAGCGAACTTTACATCAGGCGATTACGCGACTAGATGAGATTTACTGGCAACTTTGACAAGGAAACCTGCCCCGCGGAAGCTCTCTTTATTTGGGTCGGAGTGGCCGGTGCAGGTGCACCTCTTGCGGCACCTGCGAAAACTTGGTAATTTAGCTGCATCGGTAGAGAGCTAACTTTAGCTTGTTCATGTTAGCATGAAGCAAAGGCAGAGGCTATGCCTTGGAACAAATTTTCTCTCGGAGCTGATAGTTTTTGAGGTTAAAGACTTGAATTGTTAAGTTCTAACTTTATATTGCTCTTTAGTCGTCAGACCAGAGAGTGGTGACACTAACTAAAAAGTATTTCGGCTAGTCTTAGCCAGCAACCCCGCTAGCTAGTTACTGACCCTCATACACTTTTACCGGAGTGGCGACGTGGATACAGGGTTGTAGACGCACTCTCCCACAGGACTTTGGACACGGTTTGACCCTGTCGTGGGCTGCGCAGGGACTTCCCCCTCTGTTCTCATCAGCTAGCCTCATAGATGTGACAGCATGCGGATTTCAAAAAGTTACCTCCTACCGTTTTAAAGTTTTCGTTTTGTTCTAAAAGCTCTGCACCCTATGGTGCCGCTACGGCCACCGAGAAATGGATGTCTCGCAGGCCGCTTTCCCAAACGGTGAAGGGCGGCCGGGCGGCGGTGGGACCGGGGAGCATGCCTGGACAGAGTCACCCACAGTTCGAGCGTGGGCTCATTCTGCCCCGCTCTGCCCGACTCTGTCCCTGTGGACAGCCGCGTACGACTACGAGGCAAGCGGCGAGGACGAGCTCAGTCTCCGGCGAGGAGACGTTGTGGAGGTCCTGTCCAAGGACGCAGCGATCTCCGGGGACGAGGGGTGGTGGACGGGTAAAATCAACCACCGGGTCGGGATTTTCCCTTCAAACTATGTCACCTACCAGCCCGCTATTTACCGTCTCCCATCTACGAGCGGGTCAGCGGGGGCACAAGAGCAAGTCCCGAGCTCGCCCGTCCAGATTCCCTTCAGTGAACTGGTACTAGAGGAGATCATCGGCGTGGGTGGATTTGGCAAAGTTTACCGGGGCACATGGAAAGGAAACCAAGAGGTTGCCGTGAAGGCGGCTCGGCAAGACCCAGACGAGGACATAACAGCCACCGCCGCCAGTGTTAAGCAAGAGGCAAAACTTTTCTCCATGCTGCAGCACCCCAACATTATTAAACTGGAAGGAGTGTGTTTGGAAGAGCCCAACCTGTGTCTGGTTATGGAGTATGCCCGAGGCGGGACACTGAACCGGGCGTTGACCGGAAGGCGCATCCCTCCACACATCCTGGTCAACTGGGCCGTGCAGATTGCACGCGGGATGCACTATCTACACGAGGAGGCCGTGGTACCCATTATACATCGTGACCTGAAGTCTAGTAACAGTAAGCAAAGATTGAAGTGTGTGTGTGTGTGTGTGTGTGTGTGCGTGTGTGCGTGTGTGCGTGCGCACACTTAAGAAATGAAGATAACCAACATAACTTTGAGAGAAAGTCACCTGTTGCACATGCAACATATCCCACCATTAGTTGTTTATAGCTACATTTTGGTTCAGTCCTGCTTAAGTAACTGTGGTAACTAACTCCATAGCCTCCTGTAAAAAGTCCCATCCACCCCAGATAATCTCTACCCTATGGTTATTAGGAAAACACAACTTTGTCATCATAGCCTGAAGCAAGGCTGCTGAAAACTCATAATTCTCATATATTCCACAACATCACACGTACACTACTGTGTGGAGGTGTAAAAGGTCTGTGGTTGTATGAAGTGGTGGGGGATACCATCAAGAGGATGTGAAATAAAGCCTGAGTTTGCTCAGCTGGGCCCTCCCCCACCCCCCGCACTCACCCTCTCATCCTTTAACACACACACACATACACCTTCCTAGCCCCCTCTCCACCCAAGCTGAAATGTTGTTCAAATAAAGTCAGTGATTTACCAAACACATAACTAGACACACTTGGTCCACAAGCAGGCCATAATGATCAATCAGAGCTAATACCAGAGGTCATAGGGTAAAAATAAGCCAGACAGATAATCAATCGAGATATAGTAATTGAGGAAAACATACTTGGGGTATTCTGTAATTCAGGAATACAAGTGATGGTTCATTGAGCAGGGAATGTCCGTATAGTTTCACAGTTGCAATAAATGAGATGAAGTAGACTTCTGGGTACTTGCAAGTCTCACTTTTGTGTTTCTTGGTAACTTAGCAGGATCATGTAGTTGAACTTGGTTCAGCACAGAAGCCCAACTACTGTGCTAGTTCCTCCATGGACTGGTAATTGACAACAGGCCAGCAAACTTTAGTTTCCCAGGACTGAATAATGAATGGGCAGGACTTGATGAGAAAAAGAGTCTGAGTCACATACCTACTGACACAGGCTACCTACTTCAACTCAGGTGTGTTTATGTGTGTAATATGACTCCAAACACTATTTCTCCCTTTGTGACTAGAAGTCTTATCAACCTAGTGGGGGGAGCATGTGGGAAGCAGATGTCTGTTTATCTCCAGCTGTGACGGTCAGTGTGTAAATGCAGAGAGAAAACATATGAAATGTACACAGACCAGACCCTCCATGATCACTAGATAAAGATATTATGATAAGATTAAAAAAAATACATAAATAAACATGGCCTCCCAGTGGTGGACAGATTTGCAGGTCAAGCACACATATGCCTATGAACAACATTTATATGCTACAAACATGACCTGTAGGCATGCTTATAGTTTCAGGTAATAAACACCAGGGACACCAGCAAATCCACTAAAATTGCTTGTACTTAATAGGTAGTTTTCCAACTTAAGAATAAACCTGATTCACTCTAAAACAACATTATCACATCAGTCATTGTGTTTGGAGAAGTAGTTTTGACAAACAGTTTGAAACAAATGTTGATATAATGTGTTTTATGTGCACATAATGCCCTATGATCACACAATGTGATGAGCAGTGTAAAAGAGCCCAACCCTAAAAGGAGTCTTATTTAAGATGAAGATTTGTGTTAATTATAGGGCAGATGGAGAGAAAGGATTTAACTGCTATTTAGACTGTTTGAGCTAATCGGATGTTTGGTGAATATACACAAACAAACTCCCCCCCTCTACCCCTCCAAACAGACACAGTGCTGCCAACACAAGTCGATGTGTTTGTCCTGCCACTTCACTGTGACCAAGAGATAGCATAAGCTTTAAATTAAGAGGGAGCATTTAGAGACCATTCACAGTGTGCTTATTGCATTTCTGGGCTGTAATGAAACCAGGGAACTCTTAAGATTGTAAGCCACTAGAATAAAAATCAGTTTTTTTTTTTTTTTAAATTAGTCCCCATTTCAACTGCACTAGAGCCTGCTGCTAAGCTGTTAAGCACAAAACCAGACCAAGAAAGACACTGAATTCTACCAGTTTGCAACAGCACTGTTACTAGTAGCAGGTGGTTGATTGGTCCAGGGTCAGAAGTCTGAACATCTGTAGTCAATATACAGCCTTATCTAAATAAAGAGAGAATGAAAGAAACTGTATGTGTTTGCTTTGAACCAGGGCAGTGAGTTCACAAAAGACTCTCCCACACACAAACATACAAATGGCACCCTGTGGTGAGTTGGGTTGTTTTCCCAGTAAAAACCTAGAATAATGCAGCTCAGAGAAGTTGTTGCATCTGCTAGTGTGGGCCTGTTGTCTGTTTGTCTTGGCGTTGTGTGTGCGTCAATCAGTCTAAATGGATAAAAGGAATGAGAATTATCCACATGGGGGGGTAAAAAGAAAATGGATACATTGCAATAAGTAGTTGTTAATCAGCAATCTGTCACTTTTTTAATATTTAATGAGCACAACATCTCTTGATGTGGCTGTATCTCTTCTCTATTTCTGATATATGTTGTCAGGTTATTTCACTCCAGTGTTTTTCCTCTCAGAACATAGACAGGTACACATATACAGAGGCAGAGAAAAACACCTAAACTTCTCCACCTTCACTCAACTACTCAGCCTGTCATTTATCAACTTGCAGTGTACACATGCTCCACGCAGACAAACATACAGCTATTTGATCAATGATTAGCCTGTAAAGTAATATGTTGGAAGTCAGCAAGATTTGTTCTCTCTCTTTTGTGTTTTTCAACCTAATCTGTAAAATCCCAGCCTGCAGGGAGGAATGTTGCTAATGAGGGATAAAAGCTTAACATACGTTTGCACAATGGACTGGTCAAGCAGCGGTTGCTAGGCTACTGTGGCCAGAAGAATGGCTAGGACTCGGAGGGTCTCAAAGCCCTCGTTTTGTTTTGTTCCGTTCATATTTAATCTCCCAGAGAGCAGCGGTACTCTTTTATTGCCACAAACTGAGGGGGTTTTTCTTCTTACTTCGTTATTTTTCTCCTTACTTACCTTCCTTCCCTTGTTCCTTTCTGCTCCTCCTTGCTCCTTATTATTTTTCATGTCTACTTTTTGTCCAGCAAAATTTTCAAACTTTAAAGGATAATGCTGGAGTTACTTTTTCTTTTTAATATCAATCAGCAAACTCCTTGAACAGATCAGAATCAACTTTGAATTTATCCTGCTTAAGTGCAAGTGTAGCCTGTTACGGCATATGCTTTCATCCAAAAACTACTGTTTACTAATGCTTGTTATATGTCCTATGGAAATATTCATTGATTACAATAAATATGTGCAGTGTAGTTTTTCTATGAAACAATGTAGCTGCATTTACAATTTCTAGAGAGTAGCTTCATGTGAGGCACATGTCTTATATGCGTAGTAAACTGTATTTTCCATGTTCATTGTAATGAAAGTGTCACTTAAATGCAATTGGATGGCTTTTCAGTATATTTATTTGAGTGATAGTAATATTGAATGAAGTTATATCATACAATACCTAAATGTATGATTTGTTTTGGAAATTGGAGGGATTTGTTGCTAATGGTACATGTTGTTTTCTTCCTTTCCTCCATTGCAGTTTTATTCACTCCATCCTTTAATTGACCTTTTCCTTTTTCCCCACTTCACAACTTTGATTTAACTTTCCTCCCTGTAGCTAGGAGTGGTAGTATTCATAGAGCGGTAGATAAGAGCAAGAAATCTCACTGAAACCTGGCCCTGAGCCAGCACGCATAACCCACATTAACTTTGGAGTTTCGCATCTTGGTGCGAGAGATAGTATGCCAGGAATGTGTGCTTGAGCGCCACTGAAACTGATAGAGTTCTGTTTGGAGCGTGTGCAGCAGCATTCTCCCATCAATCTTAAGCTATTGTTAGACTTCATCACGCTGTCCCCGTATTCCCCTCCCTCTTCCTGTCTCACACCCACCCACTGTAGATCTGTGGAGACTTGGCAGAAGTTTAAAGTTTAAAGTTTAGAATGACAACCATCACACCACTGAATGACCCTATTTTGATCCAGTAGTCGCAGCAACCAAAGTGTTAAGGCTTGTGCAGGTGACACATGCACTTGTTATTTCCATCCCTGTATATGTAGCACACTGCAGAAAAGTAAGTTCAGATATAAAATAGGAGAGTTGTGTGATGAATCATAGTTGGGTGAACCAGTCACAATAGCTGTCTCATAGCTTTTAAACAGTAGTTCCAGTTAGAGTAGCAACAGTTAATCGATTAGCTGATTAATCAGTAAGATAATCATCAATTATTTTCATAAGAAACTAATCATTTAATTCATCGTTGGACTGTTGATCAGACAATATAGGACATGTGAAGACTTTGAGGAATTGCTAATGGACTTTTTCAAAATAACATTTTATAGATTAAAGACTAATCAAGAAAATAATCTGCATATTATTCAATAAATAAAATAGTTGCAGCCCTCAAATAGCAAAATAAAATTGTTGTAGCAAGTGACAAATGCACTGACTATAAGTCGCTTTAAACAAAAGCATTTGCCTGATGAATATAATGTAATTCTAATAATTCTAATCCTATTATAACCCTGTTTATGTGATTGTCCATAAAGGTGGATCTTCACTTGGCTTTAGTCGTTTTCTCTCTCCCTGTAGTTGAATTAAAACACAGCCATTACTTTGCTCCTATTGCAATTAAAAATAGATCTTGAGAAAAATTAGGGATCCCCCTATCACACATTTTCTATCCTGATACCCAAATTATTAGAATACAGACAGACACTAACTACCAGTTCAACACCAGTGCTAATTTGCATCCAAATTCTGTTTCATTTTACCTCACTCCCACTGTTAGGTATGAAAATACAAAGCAGACCTTGTTAGCTTGTTATCTGTATCAGTAGATTTGGGTTTCCCTGAGAACCACCCTACTTCTGTAGGAACAGCATTGCAAAAGAACCCCTCTTAAACCCTGTTTTTTCATTACTAGGTCATAATAAGTTTAGCACAAGAGAGAAAACAGTGGCTTGATGTAACTTTAAAAAGTATCTCTCAAGAGGATCCTTTTTTTCTGCTTCAAATTTTTCTGTTGTCTTGCTCTACTTGTGGAAGAAGTAGGATCTAAGAGGAAAAGTTACCAAAGCTTGACTAGGTGTTGCAGAGCAACTTTTTCTCTGGCTTCCCACAATTACCCCTGGTGACACGCAGACAGTTACTGCCTGTCTTTTCTCTGTTGAGAGAATGGGCAGAGGGGAGAGAGGAGGAGTGGAGATGCTTTCACTGTGTTTTTTATGACCTCTCCCTGACTGCACCTATTGTTGCAGGGCAGGGTGAAAAGGAAAAGGGCCCACAGCTGAGGAGAGCTGCCTTCCGAATCAACCAATCCCCTCCGTAGCTCCCCCAGCACATTGATAGATACTAATACAGCAAAAGGTGCAAGCTGTACACCTTTTACATTTGTTATGCTTTAATTATCCCTAGTTAGAGGTTAATTCAAGCTTTGATAGACACAAACCAGGAGAGGAAGAGGACAGACAAGGAGCAAGTGGCCCAGAGAGACGTGACCATGATAGATGGATTTAGCCAGCCATTAGCCCTGATCCTTTTCCCATCAGCCAGAATGCCTGGGGGCACTCTCATTTCAACCGGGAGAGACAGACTAGTCGGGGAATGTTTAGCAGCCTTGTTTCTGCTTACTACGGGAAGCCCTCTCTTGCTCTCATGCTTTGTCTGTTGGCACAACTACGAAAATACTGCCACGTCAAGTTAGGAGGCTACACTCAGAATGTTTACAGTAACCATGTTGCATCAACGTCTTGTTATGCCACTAAAAAAATAAAAGAAACCTCAGGATTATGCTGAAAAAATATTTTCCTGGCTTTGTTGTTGTTTGCAGATTCATTGCTCAAGACTTGCTCTTCTTGACTTTATCATTTACAAATGAGGATGAAGACACTTATTAAAACACTGTTTAAGACTATTTAATGCACTGAAAATAGACTGCATCTCTCAGCTGTGTCTTCCAAAACTTTCCAACATTGGCTTTTAATTTTCATTAATTACTTTTGTGTAGAATTTCAGTTGCAGGCAGAATAAAACTTGAGATAATTTTGGTTTACTGAGGAGAGACAAATGTGTGCCCAATGTTGCCCAAAAAGAGCATTTTTTTCTTTTTCTACCTTGAGGGGGAGAAAGCAATGGGAAGAAGCGTGGGACCTGCTTTGAAGGCAGCAGCTCTGCTTCTGATCTTCCCACTGTTCCACCATGAAAGATGGGTCTGCCTGAAGATCCACTGTTGGAAAAGGGGAATTAAATGGGGGTTGGACTGAGGGTGGGGTCTGCCTTGGAGGCATATCCATCTCCAATTGCATTGCACTGTTGTCTGCTTCAAAACATTTTCTTTTCAAAGGAGTAAGAAAGTATAGAGTGAAAGCAGCAGCACGGAAGCACGGAAAACAACTGAGGGTCTGAGGTATAACTTTTTTCAGGACAGGGATCGCATTTGTAATGTTGATGAATTCACAGTGGAAAAACAGACTGTAAACTAGTCCTAAAGTAAATTGAAATAAGAGTATCTGATCCATTGAATTATATTTGTCACACCATACAGATTTCACACCATGTGTAGCTTACGCAGCTGGCAAGCATAATAATCTAACAGTAACATAAACATGTTTGGGGTATAGCTGGCTCAGGTATTGGCATTGTCCTATTATATTTACACTTAGTTTCCTTGCCAAAAATTAGGGTCTAAGACTTGGGTGAAAAAAAACAGAGGAATAGACAGGTTAGGTTGCTTGCCCATAGAAATTACCCCAGTATACCAGCGTATACAGTTTTTGTGCATTTGCTATAACCTTGGGCTATTTTTACTGGCATGTAAGTGTCAGTGAACAGATTTACTGACGCGACCTATTTATGTGGGATTAAAATCAAGAGGTACATAAGTAATGATTAGGTTGCTTTTACTCCACCTTCCCCTGTTAAACATATCCTATCCAAACAATGCTTTAGCATGTCTTTAGAACAGTACACAACAGTGACTAGCCACAGCCTGATTTTGTGCATTAGCTCAGCTGTAAAGGCTTTACTTGAGCTAACTTTTGCGTCAACACAAGCACTGGATTTATCTTTCCAGTGCAGGGTGGGGTTTGGCCTGGGGCTTGACTTTTAGGATGATGCTAAATCGAAGTCAACCAGAGCATTGCTCTCTACTATTTGAATGCAATTTTGAAGAAATTGTCATAAGACTATGTTGCTGTAATGTTTGTTTTTCTTTTGAGATGGCAAGCTTATATGAATTTTGACATGTACAGACATAGCTGCAGTGTTTCCACATTATTTCCTGGTTACATAGATAAAATGTAAACATTGACTGAAACTTTTAAGGTGTTTTAAAAAATGACTTCCTTTTAACATGCAGATTTAATATTACAAGTCTGGACTTAGTAACTTGAAATGGAGCCCCTCATTGAAAAGCTTCTGAGATTAACCTTTCTTAGAAAACCTTAGAAATTAGAAGAGGGTGAAGAGGTCATGGGAGGTGGACTTCAAAGATGGGCTGGTGGCATGTTTTGGCTTGAGGTCAGCCATTACTCAGCGATGAAGAGACCATGATGACTCCTTAACTGTGTCTGTTTGATCACTGCTCAAGTTAAGCTAGTAAGATTTGAACATATTTTGAACAGATTGTGTTTAAAACTATAATGAAGTGGTGTCTCAGCAGATGTTTAGGTGTTGAGTGTGTTTAACTAGAGCTGCAACAAGTAGTCAAATAATTTGCCTACACCCTATTTTGATAATCATCATCATCGTTGAGTCTGGTATTAGGTCTTGGGCATTGGGAAATTGACAAGCATTTTCAGACTTTTTATAGACCAAAATGTAGTCAATGATGAAAATAATTGTTAGTTGTTTATTTAGTGAGGCTACAATAACCTTGATGTGCATTTATCTCTCAGCTCATTCTTTGATTAAAAAAATACAGAGCTGAAGCAGTAAAAAGCATCTTTCTATGTTTTATGATGATCGCAGGTTAACAAGCAGTTTTCTGTTATTAGCTTAGCTGCTAATAGACTCCAGTAACCAAACAAAATGGCTGGCTGGGGTTTAAAGGTGTTTTTGTAGCATAACGTCAGCATGGAGTCATGTAGACAGGACCTAGGTCTTTTATCAGAAATTTCTAGAGGGCTGACACTGAAGTATCATGGAGCTACAAAGAAAGTATTTGGCATGATATTCTATAGGCCAATCAACATAGACGGGTTTATCCCAAAACCACTGTTCTTCTAGGTTGTGTAACTAACCCATCATAAGTCATTATAAACCTACAGAGCCTGCTGGGAGGAATCTATGGAATCACTGAGAGAGGACTTGACAACAGGAAGTAGGAGTATATCATTGGTCTAGTGAAACCTGTTTGTAATGGAATTCCTATTGTTGCAGCCTGGGTAGAGGATCCCCTCTGTGCCCTAGGCTAGTAATGGCACCAATAGCCCTGTTATTAGTGGAGACCCATAGAAGTCACACTATGGCTAAAATGCTGCTTGAAATCATTTCAGGGCCCATGAAAATGTTTATTAAATAGGCTAAAAAATGTCCCAAAACACTTTGTGTTTGATAGGAACTAGTTGTGTTGTGTTTGTGTGTTTCCAGCATTAACTGCAATGATAGTTGAAGTAAAATGGTTCTTTTCCTAATGTGTTAAAATGCTGTTATGTTTATAGTAGAAAACCTAAATATCCTGGGTTTGCATTATTTGTTATATGTATACGTATATGCTTATATGTGCAAAAATGAGTGCAGACTTAGAATATATGTATATAGTATGAGATAATAGTGCTGGGGGAGTAAGATGAGTGTCTACTGAATTCAAAATTAAGCCTGCCTTTGGGATTATTGTTTACATATGCTGACTGGATGGATGTCAGTGGAGAGACTAGTCAGTATCCAGCTCAGTATAGTGAGGTAACATACAGTTTAGCTGGATGCTGTAGTGCTGCTTGTGCTATTTCACAATGATTGTTAAGAATTGCACATTCTCTCAATTAACTGATAATTTTTTTTTGTCAATGAAAGGTCAGAAAATTGTGGAAAATTCCTTTCACAACCAAGTGATGTCATCAAATTGCTTGTTTTTTCAAAATGACTAACTGTCTGAAAAAATACACTGTTTACTATTTACATAAAGACAGATGGAAGATCCTCATAATTTAAAAGCTGGAACCAGCAAACGCATTTTTGCTTGGAAAACAACTTTAATGATTTAACCAGTTATCAATATATATAATATTTATTTTTCTGTTTAATTGACCAACCTATCCTTTCAGCTATAGTTTCTTCTCAGTCACCGTAGCTATAGAATCATAACAGCACAATTAAATAAACTTTCTTGAGAAATATAATTGAATGTACATCAGTACATACTGCATCTATGAACATTTACACTTAAAAGTGAATGTGTGTAAGAAAGGCTTATTTACATATAAAAAGAAGCCTGACATGAGATATATGTGGTATCTATAATTCCTGAGTATAGGTGAAAAGTGGAAAAAGTGCTGTTGTATAGTTTATGGCCAGTTCTGAGATATTCAGTAACGAGTCTCTTGAGTTTTATGCATCTGACCCAAGGTCTTTTAGTCAATTTTCTTACCCCACTATCTGTTTTTCAAGTCAACGGTCATCCTCCTTTGCAGCCCTCCTACATCTTTCCGTAGATGTAGTTCAGCTGTTACAGATGTTGTGTAACTAGTCACAATGTATTTTTAACTAAGACTGAACATCATTAAGCGTATTATAAGCAAACCATACCAGTTGTTTCTCAGATGTTTATGAAATAAGTGCATACGTGTGGTATAGTTGCACGTTTGTGCATTTCTGTGATTGAGAATTGTACAAAAGGTTTGTGTGCGTGTGGTTCAGCACGTTTTTGTTCAGTGCTGCTGTGGAGGAGTAAGTCCAAGGTCAGTGTGTGATAATACAGCACACACACACACATAACAGAGCCTCTGTTGAAAGCTGTTGACAGCTAGTCATTTACTTTGTGATACACTAGGTGAAGAAACACCAATGCCTTGATGTGTTTTTCAACACTTCCACTATGTATCTTTATCATTGCATTCTTTTTTTCCCATGGGAAATATTATCAGAGTGTGCGTGCCAGCACAACACTCAGTTGTTTTTTTGTTTTTTGTTTTTTTTTTTGGGTAATCCTTACTGTTGATCTTGAATTGTAAACTGTGCCTCTGTCAATTCACCTAAAGGGCCTCTCAAGTTTTAGTTTCTGTAGAATCAACACAGCTGATAGACGTTCAAAATAACTGCATGTAAATAATGAAATGGGACAGTTTGTAATGTGAGGAGATCTTGGCAGAAGCAAAAGCAAATGTTGAAAATAATACCAAGAGGATGAAAGGATCAAAGAGTCTGTTTTGGCTTTTGATACACCACTTTGTGGAAAGGTTGCTTCTTGTTAACTGACAACAAGAATATTTGGTACTTTGTGTATCAGCACATGGAGAGTAGGTTTATTGCTGCTGGAAAGGAAACATTGATCATTAGATGAATGTTACTACTCCCCAGTTGTCACCTCGTCATGGGTGGCAGCTTAAAAAAACTTAAATGTTCCCATTGTCTTGATGTTGACTCCTGAATGTGTTAATGATACAGGAATAAGTGATACAAGTGTTTACTCTTACTAGTTTTTTGTTTGCTGGGCTTTGTTTTGTTTGTTCAGATTTTTGTGGCTTTAACTTTACATATGTAACTTTTACTGACATTCCCAGAGATTTAATTTCTTTATTTTTCATTTAAATTTTTACATTTTTCTACAGCTGAGACAGTCAATTGGTCAGTTGATAGAAAATTAATCAGCAACTACTTTAATAATCAATGTGTTCTACTCTTGTTGTTGTTGTAGAGCAAAAATATAAAACATTTCCTAGTCCCAGCTTATTAGTTTTGAGGGTTTGCTTTTCTCTGTTATATATCATGACTGCGTATCTTTAATTTTTGGACTGTTGGTAGAGCAAAGCCACATTTGAAGATGTCGACTTCTACTTTTACTAGGCTACTTTTTGACTTTTGATTGAACAAATTATTAATCAGTTTATCAAGAAATAACTTGTTAATCAATAATGAAAATAGTTACATTAATAGGAATAGCCAGTAATAGCCATACATTTTACTTAATTTTCCTTTTGTGCATTTTCTTCATATTCTTGAATTGAATTCAGGGAGTAGAAAACTTGTTGTATCATGACTAAATGAAAGTAGAATAGCATATGTCTAACTACAGTACTACTTTAACTGATCTTAAATTATCTGCATCCCTTTAAATAAGAGCATTTTTGCTGTATGTTTTTTAGTGTGTATACTCCTGTCCTTGAACAACACATGTTTATTATCAGATCCTCTTTGACTTGTAAAGTATCAAAAATCCTAGTTTCCTTCCTCAAATTGATATAAGTGAAGTTATCATGTATGGACTGTATGTACAGAAAATGTACATGTAAGTCATTTTATTTTTTCAACACATGATTAGGTGGAGAGGGTCTTGACTTCACACATCAGGTGGTAGTGTCTTCACTGTGGCAGGGCTCTCTGGCCAGGTGTAGCGTTACAGAGAGGTTTGGAGGGTTCCGGCCGTCTTTAATGTGCTAAACAGTTTTAGGACCTGAGGACAGGTGCTTTGTGGCGCTGTCAACCTTCTGTTTCTACAGTAATAAATGACCTGCATACCGCTGTTGGCCCTGTTGAATATCGACTATCATCTCCTCACCTGCACGGTCGTCTCTGTCTCTGTCCCTCACTCTTTGTGTTACCCTTTTTCTTTCACTTGTCTTTCTCCTTTCTACCCCCACTCACATCTGTCACTTCCATCGCAATCCTGTCTTTCCACTCGTCCTTTTCTCTCAATCACTCATCACTTGCTATTCCCTTTCCCTCATGTATCTTTATTTATCTTCCCTTTTTTGCCTTCACTCCACTTACAATCTCCTGTCCTCCCTCATTTCAGTTTTATTACTTGAAAAGATTGAGAATGACGACATCGGGCGGAAGACCTTGAAGATTACAGATTTTGGCCTGGCCAGGGAGTGGCACAAAACCACAAAAATGTCAGCGGCAGGCACCTACTCCTGGATGGCCCCTGAGGTCATTAAGTCATCACTCTTCTCCAAAGGCAGCGATGTCTGGAGGTATGACAAATAACACTCCCACACACATACCCAAGAGTAAAATATCGACTTTTCTCAGTTGTTTGACATTATTCCTCATTGCTTTGTTAAATATTCCTTCCTCGTTCCTTCACTTTCTTTTTGTCTCCATTGCATGTGCGTCATCCACCAGCTATGGTGTCTTGCTGTGGGAGCTGTTAACAGGGGAGGTGCCATACCGAGGGATAGATGGCCTTGCTGTTGCTTACGGCGTGGCAGTAAATAAGTTAACTCTTCCAATCCCCTCCACTTGCCCTGAACCCTTCTCCAAGCTCATGGAAGGTAAATCAGTAGAGGCGGGCATGTAACACCTGCAGGATGTAAGAAAGCATGTCCTAAAATACAGTTTGGTTATTACGGTTTTATTTGTCCTTCATCCCATGACCAAATCCCAGAGTAGTTAAATTCTTTTCTGCCATCACCAAAGTTTGCCTCCAGGCCTGTAAAACCTGAAGTGCTTACTGTTTATACTGATTATATATAGATAATATTATCATGTTGCACATCTTCATTTTATCAGTATAACACTGCAGTACTTTTATTTAAAAAAATGCTAAGTACTTTGTTTGTGGCAGGCATCATTAGTTTTCTGCAGGGTTAAACATAAACGTAACATAGATGAAACAGTACATATACACACTGGTGATTCAGTCTATACATTGTGATGTGTGTGTCCAGAGTGTTGGGACCAGGACCCCCATGTGCGTCCCTCCTTCTCCTGCATCCTGGAACAGCTGTCTGCCATCGAGGAGGCCGTGATGGCCACTATGCCCCAGGACTCCTTTCACAGCATGCAGGACGACTGGCGCGTGGAGATCCAGGCAATGTTTGATGAGCTCAGGACCAGAGAGAAGGTGGGCCAGAGGGATGGGACTCAGAGATACATTCATATAACATACATGTGAAGCCACTGACTTACATTGTACAGTATATGTAGCAGACCTTCTATCCTCCTTGTACTATTCTCTGCTCTTTTAGTTTTTTTAGTGATGATACACGTTGACTAATCTGTTATTAAGATTCAGTCTAACCACGCTGGATCACTTGGGACAGCTTTTAAGGACTAAAAAGTTGAATTGGTTACTTTCAGTGGACAAGCTTAATCGCGCATTTAACAAAACAAGTCATTAATGCTGAGGTGCTTTAGCGTACTTCCCCTTGTTAAGACCTTAATCTGCTTCCTGTATAAATCTCCTGTCACTGGCTTAAAGAAGAGGGAGGTTAATTAGTGTTTGGAGAAACAGCAGGATCAGCACTCAGACCTGGGTCAGTGAATGGTGAACTGAATGACATGGGTACTGAAATCTCCACAGGTGGTAGCTGGTGGTGGTGTTTTAAGAGCTTTAATTTGTGCCTTAGAATTATTATTTTTATTTCTTGCATTATAGATATATGTATTCTGCTTTGTTATGGTTCAACCCATCTTTTGAATGTTTACATTTTTCTTATGTAATTTACAATCATCCAGATTAATCACTTGAACACTCAAGTGACATAATCTACATTAACTCACTTAACAAAACCTCATAAGGTTGCTCAACATGTAAAGCTTTTATAAATCACATATAACCTTGAGCATTAGCTCACGTATTCCCATCGCAAATTTCACAAGATTCCTTGTAGAATTAGCCAGTACATCAGCAGATTTCCTGTTAACATCTCTCAGTAATCTGTGTCTAGGTGGGTGGCTGAAGGGGCTTGACTGTAAAGCAGCTTTATGGAAGTCATCCAGTAAGGATTATTATTCCTCAGCTGAGAGCAATTAAAGAGAAAATAGAGGGAATGAAGACAGAGTAAGCCATGGGAGGAGACAAGACTGTTTAGCTATGTAACACAGCCTGAAACAGCAGGCAGTAATCTACTGAAACCAACTTGTTACAGAAGGAGTTACAGTATCTAATACCCGGCTAACACGCCTGCTTGCCTTATAGATGTCTGTCTGCAAGAGCTTTTCTGTTCTTATACAGGCATTATAAGATGTTTTTCTACCTGTTTGTCTTTCTGTAATGTGTCTCTCCTGACTTAAAAGAGAATAATGTCTAAACCCCAATACCCCAGGCCATCAAAAATCTCTTGGACACCTGAATGATCTTTGTTATGTGGAATACTGTTCATTGAAAGGGCAACTAACTAGTACAAATGCAAAACAGGAAAAAAAGACTGTAAAAGTACATGACCGTTAAATAATAATCCAGAGGTGAAAGAAATACTGTTTGGATCCAGCAGAACCAGGGCTGTCATCTTTTGTTTTTGTTTTTTTTTTTGTCTCATGCACTCTTGCATTGATGTCTACATTATACACAATACAATCCAACTGCCAACAGGTTGACCAGAGATTTTGGTGTGAAGCAGGTAATGTAGTCTCAAGCTGCTAGCTTCAAGCACAAATAATGAGAAAAGGCTTCATACAAAACTTTTTCACATAAGCAATTGTAGTTTCTCAACTGTAAGAGAAAAGGTTTCTTAAGGGTGACCTGAGAAACCCTACCTCACTGTAGCAGAAGATTGTCTGTCATATTGCCTAACCAAGGATTTGTCAAATAGTCAGTTTGCCAATTTAACTGTATACGTCATCTTAATACCTGTTTCCTTTAGGAGTTACGTTCCAGGGAAGAGGAGTTGACACGGGCCGCCCTCCAGCAGAAGTCTCAGGAGGAGCTGCTGAAGCGCCGGGAGCAGCAGCTGGCGGAGCGAGAGATCAACGTGCTGGAGAGAGAGCTCAACATCCTCATTTTCCAGCTCAACAAAGACAAGCCCAACGTGAAGAAGAGGAAGGGAAAATTCAAACGTTCCCGCCTCAAACTGAAGGATGGAAACCGCATTAGCCTGCCCTCAGGTGAGCGTACAGACTGAACCAATGATTGTGTTGGTGGTCTTCTAGCTGGAGTGGTGATAAAAGCTAAACTGTAACTGTGCCCAACCTCAAGATGGAAATTACAGGCAGTTAATAAGAGATGTTCACTGACAAAACAATGTCTAGTGGGTACCCTGCATAAACAAATTGTATTTTCATGCTGCTCTAATTAGCTGCCAGTATTACTACATTGCATTGTGTCAAACATTTAAGGATACATGTAGGTGTGTAATCTCTCAAATGGTAACACTTCTGAGATTGTAACTGTCCTTGATGCCTTTTGCAGACTTCCAGCATAAGATCACCGTGCAGGCATCGCCTTCCATGGACAAGAGACGTAGTCTTCATAGCACCAGCTCCTCTCCTCCCAGCAGTCCCACACTCATCCCTCGGCTTCGAGCCATTCAGCGTAAGTTCAGTTTTTCTTTTTTTTCTTCTTTTTTTTCGCGTGTGTCTGTGTTTTTTTTGGCGTGAGGTTTGATTGTCTCCCCCACCTCTGCATCAGTAAAAATAAAATAATTCTGAAGAAATCACTTCAACTCACAGAGACCGTCATGGGAACTGGGAACATGGGAACAGTGTCATTCACAATGGCAGGAGCTGTGTGAACAAAAGCCCCAGAGCCACAAGCAGTCAGCCAGTTGTTTGAACAGTTTGATAATGTTGTTAGTCACGCACCAACGCCCCTGCAATAACTGGAACAAATTCCTCTTGAGCATTTATGGTAGATCCTGACATTCAGACAGAGGGCAGAGATTGTTGCTCAGAAGCATTTGTTTTGCTTGGCCCTAATGGAGATGATTTATATGGATCAGAATTGTCCAAAATGGCACAAGAAATTTCGCAGGAGACTTTAAATCTGAGGGTGAGGTGCAAAAAATAGCTACCTACATACCTCAACAGCAGCCCAAAAATGTTTTAATGTACTGATATGCTACTTTCTGATCAGTTTTGTTGGCAGTTGGTTAATTGAGCTGGAACAGATGCTTTGACGTTACAGGATTAAATAGATGGTCTTTAAGTGTCCAAGAGGAAGATTTGATTTCACTGCATGTATATATTCCACACAGTAATATGAAATATACACTTTATTAAAGATTGTGGAACAGAGTTTTTAACAGCCATAAGATTCTCTTTAAGTAGACAAAGTTTTATTGTCACAGGAAATACTGGGAAAAGTTTGTTTTCACAGCCTCTTCTATGAGAAACATACAGACACATGCAATGCACAAATTACACCTGTGGGCATAGACACATATACATGTATACATTCATGCCCGTACATATAACATACATACCTGTTTTATTTATATGGCCCTGAATCCAAAAGCACAAATTTGCCTCAAGGAAAACCTGAGACATATGTTTACAGACATATGCACCTATACATACAATGATTAACAAGGTGTTTCATTTAGGGATGCTGTAGCAGAAGTAGTAAAGCTCTTACACAAGTAGACTTCACAGCAGGTTACAAGCTAGGAGCATTTTAACTGCAACACCCCTGTCATAATTCTCATGTTGATAAGAGGTAACATGTATGTTTCCCTCCTCAGTGACGTCCTATATGCCGAAGGACAGGTTGTTTGTTTACCAACAGGATGTTGATCTGACCAGTGAGCTCACAGCCTGCTCTGAGCTCAGGAGGAAAGGCAAGCTATTGGCTGCCCACGTGCAGCGTGGGTGTGGACTCTGTGGCTAACAGCACTGAGCGCTGAATGTGGTGTTTGGTTAACTTTGACAGTTGAACGGGTTTGATGCTTAACACCTTGTCATTACTGGGAACTCTACGTGTTGACTGGGTTTCCTGACGTGTGAATTGTAACAAGACTTGTGGTGTTTGTTGCTGCTTAAAATTGTTTAACAGGTACTCTACTTACCCTGAACTGAGAAGAGACAATGATGAGGTTTATGCCACAGACTTGGGCCAGTCATCCTATATTATTTGGCTTGAATTAAATAATTGGTGCCTTTAAAAATATACTGGTAATGTTGTTAATGAACATTTTCCTAATTCTAGCAATTTTGGCCCTAGTCTGTTGCTCTGATATGTTTGGTGGACCCTGCCTTCCCTCACATCTTGATAACAATTTCGCAATGACTAACCCACATGTATAAGAAGCTTTTATAAAAACAGCCTTTTTTTGATTTTTGGCTTCTGCTTTTTGGGGCTTTTGGTTTTACATGTGCAGAAATGAATACACATAGGTGATATTTTCTAGTATGAAAAAGTGAAATAGTCACACTGGGTCTTCCCAAATCAGACTTAGGTATTAAAACAGCTAAATGTGTATATCCATCCAGTGTAGAATGGCCCTAAAATCCTGCACAGTTGGAGATAATAGCTTACCGTTCTAGAGAAAGACCATTACTGAGATTGTACAGATGGCATAATATCTTTAATAATCTTATTAACATGTCTGCAGCAGGTTCCCTGCCAGCTCTGCTACAGTTGCTTGAGTCTGTATTAACATTTCTGGTCCCTGTATTAACAGTTACCCAAGATGAGAGCAACCGAACATGGGGCCGCAGCACCCTCTTCAGGCCAGAGGAGTTTGATGATGTGAAAAAGGGAATCAAGAAGAAAGGAAGAACCTGGGGCCCCAGTTCAGTACAGAGCAAAGAAAGGCCTGCTGCTGCTGAGAGGTAGAGTGTATATATATAGTCTATATATATACTATACCTCATGTTTAGGTGTTATTTTTGACTCACCTGTTTTATACAGTAATATACAACATATGAAAAGTTTATTACAAAAAGTTTTTAATATTTTATCCTACAAGTGAAAATACTATCAATGCTGCTTCATTGCATTTAGTTCATTTCCATTACAGTTGCCTATTGCATCACTCCCAACTTCTCTCTTCTTTCACACATGTGGTACCACAACAACCACAAGACAGTGTTGCTGTTGAAACCAGCAAACCTCAAACCTCACAACTTAACAACATCCACTCAAACCTTAACCATCACAATCAGATGCCTTACCCTTCTTGTCTGTGTCCTCTGTACCTGTGCACAGAGTGCGACCTCTGTCAGACGGCAGTAACCCCTGGTCCACCAGCCTGATGAAGCCACAGAGGTCTGTCCCTCTCGCTGCCCTGTTTGCCGATCAAGGTGAGCTGGAAATCCATTGTGATGCTGTATGTTTCAAAATTTGAATTCATTGTGTTTTGCTCAGCAGTTGACATTTTGTCTAAAGTGATTAATAATTTGTTTTTCTGAATAGGTTTTTATGTCTTTGTTTTCTGAGTGCTTGTTACTTGTAAGAAGCACTCAAAATGCAATCAAGTCATTTATTGTAATGTAACCGGTGATGCTTGAATATAGGGAAGGAATTAGTCATTTGTTTGTAATTTCTATTTCTGTGTTTTCAGCGGGGGCAGGTAAAGACGAGGCATTTGCCCAGGAATGTCCCGACAGCAGCTCCAAACCAAAGCAGCTCAAGTTCCCCAACCAGGTGTACATCGATCTACCTCTGTGGAGGGACGACCAGCAGCCTCAGAGCCCCGGTGGGCATTGTGGGCCGGGAGATTCCGGGGTCGGAGGAACAGCTGGTCAGGGTGGCCCACAAGAGAACCCAGACGACCCCTACACCACCACATCCACCTCGTCCACTTCCACCACCCCGCAGCTCACCCCCACCAACAGCCTGAAGCGAACGTCAGCTCGCCGCAAGACTGACTCTGTGCTGTACGGCTGCGGCTCGTTGCTGGCTTCAGTCGTGCTCGGCTACGACATCAGGGAGGCGCTCAGAAACTCAGCCCCCGGCGAAGACTGCGAGCCCCAGCGCGAGGAGAAAGAGAAAAAGAAGAAGGAGGGCCTGTTTCAGCGCGCAACCCGGTTCCGACGCAGCACGTCACCGCCGAGCGGGCGCTCCCGCAAAGACGAGGCCTCATCAAACCACGCTTCCACCCAACCTGTCAATCTCATCTCCATGTCAGCCATTATGGAATGCAACTCCACCAAGTGTCTCTTACAGTCTGAGGCAGAGGTGTCTGAGTCCTAGCCCTGGCAAAGTTGAGCGTGTGGTTGTCAATCATCATACAGAGCCATACAGACCAGGCCCGGCAGCATCCACAGAAGGCCAGAGTAACAGGACTGCAGCTAAAACACAGACACCAGTGCAAACCCAAAGCCAGCCACCAGAGCAGAGCAACCATAATACAGGGACACGACTACGCAGAAAGAAGTACACCACCAACCACAACAGTGAGTAATACACAACAGGGTCAGGGAGTAAGTACACGTGTACAGTGTGCTAAAGTGCTAAATGTATCTCTGTCTGTTTCCAGCCAACGGCCCTCCCACTCTGCCTCCTCCAGCCCCACAGAAGAAGCAGGAGAAAGAAAAGGACGGAGCATCAGAGAAGCCCTCCGGCGGGGAGGCCTTCTCCAGACCGCGGCCCGTGTCTTTCCGGGCCAAGCCCCACGCATGGGCCCTGCTGCGAGGACGCAACAAGAGCTACTCACTGGGCCACTACTCTGGAGAGAAGACGGCACAAAACCTAAACATGGTGCTGTCGTCAGAGGTGGGCTGCTCCCTGCTGGACATGGACACAGAAGGCCAGAAACGAGACTGCACTGTGCCGCTCTGCCGCATTCAGAGTTCTCCGGCACGGCCTTCTGTGTTTGAGCTGGAGAAAGAGTTCCTCTCTTAGGAGCCTTAACAATTCATCTGCTGTGGTCATAGTTATTCCATACAATCTAGAGCTTTCCAGAACATACAGACAGAATTTTTTGGCCTAGAACTCCTGGAGGGTTTAGAACCAGGCTGCCTTTTTAAAAAAAAGTTCTATAATATAGAACCCAGCTTCATCTTAGTTCTAGAACATAGTCATGTCAGTGTTCTAGAGCATAACCAAGTCTGAGAATTCTAGAAGACATCTGTATCACGGGAGTTCTAGAATGTGCACCTTTATCTCAGTTTGAGGATGGTCTTACTACGTGCGAGGCCTTACACACTGCCGTGTCTCATTCTAGAACACACATACACATAATTCTAAAACCTGAGCAGAACATTCAAGAGCTGGATCAGCAGCTCTTCCTCTGATCCCTCGGTGCTCAACTGCCACCCGTGTTCACTCGTGTCTCTATCTCTCTCTGTCTCTCTCCCTTTGTCACCCTCTTCCTTTCTCATTCTGTCGGTGCAGCTAAACGTTGACCGCTGCTGCAGCTTTCGCAACACAATACCCTCACCTTTTTATTTATATATATATTTTTATAGGTAATTTAATATGAAAAGACTTGACCTTACCTTAGCAACCAGCAGGACATACATTCCATGTCAGTTTCGAAGTTGTGCGATCACGCTTTTAGATTTTTTTTGACTTGAGAATCATGCATGCATGTAAGCTTAAAATGTTGAACAAAAAAAAAATCATTATGCCTTGTTTGTAAATATTTCTTTTTATCCATTATCAGCCTAATGCTGGCAGATGTTTTGTATCGTATATATATGCTGTTTTATGACTGTTTTAAAAGTCAGCGTTGCTGCAGTACAGTTTGTGCTTAAGGGACAGGTTACATACTGGATCGGAGGTATGTTTCCTCCCAGAATGCCCTGAAGATTTTAGAGATGCAGGTAGAAAAACACTGAAAGTCTTACAAAGCAGACTTGGAATCTTTTCACTTAAAACTCGGGATGATTTGACTGTTGCTATCATGTGTTGCTAATATGGATTTTTCTAAGAGTATTTATAGAAAAGTTTTTTTGGTTAATATTAAGTATACACAGCACACTGCAGCAGAGTGTTCGCCATGAATGTTTGTGTCAGAAAAACCTGCCCGCAAATCACTGAATTTATAATCTAATCCCCTTGATGACAGCTGATTGGCTGGACCTGAAGTTGTGGACAGATTACCACACAGCCCAGGAGTGGCCACATGGGAGAATTTTTATTTTAAGATGCTGTGGAGAATTACACAAAATGGCTATACCTGTACCATAAACCAGATTCACCCTGTGCCTTTAAATACAAAAGGATAATTATGTCTAATTAATGTCCTTATTCCGTATTATCATGTGCACACTATTTTATAATTTATGCAAAGAAGTTCGTTTTTCTTCTCAGCTTAACTTTGACTTGATTACTCAGCTTGTACAATTTCACCACATCGCTGTCATTCATTCAATAGACCTAAGTGCACTGTTAACATTTAATTTCTGTTTGTTCACTTTTTGAGTAACATATTAAGCATTAACAACCCACGTAGCTAAATTTCTTATCAAGCTCAGGAAGGTCTGGAAACATGTGAGTTCAGACTTTGACTAAAGACGGTGAAGACACAGTTTGCCTTTCATTATTATACTGTAAACTTAAAGCCAGTTTATTTGGCTTCCTCAAGATTAATAAAGGGCTCATGACACGTTCAGGACCTCTGTAAATTTGATGTTATAGAGGTCTCTCTATGCAGGATATATACCATGGTCACTCCTGGGCTTCTTCTCCAAAACCAACAAAATAACTTAACACCCATTCTTAAATGTTAACTGATGATTATATTCCTCCAGTTTTTTATCGCTGTTTTACTTCTGTCTGTTTTTGAGAGTTCATTAGAAAATGTGTCCCACTTTTGAAGGACAAAACAAGGGCTCATTTATAATAAGAATGGTGTAAATATAATTGTGATTCCTGATGTGTGTATCACTGTGGCATCTTATGATGATGTAGAATGTGAAGTATCCCATGTTCTGTACTTTGTGACCGCTGACTTTCAAACCAGGTCCAACACTGTAAAGGCCTTGCTAATCTAATCATCAAGCTGTTAAAGGTGCAGTTTACAAACCACTGGATTTACCCATTTTTTAAAAAAGAATTAAGGGTATCTGTAAATACCACAATGCACTGGTACTGTACATTCCCCTTAAAATAATGTATTTTACTTTGAAGCTGAAGTCTGCAGTTGGGGGTTTTGTCTGTTACGGTTAAAGATGACTCGACATACCCAAATAAACATTCCACTGTTTTTGACAAACTGCAGCGATAATATCTGTGAAACCAGTCTATCGATATGGTGCATTCAGGCTTCTGGCTATGGGACCAAATTCACCTCTACCAGCACTAAGGCCTCTCTGTCTTCAGGACCAAAACCACTAAATGAACTAGCTGCTAGTGAGGAGTTCTTGCAAAGAAAAGTGCTCCGTATGAAAACTTCACACACAACCTCAGAGGCGCGGTGCAGAGCTATTGCTGAAAGACCCCCGTCACCTTCTGATCAAATAACAAGACTTCCTTTAAATCACTGAACACTTCTGTCACACTGAATGTGTCAGATTTAGCTTTGAGTACATCTGTTTCAGTGAACCTTTTTTTTTTTTTTGTTATCATTACAGTATTGGCTCTTTCACGCCTGATTGATCAAGAGTATCAAGTTTGTCAACATTTTGAATAAAGTCTACATCAAGACTAACATTGCCTTTTTGTTTTCCTTTTTTAGGCTAAAAGGACCACAAGTATTTGCTTCTGTTTTTATGAGGGAGGAAGGATTCAGATCAAGTCAAGTAGCAATACCACAAGGTAAAAATACTCCATTACAAGTTACTTATTAAAAAATCGTACAAGCTGCATTGCATTATGTTGACAGGTGTTCCTATTATTTTGTCCACCCTATTCAAATCAGTTAGGCATGGCTAAACAACAGACTCTCCTCTTAATATAATGCAATACAGTTCAGCAGCAACAAAAATGAGCATTATAACCTTGATGGATGTAGTAGAACTGCAATTGGAACTAATGGCCTGAGTGCCACAGACAGGATAGGGAAGTCAAATAGTGCTGAGATATATTGTTGATCATCCTTTTGTGCCATTTGTTGACAATAAAACAAAAAGTTTCCTACAACTAAAAAAAGTTCATCTAAATCCATGAGAGAAAGAATTGAGCAGTGCAAACAGTGTCTGTGGCTTTTATTTGTGACGAGGCACATGCAGCAAGAACCGCTTCTTCACAGTAATGCTAATTCAATTTTAAGAAAAGCTCTGTGATAAAAGCTAACTAAAAGATTACATTCATTGATCCTCGTGGGCTGATCTGGATATAAACCAGCTTTGGCTGCACTGGTCAGTTGAGTGTTGAGGTAACTTCTGCAAACTATTAAAATAGATCAGTTTTGGTCCTAAACTGAGTAAATTATCTGTACTATTATTATTATTATTATGTTTAAATAGATAAACTTTATTGGTACCCAGGGGGAAGATCAAAAGCAGCAGTAAGCAGCAGCAAGCCTAAACTTTAGGCTTAAATATCATTTAGCTTTAATGCAACAATATAGCCAATTATTGTGATAATCCTAGTAAGCTGTTTCAAATGTAGATAGAAAAGTAAAGACCAAAATAAAATAAGATTTCTACATAACCTTTGACAAAGCTATTAATTTAACTTAAAAAAAAAAAAAAAAGAAAAGTGAAACAGTGCAGTTACAGTGTCCTGGAGGCTGAAATTATTCAAGTCAAATGTTCAGTTCAAAGTGAGAGTTAAACCTACACAGTTCAAACCACCTGTCAGATCCTTAATGCTTTGAGTAATAAAGTGCATCACTTTTATTGGCACGGATTTTTGTGGCTGCAGCCGTCGAGGTAGCGATGGATAATGAAAACTGATGGATGACAGGTCCACTCATTTAGTGTATCATGTTGGTAGAGTTTGTCTACAGCAAGGGGGTGGGGGTGGGGGTGGGGACGGGGACAATGGAGAGAAAGACGAAAAAGATTAATGAGCTGCACAAAGGAATGAGTGTTACGTTATCGCTGTTCTATGCATCCGTACGTGCAGATCTAAAAATAGTGAAAAGGGTGGGGTGAGCAGAGGTAATTATAGTCATTGTGGAGAAACTCTCCTGCTAAGATTTCTCCTGCAGGAGTTTCATTTTCCCTCCCTCTTTCTGTCCAACTGCCTCGGGCGATTGTTATGCGACAGCTGATACTTGACTTCTCATTTGGTAATCTTTTGTTACAAAGGAGAGGTTACCTTTCACTCACTAACGATACTGTGCGATGCACAATCACACAAAACAGCCACTTGTAACATTTTCTCACGGATGAAGTGACTTTTTTTTTTCTTTTTTAACTGCAGCGGGATTCTGTTGTTTTAATAAAAGCTGCACAATTAAAAGACTTTGGTGTCAGTAATATGCACTGAACTAGAGAGAACAACAGAGGAGAGGCAGCTTCAGGAGACATATTTCAGTTGTTATGATGCAGATATGTCTGTGTGTGTGTGTGTGTGTGTGTGTGTGTGTGTGTGTGTCAACATACCTGTGTGTGATCAGAGCATAGTAGCACATTTCAGAGAGCTACGAGCGCTGCTCTTGGCCTGCAAGGTTATCACGGTCTGGGCTTGGAAGCAGTAATTTGCCTTGTGCTTAAGCTCCTTGAGAGTCAGCTTGTTAGAACAACAGTCCATCTCAAACACCTCCTGAAGAGGACAGAATAAGACAGGATGATGCACAGTCGAACATGTGAAACAGTCTTTACGTAACATAACAAGCCTTTTTATGTGTTTTTTTTTTTTTAAATTGTTCTTGTTCCTCTTTTTTTGTTGTTGTTACTGTTCTTATTTTTGTTGTTCTTCTTCTGCTCTTCCTCTTCCCCTTCCTTCCTCTCCTTCTTCGTGTTCTTCTTCCTCTTCTACTGCGTAATGGTAATAGTAGTAGTTCTTTTGTCACACTGTATCTACACACTGTGTGACTGTTGAATTCTTTTTGTTCCAGGCTTCAGGAAAAATCCACATATACTAAGTGCTGACACAGTTAATCGATTAGTCGATTGACAGAAAATTAATCGTCAACACTTTAAATAATCAATTAATGGTTTAAATCATTTGTTGAGCAAAAACACCAATCACCCTCCTTCTCCCAGCCTCTCCTATGTGAGGATTTTCTTATGTTTTCTTCTGTTCAATAAGTTTGGGACAGCTGATCAGAATAGGAAAACATCACCTTTTCTGACATTTTTGACACCTAAAATTAGACGATTGGATAAAAAATCTGAAAATAATTGCTAGTTGTTAATTTAATTTTTTTTTTTTTTTAGATGATTTAATTCTAACTATCTGGAAAATAAGAATGTTGCTTAAAGAAAAGCTCAAATTAAAGCAAAGTAAATTAAAGCAAAGTAAATATTCATTTTATATTTGAAACTTGAGTCTTATTTGCCTGTTGCATGTTCAGCTGACCTGCTGTGCACTGATACTGTCTCTCTGGTTACACTGGCAATTATTTGGAACTAATTCATTGTAAGTGCACAGACCTTACATTGTTTTCCATGTTATTAGCAGATTAAAGATTCTACGATTATTGGATTATTGCCATATTGCAGTTGTCTGTCACAAAGTCATATATTCAATATGTGTATGACCATGTGCAGTATGAACGTTGTTAGAAATTATTTGTGTGTATGCGTGTGCATGTGTATACCTCCTCTCCACTGGTGGGTATGAGGTAGATGTTGTAGTGCATACTGCTGGGCATCTTCCGGACCAGCAGTCGGGGGGGCTTCACACGGACCACAATCCCTTGCTCTGTGACATTCAGCCTCAGTGCAGGGGGACTGATTTTGGCTGCAGATAGTACAAGAAGAAAGCAGGAAGCAGATGTGATTATTTTGTAGCTGCTTTTGTTTTTAATCAAATTAAAACAAAGGAAGATGAGCACTTCCTAACTTAAAAAGTGGATTTAATGTTATGCTACTCTTTAACCTTGAGTTTAGTTTTTAATGTTACTCCTCCTTGAGTCAAATATTTGAGTGCTTTTCCACTCCTTGGAGAATAAAGATTTAGTTTCATAGTGTCTGTTTCAGGTTGTGTATTCTTCTGTGTGTTGTTGTTGCATCAGTTTGGGGAAGCATGAAGACAAAGATAAGAAGATGCAAATGACTACAAGGAGCAGTAGCAGTAGAAGCAGTAAGGAGGAGGAGGAAGAGGAGGAGGAGGAGGAGGTGGTGGTGTGTAAACACTCACTGTCCCAGCGGGGGCTGAATCTGGGGGAAAGGGCCCAGGCTGATTTGCTGGAGGGCAGAGAGGAAGCATGCACTCTGGCATAGTACCACTCTCTGAGGTCAGAGGTCACGGCACTGAGGTCACACTGATGATTCTGGATCCCCTGACAGCCGTCCACATCCAACCACTGAGGCTCACCATAACTGAGGACAAACAGAGAGAGCATGGGTGTTAAATCAAGATGTCAGCAGGCGATTGTTTATTTCATTCTGGATTACATGGATTATTACTTATTTTAAGTAAAAGTAACAATACCACAGTGTAGAAATACTGTGTTACTGTATGTGTAAAAGTCCTGCACTGACAGTGATCTTTTAATATACCTAATGTCCTAAAAGTTAAACTACTCTTTATGAAAAATAGCCATTTTAAGAATTATATATATTATTTTACTATAATTATTGATGAGATTATGTGCACACCACCTTAGTGTTGCAGCTAGACTTATTCTAATGATGTTTATACTGCTGTTTTTGATCTTCCCCCTGGGTACCGATAAAGTTTATTTATCTAAACATAATAATAATACAGATAATTCATGCATCTGTATCACTAATCTGAATCTGCAGAGAATTTTTAACTACAGCTGTCAAATAAATGTAGTGAAGTACAATATTTGCATAGTATAAAGTAGCAGAAAAAAGTACCCTTAAATTGTAATTGTGTATGGTAGTTTAGTGAATGCACTTAGTTTCTTTCCAACACTGCTTATGGGTGATCTCCACTACAAGACTCTTATTAACAGGTACCAGTCTTTAGTTCAAAATTCAAGGATTTTCTTTGGAAGAGACTAAATTTGGAATACAGATTTTTGCAGAGATAACATGGTGGAAACAAGAAAAGTCTATGACTTTTCTTGTTTCATGATGAACGCTGACACTTTCTTCTTCTGTTTAATATATTATCTTTGAATGAGAGAATATTGTAAACAACTCAAATCTCTAAAGAAACTCACCAGAAAAGAAAAAACAAAACAGAGTGAGTGCAGTGGTGGAGAGTAACTAAGTACATTAATTGAAAAGCTGTATATTTAAATATATAACAACACTATTGTATATAAAGTGGTGAAAGTTAGTTCCACCTCAACCTGCTACAATAGTAAAACACTACTTACATACAGATATATCAGTAATTATAACATCATAGTACAATATATGGTGTAGTAAGGTGACACTGACAGGAGCCATTCTGCTGCTTAGTGCTTGAAAACTTTTTAGTTGTAATAATTCATTTCCACAGTATGGCATTGCTACTTTTTTTCCAAGTATAATGTATAGTACAATAAGTATAATTAGTATAGTATGTGCATGTAATGTCTCACATCTTCCACTGGACGTAGTACTGCAGTGAGTTGTTGTTGGGGGGTGCAGTCCAGCGCAGGATGTTTTTATAGTCCACAGAGTCAAACCTCACCTGGGCAGGTGGAGCAAGCACCACGGGATCTAAAGAGGTTAATGATAACATACTGTGGTGGTTTACAGTAGATAAGAGCATCAGTTGAATTCATGAAGGAGGTAGTGAAATTCCATTAGTGTTCACTGTACAGGAGCTCCCAAGTAAAGAGCAAGAACTACTGAACTCATTAAAAATGCAAGGGAAAAGTGCTTTAGCGCCACCACACTGAAAAAATAATGAATGCACACAACCCTGGATTTATCCTATAAATATATACACACAACAGGATAACAACAGTGTACCTAGTAATGGCCAGTCACAACTTATTCGGGATTCCTTTGCACATCCATATGTAAACATAAAAGTAGTTCCTCAGAACACATTACACACTCTCGTTACTCTCTGTATTTTTATTTCTCACGTCATTCTTTAGGCTAAAAGTAGGTGAAATGTCTTCTTTGTTCTTAGCTTAGAAACAGAAATAGAAATATATCAGATGTTACCTTGTGCTGTGACACAGGCGGCCAGGTTTCCCAGCAACACGGCTCCGAGCAGCAGACAGGTCATGGTGTTGATGCTATGCGCACACACATACACGCACACACGCCGAGCCACACTCCACTGATGCTGACAGCAAAACTGTCACCTTTAACATGCCTTCAACTTCCCCCTTTTGAAATTCCATTGTGCATACATCATTTACGACATTTTCTGACATAACGAGGACACTGAGGCAATATTACATAGCTCAACAAAGTCATTATACATTTTCTTTACAGAAGTACATTTTGTGCAATTTATGCGTGACGGGTCCCATGACAACATATGGATCACTTTACCAATGTTCCAGCCTTATCTGTGCTATCACATTGTATGTCTATATACAACTTCCGACCCATCATGTTGTTTGCAAACCTCAAACGCCTAATGATACATTTCCTTGACTGAATAGTAACAATAAAGACTCCACATTCCTGCAACAGTCTTGAGCCTTTTTCTGGTCTTGAGGCTGACTGAGTCTTTGTTCCTGCTTCTGATAGGTGCAATGGTATAAAGACGCTGCAGACACGCAACACAATGTCATACATTAAAAAAATTATTTTAAAAAATAGCAAGGAAAAATGTGACTATTAATTGCTCAAAAGCTGAAAAAATGCATGAACTCTTTCCTTTAGTTCTATTAATAGAACATTATCTAGAAACAGAACTGCAGTTTTTTGCTTTTCATACATGTTTCTAATTAGTTTCTGTGTTGTGCAATTGGGGGGAAAAACCAGTTAAACTTTGCCTAAATTGGCAGTTTTTTGATACAAAAACCAAGCTTTCCTGATACACTGGCAGTAAACCTAAAACCAAGATCAGTCAATTCATCCTTTATTCTAATTCATATTTGACTGATGTGTTTACTTGATGAGCATAACTTGTTTTTTTCCTGAACACAAAGCAAAGGCTTAAAGGCATGAGTATATCATTTTAACAAGCCTTTTCACAGCATAAAGTTTGACTTGTCACGGAGGGAAAAGCGCAAGTCTTAATGTTGGCTCTATTCTAGTTTCCCGGTGAGCCACACCATATGATGGTCAATCAGTATGCACAAAACCAGGAAACTGAACCTGAAATTTGTATAATTTACACCTGTGTTACTCCTGCTGTGACTTGTCAAAATGTCAAAAGGGCCTATTATTACATTCTTCAAATGAAGCCCTGTGAGTTCTGCAAGGATGTATTCCCATTAAAGGCTCTCGTTCTCAGAAATTGAGAATTACTGTCATGTCCTGCTTCAGGTTGACACAGTTACAGGTATTTGTTACCGGAACAAGTGATAACTATCTGCTCCCCAAATGATTTACTGGAAACAGTAAATACAGTAAATACAGTTGATGGGAAAAGTGTTGCGTAATAAATGTTTCTTCTCAATGCCAGTGCAACAACTACCTGTTAAGAGAAAAAAAGAGGAGGGGAAACATCATTATCTACTTCTTTTTGTGCACTTCATACTCAGTACTTGTAATAACTAAAGGCAGTGGATAATTTTTAAAATAGCTACTAAATAAATGAACTGGATTACAATAGATAGTGAAGTATAAAGGATAAGAGGTGGAAAAAAAGCTTAAAAAGAGGCTAGTAGATAATAGATAAATGGAAAGCTAAAAGTAAAGGATAAAGAGTAGCAATCCTTAGCTAAAAGAAATCAAATAGCAATGAACAATGGTTGAAAAAAAGTTAGTTACAAATAATGGAAATCGGTGAAATAGCCAGAAGTAATGGATAAATGGTTAAAAGAGATTAAATTAGGCTAAATGGATACATTAGCTAAAAGTAACTGACAAATGTTTGAAAAAGCTAAATGTAATGGGACAGATGATTGAAATAGCTGAAAATGGTTGAGCTAAAGATAGTGGATAAAAAATAGTCAAAGACAAAAGTAACAGATAAATGTACTGTATAACTAGTTAAAACAGCTAGCTAAAAGTTAAGAGGAGTTAGTTTAGTTGGGCTGGGATAAATGTTTGAAACAGTAAGATAAAAGTTGTGGGTAAGTGATTGAAATAGCTAAAAACTATGGATAAATAGTGAAAAGCTAAAAGCAGCCTAGTGCTAAGATGTGGATAAAATGGTTGGCTATATGGTGGATAAATGTGTGAAAGTAATGGACAAAAAAAAAAAAAATAAAAAAAAAAAAAAATCCATAATGGAAAAATAGTGAAAATGTTACAGGTAATGGATAAAATTGTTAGTTAGAAGTAGTCGATAAATGTTTAAAAATATCTGGCTAAAATAAATTAATAAAAGTAATGACTTAACATTGACAGTTAAACTGTATGAAACATGTAGAGAGGTATTTCAGGTCATCTAACTGGGGAGGTATCAGGCAAAGAAGGTTGGGAACCACTGCTGAGGATTACTAGAAATCCTGCGCTCTTCTACCTGCAGTCCAGGTACCATAATCAATTGAGGACACACACCTAATAGTGAAGTCTGTTATCGACTGTTACTGGAAACAATAAGGGCTCCCTACGCCCACACACACTGCAAAGAGGAAGGAAATATAACTAACAGACATTTATGCAAACACACACAAAAAAAAACCATCTCCCTCATTGCTCAAATTACTGGTTTCAGAGGAAGGAACATGGATTGCTCAAATGTCATGAAGCATCATGGCATATGTGCTTCTTCCCTTACATGGTAATGTTATGTGACACAATCTAATAGTGATTTAAATAGTAGGTCACCCCTACAGTAATAATCCAGTTGTAATTTGGCTGCCTAACTACAATGAAATACCAACTTCCCTTCCTTAATTGGTGGCATTTCACATACAGTAATGTGGTGAACACAACACAAGATGTGGGACACTATCTGAATTGCAGGATGCTGTACATGAACTTCAGTTTACATTTATCAAATGATATCCATCATTAGAACAGGACAGAAACAGGACAAGGCAGAAAATCCACATGTTTATTAAAATGATGTAATGCTGAAAAAACAATGAGAAAAATCAAACAAAGAATAGCTTGCAGATAGCAAAGCAAACATTTTATAGATGGAGGTATGTGAATAACGAGTAGGCAGCTGAAAACTGGAGACAATCGCGGCTAGCTGCAGTTAGCCGCTTTTTGAAAAGCAGACTAAACATACACAAACATTATTGACAATTACTCACACTGGTGATTAGATCTGTCTGTCTATTAGAAAGAGGTGGACCATAAAATCTTGCACATACACTCCATTTTTTCCTGTTACATAATCAGTATTATTTACAAAAAAAAAAAGTCTGTTGTTGATTTGTTGAGATAGTGCATTTACTGTGAGGATGGACATTAACAAATCTGGGATGTTCGGAGATACAGTACTGTGCAAATGTTTTAGACAGTACAGTGCAAAAGTTTTCACTATAATGCAATACCATCACAGAAGCAGATTTCTGCAGCAGGACACTGACCCCTAAAATATAGCCAGGGTCATAAAGAACTATTTTCAGAGACAGAAACATGGAGCATTCTCAAGGAGGATTCTCTAAGCACCACAGTCATCTTTTCTTAAGTCCTTGTGAATTGTCCTTTCGTTACATTCTCTAGCAGCCAATGAAAACTGGCAAGGAGAGAACATCTTTTTGACTTTTCAACCACAGCCCTGATCTCAACATCATGTCAGTGAGTCTGGGATTTCATTAAGAAACAAAAGACAGTTAAACAGCCTAAATCCACAGGAAAACTGTGGCAAGTCCTCCAAGATGCTTGGAACAACCTACCTGACAAGTACCATTAAAATTTTTTTCTGTTAACTGCACTTTGTGTGAAGTTCACAGGACAAAACTATTCATGTCATCAATTTTGAAAGCATCCTCAGTTTACTTTTAATATCTAAAATGTCTGCATAGTACTGCACATTAACACAAAATACAATGTTATGTATGTATACATAACATATGTACAAGGCATTCAGTTCAAAACTGAATAAAAATACAACAGTAAGGCCGAAAGTCTAATAGACGTATAATGTTATATCACATCACAGCACTTCAATTTATCCTCTGAGCAAAATAGCCACTCATTTCATGAGAGAAAATAACTCAGAATTAATTAATTTCTCCCTTGTTCTCCTCCTCCATGTGGCAGATGATGGAGGTGAAGAAAGGAGCCAACAATCCTCTATATCAGGGATCTAATCAAATCTGCTGTCAAGGACTTGATCAAATTCATCTTGTGGCTACACTCATCCACATATTTCACTCAGCAAAAACTGTCACATTATAGTTAAAGATTCTCTAACAAATGCTTTCCAGGGACTTTAAGGTGCTACAAATCTAATAAGAAACTTAGCATCTGAATCACAGACAACACAGAAGTGCAAATGCGCAAGGACATTTAGAAGACACACTATTTCACAGCAAATACAGTATTTTGACCACTCAGGTCAGTAACTGATGACTACAGTAATCTTTGCATGCATGCAAGCAACAGGTGTGAATAGATATTACTGTAAGATGGACTGATTTTTTTATGGAAAATTCATGTTCCTCCGTCTCGATTGATTGATAATCAGAAAATGAAAAACATCTTTTTTCTAAAAACGGTTTTGTCATTCTGTAGTAAAAAAGTGATATCGAAGCATTTTCTGAAAAAAAAAAAGACTTGAAATTCTGTTTTTCATTCACAAGTTTCATTTTTCTTGATAAGGAACTCCCTATCTATTTTATATCAGTTTAGTTTATACCTAGGCTGTGTCCACAGAATCAAGTACAGAACAGCCTGCAAAGAATAAATGCCAGCGACAAGAGGTCTGCCTCCAGCATGCAGGGCAATATCCCAACTATTCAAACAAACTTAATAGTCTATCCATGCCCATTTAATTTCTCAAACTGAGAACCTCAACATGAAGTGGCTGTAAAATGGCTGCACATCTGCTGTTAATATACTGCATCCACTCATCAGTAAACAGCAGCCTAATGGGACAAAGCTTAGGTGCTAGCAGTTAAAACTACGGTCATCACAAACAAGGCATTTACCACCTTTTGATAACAAAGATACTTCTGAGAACAAAATGAAATGCAAAAACCGCTCTAATATCAGTTTTTAAAATTCTGTTACAAATATCAATGATTCAAAAAAAGCTGTTTTTTATTTTCCAAAATCAGCAGAGACTTAGGCACATGGATTATGAAACAGTATGTACATGTCATTTTTGTTGACTACTAGGTCAAGTCCCTTCGAGTCCTTGTGTCAGTTCTGAAGTAAGTTCTGAATGTTGAGTATGTACATGATGGAAGGTCAAAGCTCACTTACTGAGGTAAATCAGTGAGGCAAATCAGTCCACTTTACACATCACACTGTGACTCTGTCATTATTTAATAATAACTCACTTTGCTATAGTATGTTTATAGGCTTTTTCTTGTTTTTGTTGATCAATGATCAACTACATTTAAAAGTAACTTAATATATTTAAGGCATCTTTCCTTTTAGCCCACCAACAATTATTTACGAGGTCTCGCCTCTATAAATTAATTTCATCAATGGGATGAATTTCAAAGATGATTCAGTAAACACTGCTCACTTGTGTTGAGAACAAATGCACCACTCTTTGACTTTGTCTTTGCCATGATGATGGCACATAATATGAAAGTGCTCGGTCATTTTAAGACAGCATGACAGGCGGCTACACTGCTCGAGTTGGAACAGTTCTAATATAGTGCAACACATTCATTCTGGGCTTTTTTCCTCTCTTTCTCTTCATTTTGTTTGTTCATTTTGTTTGTTCTGACATGTGGGGAGAATAAAATAATTCAAGGGGTAGGGCAGTTGGCAGTGATCTAAAAATAAAAATATCAATGACCTTTGTTTTCATTGTCAAAAGCACCTTTGCAAAGAAAAAAAGAATAAATAAATAAACAAAACCGCCAGAATAAAATAAGCGCACATGTCTGTATCTGTGGATGTGAGGGACGTGAAATGTAGCGGGTAACCAGTGACGGACGTCTTTTAGTCTCTTTTAATCATACCGCTCTTTTGCAGCAGTAAATCCTGGACAATACATTCTGCACAAGTTGATGGAATGTTTTTTTTTTTTTAACAATGCAAGAGCAGGGAGAAGCTTAACAGTCAAGACGAGATGTAATGTCGTCATGTATGACAGTTTACTGATTTGCTGCAGCCGAAAACACTTTACTGCAGTCTGTTTTTTGGGGGATACTGCTTATAATTCCCTTAGAGATGATGGATTTTCTTAACAGTAGTTACCTCAACACCACAAGCTGGAACTTCTTCTAAGTTAAATGCACTTAAAGTCCCTTTGAGCACCTGGTATATAAATATACTGTAAATACATCATGCATCTAATTCCAGAGTATTATGAGCAAGATGTTCTCTCACCTAGTAGCAGTGCTAGGCATGCAAAGTTTGTTGGTGCAGCAGAAAGGACACAAAATATCAGAGATGAGGTAACTTACAGATGTACAGTGTTACTATGCTGTCTGGTGGTAATTGCTATGCCCTGTGTTATCTTGCGACTTGCAATTGTTCTGTGGGAATTTAACAACAAATGCTGCTTTTTTGAACTGCTTTGAAATATTAATGTAAATACCAATAAGTGCAGGAGGAAAGTTTTTGATTCACCTTTAACTTGGCATTGATAAGGAAACGACACAAACCAAACAAACAGATATTTGTAACAACAGCTCCCCTGCAGGTTCCAGTCTTAACAGCTTAAGACTCTTTTCTAACGATACATGATACAGGGGTTTGCCATGTTCAGAGGTTACCGCGGTAGCCCTCAGCTGGATCATCTGGCCCCATTTTAACCAAAACGTCACGTTTCTCGTAACCAGACGGGCCAAGACAGGGGTCAAGTATCTCATCTTCATCCAAGCCTTTGCCTCCCATGTACCCGCGTTCTTCATAACCTGATTCCCCTACCTCAATGTCATCATCTGCTTGTTCATCCTGCGGCGACACCCCGATGGGCATACGGAACTGATCCTCAGTGGAGGGAGTAACAGCCGGTGTGAATCCATTCTCCTCTGGGTATGGCAGGAGAGGTGTAGGAGAGGAGGGCTCCACTTTTTCCACAGTGATCTTCTCCTGAAGTGGTCCCGCGGTGTTCTGTATATTTTTGCTGAATGACTTTAAGACACAAAGAGGAATAGTTAGGTTAGATCAGTGCTGAAATTTCAGCACAATGAAATGGAATAATGCACATTTAAATGAGGCTCATCATATAAAATCTGATTTGGTGGAATGAACTTACACGTAAAGGACTTGGTAAAGCAGATGAGGGCCTGGTCTTCTTCTGGTACACCAAGAAGAGGACAAAAGCAACCACACACACACTCAACAAGCCGACCACGATGTAGATGATATGTTCTAGATAAAACAGATATAAAAGTGAAAATGTTTAAAGACAAATAGCCATTATATATAAACAGCTGTCTGACTTAAACTAAGTAGCAGGTGATTTGCTTTATTCTAATACAGCAAAAAAGCATGAAGACCTTCGTGAAACAACTGTCAGGTAGGCTTCAAATGCACTCCAGGGTAAAATGTGTCCAGCAGCAGATTTTCAAACATTCAGCCTGCACTCTTCTGCTTGTACGGTGAATAGCACAGCAGATTCCACAAACCACAATATCTCGTAACTGACAAAATATGACAGGCCACATGTATTAAATGAATAAATAAATACAATTTTACTCAACTGTTTTGCTCAGGTGAAATTGGCATGGCACAGTATAATTGTGAGGATTTAACTGCCATGTACTCCAGCTCTCCCGTAATGTTCAGACAGTGTTTCTCCAATGAACTGTGCACTGGAAGCTTTCCCTCACACACACTCTCCACACAGTGGCAATGATGGGGTGGCTCCTTCTGCACACACACAACAAACAGTGAGGCTCCAGAAAAACTAGCACACTAGTAAATTATGATGCTACATTAACAGAGGTATTTCCTGCTTCTATAAACAATGCTATTATTTGACTATGTAATAATTGTACATGGAAATGGACACAGAAAGTCTACAGCTACTTTCCTCTGCGATTATTGCATCATCGATGTCCTAACAAACTGTCGAAGATGTGAAGATGTGTGCAGTCTGACCTGGCCGTCGATCACAACTTTGCATTTGAATAGAGGCAGTTTGTTGTGCTGTGCGCCATGGCTTTTCCTCTGTCGTGGTTTTAGATTCTGACTGCTAGTCAACCTTTGGCCGTACCACAGTGCAGGGTGGATGAAGCGGAATAGGATCTTGTCATCTGGTTGAGTAGTGACATTGACTGGTGGGAGGTCCAAATAACCTGGAAGCCAGCGTAAACATTGCACGAACATTAATTGTCAGCTGAACCTTGATTTCATGTTGGATTCTAACTTTTACTTGATATGTTACAGCCTGAACCCAAATACAATATTAAATCATATGTTACACAATTATGTTTAGAGTCATTATTTCTCACTAAAGTGCACTGGGGGCATCCTCCATTATCTTTTTTGTCTCTTTTAAAATGTTATCTGTATTTGTCAGTATTATGAAATCAATGTTGTCTACATCCATAGTAAAATCAGGCGCATCTCCTGCGCCAAATGTTTCTGGTCCACTTTTTTAAATGGTGTGTCACTCGCAAAAATCAATATACAAGTAGAAAATGTATAAACATGGTGGCAGCTGATGCACGTTATTTAATGCCACAAATTCTAGTGTCGTTCGTAGTGATTTTACCAAAGGCTTTGCCTGCAAGTCATACAGTTTCCTTTACGATTTGAGACTACAACCCAATTGCAAAAAAGGACCAACAAATGGCTGATTTTTATTGATTAGTCCAATAACAATTACTGGATGGACTGCCATGAAATATTGTAGAGACATTTGTGGAGCCCAGAGGATGGATCTGGCAATTAGGTGAAATACAGCATCTCGACATTTTCAACAGTCTCCGACATCACTACTTACATTTCTGAGGCACAAGAGAGTTCATGAAATAGCTGAAACTGATTCCATCGGTAGGAATGGGCTCGGACTCCTCCTCACCCATCACAGCAGTTAGTTGGAGACTGTACTCATTTCTTGGATCAGAGAGAAATGATAAATTGGCTTGTAGGGCTGGTGAGTCCACCCAAAACTCAGTAGCATTACTGGAGAAAAAAATGGGACAAGACAAGTTATCTTAGCTTGGGCCTGAATACTACACATCAATAGCAAAAGGCCTGTGTTACATACTGGAGGTGTGAACTTTGAAAGATGCTAGTGTTAACCAGGCAGGATGGATCAAATGAAAAAATACTATTGGTTACATTATGCGAAATTCAGACCAACAGAAAGGACTGAAAGTATACAGTACACTATAATCATGTCTACAGTAGTTTTAGTCACAGTTATAGATTAAAACCTGCTGTACATACGCATAATCATATGTACAGCATAAATGCTATACAACACACTGTGAATAAACACAAACCAATAATAAACATTTTGTTATATATCTGTTATATATAATATATAATATATATATATATATATAAATGTTAATAACACCAAACTTTATTAAGCCATTAGAGAGGATATTTTTATCTTTAATTAAAAGATTATAAATATGAACAATTCAATTCACACTTCCACAGTGCGTACTTTCAATAACTGTGCACTGTACATGTAAAACCAAGGCCTGATCCAGGATTATGAAGGTGGATAAATGATTTAAACTACAGTGTGACAACACAACGTACAAAACTAGTAATGTGTACAAAGAGACACAAAAACCTGTTTACATACCCATCATATCGCAAGATATCAACTCTGAATCGAAGCCCTGGCCTGTGTTGGCTGTAACTCCACTCCAGAATGTTGTGCATGTTGTGGCAGTGAAAGGTCACATTGGACGGCACCTCGACTGTGGAAACAAGAGACACAGATGTCAGACTGCAGATATTTTCAGTCATTCAAAGTGGACAAAGAACTTCTTCGAACACCAAAGCAAAACCATGGAATTAATGTCAGGTCACCAAATTATTACATCGTAGGTCGACCTCCCCTTTTAACAACAGAACTCTTTTACCGCCGGCAGCAGAATACTGTCCAGAAATACAATGAATAAGCCTTTGAAAGAGGAGAAACTCATTCTCTGAACAGAAGAGCCTTTATGAATATTTAGGTAATTTAGAGACTCATCTCAACCCTCACACTGTCCTTCTTGTCAATGAGTTTGAGTCTGTAAAAGCGAGGGTGGCTGGGTATTCATTACCATAAACTTTCCACTAGAGGGCACTGCATGAAAACTGGTACATAATATACTCCTAGTCAGCCGCTTGCAGTGTTTTTCCACAGACACATTACCCGTAACACTGTGTTCAACAGCACACTGCATAATTTGGTTTTCAGTGAAGACAAATTGCAGGTATAAATCAATTTTAGCGGTGGGGTAATAATGGCTAGCACTCCAGCTTCAGGCCATGAAATGGACTCTAAATCCAGTTTACCAGAAAACTAAGTGAATGAAACTGCTCTTTGTCCTGGTTTGGCATTTCAAACTTCAATAAAGAAGATAATACAGGCTTCAATTATCGTTTCAGGTAAGTTACTGAACACACCCTCATATTTATGAGTCACCACTCACAAAAAAAAAGAAAGAACCCCCACATATTTCAGTTTCATTTCCTCTACCAACTAACATTTACGTGCATGCACATGATAACATACACCCACAGACAAACACAGAGGCTAAAGAATATATAGAGATGTGAGAAGAGTGAAAGAGAAATCACAGATAGCTGCATACTGTAAAGAAAAAAAAAAGTGATAACCGCAACGGTGAAAACTGGTTGCTGAGGCCTCTACCCACAAGGTAGCTTGAAACACACTCACACACTTAACCACACTACTTAACAGTTTTAACTTCCATTTTATCATCTAAACAGGCTGATAGATATTTTGGGAACTTGACCTAAAAGTGTGAAAAATTCTGTACATAGACCACAGCAAATATACCACACAACATATCTTCACAGTCTTATTAAAGCAGGTTTCACCTATTAAATCCTGTTTTATGTACACCAAAAAAAAAGATTTAAAATTGACAGTTTTTACATAGTTTTCATGCACTTAAAATCAAAACAAAGGGACTCCGTTCAATCAGATAGTTGCAAAAAATTCAACATGTCAACTTTTGGAATAAGATCAAACCCCCAACTGAGGAAAATTTACTAAACACTGGGCTTGTTGAAAAGTTTACATGAGTGAAGCAGGGTGTTAAGTGTCACCTTATGGAGGCAAAAAACAAAAAACAGTAGCAGTAGCAGACATGCTTGATAGATTTGTGCCTACAAAGCAAAACCATCATCCAGAAGCAGGAAGAGAAAGCAGATGCTATCAGACTTAAAAAGGAGGTCACTTGATGTGTGCAAAATGACTGAAAACCTTCCCTGAGAGCTGCTGCAAAACACTTTCAAAATCAGCTCATTTGCACAAACATGCATGTAGAGAGATGTTTATTTTGCATAGAAAGCAGCAAGACCCACAATGTGTTGTACAATAATCATGTGCAACAAAACAATTATGTACTTAAATGTTGGCATGCAAGTATCACAGGTTTACATTATCCCACATGTCACCACATATTCCGTTTATGTCTTCATATTAATACCTAATGGTGTTCCCTTGTTTTTATTCAATGGTTTCCTCTCTGGTTGAATTTATCATTGAAAACTGAACATTTGATATTTTTATTCGAAACTGTACTCTACTTTCATTTTTATATCTTTGACTGTAACAAACTGGAGATGAAACTCCAATACCATTAACAGTAAAGCTCCCTTGGTACTTTCGGTAAAACTGAGAATTCGTCTCAACCACAGCCACTGACAGTCACTTCAAAATGCTTTACAGAAGGAAGGAAAAGGAAGAAAACACAAGCGATGGACAGGTTACTAAAGACAAAGGCACAAACTGAACAAAGCACAAATATATTCGCATTCATCGAGAAACGGACAAAACGTCAAATACAGTAAATAACAAAAAACAAAACAAAACAACATATATCACCTATCCAACCACAAAGAGCAGAAAGCTACACAGCTCACATGGCTTTCCTGTCACTCATGTAAACTGTGGGAGCCAAAGACATCTGTTATATGTTTTCTCACAACAGTTTGCGTCAACACAGCAACAGACACAAATGGCTCTGTCCCATTTAATAATAATAATAATTAACATTACTGATCACTTCGGTACCCAATGCACAGCTCAATGTGATTCACTGCTTTAAAATAGAAAAGAAATTGCAACATACAAGTTACATCACTTAAGTACGCACACAAATAAAAAAAAAATGACGAAACTGAGAGAAGTGAAGAGAGAAAAAGACAGAAAAGAAACAAGGAGTCAGCCATAAGTCTGGGACAGTTAAAAGGTTTTAAGTTGACTTTTTGTGAGTAACTACAAGCCACCACAGTGGAATTTAACTGTATTTTTGGGTAAGGCCAGTATCAAGAGGATCAGGGTGATCTAGCTGGAATATAGGCAGTTAGTTAAATATTGTGGGGCCGGGATGTTTAATGCTTTGTGGACGAGGAAGAGGATATGTACTGAACTTTGTGCTGTATAGGAAGTCAGTGGGGTGATTTCGACACAGGGGGTAACATGTTGAGATTTTTTGGTGTGCGTCAGTAGCATTTAAAGGCTTGTAGGTACTTCAGTTTCCCCACTGAGAGCAAAACAATGCAATCAAGGTCAGACATTAGATGACGGCGTCAAGCTGTTGCCATATTATGTTCTCAATGAGTTATTTAAAACATAGTTTAAAATGCCAAACACCATTTTCTAAAGCCCAGGTAGAAACATGCAGACAATTTGCTGATTAACAGAAATATAATCAGCGGCTATTTTAGCAGTCAGTTAATCCTTTCAGTCATTTTTCAAGCAAAGATTGTGAAAACACTTCCACACATTCTCAGGTTCCAGCTCCACAAATGGCAGGATTTTATCTAACAGAGAGTTGAATATCTTTGGGTTTTGGGCTTTTGGTAAGACAAAACAAGAAATGTGAAGACATCAACATGTTGTGATTTGCATTTGCATTTCATCACATTTTTTCTTACATCTCATAGACAGCACAATTTGTGAAGAAAATATTCAGGAGATAATGAAAATAACTTTGCAGCTCTGGTTGACATATCTAGATTTCTTGTTCTGTCTGACCCACAGTCCTAAACCCAATAATATTCTAATTAAACTGCTTTTTAGTTGGACTCTGGTCATTTAAATTTTTGAAATTGACATTTTTACTTGAAGAATTGCTCAGAAAATTATTCAATTACAGTAAGCAACCAAAGAACAATAACCAACCATGGCCATTAAATTTCTTATAAAATGTCTAGCTGGTAAACTGTTCAATAGCTGTTTATTCATTGTTCTCGATCTCATGATCTCCACAACTAGCAGCGCAGAGAGCTATTAAGTTAAAATGGCAAATCTACTCAAAGGCTAAATGAAAGCAAAGTTTTGTAGGAAAGCCCCAGTACTGCCACAAGTTGCACTAGCCTATCGTATATGACTCATCATAATTATGTACAAGGCATCGGGGGATTACTAAACATTTAAATATCTCAGTACTGTAGTCTCCAGTTTCATCTGCCAACACTACACAACACAATAAGATATTGTTCCATTTTTATGGCAAAGTGTCTACGCTCTTCATTGTATAAAACAAATCTAGAGCTTGTGAAAGCCAAGGCAGAAAGATCAAACCCACACAGCATGTGATCATACACTGTGCCAGAGGTCAACAGATGTGCCCACAAGACCCCCTGTCTAACCGATGTACAGGTTACAGTATACACACCTCCGCCACAATACACAGAATCATATCTTTGTGTTGACATTAAAAAGGAAAATAGACAATGACTGGCTATACGGGCCACAGCAACTCGTGGATTTATAATGTACCGGTTTCCTTTGACGTATCTGGCACTTGACTTTTTGGGGATCATCTTGTCAAATTTGAAAGTCCCAGTCCACAAAACTGAAAAAAAACCCATAATGATTAATGTTGGACTGCTATTTTTTATTTCATGGGCTATTTCAGATTTTCTCTTGACTAACCTGCTGTCTGCACACATCCATCTGATATCATGTCAATGTGAAGATTGCAGATGAATTAGCAGCTTCACTGAAGCTCACCCCGCTGTATCTCTTTTTAGTTGCTTTTTTGTCATACTGAGTCTCTGTGGTAGTTTAGTATCTCTTTTGGGTTATTTGGCCATTTTGTGTTTCTTTTTTAATTTAATTTTTTAAATTTTACATCTGTTTGCATTCCTCTCATTTGTATTTGTATCTTGTGTGTCTCTCTGAAGTCATTTAGTATTGCTTTTTGGTCATTTTGTGTTTCTTAGTTCATTTGGAGTCTTTCTTTGTTCTGGGTCTCTTTATAGTCATTATAGTTATTTGATTGACTTAACCATGAGAAATATCATCAAGCACTTCACACAAAGGCTCTGGTCCAGCGGGCCCCTGAACAACTTGGGTCCCTGGCCCAGAAGGCCCGTTCAATGATCCATCCATAGCCTTTGCACTTAAATAGGAACTAGACATGAATCAAAACAAGAGGTGGATGTGCAGAGCAAAACAGAAGCAGAAAGAGCACATCTTGCTGACAATAGTGACTTCACATACACCCTAGAGACGACTGCCGATGTCGCAGTATTATTTGAACCTAAAAACACACCTGCACACACACAAAGAAGCCACATCTTTTGTTGATAAGTTACAGGAAAACACCCATTCCCTCCCTCCTCTGATAGCAGCAGGCAGGTCGCTAACTGTTAGCTAGCAGGGATTCACCATGTTTTCCTGTGAACATGAGGAGGCCAGCGACCCCTCTTTATGTTCCTTTAACATACGCTTGGTTTGACCCAGATACAGACTACTCACATCAGCTTGGGACGTCAGGATTGTGTCAGCGTCAGATGAAACCAACACCAGTTTACAACAGGCAAAAGAAAATTCTTTTTCTTTGGCAGCTTCTCAATCTGGAGGAACTGGGAAATAATAGGCAGTGTTTCCACAGGTCACTCTCCAGTAGGCTCCAAAAGCAACAGTTCATTGTCTGTCTCTGGAATAAGAAGTGAAGACACTGATAGAGTTAAGCTAAGCTGGACCAGTAGCAGTTGTCATAAAACACCCAAGGTCATAAAGATATGATGGACCAAGGAGAGTCACAGCACTGGTGCCCCTCAGCTCCGGGACAGAGGGTCTTCCCTTAGAAAAGTATTGCATGAAATACACAGGGTGACTTTGGTGAATGCGATTTGATACCATGACATACATGCTTATTTGGATGTGAGGTAAGTTTTGTATGAGTTCTGCATGACTTTCACTGCTCCCTGTGAGGACGATAACTGCACAGTATTAACTTGTCTTGCTCATCTAGTTTCTCTTCAATAATCAACATCTACATCTCCTGAAACCTCTTCCATCTCAAGTTAACCAGCTCTCAAGATTTCCTTCACCCTGAGAGTATTTCAATTCCGCTCACAAATTTCACTTCATGTCTGAGGAAGCTACACATGACTACTGCTTAAGTAAACAGTAAAAAGTACACAGGCTGTGAAGAGGAAGACTGTAATGGTTACCTCACCTCAGGCTGAACTGCAGCACTTAACAATTATTTTCATTATTTATTAACAAGACAGAAAACACACACTAGAATAAAGGAAAGCTGAGATTGATTTGCTTGAAATTTGACTTAATCAGTTATCAAAACATCAGTTTTTCAGCATCAACATGCAGATTAGAGAGATGGCAAAGGGATCCTTCAAGGTGATCAGGGATGGGTTTGTGCTCTCACCATGCAGGTACCAAGTCGATGTGACCAGTGTCTCGATGCATCTGTAATGCAGTCTGGATGGCTTTTAAGGTTGAGCTTAGTGCTGAATACAATGCATCATCAGAGGCTACACGCATTATTTTTAGCTCTACCAACTCCCACAACACTGCAGAGGATCGATACACATTCTCTTGATGCCTCTTTAAATGATGATTGATTATGTTCCAAAAGCAGACACTCCCTTATCACCATCGTCCACAATGGCTATAATCACAAGCATTATTCCACTGAGTGGGTCCAGCAAAGCTGACGTAAACTGATATTTGAAGCATTGTCTAGACATCCGCTTGGCTCCAGCACGATCTCAGTCACTGCAACACCCTAAGTTGTGAATCCTGTTTTCAAATTTTAATTGCTCTGGATCATTTGTCTCCTCCCTCCCTCTTAAGGCTGTTCTCTATATGAGTGTTTTACATCAAATAAAGCAAAATGCCACACATTCACAAACTCAAAGCTCCTCATTCTCAGAAATATCTACTGATACCTGCATATTGCAGGATATGTCATATTTCTTTTTTTGTACTTTTCCTTTGTACAACTGCAGGTGTTTCTGCATCGTGCAGGGTTTGTTTCCCACTCCTCTGGATACATAACGAATCTGCTAACATCCTCTTACTAAAAAAACTGGACAACTACTAAAGCAATACCTTACACAACCACAGTCTTGTGTAATACTGAAAACTACAAAGAGGAAACAAAGAAACCCCCCCCACCCATTAGCTTATTCAGCACAGGCAATACAAACAAGTGAAAATCAAACAACTAAGGCCATAAAAAGGCAATGATGACAAACATCAATCAAAGATATTACTAATAATTAATAATAAACAACAATGACTGATAGCAAATGAACTAAGGACTTGGCAATTACCTAACATGGTAAGATGCAGCAGATGATGTATGTTTAGCTTAGCACCTTAACCACAGGTAGATTATGAGGCAACAAGGCCCTGAGCACAGAGCCCCCCACACATTGTACCCTGAAGAAAGTAACTTTGCGGTTGCTCTGTGTCTTCACACTCATTTTGTGTCTTTTTGTAGTGGTTTTGTGCCCCTTCGTGATCATGTCTCTTTGTGGTCAACAAGTGTATATCTTTGTATATCTTTTTAGTGTTCTTGTATCTAATTTTAATTGCTTTATATCTCTTTTTAGTCATACTGAGTCTATGTGGTAGTTTGGTTTCTCTTTTTGGTAATTTTGTGTTTTCTTTTTGGTAATTTTGCATCTCTTTGGTCTTAAAGTATTCCCTTTTGGTCATTTGACATCTTTTTTGGTTATTTTGCATCTGTTTATGGTTGTTTTATATCTGTTTGTATTCCTCTCATTTGTCTTTATCTTGTGTATCTCTGAGAGACACACAAGATTGTATCTTGTGTGTCTCTCTGAACTCATTTAGTTTCACTTTTTGATCATTTTCAATCTCTTTGAGATTGATTTCAGTCTTTTGGAAGTCGTTTTGTGTTTCTTAGGTCATTTGGAGACTTTCTTTGTTCTGGGTCTCTTTATGGTCATTATAGTTATTTGACTGACTTTCCCATGAGAAATATCAAACACAAAGGCTCTGGTCCAGCGGGCCCCTGAACAACCTGGCCCAGAAGGCCCGTTCAACGATCAATCCATAGCCTCTGCACTTAAATAGGAACTAGACATGAATCAAAACAAGAGGTGCAAACAGAAGCAGAAAGAGCACATCTTGCTGGCCGTAGTGACTTCACATAAACCCTGGCTGCCGATGTCGCATTATTTTAACCTAAAAACACCCTGCACACACACAAAGAATCCGCATCCTGTGTTGATAAGTTACAGGAAAACACCCACTCACTCCCTCCTTTGATAGCAGCAGGCAGGTCGCTAACGGTTAGCTAGCAGGGATTCACCGTGTTTTCCCGTGAAGAGGAGGAGGCCAGCGACCCCTCCTTGTCTCACCTCTACATACAAAAGAGTATCCTAACATTCAGACTATGCTGCCATGTCGCAAACTGTTGGATATGTTTGGATTCAGCACACAATTAAGAGTGGGAGCTAGTGCACATAGAGAAACGTAGTTACTTACCCAGGGCCACTGCAGCTGGTAACCAGACGAGAAAGTGGAAAACGGGATAAAATCTCACCGAATCCATTGTCGATTTACAACCCGCGATTCGCTGCTGTTACACTTTAATAACGTATGGTGATATAAAACTAACAAATGAAACGTTTCATTGTGACGCTGCGGAGAAACAACAACACGCAGGGTTAAACTCAGCTCTCTCTCCAGGCGCTGCTGTATAAGTCGGTGTACTCCTCCACTGGACGCTCCTAAAAGGCGGATACAAACCGTGCAACGTGCCCCGGGTGCTGCCTTTCCCAAACCTCGTAAATCTAAGTAACGCATCAAAATACAAGTTTGCCGCTGTTACATTTGAGAAAAAGACGTGCCGTGGAGATAATTAAACATCACAACAAAGTTAGATACATTCCCAAATCATTCCCTCAAATGATAATAACATTTTTTGCTATTTATTTGACCAATTTAACACAACTCATTTCATTTTTAAAGTAAGCATGTAAGTAACTCTTTATCTATAGCCACTCCTTGTAAAACGTGCAAAGTGCAAATGAAAACATACAATGTTGAAAGCATATGAATACATAATAAATAAAGACATGCAAAAAAATTTACAACAATTGCAAAAACAAAGACAAACAAATCAGGGAAGGTACCATTAATAAAATGAACATCTTGAGATAATTTGGAATGAATAGTTTACTGACCTGAACCCCAGAGGAAGCCTGACTCATACCCTGGGGGCCAGGACAAGCAAAAGCTAAGTCACCATGTGTCACTGGTGCAACACTGTGTGTGTAACCCCACGTGATAGTAACTGTATACTGTGCACAGGGGCCTTGTAGTGAGGGGAATAAAGGAGCTATAGACACCCAGGGTACCTTTTTTCTGTGTACACACACGCACAAACTGTATATGTATATACTGCATTAAGTGCCCCTGTAAATTTCCAAAGCTTGCATCATGTTGCAACAGCCTGGGCGAGCACTTCTTAGAAACAAATTCACTTTAACTGTGCAAATAAAACAGTGTAATCGTATCCTGTAGTCCTTTATAATGAAATACATTTTTTTCTTTTTGTGTAAGTTGCCAGAGAAAGGTAACTCTATTCTCCTATGCCTTATAACCCTTGTTTAATGTTGTAAAACATCCCGGTTAAAGCCTCACATAGTAATTACAGTATGTAGAGAAATGATACTGAAATTCTGAATGTGCAGGCTTTTCTAAATGTACAACAAACACCTCACAACTAATTACACTGTTAAGTACTGCATGCATGTGTGTGTTTGTGGACTCAGATATTTAACAGGAATGGGAGTGGCTACATACTACTGACCACTGACCTTGCATATATTGGCTTGAGACTGTATTTTTTCCATCATATGGAAATGCACTGGTGCCATTTAAATGAACATCAGTCGTGAACTGAGACGTTGCTAAAGTGATGGAGCCAAAGTGATGGAGAAAGCTGAAGACACACATTACTAATACGAGACTGTCTTCCATAATTCCCTTTGGAAGGAGTATTTACATCCTTTTCTTAAATAAAAGTAGAATTTCCACAGTCTAAAAACAACCTTGCATTCAAAATGTTACACAAGAAATGTACAAAAGTATTATTAGCTAAATGTTCTTGAAGTAAAAACACTCATTATGCAGAATATCTCCCTTTCAGAGAGTTATATTATTAATAATACAGTGTTAATTAGCAATTTCTCAATATGTAGGCAATTGTGTGGACTTAACATACTGTAATAGCAAAATACTGCATTATAATTTACAGCTCTTCATATCTTTTGCATAAAATCTTATTCTGAAAATACAGTTACTATACCAACTAAAGCTTCCAAATAAATGCAGTGGAGTAAAATTTACAATATCCTCTCTGAAATGTAGCAAAGCATCAAGTCTATTGTAGCACAGAAAATAAATAAAATAAAATAAAAGTCAGATACAAGTTATTTACTTTAATGAACTATGTTATTCAGTCTTTTGTTATTTCTGCCGCATTAAATCGCGCTCAAGCCCAAATATTGATATGTCCGACAGTACTTGAATGCAGCAAAACTGTTTCGTGTTTACATTACGTACCGGGAAATCACCAGCTTTTCCGAAGACTTTTGCCAAAAATGCCTCCTTATCCTGTTCGGAAAGACATTCGTTGTTTCTGGAAGTAAATTATTGAGCTATTGTGTTAACTTTACTGATAGATAAATGATTGAAAAAACATTTTGTGAAGTTATTATAGTAAATAGATCTTTCATTTACAGTACCCTAAGGGTTATGTTATGAAACACAGTTTACAATATGTACCATATAATTTTGCCTATGTGGTGAGCATGTCTGACCCCAAAAAAATAAATAAATAAAAATAAATATAGATAGATAGATAGATAGATAGATAGATAGATATAGATATAGATATATATAGATATAGATATATATGCAAACTAGCCTACTGTTGTGCAAACTAGCCTACTGTTTGACAATAAAAAGTAATATAAACTATTAAAACAACTGTGGGTTGCTGTTTGGATCTGGTGTTTTCTGATTAGTACAAACATACCCATCTGACTGTATACAACACTTGAAGCTGAACTCTGTCGGCATTTGATGAGAGTTACAGCTTCCTCTGTGTGATACTTCCCCCCATCTTGACGTCAGCTGGATTGTGTGTGTGATTTTTCCTCCCCATCCCAGCCTCAAACTGACGCATTCACATATCAGCTCTTCAGCAGCAGCTTGAGGTGAGTTACACACCAGAAAACTAGGAAACTAACTGTATGTGTAATAGCACTGATGACCGTTTAGTTTATTGTAAAAGCTATACGTGTATGTGTGTGTCCTGCAGTTAACTAATGTAGCCTATAAAGGGAACAGAAAAGCCAAGTCTGCTGTATATTCTCATATTACATTACATAGCTTGTGCATTCCTGCGTCTGTGTTATGTAATGGAAACATTCTCGCAGATCTGTTCAGATGAAAAATAGTAAGATGTGTCACAAATAAACTGAAACTGCTTGTGATGATGGACTAACAGATCCTTTATCCATTGTCTTATATCACTTGTCATGCTGTTGTAACCTCCGATGACTTGTTTCCTGAGAATGAATGAGGTGGTAGAAGTGGTGACTAATTTAATTGGGATTGCATTTGTGGAGTTTAAAAGGAGGGAAACTTCACCCTTCACCCAGAAAAAATGTGTCTGTGGTCATATTTGAGGCCTTGAGTCACTTCAGGTCCAGATCAGTGATTTGTGGCCACACCAAATATGTAATCAGACACTTATTTATTTTGATCTTGATGAGTAGAAAGTCTGAAAGTCATTACAGCAGGGGAAGCAGACAGAGAGATGTGTTACTGTCCTGTAGGACTGCAACTCATATTTCTTGACATAAGCAGAGGTGGAGTGAATGGTTTTGAGGCCAGAGGAAAAAGCAAATCGAGGCGTTTTGAATCCTGACTCTCACTCTTTCTGTCCACCCTCATACATTTCCAAGCTGGGCTGTGCAAAGTATGTGAAATAACACTGGGATTTGATCTGTAAAAGGAATCTGTGGTTGGCATGACAACATCAGTGGTGGAAGAAGTACTCAGATGATTTAAGTAAAAGTAGCAATAAAACAGTGTAAAAAATACTTGGTTACAAGTAATTTAATTATAGTAAAAATACAAAAGAATTGTGATTGAGACACATTGTAACACCAAAAGTATTCATTATTCAGAATGGCTTGTTTAACATGAATGTATTTTATATAATTGGATTCTAATTATTGATGTATCACAGAGATCATCCTTTTAATGGTACATCTGGTTAAGGTGGAGTAGATTTTTCTTACCTTAAATTCTACTGGGAAGTTTAATCCTCAAAAATGGGGTAAGTGCATCCACCCAGGACAGCTTTCCTGAGTATGGAGAGTCCATGATTAAAGTCATTACATAAATATTTTAAAAGAAACCACTGTGAATTTAGTTAATTTTCTTTCTCACTGTAATAATGAGATCCCCACTACACCACTATCATAAGCTACAGGCGGAGAAAGATTACGTTTTCTGATCTGTCGCCCGTATGGACAGGATGACATCCTTTGTCTGTGCCTTTCAACACTGTGATGCTTCACTGATGAAAAATAATTCTGCTTTATGATGGGATGATTAAGGATTGGTTGGGTGTGGGCACAAAAATAACTCGGGTAGGTTTGGACAAAGATCATGGTTTGGGTTGAAATGACTACTTTGTTATTGTCAAGGAACTTTTGTGGTTGTGGTTGCAATAATAAACATGTGATTAAGTTTAGGGAGCAAGCATTTAAAAAAAACAACAACAACAACAACAACACTGACTTGTGGTCTTTGGGCTTTGTCACCTGAATGTAAACACACATTGGGAGGTCAGCCACAACTAAGTTACACATAAGTTAACATTATTTCTAATCTTGAGTCTTATGTAATCATCTGTCTGCCCCTGATGCCCCATTCTCAGTTGAATATGTCACATTATCATACACACAGTGTTGCTTCCAGGAGCGAGGACAGTGAGAAGAAATATTTAAAGCTCCATTTGGCACTCATTGAAAATACTTGATCATCTTTTGATAATCCTAAGCTTCCTGCCTGTATGCCTGAAAGTTGGTTCTGAAAAGTTTTTTGTCTTGCTCCGTTGCCACTTGGACTCACAACAGTTACTACTGATTCAGGTGGTGATGGTGAAGAAATGTGTTAGACGTATGAAAAAAACTTCCTCCATCACAATCTGCAGTTACTGAGAAAACACAGTTTAAAGCCCATTTTATTTGTGCATACTGTCATAAAATTGTATTACTTCTTTTCATCATTGAAAATAGTTCATCTAACATCTCTTCATAAAGTATCTGCTGTGAGATGTTTTTTTTATTTGCTAGTGAGCATAACAGAGAAAAGTAAAGAACCCTAGAAGCCCCTTAAACCTCACTGAGCCACTTGCAGGTCAGTAAGTACAAATTCATGCCGTGCAGCCAAACAACATGGCGTCTTGGGTTTGAATATTTTACTTAGTGTAAAAATCTTAGAGCTTCAATGAAGACCTGAAACAAACCAATATAGAATATACAGTACAGCCTGTGATGCTGACAGACACTGAGCAATGAGAGGATTCTTCAGATTTGAAGCCAAAATAAAAGTCAGGAAAACAGGATGTTAAGCACAATGTAGATGATAATTCACTTCTGTTTAATGTGACTCAAGGCCAAAGGAAGAATGTAGTGGTCAGCTCTGTCCCGGCTTCAAAATGAGGCCGAAAGTCATGTTTCTGGTCTGATATTATTGCCAAACCAGAAAATCTGCCCACACCTTTGTGAAAGCCAAGATTTCAAAACAATGTTTTCCCTGGAATCCAAAGGCAGTGTCCACAGTTGTAATTTTCTAAGAGTGTGTGTGTGTGTGTGTGTGTGTGTGTGTGTGTGTGTGTGAAATTCAATGTGGGCTCCCAGTGCCAAACAATGCATCCCTAAATGTAGAGCAGGAAGAGCACACCCATTGCAGATTCTACGATGGGTCCCTGTGATCCAAACCAGCTGTCAGTGTGTGTCCACATCCCCTCTTTTCACATCTTGGTAAAGAAAACACTTAATGGGTGAGAAACACACAGGGGAGCGACCTCAGACCATTTTACTCCAATATCCAATAACAACAATCTCCTGTATGAAACTTGACCTGAACTGTAAGAGGGCAGGGTTTACTTACTCAACCTGAGTGTTTTGTTTTCATATAAACAGTTGTTTCCCTCAGTCGTGCTGAATTTAACCAGTGGTTTTGCCACAAGAATGTCAAGATTATTATCCGATGTCAAGCTAATTTGATTACTGTATGTGCTGATGTACGACATCCCGCAGTAAAATGGAACACGTTCACACCCGCTCCCTGGAGTCAGTCAAAAGCTGTTCCTGTAAATCATGAACTGAATTAAAAGTAGCTGGGACATGACGAGGACAAATATGTTACCAAAAGATAAAATTACAACATAAAAATTTCACCTATTTTATTATGCATCAAAGTCTTTTTATAGGTCTTGTAGAGTAGCATTGTATATGTGGAAAAAGTTGAATAATCCTTTTGTGGAGGGAGTTGTGCAAAGTTGGATAAATCACCTCAACTGTTGTTATTTTAGTCAGCATTGGTTGGGGTTCAAGACAATGAGTTTGAAAATGAAAAAAACATCTGGGGGTGTGGAGGTAAAAAAAAAAAAAAAAAAAAAAAAAAAAAAAAGAGTTTAGAGAGTTTACCAGACCTCTGTAGCCTGCTCCTCATTTCTGCTTGAGGCTAGCAGCTCATGGCTACATTTGCAACCAATAGCAAAACACACTTGAATCTCCTACCAAACTGGCAGTGGTTGTGTTGCATTGTGGGTGATGTAGGCATGGATGCATGGAATTTTAAAAAAAACGCATCAATTTTTAAAAACCTTTTTAAAAAGTATTTTTTAATCATCACAATGCATCAAATGACAATGTGAACACAACATGACAATGTTAAAGACATTGTTCAACCTACAGAGATTGATTAACTGAATCTGCAGCTCCTCTCAGTTTGACAAAGCTCTGCTCACTGTTTATCTGTCCAGCCCATAACTTTACTGTTTTGACTCAAGAAGTTGTTTTCAGAGACAAAGCTCTAAAAGCCCACTACATGCTCGGTACCAATCAGCAGACAAACACGGTCAGACACTGGCTGGTGATCATAATGGAGTGTTTAGCAGCTGAAGAGCTTCACATTTCCCTCAGGAGTTGGTACAGAATAATGAAATCCATTTATCAAGTAGACAGAAACACAACTCCAAATGAATGATAGTGTTGCTCTGTACCTGTGGAATACGTAAATAAGCAACTGCTTGCCAACATTGATTGATTAATGTAGACCTTAAAAAGTGATGCGATCACAGAAGACTCTTGTTTGTTGATTTTTGGCTGTTAATTGCGGTGCTAATGTTTTTGCTTTTAGTATGAGCTACTCCCATCTGACTGTCAATGCAGGGCCCCGAGAGCCAGCAAGAAAATATACAAATAGTATTTTAATCCCTATGCCATGCAGGCCCTGAACACTTGCTCTCTGATATTTGCTATTATTTGCTTGTTGGAGTACTCCTTTAAAGCTGAAATATATATATAATAAATCTCATTACAAATAAAGGCCCTGCATTCAAAAACTTGTACTTCAGTTAAAGTATTATCATTATTATCAAAATGTACTTATCAAAAGTAAAGTTCACATTATTGTGCATAATGGCTCCTTATAGTGTGTTATATTATTCTGTATGTTATTAACACTGATGCATTAACATGAAAGCAGAATTGAAATGTAGCTGGTCGAGGTGGAGCTGTTTTTTTAACTGAACTGTATGCACTATTGGTTGGTTTATAGAGTCTGATTTAAAATCAGAGTCTATAAAGTAACTACAACTGCTAGTATTGATGTAAAAGTACAAAACACTGCATAAAGTAGCATAAATACTCAATTCTCAAAGTCTCTCAAAACTGTGCACAGTAACTGAGCATATGTGGTTACTTTCCACCACTGGCATTCTGATGTTATGTACTGTTTCAGTTACAGTTTGAGTATATCCAAGTGTGATGAAGGGTCAAACAGCAACACAGAGACAAGAAATAAAAACATTTATACTAAATACACAGACCCTGACCGAGGCGGCATCAGGAAGCAGCTTCACATCACAACAGGCAGCCTGAACTAATGATGACAAATCCTGCTTATCTATTGCTACGGGTAGCATGTCCATGGCCTTTAGTAATCTTGCCATGGACAAATGTCAAATCTCTAAGAAGCTGCCAAGAAAAAAGCCAGTGAAACAGTAAACCTCAGTCTCAGCCTGTCAGTGCTCAAACGGGACTGAAGCATGGCTGGGGTTTCTCAACCCAGCCACACATGAAGTGGACGTTTGTATTTGCAGCTGTGGTTAGTGCAATGAAACAACAAAATTCTCAATTTTGGCGCCTGCTCACAAGTCCTCTTTATTTCCTCATTTATCTCATTTATTCAACTCTGTGTTGTCCTTCCAAAGCCCATTACTCTAAATGATAGTTCAGAATTTATGCTAATTTAACCTAAATTACTGTCACTTTGGCAGGGTTTGCTGTGGTTGCCTCTAATGGTAGAAAGTACATTTACTCAAAGAGTGGTATTTTTACTTCTACTCCATTACATTTTAGAAAGAAATATTGTACTTGTTGTACTTAAATATGCTTTCAAATGCAGGACTTTCACTTGTAACAGACAGCATTACTACTTTTACTTTGGTCTGAATACTTCTTTCACCACAGGTTGCCTTTGAACACAGGATAACTTAATATTCAGAAAATGTAGTCTGATGAAAATTTGTTGATATCCTTCAGTTTAGGGGTTTGATCGTAGAGGTTTACCTTTTTGTGTCTTCTCTACAGGCTCAGGTAAATATACCTGAACACCCGACGCACATCTCCACACATCAGCATGCTGCCTGAAACTCTCCTCCAGCAGTGATGCCAGCCTTCAGCCCTCCTGCCCCTTTCCTCTGCGTGCTGCTGTGTGTGTCGGTGGCCCTGCAGCGTTCTGACCTGCGCCTGGCCTACGTGACCCACAACAGCTTTTTCTACTACTCCTGCAGCCAGGACCCGCAGCCCTGCAGCGTCTCCTCGCTCACGGACTGCAGGTGCAAGGACATTCAGCTGTCCATGCTGCACCACCCCCAGTCGCACTCGTCTCCCGTTTTCCGGATGAGGCGTTTAACAGTTTGGTTCACGTCGCCCTTAAACACAGCGCACCTGCTCAACAACTCAGAGGTGAGGCACCTCACTCTGATCCACTGCGGTCCTGGAGGTTCCAGGGGGACACCTACTACTTCTTCTTCTTCTTCTTCTTCTTCTTCCTCTTCTTCCGTGGAGGGACATTTTGCCGTGCAGCACCTGGAGAGGCTGACTGTGGTAAACCTGCCACAGAGGCCGATACACCAATGTCCAGATGCAAACAGAGCCAAGAACACAGACTCAAACGCTGACCCAGACAGAGATAACAGTGCTCACCTAGACACAAATAGGTACAACAGGGATAAAGACACATACCTTGACCAGACTGCAGACATGAAGAGAGATTCCTTGGGTTTGTCCTCACCCCAGATCCAAGACATCTTCCTGGGCAGGGAGCTGGGAGCAGCGTATCACGAACAGGCCAGACTGGGGATCATCCACAGCTCCGTGCTGGAGTGGGGGGCGGTGGTCAAAGCCTACACAGTCCAGACACACATAGACAGCGATGGTGTGCTGCCCTTTCCTGACCTCCACCTGCCAAAATTACCAGAGACGTCTGTCATATATGTCAGCTTTGTGTACTGATGCCAACTTACTCTCTGAGGGGTGCAGGTGGGAACAACAGGAGGAAGAGGAGCCAGTGTTTAGGATCTGGAAACAACAACTTCCTTGCTCTCCAGGGATTTTGGATTAAGTCGAAAAATTGTGTGTCTTTTTTTTTTTTGTTTTGTTTTTTGTTTTACGTTTGAAAAATAATCCCTTTATCCTCTTAAACTGGGAGATAAAGTGTCCATCAGTTTACGGATTATGTTGCAGTTTAAGTTGGGCCAGTAAGTTTGTTTCTTCAAGCTGACATTTAGGAGGAAAACAACACAACTCTGCTCCAAATCTGCTCCCATGTAAATGTTATTTTTGGAGCGAACACAACGAAACACTGACACAATGAATACGACCAGAAACTGTTTCCATAACATCCTAGTATTTTGGTCTGGTAAATGCAGAGCTGCAGTTAATTTCTAAAAGTAGTCTACTGGTAAAATTGTCCAACTTTATTGGATAGAAACTGAGAGGGACATTGAACGAGACTGGGAGATATTTCTTTCATTTGTTTTTCATTTTCTTCTCTAATAGCTTTAATCATAACTTTCCCAAGTGAAAACTTTGCACAGCTGTTTATCAGCATGTTAGAACAAACTATGTCAACTAATGAGAGACCCGCTGTGGGACTAGAGCAATCCGCCAGCCCCCTCCAGCTGAAGTGTCCTTTGTTTCCAAACGATGTTTATACTGAACTGACGGTATAAGCCAGAACAATTGTTTACCAATTGGAATTTTAGTCCTCTTTATTTCCTTGTTTTCTGGTCTAACAACAGGAGCTTCCACCATGAGGTGTGTCCCAAAAACAGCTCTGACCTTGCTGCTGCATTCAATGATCAGGCACCTTTCAAATTCATTCAGTTAAATGGAAACTCAAGAATTTTATCCCTAGTTTTGTTTGGTCTCAAACATAAAAGTGTGTGTTGCATAGCGGCCATGTAAGATTACACTGTTCAGGGCTGTGGGTGGTGCCTCACATTTCCCCCATATGAGAAGGGATTTACTTGTGAGCCAAAATGTCACCACTAGAAGGAGGACATTGAGCTAATTTGGACATCTGTGAGGGATGAATTCCTCCCAACTCTGCTGCTGCATTTCTACAGCTGACCTCTGGCTTCTGGTCTCTGGTCCCTGTATAAAAGCAAGCAGAGACTTTCTCCTTTAAGGTACATAGAAGTTATTATTGGTGGCAACTGTGACATAAGTGGCATTCTTAAAAAAAAAATGTGAAATGCATGTTTGCTTGCAATATTAAACCACAAGATGGCAGCAGATACACGTGAGTCAAAGACATAGACTGGAACTGAAATGTTGAGGGAAAGAGGTTGCTTTTTCTGCTATTTTTTAAAAACTTATCCACAGCTCTTAAATAATCCAGTTAACCTTACATTCAACACGTGTGTCACGACACATTTCAGCACTTTAAAAGCTTATGGGGAATGTTTTGGTTTTTTTTTAGGACAGAGGTATGTTGTTAAGTATTGCCTTGTATTTATTTGTTTACTAGAATATAAATCGACAGAGTCATGGCTTGCATTTGTTTACAACAAAAACAGAAATAAACGATTTACTTACCATAATGTCTTGTGATTTCAAGATAATAATATGTTGCATTTTGTTTATGTACTTGACAGAAATAGTCACAATCATAGAATCTATGAAAAAAGGATCGTAGTAAAAAAAAAAAAAAAAATCTTCCTTATGTCCTGACACATACAGCTGCATTTCTGACATGGTGGACACATACCTAAACTATATCTTATAATGAATAAGAGTTAATGTGGCAATTTTATTTTCCATATTATTTCTTTTTTGTTGTTTGGTGAATATTTATTTAACATCACTAGTTAACACCTTTAGGAGGAACAACTGCATTTGTCAGGCTGAAACCACATGTGTCTATGGTCACAAGACGCTTGCTTGCGCGCGTACATGTGTACGCGCATGCGTGCGTTGAGGGTGCGCTGACACCTGCTAAAGCGCCGCTTATTTGCATGATAAACGTGCTGCAGCCCATCTTGTTTAACGCCCCTGTGAATGCAAACTGATGCCGCCTGTTGATCCTGCACCTGAGAGGGTCAGCACCCACCCCGACGCACACCGAGGGCAATTACCGGGGAAATCACCGGTGGCTGCTGGTGTTGGTGGGGGTGGTGAAGCAGCCGGGCAGCCGAGCAGGCTGTGAAGGGAGGATCGGTCGCTCTTCCTTATGGGAATCAGCCCTGTGTGTTTCGGGGTGGGGTGGGGGGGTTGGTGTGTGAACCGTGACCTGCACTTGGGATAATCTGACAAACTACCTCCAGTAAAAAGCAAATCAATTACATGTTCAGTCTGATACTCGTGATGTGTGGAGCACTCCTGAATGCGCACTGTAAATATTTATGTCGGTCTAAAAAGGTGGACAGGCCGAGACTAAATTGGATTGATTTTAGGTGGTCTCTCCCTCCTCCTCACCCCTCCAAGTGAGTCTTTAACCACGCTGCCGCCGTCTCCTCACCGGCAGTTTAGCAGTAAAACATTTTTATAATCAGACGTTATTGTTCGCCGCCTCCTTGTGGGAGATGCGCCCATGTTCATTTTTTAAAAGGGCAAATCAGCCATAATTCAGTTTATAAACTGCAGCGCGCAGGGGAGAAATGCCTGGATGAATATTCATTAGAGCCCGCCCGAACTGCCACGCTCGGTGATTCATTAGGCATATGTAAATATCACTCACTTTAATTGCCCCTAAACTGACTCAACATAATGTTGTCATTAGCAAATTATTACTTATTTGTGATACTAATGGTACGGTATGGCGCACAGTGCCTGAAGCTCCACATATATGATTGCAATTACAGCTCTTTTTATTCACAGGATGACTGCGGAATCTGATGGATGTGTGTGTGTGTGTGTGTGTGTGTGTGTGGCTAAGGTGCCAACAATTAATTTCAGTGCATGGGACATTTCAATCTCTGAATACACACACAAACAAAACTCAGGAACTTTTAGTTTATTTTAAGGTATCTAGACTGACTTCACAGTTCACAGGAAATTATCTTATCAATCACATTTCTTTAGCTTAGATTTTGTGTCTTATAATTCTATCACAGGTTGAATGAAATTCATTCACAATAAACAAACACAACTAACTGAAAGATGTATGTGGATGTGTGTAAAAAGATAGACAACCAAAATGCTGTCTTCACAAATGTCTGTGAATAAACTATAATCTCTAATACTGGTTTCAGTGGCTAAATTATTCAGAAACTGATGTTCAGTTGAGTTCCTTTAAAAGTGCAGTTCAATTAATTTTAACTGGAAAAATGCATTAAAAACAACCTCTGTGAGTTGAATTATGTTCAAAGAAGAACAATCAACATTTTGATCATGCACAGAAAATCATTTGATAGTTTTATACTTGCAGAATAAAGGGGCTTTTCTTTCTTGGTGTTCAGCTCTGATATTACCAGGTCTGAAATAGCTATATGCAAATACACAGAGGGCCTCTGTTTAGCCTGTTGTGTACAGGTTAAAGTTTTTCAAAATTAATGGAGAAATTCGTGAGTTTCATTTTAATTTAAGGAAATACTCCAGGGATTAATTATATTTTGTGGATTTACAGCTGTGAGGTTTATTTACTCAAACACAAAGAAAGTTTGGTTCTAGAAAAAACAAAGCTCAGCATCAGATTTCTGACGTTAACCTAAATCCTCTGACTCCAGACTCCCCCATGACTCATACTGAAACCAGAGGCTGTCTCATTTTTTTCAATAATCTACTGGGTTTTTGTTGTTTTTTTAACCCCCCCCCCCCCACTCCCCGCTTGTCACAGTCTGCACACCATGACTTGGTTTGGAGTTGTTTTATAGAGGCAGCAGCAGTTTGAAACAACAACCATGACAGAACAGGCCCACAAAACAGAGGGAGAGAGAGAAGGGGAGGCAGAGAAAAATAATGATGTGCGTGTGTTTGTGCGCACGCGTGTGTGTGCGCGTGTGTGTGCATCTGTTAGAGAGTGTGAGGGAGCTAATAAAGTAATGTGATGGATGATCTCCTTTCTCCCAGAGGGACCAGCACCATGTAAATTGGCCCACACAATGCATTATGGATAAGGCAGTTGAGATTATAGCTTGTTAATGTGTCCTCCCTCTCCTCTCCTCCTCCCCCCTTCTTCTTGCATCTCTCTCTCTCTCTCTCTCTCTCTCTCACTCTCTTTCCATCCCTCTGCTTCGGCTCAGGCAGTGACATGGTCACCTCATTGTCAGGGCGCGTGGGTCTTTTAGGTGCAGATGGAGAGGGAGAGGGGCTGTGCTGCAGCAATCTGCCAGGTTTAGTGTAGGAAGTTTGTGTAGCTGTGTGTGTATACTTATACTACATTGTGGGGGCAAAAATGAGTTTGCACAGCCACATCATGAAGACTCACCTCCCATATGGGAACAAAAGTTGATCCTCACACGGTAAACTGTTAAATGTTAGGGTTAAGATTTGCTATGTGGTTACAGCTTGGTTATCAGGGGATGAATGAATGTAAGTCAGTGTCCTCCTAAGTGACAGAAACAGGGGTGTCCTCACAAAGATAGATGTACAAAAGTGTGTGTGTGTGTGTGTGTGTGTGTGTGTGTGTGTGTGTGTGAGAGAGAGAGAGAGAGAGAGAGAGTGAGCCAGCCTCAGTCAGCCAGCAGAGACAGTCCATCGGCAGGGGCCAGGGCTGTGGACATATGTCTCCTCCCTCCCTTAACCACCCTACACCCCCCCGTCAATCCTCCTAAGAGGGTGCCAACCCCCTGCAAACCCCCCCGCCCTCCTTCCCCCTTATGTCCCCCAATCTCCCATACTCACTCCCCCCTCTCCCTCCCTCCACCTTGCAGCCCTGTCCAGGGACCTGTCGGGCCATCTGTTGAAGCAGGACCAGAGAAGCTGGTCTAGAGGAAATGCTACTGTAGCATGGCTATGTGGCTAGCCTGGTCATTGCTAACTGGCAGGGGTATTGTGTGTGTGTGTGTGTGAGAGAGAGAGAGAGAGAGAGCCTTAGGCGAGATGGATGAGTTCGTTGCAGGGTGTGCGTCAAGGCGTCCCTGTGTAGAAGGTCCCTAGCAAAGAAAATTGACTGTGTATTTCTCAGGAATTTTTCTTCATCTAAGCTAAATTGTGAAGGATCATGCCATTAAAAAGGGAGTCTGTGTAAGTTATTAATGAGAAAATGTCATATTATTTCTTATATATCCAAATAGTTGAACTCAACATCAATAGAGGTTTTTTTGTACAATAGAGTAGGAGTCAGGAGTCTTAATAAGTTGGATGTAGTACCATTTCTGGATCAGTTTCAACATGGCATGAATCTGAAAATTGAAATGCCAACATTACTGACATAAAGGCTACAACAGCACAAGTTTAAACAGACACTAAATTTGCAACTTGGGCCCCAGACTGAATCACTAACCTGGCAACAAAGACAACTGCCCAGGGGCTCCAGCCACAAAAGTATCAGGTTTACTCCATCGTCTTTAGATAATTTCATCATTTAGACCCAGAATACGCTGGAGAGACCATGTATCTCATCTGGCCTGGGAACTCACCAGGAAGAGGAAATAAGATCATTCCATAAAGTGAAAATTTGTTAGAAATTTGCACCACTATAGTACTGTGTGAGCTACTGTAGCTTGAAGACCTTCATTATTTTAGTTTATATTGTTAATTATATATCCAGTTTATATTGTGGTCATTTGATGTTGAGATGTTGTTTGGGTTTTTTTTTAATAATCAAACTGCTTTAACTTTTTATGTCTATGAAGTAATTAACACAAAGAAAATTAATGATTTTGAGTTTACTGTTATAGAAAGCTGAGAAACTAGCAAATGTTCTGATTTGAGAAGCTGAATTTTTGTCATTCTTATTTCTTTTAAATGACTCAAATGACTAATTAGCTATTTTTTTAGTCAACCCACTGATCAATTATTTAATCTCTAGACTACTGGTGGGTTTGGGAAATAAGGTGACTTATTTTTACTTTTGTGATTGTCTTTCTCAGGTAAGTTTCTAGATGAAACTTTTGCAGTTTAGAGGTGAAACTGTCAAATTAAAACTTGTGGCATACTTTGGAAAACAGTCAGCAGGGATGTTAAAACATATGCAATCCGCACTCAACGGGCTAACAACATTCAAAACCAGCTGTATGGTCCTTTAAGCAGTCTAATAAACAAGAGTTCTGGAAAATGGCTGAATGATCCCACTGAGAGCTCAACACCTGCACACACTCAGCTCAGCAAAACAGCTGCCGTGATACACTGTGATGTCTTTCCCTCGTTCTGGAGATCTGCTCACTATCTGATCTTTGTTTACTCTCTGTGACTTCAGTTATATCTATACAGAAACCTGTTAATTTTAAATGTTCTCTGTCCATTTCCTGATGTTTTAATTTCTTAATTAAAAAATAAATAAATATAATTTATTTTTCTTCTCAGGGCTATGTATACTGTAGTATACAAATTTGCTGTAGAGTCATGAAGACATTCAATGTAGATGGATGTAAAACAGATGGAAAAGCTGAAAATCCACACATTTGAGCAGCTGAAAGCAGAGGATGTTTTGACACTTTTTGCTTTATCCTTTACTTAACAATCAATTTTTGGTGATTCGTTTTCTGTCAGTTGACTAATCAGCAAATCGTCTTAGCTCCAGACAAGTACTGTGATTGTCTATGGTGAGAGCAGAGCAGATTCTCCACAACCTTAAAACCCAGTTGTTAAGGGTTAAAATGGGGGTTTAAATCATGTAGAGTGTTCTCAGCTCAGTATGTCTTATTTGGGCAGTCTAAACTAAGCCAAGTGTGTGTGTGTGTGTGTGTGTGTGTGTGTGTGTGTGTGTGTGTGTGTGTGTGTGTGTGTGTGTGTGTGTTGGAGGGACCCTCCGCGGTTGTGTGGGTGGGTGGTTGCCTCCACCCATTACAACGGGTCATCTCTCTCTCATGGAGAGTTTTCACGGCTGTGGAGCGGATTAAGAGCAGGGGGACAGGCCGAGAGAGGAGGAGGAGAGAGGAGAGAGGAGCAAAGATTATTGGGCAGACTGGAAGGAGGAAGGAGAGAATCACAAAAAGAGAACATTAGCATCTACACTTCAGCATTTGTTTGGTGGTATGTAGCAGACACTCATCCGGAGTGCCTGGGTGTACAGTGACTACGAATGAAGGAAAAGGCGAACAAAAGAGGAAAGAGGAGGTCTGAGGAAAAGAGAGAGGATAATGTTGGGTTAAAGGGAGACTATCCCAACACAGCTATAATTACATATTTATTACACAATACCATAACACTTTAAAAGATTGATGTTCAGTGTTATTCAACTGTCAGGGAAATCCTGAAATCCACAAACAGAGGTGTGTGACCAGGGCTGGCCTTGTGCATGACACTGTTTTGTCTCAGCTACTCACCATGTTTCATACTTTGATTCAAAGTTCAAAGCCAAAGAATAACAGCTGAGTTGAGTACTTATTTGTTTATATTGCTGGATTCTGGCACCATTTTTCATAATTTCTATTTCAGAACTCACTGATTCACTGAACCTCACTGAGTGCTCTCTCTCAATCACAGTTTTTAGCAGTTTGGTCCAGCAACTTTACATGTTATCAGTGCATAAAAATTGAATGTAATTGAAAATGTAACTGATGAGTGATGCCCTGTGAATTATGTTAGAGATACCACAAATTTCTGTCCAGTACCAAGTAATCTAGGCCCAGAATCCCTGACATTTAAACAGATCTATTGTTAACAGTTGCCGATGTACTGTCTAGAATAATGTGTCATGATCTATGAGGCAAATGCTTCATTTCTATGCTACTTCTGAATCTGAACCTTCATCATGGTTGGGCAAACATAAGGTATGTCAAAACACAAGATCAGTCTAACATGAGACTGCTCCTTTTTTTTGGTACTAATCCTACTTCATTAGTATTGACAATCAAAGCAAAATCTATAATATAGCAAGATCTATCTACAGTAGTATCTGTGCTGTATTGTCTGCCCACCACTGCTATGAATTTAAGTGCCATAATTTCTGTTGTTCTTTTGTTTAGGTTACCAAATTCTCCAACCAAATATGTCAGTTTCAGATGTTTGCAATTGTTATTAAATGCTATGAAGTGTGTGGCCTTTTAGCCACTGAAACTTTTAAGTTATTGCAGGTACTATCAGTGTATGCTAAACTACTAGCAAGTGTACCTGACAAAACTATTTATGGTGCTGATTTGAGGAGAGCTAACATCCCATCATAAAACACCAAAAGGTAAATGTAGCATTTTTATGTTACTGTCCCAGCTATTAGAACCATCAACTGAAACTAGAAACTACCTTATTATGTTATAGTATTGTATAAGTATGTTGTTGTTGTTGTGATGAACTTACAGTAACCCATACAAGTGTAAGTGTTTTTTCGTCTCTGAGTATGTTGTAATAATGATATAAAGCCAACATTCAGAGGTATATTCCTTTATAGCTTTCCATCAGTGTGTTAAACACATGAATAAATACCTGTCAACATGCCACATCACACTGTCATTGTAAAAAAATAAAATAAAATAAAAAAAGGGAAAAAGTGACAAAAATCGACTACCTTAAAGTGTCATCCTGTTCCATCCCATATTTATAATGCATTGCTGATACAACAGCCAGAGATGGTTTAACGGGACTATATGACTTTCTTTATGGAACTTCATATCTTAGTGAGTTTCTGAATGGAGCCTGAAGGTGATTAAGACTTAAAGTGAACTAAACATTAAACCAGACAAAGTTTCTCATTTACAATTAGAGTTTGAACTATGGTCTTAACTGCTGTGTCTCTCATTCACACACACACAAACAAGTACATACACATACTTATACACACACACCACACACACACACACACACAAGGGGCACCAGCCGCCAGTTGGTCTTAAAGAGGCAAATTCCTCTGCAGCATTTTCTCAACATCGTAAAGCGTCTGCCGTTAAAGCGATGTTTTTTCAATCCGTCTGCTCTCCCTGACATTTCCAGATAACGCTGGCGTTAGGTTGATTTGGGGGAATTTGCGCACCATATGCTGTTGTGTCAAACACCTACATTTAAGCGGGCTATGGCTCTGCATTCCCTAATAGCAGCATCATTGGAGCTTGTTTATCTAATGCGCCTGTTAATGTTATTTATTGGGAGTCTGCCCGCTATCCAGTTCCTCCATGCATGCTAAGGAGACAGACATAAGATATGCAAATGCTAACGTCGGCCCAACTTCACGGCAGTAAAACAAAGCATTTGCATTTGATGTAGCACATAATAAACTGGTTATTAGCATTTTAAATGCGTCAAACAAACTTGAAAAATGTGGCCTGTGCTGGTGTGGTTTTTATATTGCTGCATGCAGTCAAAACACACATACACATGCCACACGTGCCATCAAACACGTACAGAAAAGTGTGCATGAGCAGACACATAAATATAAAACTGCTGTACACAGGAGCAAACTGATGTCATGAGGCAAAGAGTCGCAGGACAGATGATGCGTTTGATGAAGTTGTTTCCTCACTCTCCCTCTGTCTCTTTCTCTCTCGTGCCATAAACTTTCTCTCAGAGCATTAGAATATGCAGACGATTCATTTCATCGGCAATTCATCCTTCCAGCTCAAGAAAAGAAGGTCTGGTTTCAGCTTTGAGAAGCAACAACAACAGACAGTGAGTTAACAGTAACTACTGTCACCTCTATACCACAGGTTGATTCATTGATGGGCCTTGAGTGAGAAGAGTGCTGACCTTTGAAACTGCTGAAACCCAAGGTCAAAAGTTATTTAAGAAAGTATGACATCTGCTCGCATGGTTCTATGGAAAAGCAAGTCAAAGATCATGTTTGTTTTAATACACAAATAAAGCATCTACTTGCACTAGTGTGTATTATTTACAGCACAAATGAATGCTGGGGACAGTGAAAAAAGGTCAGCAGCAGGCAGGCTGAACAAATAATGGCAACAACACTGAAAGTTTTTGAAGAGAAACTAATACCACTCAGAGGGAGTTACACACTGTTATTTATTGCTGCTGCTGCAGCTGCTCTTTTTCTCTTAATCTCAACATTAACAACATAGTGTTGCACAAATCTGACATTTTTAAGGGATGCTGTGTATTTCGGTTTCAGGCAGGGACGATGAGGCCTTGATCTGAACACAGCCAACAATATGAGAGACATGACTCCTTGTCTTGAGTGCATAAGTGAAAAAAATAAAAATTGAATCAATACAACCCCAGGCTGAGACTCAACATAACTGACATAGACCTGAATTTGAACAAATTCAGCATCAAATCAATAGGTGTGATACAGTGTGTATTGTTGTATTTGATGTCTGTCACACACAGTGTGTGCATGTGTGTGTATTCATTTTGTGTATATCTATTTGTATATTTGTCAGAACACGATTAAGCTCTATAGTGATTATTGTTTGAGACATTCACTAATTTAACACCGTCTGTTGGTGAAATACCCACCTCTGACCTGAGCATTAATTTCAGCCCCATTAGCAGCATTGTCCCATCTAGATACACATGTCTGTGTTTCAGTTCATTTGCAGATGACTTAGGCACCAGCTGTGTTATTTCCTCATCGTTTGTGCTGAATATAAGACAGTATTAAGGAGGCGTTTTGATGTTATAACTCTGCTTGAGCTACACTTTATACTTCCTGGTACCAAAAACAGTGGTGACAGATGTAAAAGTTGCAGTGGGCAAGATTTTTTTTGTAAAGATATAAATATGATTTTTCTTTGATTTTGAAAGGCTGAGAACTGTTATAGAAAATATAAAAGCATTTTCAATCCACAGCACAAACACCTTTATCAAGTTTGCAGATGGTACTGGTGTGATGGAGCTGATCAGTGATAAGAAAGGCATTGTATTCTATTCTATTCCAAAATATCACAGTTTTTTACTTGTGTTTTAGAGTGATGGGGATACTGAAAACTAATACACGAGTAATACATGAAACCAACATAAATGACAGATTTCTATTAAGTTTTCCACTTGGTTCACCTGTGTTTGATTGGCTCTTTTTTAATTATGTCATCTTGTCATGCACTGTTCTTCTGTGATATTTAATGGCACCTGTCTAGAGAGTCTGTGCCACAAGCTGTTTATGTGTCAAACTCCTAATATTTGCACAATGTTGGTGGAAAATGTTAATGGAAATTTACTTTATGGCTGGTTCTCCTCTCTTCTCCTCTAATCAGCCATGCCTGTTCTGTCTGAAATTTGTTGTTTATAAAAAACAATCCAGAGCAGCTTTGACAAAAATAAGCGAGAAGCGTGAATGGCTTATGTTTCATTGCCCCTGTTACCCAGAAAACCTCAGACTGAGCGAGAAGGAGGGGAGCGCAGGAGGAGAGCTGTCTGAATTGGTTTTTCATTAGCAGTTAATGATGTGATAATCTCTCTAACAGTAACCAGGCCTCACACCCTGCAGCCTCGCATGCTGCTCTAATGGAGTGTGTGTGTTTTCCTATGTGTGTATGCAGTCCCACGTACTGTATGTTTGTATGAAAGTACAGTATTTGTGACTGTGCATGATTACAACCCTTTCTGTGATGATCTTGTTACACTAAGATAGATAGACATTAGTCAGTCACACACACACATGCATGCATGTGCCAGACTTGATCCAAACTTTCGTCCCTACATGTAACCCTACTCACACACCATCACCCATCACGCCAGCCTAAATCCTACATGTTAATCTCTCTCCTTCTCCCTCTCTTTCCCTCAAACACACACAAACATACTCGCTTTCATTCTCCGCTTGCTGAGACCCCTGCTTCATTTTCTGGTCATGTGCACCCATTGCGAGGGGGCGAAGCGGACACAAAGTGACACAGGGAGCAGAATGGGGAGGAGAGGAGGCGAGGCTGGAGCTGCAGCCTGAAAGGAGGCGATGGGAGGTGTCCGATTGTCCCGCTCTGAAAGGGACAGTTAAAAGGAGAACCTTGTTGCAAAAGCTGGTGGGCTGGCCTGGAGGCTGGTTAAGTGCTGGTGGTGTGTGTTAACTGTGGGTGTGTGTCTTTGTGTGCTTGTGTCTGCGTGCGTCTAATGAGGAGGAGGAGGAGGAGGAGGGTGACTGATGACCGAGGTGAAGATGATATTGGAGGTGATGATTATAAAGGTTAACAGTATAGTTTCACATTTTGGGAAACATGCTTATGTGAGGATTGATACCACTCTTGCAGCTGTTTGTTAAATATACAACTACAGCTAGTAGCCATTTAGCTTAGCTTAGCTTAGCATAAAGAAAGAGGAGGAAACTGCTGACCTGTCTCTATCTAAAGGTAACCAAATCTGCCAATAAAAACCTCCAAAACAAATTAGATCTAGTTTGTATAATCTGTATAAAAACCAATGGATCATCCTTCCCTATGGTAATAGTAACTACTGCCTAGTTTTGAAAACTATTTTACTAAATTGGATAGCACCATTAAATTTAAGAAATGTTTTAGCTAGTTAAGAATTTTAGTAATGTGTAAACCAATCAGTTGTTGACAGGAGGAAACATCTGTAGTGCTGTCCAATCAAAAGAATTCAGCTAAATAAAAACACTACATCCACAACAGGGCCATTTATTGTTCAAGACACCAAAGGCAGCTTCTAGCACAGACAAGCAAACTGAAGAGACTGCCAAAAACGATGCCACTGAAAGCACCAAACAGTGGTGATCAATGGGTATTACACTGTGCCTTGTGGGCCAAAGTAAGCACTGCGGATTTGTCAAAACTGAATGCTGACCTGACATACTTTGGGACATTCTTTGATTCAAGAAGTTTTACAGGAAGTTAGCTGCTAAGAAAACTTCTAATGGTAAGGCAATGATTCATTTTAATGCTTGTTACTATGACATTAATATGATCTGTTGAATTGGTGATAGAGTTTTCACTGAAATGTTGTATTGTGGTATGTCATACTGTTGAAGAAAGACATTTGTGTTATTTAAAAACTGTAATTAGTATAAACAACTTGAATGTATGTGCAGTATGTGTGTTGTGGTGAGGCCTGATGCAGCACTTTCACTATATGTGGTGTTAAATCATTTGCAAATAATTTCAGAGTGCTTTCATCCATAGGTGGCAAAGCAAGGATTCAAATGTTCAAAGTTGTGACTTTTCTCACAGCAGTAAATATTTCTCTTTTCAGAAAGACAATCAAGAGATACACACCTTGAGCAGCTGTGCGTCGGGATGAAAAATGCACGACAGAAAACTTCATTGCCTCTGTTTGATAAAACTCATCATCAACATGCTTCAGAAAGCTTTGAGATGCCAAATTTGTATCAGAGCGTGTTCAGACAGAGAGAAATAAGAACATGAAGGTATGTTTCTTCATTACTGAAATGTTAATTTGACTTGTTTTTGCCTAATTAACGCCAATGTCTTCCCAGAACAAAACAGCCCCACAAATATTAATTAGGACCTCAATATTCATGTTGGCAGAGATGGCTGTGAGGTCTGTAATTAACGAGCTTTTAATCGTTTGATCGTCTTCTTAATTAAAGGCTTGCTATAATTTGAAGGTTTGTTTACTTTTCACAAAACAAGAATGAGAAAGACAGAAATCTTATTGATATTCTCTTTTACCCAGAATTTTCCTAAAGTAAAATGCAAGGGAAAAATAAGGCTTTTAAAAGTTAGCCAAATATTTCTGAGAGGTGCAGTGCATCGTTTTACCTTTCACACGTTACACTTTAATCTTAGAAAAATAAATCTCAGAACTACTTTGATGGAGGCTGGAGGGTTTTGCTTGGCTTCGCTCTGAGATCTCAATACTCGTGTTGCTGTCTTCCAGCTGCCGTTCGAATGCTTCAACCTCTGTGAAATCTCTTTTTGTGAAACTTCAAACTGCAGTTTGATGGTGTCTTTGATGGGCAAAATGAAAGAAGTGCAGATCAATAGTTACATATGTATTTGGTGTAATATACTGCACCTAGTCACTTCTCTGTAAAATGGCCTGGATTTTATTCCTACAAGTAAAAGAGTTTTAAATAAACTCTCTGATGAGTCTAATTAATGTAATTTAAAAGTTTGTACAAGTTGTCATTATATTTTAATTTTGCTATTAACATTGCACAAATAGACATTCATCTCCCAAAGGAAGAAAAACAGAAAACCCAATGTGCATCATTTCCAAATTATTCTAAATCATGAGAAAAGTGAAAAGACAATACATTTTAAAATCAGCGTGCAGGCTCCCTTTGTCAATATGCAGTAAGTAAATCTCTATAGACAGTAGAGTACTTCCATATATTCTTAAAGACGAGCACAGACATCTTCCTGGCCTGCAGGAGTCCAGAGTCAATGAGCAATAATTTGTGCAACAACATGCAGTAGATAAATTAACTTCATATGGTTTACACATTCAACAGCCTCCCTTTTTACGCTGTGCAGTTTATGCAAATATCTGGTTGTGATTTAGTCTGACCATCAGTAAACAAGTTAGCATCAACTATTTGTAGTGTAATAACTTAATTTGGACCTTGTGGACCTTGGTTCTTGATATTTATTTTCCATTTATCTTATTTTCTGAAAGATGAGTCTGCTGAATGTGATAACAGCAACTTATAAAAACAAAGTTCTTTAATGTTGATTGAAGTATGAAAGGACAGTTACAGTATCATGCTTCTAGGATTGTACCAGAAACTTTAATCCTTAATCACACCATGATTTATTTCATTGTAAAAGAAATGTACACGTACATGTAGATACAGTAGTTTTAACAGAAATTACTACTACTAACTGCTCCTTGTGTCAAATAATAAAACAGCAAAAAATTACACTCATGGGTCACAAGCACATATCAAATACCCACAACCCCACTCAAAAACTTGCATAAACTTTTTTCTTTTCTTTTTTTTTTTGTTGAGATTTAGACTTTGGATAAGTCATAGTCACTATGTTTTTGACAGAGCCACAAACAGGAGTTGGGAGTGTCATTTTTTTAGTGAGATTACACATATACAATAAAGAAAAATTGCTAATAGTACTGTCATGATTCAAGCAGAAGGAAGGCTTACATTAAATAATTTTAACAGTGCTTTAAACAGTTAGCAACTGCTAATGTTACAGGTCTTTTACACTTTAATGGCATTGGCTGTGACCTTGACCTTGTGTCTCCCTCTTGAGTGTGTATTGTCTCCCATTAGTCACTGCACTCCTTTCAGCTCGGAGATGTTCAGCTGACACTGTTTGTGTCAGTGATAGTGAGACAGCCGCTGCCGACTACTGTCTTCACGTGCTGCTGGAGGGTCACCTCCATTCATTGTTTACTGCCCTGAGCTCATTAGACGGAGTGTAGCTGGCCCACCCAGGAGAGAGGGGCTGAGGGGGGACTGGTTGTCTCTGCAGAACATACTTTCTCTTCGTATTTAAACCTTAAATGTAAGGATGTTTTGTCAAAACATTCCTACATACCTTGGGTCCTGATACTTATACGACATAGACTGAACTAAAGATTGCCTGTAAACATTTTAAAGACGTTCATAGCCTTTTTTTCATCTTCATTTTTATTAAAATTCGTCCAACTGAAAATATTTTGTTATCACTTTTGGGGTCAAAAATGTTTTTCCCCCTAAGTTGTAAGTTATTAAATAGAGGGACAAAAGGGAAGTGTCAGAAATGATCCTTTTCGTCTCAGTCGACTGGAAGGATGTGTCTGTGTTGTTTCAGAAGCTGATCCAACAAACTATGGTGCAGGACAAGACATTTTCATGTTTGTAAGTTAGGGTGTTTTCACACTTGCACTTTGGGCACATGTCAAGACAGTTGTTGCGCAGAGACCCTTGATGAAGGAGGGGGTCTCAATCTCAATTGAACTCTTGAACTCTGAAGCAGTTAGTTTGTGGTGGGAATGTGATGCGACCTCAATCCTACCTAACTATCAGGTGTACTTGGCAAGTTTACACAAAACATTTTTTATATTCTGGGATGGGAACAGTTGTTATACCTCCATGTTAAACTGCAGTGTACCTGACACACTGGCCCTGCACCATCAGTAAGTTAACATAAAAACGCTTCTTCCTTCTTTTTCTCTCTTTTAATTGTCACGACCCGGCTCAGAAGCCATGACAAAAGGAGGGAAGACCACACGTAAGTTCTACTAAAACACATTTATTTAACATAATTGAAAAGGAAACAAACATTAAGACAAACAGAATACAACCAAAACCAAACAGAGTGGAAGCCAGAGGGGAGAGAGACTGGCTGCAACCAGTTTATATAGTGCAGCCAGACCAGGTGAGCTAAATCTGCCTGACGACCAAACTCCGCCCAGGAGCCTCAGAAGGAATTACTGACAGGGTGGTCACATAATCTATTGCACCGATGAAACAAAAATGAGGAGAAAGAAAAACATTATCTGCTGCCTGCATACTGTGAAAATTAAGATCCTACACCCTTACATACCTGAGAAAAACAGTGATTTTCACACTTTTGATACCAGAGAATTGTTAAGAATAAATGGTTTGAGGAATATATGGGACTTGAAGGCTCAGATGGAGAAAATTGTGGACCCAGACAGTCTGTACAGACTGTAAGTTCAGAGCGAAATTTAGTAAAGTTTACCATTAGCCCATGTTGTTTTCATGTTGTTGTGTTTTGGAAAAGTAATTTTATTATGTAATCATGCGTCAATACTTAGTCTTAACAATGCTGATTCTTATTCAGTAAAAAGAAACACTGCAACTTGGCAGAATAACAAGCCTATAAGTCATAGCTTTGGTCTCTTCTTGATGCAAAAATCTGGTTATTTTGACTCAGTGTTACACACAACATACTCAGGTCTCACCCCAAAACTCTCATGAATTTCTTGCTTTACACCACCATTGACATATCAGTCAATTTGGACCCAGTGATTTTTAGTGTCTAACTGTCCTTTTGCAGCCAAGATATACAATGTGATGGGGCAAAGAGCTGCTTATGAAAGAAAGATAATAAAAAAAAAAAAAGGAGAGAGGGTTGCAAGAGAAGAAGCAAGCAGAGCCAAAAAGTGGAGAGAAGAAGGAGTAGAGACAGAGCGTGTGAGAGGAGGAGAGAGGGGAAGAGATAAAAAGATGCCAACAGAGGAATGAAAGGAAAGCGAAGAGCTTACGCAGTGAAAAGAGCACATTAGGGGCGACCTGCTGCGACAGTAGTGTGGGGAATGGTGAATAACTGCCTCCATTTAGACCAGTGTCCTGGTGGTGTGGAGCTAGGGGCCTCAGATGGACACACACTCACTCACACATACACACACACACACACACACACACACACACACACACTGAAAAACACCAAAATACATAAATAAAGCAAAAGAAACCCGTTCAAAAGCATGTGTTCCTGCACAAATTGATGCCTGACACACACACACACACACACATGCTCACACACACCTCCTCTGAGCTCGCCTCTGTCCCTCTCATTCACACATTTCTCCACATTGGCCGGATTAGGAACACTTTCTCTTGGGTGTGCGAGGCTGCCCCACACACAAAGAAACACTTGGGGACAGGATTAGTAGGCTTACAGCGGATTCACATATGTCCAGTTCAAGCAATTGGTATTCAAAGCTTTACACTTTCAAATGCCACCAAGAGAGAGCAAAGCCGACCAGCGCTTTTCTTTGCATTGGCAGCACCTTTATGAGAAGGGCTCTTTTGCTGGGCCAACAATGAGGCCGTGAATACACATTTTTACTGTTCTACCAGGGGGATCTCATTGGAGAAGGATAGAGCACTGAGTAGAGTTTGAGACAGACTTTATTATCCTGGTTTGAAGTGCTGGGTGGGTGGGTGTACAGACGGACGGATGGGTGGATGGATAGACAGATGGATGGATGGATGGATGGATAGATGCTGAGGTGGTGGTCAGAGGAGAGAGTGCTTCAGTTACTTCCACATGTTATTGTTGGTGACCCGTTCCTCCACTCCACCTCCACAAAACCGATCTGGAGTAGACTCTTCAGAGTGGAGAGAGTTCCCTCAGCAGCTCAATATAGACAATACTGACCCAATTTAGATTAATCTCCCAACATATTAACACAGCACAACTTTAAGACTCCTGCCTGTTTGCTTCATTCATCAATAACATAATTATAGTATTATAGTATTCATTTTAATACATTGATTTATTGTGTTATGTTAAAAAATAAAGCTTATATTTCGACAGATGATTTTTTAACGTTTATAATTATTTTAACTGTAGTTTGGTATTCGTAACACTCTTGTATTTTTATATTGTTTTTATGTGTGCGGAATGGATTTTTGTGTTTGCCTCAAATTACCACTTTAATTAAACGCTATAATAATTGTATTGTAAGCTGTTTTTTGTATTTAAATTGTCATCTACTATAGTCTACATTTTTAGATTTACCAGAGTATTATTAAGCAAAATACTTTGTTCCTATTTTATTACATATGGATTAAAAAAAGTTATAAGAATAAGAATAAAAAAGATCCCCTCAGTAACACATGCAAACGATGAGTGAGAAGTTTTATGAGGGTCCAGACATGAGGTATCTGGATAAACCCTGACGCCCACATGCTGCCATATGGCCAGCAGAGTGCCGAGTGTCGGAGCGGGCATGTTACCTCTGTCCCAGCGGAGGCCCTGCACCACCCGCTGCAGCAGGAGCCGCTGAATGGGGAAAAGCAATTTCCCTTCTCATTCCTCCTCATTCCCTCAGGCAACCACCACCGAGTTTGGTTTCAATTTTGACCGTCCGATAAACACCACTCCTCAGGGTGGACACTGCGTTCGAGAGTGTGTGTGTGTGTGTGTGTGTGTGTGTGAGAGAGAGAGAGAGAGAGAGAGAGAAGAGAGAGGGAGACTGCTGAAGTTACACAGCATGGTCTCCAATTCCTATACATATATACACATATACATACATATATATATATATATATATATATATATATATATATATATATATATATATATATATTCGCGCAATGTTACTGTTACTGTAGTTTCTGCGTAAAAAATTAGGCAACGCATGAAAATCCTCAGCAGCCACAGCAGGCCACGACGGACTGAGTTTTTCTGCAGCTTCTGAAAAATAAAGACCCTTCAAAATAAATTCTAAGACGTGCAACTGTTACACACACACACACAAAAAAATCTCATTAAAGAAGCAATTTTTAAAACTGACCAGCTTGTCCCAAGGAAAAGGCAACTTTCTGGTCCACGAGAAGAGAAGACAGGATAAGAAAAGAGGAGATAAGAAGAGAAGAGAAGAGAAGAGAAGAGAAGAGAAGAAGACGAAGCTGTGCCCCCCGACAGTGTCCTGACAATGGCAGTGAATGGCTGCGCACCGCGGTCACTGGGACAGTCAAAGCACACCGCCCCCTTTCTAACGGGCACGTCATCCTCCTAACTAGGCGTTATGAATAGGAAAGCCGCTTTTGTCCGCCCGCATGTATAAATACCCACTATCAGTGTCCTCCTCACCGCAGACATACGGAGACACGCGGAGAGAGAAAGTCAGCAGCCACAGAGGCAGCAGAAGTGGTCACCGATGTGATAAGAGGGACAGAAGCGTGGGGACAGACGGGATACAGACAACATCAGCTGACCAAAGGCTCCAGGAGCACACAGAGAGAGACAGACAGAGAGGGAGTAAGAAAGAGAGAGGGGAGAGAGTGAAAGTGAGGGAGAGAGAGAGAGAGAGAGAGAGAGAGGGAGGAAGCCAGCAGCGACCTCCTACCCAACAACCTCGGAAGCGAACCCATAAAATGAATTCAGACTCCAGCCCGAGCAGCAGAGCCTCCTCCCCGGACATGGACGGCATGTTTCTCCGAGACCACCTCCCGCACCACCACCATCACCACCACCACCACCACGTCGGCTCCTCCGTGTCCTCCTCCACGCAGAGCGGCGAGCAGCAGCGCCAGAAGATGACCGGCGTCGAGCACCTGCGGTCCGGAGACGCCAAGTCTGTGTCCGTGGGAAGCAGCAGCAGCAGCAGCAGCAGCAGCAACAGCAACAAGTACAAACTGAAGAAGCAAGTCACCGAGGAGGAAATGTACCAGCTCCGTCTCAAGATTAACGGCCGGGAGCGGAAGCGCATGCACGACCTCAACCTGGCCATGGACGGCCTGCGCGAGGTGATGCCCTACGCGCACGGGCCCTCGGTGCGGAAGTTGTCCAAGATCGCCACGCTGCTTCTCGCCAGGAACTACATCCTGATGCTCACGAGCTCCTTGGACGAGATGAAGCGGCTGGTGGGGGAGATTTACGGTGGGCAGCACTCGGCCTTCCACTGCGGCACCGTGACGCACGCCGGCGGCACCGGTGGACACTCCGGAGGCCAGGCCGCCGCGGCCGCCGCCGCCGCCGCCGCCGCGGCCGCCGCTCACCAGGTGCACCCTCTCCTCGGGAGCGCGCTGTCCTCCTCCACGTCCTCCACCCTGTCCAGCGCGCTGCCGGGGCTCACGTCCATCCGAGCGCCCCACTCCCTGATGAAGGGCTCCCCGGCTGCGCCACCGGCCCTGCAGCTGGGCTCCGGCTTCCAGCACTGGGCCGGGCTGCCGTGTCCCTGCACCATCTGCCAGGTGCCTCCTCCTCCTCACATCCCCATCACCTCCACCGGCCTCACGAGACTCACGGGGGAGGGCAAGGACGGGATGAAATGATGTCTGACAGACACGCAGAGACTGAGAGACATGTAATGATGTTTGTAAATAAAGAATTCAGGGCATGAGGGTGGATTTGACCTCACTGATGCATGCTGTTGTTTAGTCTGTTTTCTTGTTTGGCGTATGAGAAAAAAAGTATTATTTTCCTCCTTGTAACAAGGACTTATAAAGACTGATGATTTTGCCAGTTGAAGGGTAAAAAAAAAAAGTTCTGTGTCATGCAACAAGACGCCATGAGCCTCTTATGTTTGACTGAGTTTTTGTCTCACACCACAATGTGAAAGGTGACGGAGGCTGCATGAACATTTTGATTTAATTTCACCTTATTTTTTTGTATCAGGCGTCATTTTGTGAAAACGAAGAATGCTCTCTGTGCCTTGTACCAAGGAATTTTAAAACTTGAGTTCTATATGAAAAATAATGTCATTTATGTGTTTGGTTGAATGATTCTGCCACTGCGGAAATTTGTTTGAAAATCTAAGTTTTAGATTGATTTTTATGTTGTGGGTCATTGGTTGTCCATTTGTGCTCTAATTTCCAGTTTTTATTTTTATCTTTTTTTTGTTTTTGTTTTTGTTTTTTTCCTTTTGCATGATGGTATAACTGTCACAGCATGGTTGTTTTTGCTGAACTGAATTTGTTATGCCCAGAGACCCCGTGTCTTTATTTTTGTACGTTGTTGATGACTGATGAAATATTTATTATCACCCAGCGTCCCTGGATGAAATTTCAATAAAACTGAAATTATGGATCATATCCACTGTCTTACCTTCTTCTTCTTCTTCTTCTTCTTTTTTTTTTTTTAATTGCCACTTGGAACATAAAAACAATACCTTTCTCGACAACTCTGTCACACTTAAGTCTAGTTTCTGTAAATGTAACTTTTAATTATTAGACTCCTCCTTATCCAAGATCAATAAAAGTTGGTCCTAAATCTCTTCCTTTATTTTACCTAAAACATCTTCTATTCAATCTTATTTTTAACATATAATTTTACATCATTGCAAACTCAAACAAGGCCTCAACTTAAAAAGTGCTTGTTTTTAACAGACTCTGTATTTCCTCTGGTTACATATTTCCTTTTTTCACTTGTTTGAAATAAACGAAGATAATAACATTTAATAGAACAGAGTGGATTTTAATTGGAAATTAGTCAAATATGTTGATTACAGAGAAAATATATATTTAAAAGTGAGTGGGCGGAAATTACTCTCGGGTCATTGGATTTGTTTATTTCCTTTAAATTATTATTAGATTTCCTGGGTGTATATGAGCAGCACATTAATGATTTTCTTCGTCTGTCTGTTAAAATTAATATTTACAATACAGGTCTAAAATTAAGTGAGAGATGGCCGAAAGCTATATAGGTCGATTTTCTCTAACTGCAAAACACTTTGCCAAATTTAAACTGACATTCAAACCCACTGTATCAGCTGCTGATTTTATTTTTCTCCTGTCTCATCTTTGCGCCCACAGTAACATCACCTCACGATGAGCTCCGCAGACGTGGTCAGACAGCGTTTATTTAACATTTCCGAGCAGCGAGCAGAAACGTTAAGAAAAAAGTGTGTGTGGGTGGGGGGGGGGTACTCCCGGCTGCAGCCTTAATGGAGCCTCAGTTGAATTGTTCCCCGTAGCAGCTAGAAAGTGATCCCCGCCTTGGGGAGCGCAGAGCAGTTTGTCCGGCCCCGGGTCCCTTGGGTGTTTCTCCGTCTCATCTCTGCGAGCGACAGAATGTATGTTTGTGGAGATTACAAGTTAATTGTTCATGGGGGACCAAGAGGAGAAAATCACATCACAGAAAGACGTCGGGATTACAGGCTACTAAATGCGGAAGATTATACATTCAGCCCCCTCCTCGGCCTCGCCGCATGCAAATGAGTGTGTGGATTAAACAAAAATAAAGAAAGACAGAAAAAGAAAAGGAGAAGAAGCCCTTTTGTAACTTATTTGGTGGGAAGAAAACACAAGTTCTGTGGCTAAGTTGAGAAAGAGTGAAAGAGTTCGTTTTACATTTCTTCTCCTTTTTTGTCTTTAGGAATGAGTATAGCTTGTCTGTCCCTCGCAGGCTGCCAGATGGGATGTAAATAGCTGGGTAGCTGCAATGGCCTTTTAACCACACAACACTGAGGAGGATGTTGTCAAGGGAAGCTGGCGGTTTGCGAGTTAATAGTCATGAGTTGGGGTAATTACTTAAGGTTTATTATGCTCTGGTTTCAAAGGAAATGGACTCTTCAGTGGGCCGAGAAATACTTCTTAATTCTGGCTAATTAGGAGCTGAGTAAAGCAGAGACAACTGCTGCTGCTGCTGCTGCCATCAAGCACTGTTAGATTCATTGGGGGGGGGGGGGGTTGCAAGTAAGCCACACCATAATGCACAGAACAATCACACACATGCAAATAGAATGCACAAGGCTAATACAAATCATAGCAGTTGCATGCTGAAGAGATTTTTCAGTTTTAATGTTAGAGGTGTAAATCATGCATTTCTCTCTCAGACTCTACAATGATCATATGGTGACAGGGCTGCACCACGGCCACTGGTCTGCACTGTGAAATATATGTGATGACATTTAATTAATTCATACAATCCAGCCAAAAACATACAGTAAATGTAAACATGAAAAAAAAAGTTATCATACACTTGGTTGAACGTGTTCTCTGTCACTGTGTTTTTCATAATGGCAGGGCTTATCTTCTTAGCATGGGTTCACAAAAATGATAATCGTTTATACTTTTTACATAATCGTGAAAATCCCACTGAGATCCAAATTCCTCTTTTTCATTAAAGGAGGCAAAGACAGAAAGTTGGAAATGACATGATAATGATGCAGAATATATTAAAGATTCACATATTGAAAGAGAAAACAAAAAATGCGTCAGAGAGCTGCCAAAAAAAAAAGTTATAAAATGCAGAAATATTGTTTGTTTCACAGGTATTTAAGCAACTTTTTAGCACTTACTCTGCTTTGTAAAAGTCTGCAGCAAGCATCAAAACCTCACAGCATAAATGAGAGACAGGTCATTTGTGAACTGATGAATAAAAGAGTAACACCATTATAATAAAATAAGCTAAAACTGTGGAAAGTTTGCAACCAAGAGGTCAAATATGCAAAATACCAAAACAAAATAAAGTGTCAGAGCTCTACTATTCAAGAGCTGAATTTCTTCTTTTTAAATTGTTCCGATTTAAAACACAACATACATCAATATTACTAACAGGCAGATAAAAGATATAATTTCTCCATAAATCCTGTGTATTTTTAGTTCAGCCATGACTGAATAGACTTGTGGCCATCAGCTCCCCTTTTCATGAAGCTTGACAAATGACTGGTCCTTTACAGAACACACACCTGTTACTGGGAGCCACTCAAGGTTTATCACTTGTAGCAACACTGCTTTGTTCACCCTCTCTCCACACACACACACACACACACACATACACACACTAACAGGCCTTTTTTCACTCTTGGACACTGATGCTAACAAGGCAACAAATGCCGTCAGCCTCGGTCTGTGGCCCTGCGAACTGAGCTGCCTTTTCCAAAAGCGTAACCTCCAAATCTGAAAATGTGTAAAGTTGTTTTAATTAAAAAATACACTGACAGATGCTTGCCAGATCCATCATAGATATGAGCTTTACAAAGCTGTGAATGTAAGGCTTTTTAGTCAGATATGTACAAACAGTCGGGGCATTTAAGGCTTTTATAACTCCAGAGTTGGTGTAAACATCTCATTTGGCAATCGCAGACTGTTGTTGCATTGAGTCTGAAGAGTCCTGCCTGTGTGTGAAGTGCTCTGCTGGTTTGTTTACTTGCTCGGTCAGTGAGCTGCTGCGGGGCCGGTGCCTGAGGGCAGCAATTGAAAATAAATTTCAGTTGAATAAGGGGCAGCAGCCGCATCAGCCGAGCTGCTGCTAGAACAAAAGCAGTTGAGGGGATAAGTTATTGACCGGGCTGACAGCCTGAACGAGGCTGATTATAACCGCCTGGTCATGCTCTGTGTGTGTGTGTGTGTGTGTGTCATAGTCATAGTTAGTGAAGCAGGTGCAGAGACCATTCCCTCTGTGAGTCTACCTCTCTCTCTCTCTCTCTCTCTCCCTCACTCTCTCTCTCTGTGCCCTCAGGGAAGCCTTGGGGCCCTCTGCCCTCCTGTCCTCAGCTGATTCCATAGACTAATGTTTAACCCATACTGCCAAAACAGAAAGCATATTTCCATCATAAGAGCGCTTTGCCATCGCCATTAGCGACTGAGCTCATTTGCATGTTAATTGTGCAGTTAGAGAGGTGGTGTTGACACGTTCCTTTGTCCATGCAGGGTCGCGGGAAGTGAGAGGATGGGGCTGCAGAACGACATCCATGTGCATTATTGTTTCAGGCTGGTTCTATCATCTGTTATTACGAGTCAGTGGAAAATAGATGAAGGTAATCTAAGGTGTTATAAATAAAGCTCTCACCTGTACATGATTTTTGTATAAAACATTAGGATGGTAGTTAAAATTGTTATTTTTCAGACATATATTTGTTAATATGTGAAAGATAAGAAAAGTGGTGGTGAAAATAATCAAGTACATTATTCTAGAAATATACTTAAGTACAGTTCTGAGGTACCTTACTTGAGTGTACCTTACGCGACTTTATGCCTCTGCTCTACTACATTACAGAGGTAAATATGACACTTTTTGTCCAGCCACATTTATCTGACAGCTGTAGTTACTGTGGAGATTGAGATTTTATGTACAAAACATGTGATGCAATGTTATAGGTGAACTGCAGTTAAATAAGTTCCTCCATTACAAGTAAAAGTCTTGTGTTCAAAAGGTTTGGTTGAATGAAACTGCCTCTTACATTGCCATATATTATAGTAGTGGATTATTAAGAAGCATAAACATGCAAGTAGCATTTTACTGCTGTAGCTGGCAAAGGTAGGGCTGGTTTTACCTACCTAATATACTACTTGGTTTTTTGATCAGTAACAAATTTGTCTTATTTTACAAGATGATAATGTTTTGTCTGTAAAAGCTTAAGTAACTAGTAACTATTGCTTCCACATAAATGAGAAGAAAAAAGCATAATATTTCCCTCTGAAATGTAGTGGGTAGAAGTATAAAATAGTAGGAAATGGGACTGCTCAATTAAGGTACAAGTACCTCTTAAGTACCACTTAAGTAACACACAAGTAAATGTACTTAGATGTTTTCCACCATTGGCTAACAGCAGACCAATTAGAATGACTCCCCCTTCACCAGCTACAGCATTACAATACTGCTGACATGTTAATGTATCAGTTATAATAACAATCCTGTAAAAGAATTAGTTAAAGTATTTTTGTTAATTTTATATGATTGTAAATGTCATATCTTTGGGTTTGGATTCTTGGTAAAACAAAACAAGTAATGTGAACATCCCACCTTGGGCTTTGGGTATTATATATGTCATCTACATAGAATTGCACTTTTACTAAAGTAAAATATCTTCATCCAGTAAATAACCATGTGAGCATGATCATTGTCAATGTTATTAATTATGGGCCCGTAAAATAAAGAAAATGCACCGCACAAACAACCTCCCTGACAAAATGGACATGCTGTGTTGACACACATGTTCAAAATATGCACAAGAGGACGTGCTTGTGCACACACAAACACACACACAGTCACACACAAGCCAGTTCTGGTGTGAATTTTGTGCAATAAATACAGATTCAGCCAGACAGAAAGTGCCTGTGTGTGTGTGTGTGTGTGTGTGTGTGTGTGTGTGTGTGTGTGTGTGTGTGTCAGCAGTAATATCCTCCTACAGTGACTGACAGATGGCGTTCAGTGTTTGGCCGTAAATGTGCTCTCTGAGTGTTTGTCTGTGTGCCAGTCGCCTGTAGTTTGGAGACTCCCCGTGAGAGTCTAACTGTCCTGACACTGCTCAAAACCAACTGTCCTTGATTGTCAACCATGGATGAACCACAGTGTGTGTGTATGTGAATGTGAGTGCATATATATGTATGTGTGGGTGGGTGTGTATGTGGTGGCCTTCTGGAAAGAGCTGAGCAGGCCAGGGGAGCAGATGTTAATGGGCGCGATACGTCTATCTAAATCTCTGGCCACCACATGCTTCAAATCTGCCCGGAGGAACGAGTCTCTCAGCACGATGACACAGGGAAAACAGAGCAGGAGAACTATTTTGTTTTTCTTAAATATAGGAGACGGAGAGTCGATTGTGTATGTATGTGCTTTTGTGTGTGTGTTTGCAAGTGAGTGTGTATATGTTTGTGTGCCAGCCCCGGGCCTGGCACAGTGCTGGGTGACAATCCCCTCTCAGCAGGGAGAGCCGGGCGACAAAGTGAAACATGGTCGCGAGGAGAGCGAGCCATGACTGAAGCCAAGAACAGACAACACAAATAGAGAGATCAGACCACGTCTTTGTACGGTCCGGTCCAAAATGAAATAAAAACATGTTTGATAATGTTTTCTTCAGTGAAAACAAAATGAAAACAGGGGACAAAAAAGTTTTGAAATGAATTGAATGTGGACCAAGTTTTTTGGGGGGCTTTGAAGGCAACATGACGTCCTTTTGTGGTCGATACAGCGCATGTTTTTAGTAGCTGATGGTAATTAAAGTGACTTGCACTTTGTCTTCGCTTGCTGTGAAATCACTTTCACTGTTGATACATTCAAACAGCCTGTGACTTTACACTAGTAAGTGACAATACATAATGAGCTATTAAGTATATCAGGACATCTCATAGTGTCATTCTTTCTCAGTGTAAGGACCAGTATAAAATGGATTCAAACAGTTTTATGCTGAAGTTATGAAGACCTAAAATAAAAACCATGATAGAATGAATATTCTATAATGTTGTAAAAGTTCATAGTAAAAGCTTCACACAGCAATCACAGCATGTTGAGGAAAGAGGCCGAAATATGCTGAGATTTCAGATTCTGCTTTGATTACTGACTACTTTATAATCACTACAGATGCATTGGTTTATTTGTGAATTTAATTACAGGTGCATCAATGGATGTATTTAAAATGCCAGTCCACTGCAAATGTTTGAGGTGCAGATTTTTGTGCGACGCACTGGTGATGCACAAACTGAAATATAGATATGACTAATTTCAAATTTCAATATAAAAATAACATCCAAATAGAATTTCTTTGAATTGTTTTAAATGTATTTATAGTGAGTGACTGGGGTGACTCAATCCAAGTTTGGCCTCAGCTTTTCTTTCTTTTGATACTGAACTCAAAAAGATGGATTCAAAGGAGCCTTTGGGAATTCGCACTAACAACTCTGTTAGGAGCAGTGTAAAAACAGACATAACACCCCTCCAACTTGAGGTACGTGGCTTGGCATAAGCCCACAATCACACCCTGCAGTTAGTATAACCTTTTTGTCTCTCATCCATCAGTTGGAAGCAGAAGTAACATATACATTACACCTTCTCACTCTCTCTCTCACTCTGTCCAGATGTTACTTCACTTCAACTGGGCCAGACGACCTGATAGAAGTACATCTGAGGAGGTTTTTCAACAAAGAAAATCAGCCACCTCTAAGGTTTCTCTGAGGATTTCAAAACCTTTTCATTATATTTCCTCAGGTTTGTCTCTGAGTATGTGATCTGGCAGTGCTGTTAACCCAGGCGTTAGCCCGCTACCTAACCCTCTCTGTGAGCTGGCGGTGATGTTAAAGCAGACATTAGCCTCCTCCCTCTGGCCTGGATTCAGCTGGCATGCTCGGACCTCATTGATGGCACTGCCAGGCGGACTCCGTCACAGTTGGTGATTTTGATCAATATCAACGTTAACAACACCCAGACAGCTTGTTGGAGAACAAACAAACATGTAAATAATGCGTCAACACGTTCTGACGTTCTGGACGGGGTGGTTATTGGTGGAGAGGGCAAAGAGAGACACACATTTATATCACCTCAGAGATCAGTATGTGTGTAGCTAGAACATGTGCGTTACATATAAGATAAAAATAGTCTCACTTCACTTTATGTCACTTCATGTTATTGTCTCTCCAAGGGAAACTTCACCCTTTAGTAGCCATTAAAAATACAACAAGAGACATTTAATATTGCATATAAATGCATAAAATACAAATAAACATAACAGCCATGAACAACAAACAACCCAGAGCTATAGAGACCTAATGGTAACATTTATGATTTAATTTTCCAGACTTTAGTTCTCAGTTTCCATTACTTCTTTGCTAGATATGGCAAGCACCTCTCTATCTTAATAAAAGTTGATGGACTAACAAAAACACCAATGAATTAAGTCCCGTTTTATAAATATGTTAATAAATGTATCATCAAACCATTCACTTATTAACATGATATATCATAGCTATTTGTTTTAGCTGTACACAAACAGAAATGTAGCAATGACCATTTTTAGGGGGAGGTATGCTCTGTAGCTTACTAGTTCTTTATGAACAACAATCTGCGTGTCCAACCTACACAGCATCTGACAAACTGTTGGGTTATACATTTCTGTTTGAGTACAGGTTAAGCAAACAAGATACAATGTGTTAATTGATCAGTTTAGGAGGTATTTCTAGGCATGTTTTTAAATTTTGTACAGATCCTGGCTAGCTGTTTTCCTTTGTTCCCAGTCTTTATGCTAAGCTAAGCTAATCACCCCCCGCCTTTAACTCCATAATCAATACACAGACATCAAAGTGTTCTCAATTTGTTTATATATGGAAATTAATTATTTCCCTAAATACTGAACTATATTCTCTTAAATAGTCCCAGTCAGGCCACCATGAGTTCATCTATGTGCACACTGGTGGGGTGGTCTACAGCTTGATGTCAAATGTATTTTTCACCATCTTCTTTAGCTTTGTATTTAGTTGGCTTGTAACGATTCTGAAACCAAGATTAAAACAGTGATACAAACCTCCACAATACTGTATTGTAGTATGGGAAGATAGAACTGCATAAGTATCTCAGCATAAAGATCACTGAGCAGAACTGATCTCACCGTGATGCTGTGAAGACGGCTGGTCTCGGCCTGTCCGCACCAGATCCCAGCCTGGCACGTTTCAGCGGTGTGAACGAAACACCGGTGAGGGAAGGGAAATACACGAGGAAAGCACAGCTCTAATTATAAACAGGCATTATCATGGGTGTGAAACCAGAAGTGACAGCATCAGTGGGCAGCCAGGCACACACACATACACACACTCTCTCTCTCTCTCTCACACACACACACACAAACAATGTCTGTATGGGCCAGAGTCATCATATGGACAAATCACAACTGCTCTGGCTCAGTAATGTCTGGCAGATGTTAACGCTTTGTACTTAATGACTCCCTCGAGACCTCACCCAATCAGACAGGGCACAGTGATACGCTGGGGGGGATGTGAGTCTACCGTGTGCGTGCGTGTTTGTGTGTTGCAGTAGGTGAGAACAATGATCTTAAAATTCATACATGTCATTAAACCTTGTTGAACATCTGTAACATCTGAATATTATGTGTTTCTCTTTAGTCAGAGATTTCAGATAAACTGTCTAAAATTGTGTCTGGTAGTGTTTGCGTGTTTGTGTGTGTGAGAGAGAGCGAGACAGGAACCCTTCTGCTACCAGAGAGTCATTTCATGCTTGACTACTGCATATTTCAAAGAATAACTAGATTTTTATTGCACATCACAGCAAAGATCTGTACAATAAAATCATCAAATCAAGCAAAACAGGACACAAACACATTTACAAATCTCCTCTATGATGATTGGAGCCATAAAACGCTTAGTAAAATATTATTGGTTTTCAGTTTTTTCTTGAAGATGTTTTCAGGAGTGAGGTGATCATATCTCCTCGAAATGACCTGAAGTTTTGTGAAGACTTCTTTTTAAATTTCTTTTATTTATTTATTTAATTAGCTTCCTCTGGAAGATGTGGATGATTGTCCATCAACAGACTTAAATGCATAGTGGATATGGGCCTTTCTCTTTTTATAGCAATGGAGGTTGGAGGTGTTTTTTCCCTTGAATTGATGATATAACAATGGCAGTAATACTGATTGGTGTTATTATGTTACTACTGTTGTTACTGTTTTTACTAATCTGTTGTACAATTGACAGATAAAATTAGCCTGAATCTGGCATCTCCTGACTGTAAATTTCATGTCTTTATTTCTTTTCACTTTTCACATTTTTTCTGTTTTTAATGGGAAAAAAGAATGATATGGCAATGAAAGTCAAGATTTACTTATTTTTTTTAACACTGTAGTACATATAAATATAAAAGCTCTATAATATAAACAAGTTGCTAAAATCAAACCTATTCTTGGTGAACTGGAAGCAGCTATCAGGTGGGTATGAAATCTGTGAATCGGTGTTGTAATGTTTTGAAGTTTAAAATGAACATCTGTTCATGGATCTCTGTTTCAGAGAATGTGCGTGTATATATTCATTTAAAAATACAGTCAGTTTGAGGATATGATGAAACACGCACACAGTGCTGCTCTGTAAAAGAGGTGAAAGTTTCTCTGTAGCACATAATGTCATAAAAGCAGCAGTGCTGTGATTTTCTATATTGAATATGTCAGCAGCAGCAGATGTTGTGCTAATAGCCACTGGATGCTGCACTGGAATCTAGCAGCTGGTAACCATGACACTAACTACCACCAGGGAGAAATGCCAAGCTATACCCACAACCCTGTTGCAGTCGAGTAGCAGTACACAACAATTTATCATAGTTTCTCTGAGTATTGCAATTCATACGCCTCAGTATATACTTGGCGAGCAAAATGGCTTAATGGTGAGGTTTCAGCAGAACCTGAGCCAAAGAGAGAGTTAGTTTCAGTGGTGAAAACAGGGTTTGTCACAGTATTCAGAGTACTTGACACCCAAGATGATTTTTTATTCTACACTTCTTCCATCCATCTCAGAGTCTTTTTCAACTTAATTTGAACGGTGCAAATCTCTCAGATTTCTTCATTGTAACTTGAACTACTAAACTATGTAAACAGGTGCAAATAAGATAATCGAGAGTTTTACAGAGAGTTGCCTCCAGCAAATACACTAACACATGAGGGCACTGTCACTTTCTGATGCCCCACCAAGAGCTGTCACTCACTCCTACCCCACCCTGTTTATCCCTCCCTTCCTCCGTCTGTCCGTCAAACAGGAAGAGCGCCTTTCCCCCCTCCATCTGTTATCATCTCCCCTTCTCCACAAGTACTGGGGGGTCAGTGGGGGCCGTCCACGGGCTGGTCATCCCATTAGAGGCCTATTAACAGTCCCCGGGCTCTCTGCTGGGGCCTACTGGAGAGAAATCCATATCAATACCTGTCTGTTATGCCTCCCACCGCTAGACACAACCAGGCTGCCTGCCTGGCACAGACAGCACTGCTTGGGCCTCCTGTCAAGACACAGGGAGGATGGGGTTTCAATGCAAGCGTGGCACTTGAGTGTGGACCTCCTGTCAGTCCTCCTGTTGCACTGATGGACCTAAGTAGACAATGCAGAGTTTGAAAAGGCACACTTCCTAGTCCTGTTGGCATCCTTAATAGCATCAGAGGTTTCTTTGGATCACATCTGGCCTGCAGAGTTTACAGCATGCCGCTTCCTCTGACAAGCTGAGAGAAAGGAGGCTACAGAGGTGAGGAGAAAGTGGGAAAACATACATGGAAACAAACAATTAACCATGGACCGAATCCATGCCTGTGGATGTGTCTGTGTCTCTGCCCCCTTTGTCTGTCTGTGTATGTGTTTGTTCCACATCTGCAATCAAGCTGAATACAAAAACCGTGGCTTTCTTCACACTTTTCGTCAGATCTGCCTCACATGTGGTTCATGCTATCAGCTGCTCTGTAGCCTCTCACAGTTCAGAGTATTCTCCAGTGTGTATGTGTCTCCTCTGTTCATTCACTCACTCGTGTTTTGTCCTGTGCCTTGGAATTCTCCTCTGCCGGGCCTCCATCCACCTACAAGCCGTCTGCCTTTACCACCAACCGTTTGCCTCTCCTGGGTCCATGTACAAACTGAGTCATAACAGATTGCTCACTTTAGCAAACTATTGCATTCTTATTTATATCTGTATTATCAGTGTAAAAATAAAATGCTCACACCACAGCTGACACGTCAACTCCTTTGAGTGCTTTGAGCAGTTTGAACTGCCACTTTTGAGCACAAGCAAGACCACTAAAATTCTCCTCAGATAATGTTGGCTTTTCTAGTTTTTATAGCCAATGGCTGTTAGTATGAAAATGTAAAATGCCTTGAGTAAAAGGTACTACAAAAGCTTCTCCGGGAGAAATAGTTACCCTGGTCCTGCTCTGTGTCATAAAATGGTAAAAGAAAGGAGGAACAAAATGGAGAAAACCCTGGTAGCAGTTACCAACCACGAGATGATATTGCTTTTTTAATTTCTTTAAATTAATGTGACTTTAATTATTGATAATGACATAAAAATCACCACCAATCACACACCTTCAAATCTAGCCACCCAGACCAATCAGAGCATTTCTTCCTCTTAATCTGTCATATCAGTAGGAAGTTTAAAACAAACATGTCGTGTGCGTCCATCTGTCTTGATGTTAGCAGAGAATAGAGGTCTGTTTCCTCATTAGCAGCTTATTAACAGCCCCGGCCCAGCAGAGAGCACTCTCCCTGGAGGACAGCAGCCCGGGGGGAGGACATTCGAATGGCACAGAGTGCTTTGTTTCTGGGGTCTGGCCTCCCCAGACCGGCCCCCCTGTCCGGGCCTGCCCAGGGGACGCTATGTTATGCGTGGAGGGGATAAGGAGAACCAGAGGAGAGGGACACAGGGAGAGGAGGAGAAGGAAGGATGGAGAGGGGAGGTGATGGAGAAGGAGAGTTGACTGGAGGTCATCCATCAAACCTGCTGTCAATTTTCCCACCTCCTGTGGAGACACAGAGAGGGAAAGGCTGAGATTAAGTACTGCCTTGTACTGTAACGCAGATCTAACCAATTTAGAGTCAAACTGAGATTAAAATTCAGTTTTGTTTGGTGTTTGTTTTAACTTACTGTACTTTCTGTATATCAGCTAATGCTATTGGTCAGGATTTGAGTACTCCCAATATGCCACACAATAGTCTCTCCTTGTCATGAGTCAAATCACGGAGTAACGTGCAGAGTGCTGAGGTTACAGGGCTATCTGTTGCTATGAGTTTTCACCATTTTATTTCTCATCATCACAAATGGAGCCATGAAAGAGAGACAATTAACACTAACAACCAGAATGCAGAATGTACACAGCACTGTGTGTAAGGTGTTGTAGCCTTAAGTAGCTAAAAGTAAGGCTAATCACTTTCACAATAGCAGCTTCTGTCCCTCTATGTTAAATGGTAAACATCTGTGGAGAACCTGGCGTGTTTTTAAAGTTTATATTTTGTTTGTACAGTGGAAACCAGCGAGCCATGCTAACTAACTAAAGGACCAGATGTCTTAAAGTCACAGTGAAACAGCAGTCAGAGCATCCTTATCGTAAGTAATGTGACGAGTGAAACAGTATGTGGGCATTTAATTACAAGCCAGATATAAATCCAGGCAATCTTGCATCTGCGTTCGTTGGGGGTTATGATGTGAATCAGTCACCATAGAAGCAACACCAGCCTTCAAAAATGTAACACAAACACTGTCAGGAGTTCATATTTCTGTGCACAAAAAAGTGAGAGAGATTAAAATTTCACTTCGACTTAAAGGATTTAATAAATCTGTTCTTTACCCAAACAGCAGTGACTTAACTTTTAAAAAAGAATGAAGCGCTTCTCTGAGCTGCTATTTGTCCCTGGATTTGAATAACACATCTGTTCAAGTGTGTGTTTGTGCCAACACAGACATGTGTTGACCTCAGAGCAGAGCTGGACCCTGCAGGTCTCGAGGTATTTGTTGGGTTTGTACTGGCAATCAGGAGGACAGGGTTCAAGTCTCTGTTGATCACGCCCATGCAGCGCCCATCTGTCCAGCGTGCAATATATACTGTACATGTGAGAACACAGATGAATGCATACAGCACGACAATAGCCACACGCAGACAAAAATACACAGGAGCGCATATGGTCATGCACAAGTTTAGGAACACACATGGCCAGCCAAGGCATACACATTTTAACAAGGAAAACACCATATTCCACTAGTTAACCATCTAATTATATAGTTGTCCTCACATTTACAGTATTGTAGAAGTGAAAGGCAGATGACACAAGCTGGCGGTTCCTCACTGTGCTTTACTGGGCTCTGCAAGGCAGCTGGTTAGCAGAGGGCCCTGAGTAGGAGGAGGGAGCTGGCAACAGCTGTTGGAATGAATGCGAGTAGTTAAACAGCAAGTCCTCCAGGGGCTCGATGTTTGGAATGATCACCTGAAGCTTAATGTTCCAGCACGATGAAGAAAATAAGATGAAAATGAGAGTGGAGGGAGTAAAATATGGCACAAAACAGTTTTTTGAAACAAGAAGTTCTCCAAATTAAATAACAAAATGCATTGTTTGTAACTGCCCCGTAGATTTTGTGGGATTTTGTATGACTAGCACACCACAGGACATTTTCTAAGTCATGTCTAAGAATTTTAAGCTTTTCACATGTCGTATCATTTAATGTTTTGGTTTTGGTTAGGGAGAGGGTTGGGGATTAGTCAGTGAGAACCAAAGTGGTATGAAACAATAACATAGACAGAATTAGCAGCAAGCCTCTTAATGAATAAGTCATTTTAACCCAAACTGTGATATTTCACTAGTCTTACACCAAATCATTTTTGGGCCCAAACCAAAGCAAAGTGTTGTCACATCATAAGACAAAATACAAAATGTTTCATTGTCAGCAAGTCAGCAGGACAGTATCACTGGTCTGTGCCTTCCAAATTCATTACAATTCACAACTGAAAATGAATCTGCATTTTGATGTGACAACACTATGGTTAAGGTTTGGTTAGGTTCAGGCACAAAAATGGCAAAGTTACGTTTTGGGAAAGATTGTAGTTTGGGTTAAAATATGCACTTTGTGAAGGTTTGCAGTGGTTACAGTAATAACCACAACTACCGCTACTACTACTTGGGTAATGATTGCATGGAGAAAAAAAACATAATATTGTTGATTGGAAAGAGGAAATGAACAGCAGTCTCCTGTCCCCTGTTGAGCCATCCATCCCGACCCCTCTATGGACTTCGTCGGTCTATAATCATGTCACCTGACTTCCTCCTTTGCTGCCATAATAATTCCTATGACCATGAGAGGGCTTTATCACTCGGATGTAAACATTTGGTATTTTGGAGCACTTACCAAAACATCTGATTTTGTCACTCTCTTCTGTTCTCTATTAAGACACGTTGTGTATATTGAGTAAATCTATCCAACCTTTTTCCCCCCCCTTTTCTCTACTGATTCTCCATTCCTGCTACTATTTCTCCCTTCTCTGTTACCACTCTCCTCCTCCACCCCCTCTCTTCTGCAGGCCACCCTTCCCTTCCCAGCCTGCTTTGCGGTCCCGGAGGCGCCAGCCGCACCCTGTCCCGTGCAGTCTCCTGCCGTCCTGCTGAAGACCGTGAAATCAGCATGATTAATAATTATAATTATTGGCAAACGTGCCAGCTGCTCTGTGGCAATGGGCACCTCTGATTTATGGTTCTGTAAACGCAAACAGTCATTGTCCATATTCAGAGAAGAAAGGAGGGAAGGCAGGAGGGGAGACGGAGGCAGACGGGGAGTTTTGGACGCCTGCCCTCAAAATATGATTTTATCTTCGGAAGTCAGCAGCCCTGTCCTGCAGGCATTGTCCTGCGTCCCTCCCTCCTTGCTTCCAACCATTCGTCTCTTGTTCTGCCCATACTCCTCACCTAGTCTGTGCTCCATGGAGCATTGCTTTTTGATCTCAGTGGGCTTCAAAGGAGTCTGGGGCCACAGGGTTTCGAGTATTGTGCACACAGACTGCTTCTTTATGGACAGCCGATCGTTAGCATTGTATTACCATGGTCTTAGCCCTTAGTGTCGAGGTGTAAGTCCACAAAGCTGGGCGCAGGGACAATTAATGATTTGGAAGAAAGTAAAACTAGCTGAGCTAAATCATCAGTTTTATGGGCGTAATTTTATTTTTCTGATCCAATAATGAACTGGAATAAAACCAGGAGTCTGTCAAAAAGCCGACAGCAGTTTTCCCTCCTTATTTGTATTACCCTTTGTGTGTGTGTATGTTTATGTTCGTGTACTCTGACTGATGGAGCTGCACAGTCTGTTCATCAGGCTCTGGGGGTCTGCTGATGTGTCTATCACTGACAGAACGAGACTATGGATTACCTCGCTCATTAATCACCATCAACGTGGCAGCATTCGCGCGCTCACTCACTCACACATAGACTTCTGCATCACTCATGCAAGCTCGGACAAGTATCCCTTCATGCAAACACACACACACATACATACATCTCTCCACACACAGACAGAGTAGTTGTGACAGCTACTGGCCACCAACCTGTCCGCAGCCTAATCTCATTAGGGTCCTTCTGGCATCTGGGCCTGTTCTGCTGAGGGATGGTCTATGATGGAGTGAAGAAGACAGGGCGTTCAAGCGTATAATAGATGTCTAAATCATCTGGCCTCAGCCAGCGGGTCCTCTTGCTCTTTCATGTGATGGTCGGAGAGTATGAAAGGGAAACTATCTAAAACACATCAGATAAAGAGGATGGAGGGGGCGAGGAATAGAGACAGACTCTTGGAATTTGTATGATTCTGCAGAGTTTTTTTTTCAAGCTGGTCAAACAAGGCAGCAAGCGCTTGGCAACAGTAATAAACTACATGTAGCAGTGGTTGGCGGTGGCACAGTGACACTGATCACACCTGTCTGCCACTCTCCAGTCTGCTGCAGGCCTGTCCTGTCCTGTCTGGTCCTGGAGTGCAGTGTTGTACCTGTCAGTGTTGTGCAGATGGGCTTCAGCTCCCCCAGGTACCTGGGCTAAATACCCGTCATTAATCACCACATAAAGCCTCCCCAGCGGGAGATGCCCCAGGTTAGACCACATCAAGAAATAAATTGGCTGAAAAATGGCTCTGGACGAAATCGCCGTCCCAGGAGAGGGGAGGAAGAGGAGAGGAAAATCTGAAAGCATGCCTCCTCAAGCCTGCTAAGTGATCTGTCAGCGAGCTAAGCGACATCATCATTCACTTGGCCCCTATCATGTTCCCGCGGTGCTGACAATCTCGGCTGTTTGCTTTCAGATTTGTACACATTCATCTTCTTTATTTGCCAAAGTGGCGGAAGGCTGAGTTTAACACTTCGAGTGTGGGGCCTTCAGGTCCATCAGGCTTTGAATAAACACTCCTGAAAGATAGGGAGATTACAGGAAAGCACCAGGAGAGGTAACACAGATGGAAAAAAGATGCAGACAGACAAAGAATGGAAATGGGACAAGAAGTTCCTATCACTTTAAAGCTCAAAACTCAGCAATCAGTACTGGGTTCTGTGCTTTTTCGACTACTTTTCTAGCATTTTTGGCAATATAAAACTATGTAATATTGTGGCTTTGGTAGCAAGCTACCCAGAATAATCCATATTAATCTTCCTGTGACCCACCTTGAGGTCATGACCCAATCTTAGAACAACATTGCTTTAGGGCTCACACTGATTTAGGGGCCAATAACAACTGAAAAGCTAAATTGGGACACTGCCCTCTGCTATACAGGGGTCCTATCAGCAGAAGAAAGAGCTGTCTTCTTGTAGCAGTTAATCAATCAATCAAAATGTATCCACAACATGTTTCATCTATGAAGATGTGATACAATGAGCAGGGAAATGCTACATTCAAGAGTTTAAAGAAACAGAGATAAGTTTTTAAAAAATCAGCCAAATAAAGTGGATAAAAGCTAAGATAAGGTCAAGGACATGTTGTATTCCAGTGGCCCAGACCTGTCCACCTCAGAGTGACATGTCTGTAGCTGTCCAATCCTATGATTAATGACCAGAGGGATTCCCCTGGTCAGCCACTGAACCTCTGCTCTATTGACACTGGTCCACGTATCACTAGTGATATTCTGCAGCACCTCAGGGCCTCACTGAGACCCTCAGTGGTGGACTGCACTCTTTGTGTATCTCCTCAGACACCCCCATTGTGATAATGTTAGTATTAAACTGTTCAACTTGATTTCCTTGTTGATTTATCTTTGTCACCTCTAGTTAGTGGTACTGAGTGTTTTGTAATGTGCTTGCCTGTAGCACAGTACACTACTGCTTGGTCTGCTTTCTGCTGATTTAAATCCCATTTCCCTGCCAGCAGTGGAAAGTAACTAAGTGCATTTAATCAAGTACTGTACTTAAGGACAGATTTTTACATACTTGTACTTTATTTCAATATTCCAGTTTTATTTTTTATATCCACTCCACAACATTTCAAGTGGAAACTTACCAGTGCAGTGGAAGTGTTTTCAATGCAAGAATTTTCTGAAATTAACTTTTTTCATAATTATAGTTCAACAAAATGCTTTATTATCTCTTGTTTCAAGCTACAGATACTCTTTTCTAGAACAACACCACTTCTGCCAGCTACAAAAACCTGTTGTTACATTTTGCTGATGATACTTCTGTATTTTTATTTAAGTAAGATTCTGAATGCAGGACCTACTCACAATATTTTAATCATAGTATTATTATTGTATGATTGGTATATTTAGATTTGAGTACTTCTCTGCTATTTTTGTATTTGACAGTGCACAGTTATGCCACAGACTTGTGACCATTGTCTCAAGCAAAAGGCATGGTTTCCTTACTAAAGCTTAGTCAGTGACCAGCATCTTAGACGTCATGTTATCTTTCATCTCTTATCTAGGTTAGTGTTTTGGTCATGAGAGAATTACTAAAAAGTTCAGAAAATAAAAATGCAACTCAAAGCAAAGAAAACATGATGGCACAGGTTGAAAACTAAGCCTTGGCGTTTATAGATGGTTTACACTATAATGTAGTTGTAAATGTTATGCACCAGCCTGCACTTATGGAACACAAGTATGAATACACAGAATATGAAATTATGTTTATGTGATGTTTAAAATTGTTAAATGAATTCTATTCTGCCAGTATTAGGGTTAGGGTTAGGGTTAGGGTTAGTGCCGACTTTGAGCCGACATATGGCCTTTACCTATACATCTCTGCACATCACGTCTCAACACGACACGCACTTAAAAGGCATAGCAGAGGACCACAGGCTATTATGTATTTTAAAAAAGAGGGGCATGGTGAGCGGCCAGGTTATGCTCCTCTATTCTTCTTATTCTGCCTTCACCAGAGCGGTGGGTGTCAGTAGGAGATGGCGGGACAATGGAGGTGATCTCTCTGATCTCAGTGCTTCCATTGTGGCCGGGCGTATTATTAATGTTCATCTCTGAGAAAAGCCACGGCCTCTGCCTCGCTGCTTCTGCATCGCTCTGTCATCTTCTCTCTGCTGGACTCTCTCTCTTCTCTCTGTTGTACTTTATCGCCATGCAGCTCTGCCATCTCTGTGCTCCATCCTCTCTGTCAGACATGCCGCACATGCATGCACAGAAAACATAAAACGATAACACAAACCACCAGAGGAAATTCGACTCATCATCCCAGTTTCATTATCAGGGTCAGTTCTGGTGGTAAAATATCCCTTTTTCCAAGCTTCATTCATCAAAGTCTTAGAATTGTTCTTTGGGATGCTGATAGCTACAATCATTTTTGGAAATGTGATGCTGCAGTGAGCTAATATTATCTTTAAATTACCTCCCAGTGTGCTTTTGCCTCAAACCGAATATTCTCCACTCATTCCCAAGGTCTTCGACAGTAACACTTTGAAGGTATGTTGCCTGCTCTCCTTTTAAACACACACAAACGGGGGGAAGCCATGGTAGCTGTTGTTCATTTATCAGCCGTGGGCTGCCCATGCCTTGCTGTGCTGTGCTTGGGGTCAGGCTTCCTTCACTGTGAACCCGGAGTAATTATTAACCTACTGGGATTGTCCAGAAGTCCTCCGGTCATCTGGGACTGCTGGGTGTCAATCGGCAAAGGTCATGACAAGGCAACCCAGTGATGAAGTAAATGCTGCTGTAAATACTCACTAGAGTACCAAATGTGTAAATCCGCAGCTGAAAATAGTCCCCAACAAATGCACTATTTACTCCTGTTTGAGTAGTGTTTGCTGAAATTTACAGTGCCCATTTGTTTTGGACATTAATTAGCCTCATTTTAAAATGAAATGTTCACTGCTTGTTTTTAAATTTCAGTGCCACAGATAGGATTAACATTGCAGGACTAACATGTTGTTGATTTTGGTAATTTCATGTGATTTGCTGATGCCAAATGACGGAATATCATTTAAGCGTTAATAAAAAAGTGATAGTAGCTATTTTTCCTTAGACTAGCTCAAAAAGTGCTTAAGCTTTACCATAAGCAACTCTAAACCTTCTGAAGTTAGTTAGTTAGTAAATTGTAATTAATTACCAAATTCCTTGAAAAAAAAAAAAAAAATTATGAAATCTGTGCATAAGTAAAATGCATCAGAATGTGTTTTCTAGCTGAAGTGATTACTTGATTAATCGATTAGTCAACTGACAGAAGAATAATCGGCAACTATTTTGATAATAAATTAATAACATAATTCATAATTTGTGACACACAAACTGAATATCTTTGAAAAAAAACAACCAATTTAAAGATGTCCTGATTGATTAATTGAGAAAATAATCTGCAGATTGATTGAAAATTAAAAACATCTAAATCATTACTCGCAGCCTTACTGGTAAGCTAATAAACTAAGCACCTTTTTTATTCCAAATTTAATTGAATGAATGCTCCTAAAAGCCTCCCTTCGTCATAGATAGTCAGGCTTACTTGACCAAAAGATTTTTAAATGTCAGCTTTAGGTTTTTTGTGATCTTAAAGCTCCCAAACTAAAAATGACAAATCAGTGATAAAGCTTCTGCTTCCCACTGCTCACTCAGCCAGACCCCCTGTGTGTGACATAACCTGGGAAAAAGTTTCTTTTTTAATCATGGGAAGAGCAGGGTGTGGACGTTCTCTACATAAAACCCACCACCTCAAACTGAAGGTAATTTATATTGCTGCTGTGGCATTGTGGCCTACAGAGCCTTTGTCAGGCAGTCCACAACGCATCTTCTAAAGATGTTTGGGTTTTGTGGGGAATAAATTGCCCGGTTCGTCCGTGGTCCAGCTCTATATCATATTCAGCTAGCTTGTCAGTGCCACTGAGGTGGTGAATGGGCCGCTAGAGGCCCAGCCACTAGCGGGTGGTCTGACACAGAAAGGTTAAATATGGTTCAGCCACGGACGCTCTCAAAGGACCTCGCTGTTAAAAAAATAAGTTATGTCCGTTGTACGTCTTCACGCAGTCAGGAAATTGACAATACTGGCGCAGTGAGGCACAAGGCTGTCCCAGGACTGAACTTCATGGTTGACCGTCCAATTGAAAAAAAAGAGTCACAACAACACTTGTTTCCGGTGGATTTATTGACGTCTCATCAAAGCGCTGGCTAGACAAGAGGTGTAAAGTCACCACAATGACCATGTGTATATAATGGTTATATTCTCTGAACTTCTTTGCACTCAAAACTATAACAATAAACTTGAACTCTTCAGTGACAGGAAACGTGTAAATAAACAAAAATGTAGTGGTTACAGAAATTAAATAGTTGAAACCTTAACACAGCGCAAGCTTTAAGTGCCTATAGTGAACTATTGTGCTGTGTCTGTGGTTAATTGATTATTCATTTCTGCTTTGTATTTTATTATCAGAATAATTGAAATCTAGTTCTCCAGTAGTAACGAATGAAAGAAGAATAAGCCTCCACCAAGCATCAGTCAATTCCACCACGTAATCACTGCCCCTCTGCCAGTCAGCTTATCCTATCTGTAATACATACAAGTCAAGGTTTGAGGTAGACATATGACAACACTCTGGCCTGTTTCTTTCTGCCCTATTTCCCTGTCTCCTGCAGGTACAGGTAAAACAGTTGCTTTTTATAAAAACTTTAGCCCTCTCGGAGAGTCTTACTCTTTGTGTAGCGTCCACTAACTTGCACTGTACTGATATCCTCATCTCATTTCTTAATGACGTTAATTTTAGTGCATTTGTGGTGTCTCTCCCCCTTTATTTGCCATGACCTTTCAAGCCAGTATTTGGAGGAGGTGGATGTCTTAAAACTCAGACAGATAAATCCCAAATTACTGCATGGTAAGATACCACACGATGGGTGAGAAAATAAGCTGTTATTTGAGTGAACCGACCCTTTAACCTATCACACTGAGCAGCATAAAGAGACAAGGAGATTTTTCTCTGTGAGTTTCTGACAGTGATGGACGCCAGCTCGTAGTAAGGCTCAATGAGGGATCGAATCATTCTCTCCAGTTTAAGAATGAGCTGAATTTGACAGGAGCTGCTGTTTGATCTCCCACTTACAGGTCTGAGGAAAGTTGTTCATCTTGTCTTTGAGTTCTTGGTCAAGAAATTCTTCCAGCCACCTGCCACACCTGTCCCAACACAGCAAAAGACAGAGATGAACTGATCTGTCCTGGTTCCTCTGCTTATTCCTCTGGTTTTGAGTAAATTCATTGCAAATTATCTGACTTGGGGTACATGATGAAGAAGATGTCAGTGGGAAGGATCTTAACATGTGGAAGAGCATCTAGGCCTTCAGGACGAAATGTCTTAGACCGATAAGTTCCACGCTCTGTGCTTGAACAGGAGACACGATACTTTGACTTATACATCTGACTAATTTGAAATACTACACAGCATATCCATTAATTATGGGTTATTACTATGGAGAGTCATTAAAACAAAACAACGGCTGCACAATATGTTTATGCCATTCTTTGCAATTTTGAGGCAAACTCAGCAGTAGTAGCTGTTCTCATCAGATAACGTCTTTGTCAGCTTGAAGCCACACGAACCATTTATCTGAATCCATTGAATGCAACCCTTAAATTTAGGATTACCAAATGACACGTGAACAAAACTGTTTAAACAACATTAAGTTTTAAAATCATAGAAGACAGCAAGGAATTTCTCTTGAAACACACCCTTACATTTTTTCTACCTTGTGTTTTCTCTCATTACAGTAACCCTCCTCACCATTAGTTTGCAAAAAAATAGTGTATTAAGAATAAAATTGTGTATTTAAGTTTAAATTATTTTCCTTCTCACACCTCCACAGCCGTGTAACTGTCCTTTATAACTGTCTTTCACTGCTGTAATACCATAAGACTGACTTATACTGTATGGATTGTGGGAGGTTATGCATTAATGAAGACATAAAAAGAAAGAAGGCACTCCAGGACAAACACTTTAAAACTGCTTTAGGCGTATAGATGTTAGACTAACTTGAACAAGACTGGATACGTTGATGACGTAACACGGACATGTTATCATTGTCATTGTGAGCATGTTAGCATGCTTATGTTAGCATTTAGCTCGAAATATGACTGTACAGCCCCACAAAGGTGCAAGTGTGGTTTTATATTCTTAACCGTTTCGACATTTTGTGCAGATAATTGGGGCTGCAAAGAATGGATGTGCATGTGCATCCTGATAATCTGTGAATATAGGACAAATGTGATGATAGATACTTGCACACCTTGAATGGCACAGCCCTACTTGCCGAGTGGCCAGGTGAAACTGAGTTGGGCTCATTTTCTGCTCAACACATTAAAATGAAATGGGTTTTATTTGCCTCTGACATGAAAAAGTAAAAGTAAGTACGTTTTGAAATTTTCCACAGGGGACAGGGTGGTGGGAGTGGGAAGTGGAAAGAGGGTGTGTGTTTGTGTGTGTGTGTGTGTGTGTGTGCTGGGGCAGGGGGTCTGAGGAGCAGGGAACGGGATGGGAAGGAGCTTCAAAGCTCAGGGAAGAGGTCCCTGGCCCCCCACTGCAGCCTTGTTCACATGAGAATCAATCTGGTGCCAGTGTTTGATGTGAACCGCAAATAAAAGAAACGAAACAAAGAATGACAGCGGGGATATGGAAAGATGGGGCACAAACAGACAGGGAGATTAATGGGACAGGCAGATAAAAAAAAAATGTAGAGGTATGAAGAGGTGCCACATTTACCAAAGGACATGGATAGAGTGTGTGAACAGGCAGATGGGGAGAGAGGTGACATGAAGATACGAGCAACAAACTGGGAAAAAGGCTGACAAAAAAATCTAATCAAACAAACTGATTGACAGCAACATGTAAGTAGGAGGGCAAAATGAAAGACAGATGCAGTCTTTCAGTCAGACAGACATGATTCATCAGTCAGTCAGACATCGAAGGCCAACAGAAGGTTCAAAGCCAGCAGTGGTGGACACCAGCGCAGCGTCTCCTCACGCAGTCCTCTCCATGACGCCAGGAACTCGCATTAGCATCACAATGCAAACAGCATTATCATCATTACCATCACCGTTATCATGAAAAACGAAAATCATATTGAGTTTGGAGCAAAGCCATCGGTCAGACGGCTTTCGATAAAGGATTTACCCCTTTGGAATGTGGAGGTTTGGAGGTTACGTTGTTGGGTGTGTCTGGTTATCGGGAGTTGTAAATTCACAGGAAACACTCAGAACATACTCACTAACACGCAGTGTCAAAGGAGTAGTTGTAGAGAAGTTGGAGAAGTTGTAAAATTAGCAATAAGAGCACAGTTATAAATCAGAAGCTGCCTTTTTAAACCTGAGGCCCACATGATCAGAGCCGAGAACTCCCCACCGCTCGCTTGTCCATCAGCTGGTCGTCATGCTCCTCATGGAACAGTGTAGGAATGTTGTTTTATTTGTACTAAGCTGAACAGCAAAGCCAGAGCTCTGTTATCACGGTCTGCACGGGGACAATGAGAGGCGGAGAGAGCAGCTTTTGGGTCTTCCCTTGTTTTTATTTCAGTCAAAACAGGCCTCGGACATTGTTGTTCTTTCTGCTAATTAAGCTGTTAGAGAGAGGGGCTGGTCTGACAGGGCCCTGCTTGGCGGGGAGGCAAAGAGTCAATGGGCCGAAGCTGAACAGGAGACATTTATGGGGCTGCCTTAAGCTATTGTTTCCCCCCACTGAGGATCTTTTCAGGCCGGCCGCCTCTGTCTCGGTGACCTGTACAATGAGAAGAATGCTATTCCAAGAAACCCAGCGCTGGCCACAAAGAGCTGCCCCGCAGAATGAGGATTTCACGGCACTGGGCCGAATCCGGACACTGCCAAGATTCCACGGATAGTTCTCACTTCTTCTGATCATCAGATACCTTGAGCCACCCTGAGCCACCATATGTGTGTGTGGGTGTGTGTGTGGAAAGCCAAAGGTGGAGGGATATTTAAGGATGCTGATATGTTTTGCACACATTCAGTGACAAAGGTAAGTTTAACAAGACAAATGAATAATATGGCTGGCGCAAAAGCTAATTCAAAGCCCAGTTTGTAGATGCATTCAACAGCAACAAAACTCCTTTTAAAATTTCCTCTTAAAAAATTTTCATGGTAGGTTACTAAGAAGCGTGAAAAGTTCCTTTTCCATCAAAGCATTTCTCCAAAAAATCATAAAAGTATAAATTTCCAATTAAAAAGCTCCAGAATCCGTTCTGAGCTTTAATCAACTCTTACAGAACGATCTCTCTTAGTTTGTCCAGCAGCAGTTGTTTGAGCCACCTGTTCCTGTTACAGAAACTGTTGCCCAACCTAGCAGATTAAACAGGTGAGATTAAGGCAAAGCTCTGGGCAGCTTGCAGAACATCCCCTAACACAGGCTACAAACACCCCTTCTGTGAGAGTGTAAGCATGTGTGTGTGTGTGTATGTGTGTATGTGTGCATCGCCCATTTGATGGTCATCCAAGCGTCTCTGTGTGTTTACTTGGACGGCGGAGGCAGATCCTTCCTCTCTCGCCGAGTCACACAGCTCCGTCGCTGGCCTGAAGATGAATTTGTGATCTGCTTAGTTGTCGCTGAAAACTTTCTTTTTTCAAATTTGCTGTTTTCTAGTGACTTAAAACAAACCATTTCTGTGTCAACACCACCTGCTTATGTCTTATCAGTGTGCCAGTTTCTGCTCCTTTAGCAACTGCCATGTGTTGTCATAATGTAACTCCATTTACCACAAAGTGTCGAACGGCACTTTCAGACGAGCCAGCGCCTCGCACAACAAAGCGGCCCAATTATAGAGCCATTTATGTGTTTGTCAGGGGCTTCAAATGGGCACTGGTTTCTCGGGGTAGCCATATTGGCGAGGTCAGGCACAGCATCTGAAAAGGCAGCTTTATTACAGAACAACCCATCCCTCTCTTAGATGAACGCCCAAGAAGAAAAAAAATGACAAAAAAAGGAAGAAATAAAAATGACAACTTTGTTCTTTACAACAGTTTGGCTGAGCCTGCCTGTCTGGCTGCTCTGCGGACCGCAGCAGCATGTGTTTCAGGGATTGTTCTGGAAGGGGGAGTGCAGAAACAGCAGGGAGCAGAAGACAAACAGGCAATTCGTGACTCATTAAACACGGCGACGGTGGCCAGCACAGTGGAGGGGTGTGAGGACCCGCGTTCCAACCGGGCGATAAACCCCCCCTGTACCAGCTGGAGCAGGCATCTGTCAGCCGCACGCCGCACCACGCCACGCTGCCGATTATCAGCAACAAGCCATATCTGAGTGGCCGGCCACCGCCATTTTCAAACACCCTGTACTTACATAACAGCCCTGATTGGCTCACATGGGACCTCCAGGTCCGCTGATGGGCCTCACATTGGAAAATTGTTGCAGGCTGAGACGTGGAGGGAAGCAGTGCTCTCCTGCTATACCAGAGGTCAACACATGTCATTTTGTCATTTCGTTATGAGCAGCAGGTTGGCAGTTTGATTTGGAAGGCCGTCTGCTAACAGTGGCCCATAACACCGAAGCGAAGAAAGGACACCACACCCAGAGTAACCTGCTCCCAGGGCAAGAGCTGAAGTCCAGGTAATTTTAACTGCACATATAACTAAGGATTACTTGTGGTACACTATTGTGCATGCTGATGCATTTTTCACTGGTTGCAGTTTGAGAGAGTTTTTTATGGACTGGGAAACTGTAGGTTTAAAATGTTTGTAAAAGAAGTTAGAAAATATTTTGGGTTACCTGGGAACTTGAGAGAAGTCAAATTAAAAATCCTTTATATAAAAGGGTGCAGCAAAAAATGCATCCATGTATTAAAAGTAGTAATCAATATTTTTATAGTAACAATGGCTTAAATAATTACATGAAAACGGTCACTCATAGGCTTTGTTTATACAGTTTTGCTAAAAATGAAAATATTTTTCCTTTTGGTTTTAAAAAAAGTTCCTCATTCACAACAACAATGCGAAAACAATCTTCGTGTACACTGATCTACAGAGACAACACAGTAGTATGCATACCAGGCCAGTAGATGATGATGCAAGTTGATGAGTCTGCTGCACAAACACAGCTCAATAGTCCGACATTTTTGTTCTTCTTATTCTTATTCTTATTAGGCTGAAAATTGTAATAGCCGTGCACGAGGTGGGGCAGTGTTGTCACAGTTTTGACAAGAAATTCGTTTTGCCCATTTACAAGGATAAAGGTGACATTTTCAGGAAATGACACTCTGGAACCCAGTTTCAGAAGTCTGCATTATCAGGCCTCCAAAATGCCATTAAAATGCCATTGTCTTGTGAACGAAAGGCCAAACTGCAAAAGTTACGCATCTTAAGCAAAAACGCTGTCGTGGAAACAGGGCCCTACAGTGTAAACGGAGAAATATTACCCAACTCTGCAGCTCCACTATTCCTGTAAAGCATTTTAGCTTCTATCAGCTCATTGTTTTGGGTTTATGGCCTGCAAGTTTACTGTTACAATTCACTCTCAGCACGCTCATCAGCAATTTTCAGTGAAAAAGCATTAATAACAAATCCATGGGATATGTGAATAGGCAACCGTTTTCTAATAATTTTGCCATATTAACTTTGCCACACTAAAAGGTGTTCACAGCGTATAACTGCTGCCCCCAAGCAGCCAAACGATCAGTTATTGTAGGTTTAATAACCACTAAATTCTTGCTTTTTGGGCACCGTGACCATAAATACCATGTGTAATTATAAAAACTGGGTCCGAAGTTGCATATTCACATAGCAATTAAGCCAAAAAAATTGGAATTCCTTCAAACTGGTGTGATCAGTGGTATAAAAGAGATTCTGGTTTCTTCACCAACTATATTTATTCCTCCATCTGTCTCAATAAGAAGGATAAAATGTCAGAAGAGAATATTCTCCCTGAAAAAATGAGGTGCTAAACCACAAAGACAACATAACTCAATAATAACTTATGACACTCTGGATGCAAGGTAATCAAAATCCTCCATTGTCTGGAAAAGCTCGACATCAGCACAACTTTGCAACGAGGTAAAAGTTTGCTCTCAACAGAATTTAACGAGCTGCTAACTGCCTAATTAAACGCTGAGAGCAAATAAAAACATGAAATATAGATAAGCTGGAAGCGCTGCCTATAGCTCCACGGCCCGCACAGAGGAAGACAGTGATGTCTCCTAGTTGCAGAGCAACTAAACTGTGCCTCGTCCTCCACCCGGCTGTGAATGTTTGATAAGAAAGTGAAGCTAAACATGCTGCCACACAATCCATGAATAAGGCTGAATCACCTGCCAATAGAGCGATGTAAAACATAAAAAAAAATGTTGAACTTTCTATGAAAAGCCAGCGTTAATGTTGCGCTTCAGAAGCCCATGGCACTTTCTAGGACTGAGGGATTGGGGCTTTAACAGCGCACACGGTGTGACAGAAGGGGCCTCTCCATCTCCTCACCAGTGGTAGCCAGGGTTGTAATTCTGACTTTAGCAGCCTTTATGACTCCCTCTCCTCATTTCTCTGGAATATGAAAACATTAGCATATGGCTGCCGACAGCACCGAGGCTAAGGAGTCAATTTCCCTTAAGTAACATTGGGACAGGGGTGACATTCACTTCCATACTGCCCCCTTGGCTCAAAAAAAGAGGACAGAGGATAGACAGAAAGTGAAACTGAGACAGAAGCGACAGAGCGAGAGGAGACAGATGGTGAGACGCACAAGGACAGAGAAATTCAGAGAGAGAGAAAGAGTAAGACAAAGATGGTTTGACTCTCATTTTCTTGCACCAGCAGGTCTTCATCGCCTCTCTGTCTCAGTGTGTTCAGTGTGCAGTTCACAGAGTTTCATGTGGCTACCAGGAACAGAAAATCTGTCCGTCAGCTGCCAAAGGTTCCAGCTCCGCTCCGTTCCTCTGAGCGCTCTTAAAAACCCGCTGTTTCACACCCATGAATTACACTATTTATGGCCCTGGTTAAAATGGGCAGTTTCTGGGCACACTGCACGTGTGTGCCTCTGTTTCTGTGTATGTGTGTGTGTGTGTGTGAATGTGGGTGTGCTATGTGGCAGATGGGAAGCAATATGGCACACCTCTGCCCAGACAGATGTGGCACAGCACATCACACTGAGCCGCAAGAGGGATTGGAAACCTCAGGAACATCTGGACCTGTGGCAACCTTCACCCTCAGCCAACAAGCTAACTTTACCTAGCTGCTAAGGACCTGGGAGGAGAGGATGGGGAGAGGAGGAAACACTGGCTCGTTACATGCGTGTCACCAGTCCCTGTGATCCCTTACATCGCATCTTCATCTCCAGCAGCATTTTGACTGACAGATGAGGAATCCCACCTCCCTCAGTGAGGGCTGTCAATCAATTGCTCTGTGGAGTGGAGCACTGAGGCCTGTCCCAACATGGGCTTGTCATGGCCTGCTGCACAGGAGTACATTCCCACCATTCGGGGGGCAGACTGGCCGGGACAGACTGGGGCTTCTATGAGGGCTGGGGGCATTGAGAGATGGGCTGGAGCCAGCCAGGAGAGAAACCGATGGGGACAGGAATGGGACTTCTTGGGAAGACACTGGGCTACACTGCGTGTATTGCTGCTTTTGCTTGTGGCTAAGGTTAAGCAGCAGCTGATGATTTCCATTCATATTTTTGAATGTAGTAGTGAGAGGTAATCCATACTTCTATTTACAATCGGGACAGCTGAGCTCCACTGTACACCTTTCATCCTGAGTGTAATATCTATCCGATCTGTCCAGGGTTTACCTCGCCCAGTATCGGCTGGGATAAGGAGTAGTATCATAGTATAGAGTAGTATCGAGTAATATCATAGACCACACTGCTGTTGTTCATTTTCTTTTATAAATACTTAATTAAGGATGGCAATGCCTGCTTGTCATGAAATTTTGTACAGATGATCATGGTCCCCAGGGGTTGAATCCAATTTACTTTGGCGTTCCCCTGACTTTTCCTTTACTACCACCAGCAGCTCAGAGTTTTCACTTATTCATTGAAATATATAACATCCTGTGACTGCATTTATGATTATTCTTTAGACAGAGCAGTTTTAATGACCCGGAAATACGGAATTACAAAGTTTGTCAAATCTGGTGGATCTAAAACTAATTCCAAGATGTGAAAATAAAATATGTAGTTAAGTCATTTTGAAAATAAGTTTCCCTCCTGCCAAGGCTGTGATGGGGAAAAAAAAGTGTTTCAGTGCAGTGTGTTTCACAGATAATATTCAACATTAGGTAAACCATAATAACACACTGGAACAGCAACTGAAGCTCAATTAAACAATCAAAGAACAATTTCACAGTAGAGCAGACAACAGGTAATTAGCCAAGTTTCCAGGGTGAGTATGATGCAGCAACAATTATATTTTGTTTTACTGTATGTTGAAACATACAGGACACAGACACTGGACAACAGGGCAAGACTGTCAGAAAAGTAAAAGCTGTTATTTATGATATTTTGCATGATTGTCATGTGCACCTTGTCCTCTGTTCTCTTTTTACACTAATAATTTTTTTTTTCTAAATATTATGTTTAAAAAGTATTTTATTTGAGGACCAGACAATTCCAGTCCCCTCCAACCTCTACATCCTGGCTGTGGTCAAAGATCAAACCATTTAATGGTGTTGTAATATTTCCTGCCTCATGAGGAAGCTCCTGTGGGAATAAGAGCAGACATATGTTAGACAGAGGTGTGCAGGATGCCTGTAGACTGCAGTCCACATGTCCTCCTGTTCAGACAGAGCACAGTCAATATGGATTACATTTCATCCTGACAGTCTTGTACCATCAGATTCACAGCTGAGTTTGTGCTGAAAATAAAGGACACCATGGTTTCTGGGGTAAAGGCATAAACCAAAAGAAATAAACTTCTCCCTTTAGTGTTTGCACTCACTTTTTTTAAAAGCAGAGTGAAATCTCTCATTACATTACAGAGAGAAAACTGACCGACAGACGCCTTCCTCGGCTCTCCTCTCTTCAGCTCCCTCTCTCGCTCTCTCAGCTCTTTGAATAATTAGTGATGTGTGTCAATATTGTGGTCCATAGTAACCATATGGTGGGTGCAGGCAGACAGGCCATTGTTGGGAACTGTGAAATATTGTGTATCCCTGCGAGGGCTGGAGCCAGCAGAGGCAGGAAGTGTTGTCGGGACTGACAGGGACATTGTGCGCTTGAATGGGCGAGTCCTCGGTGGCAGGGAGCACCGCGGACCCAGACAGAAAGTCTTGACCCTGGCGAGAAAGGCTGATTAGGCATGGTGTTGCAGGCCTCTCCTTCATCCACCCCCCGACCCCCACTGCCACCACCACCACCACCACCACCTACCCCCCTCTCATCCACACCCCCCACTGGAAGCCGTTAGAGCCCGAGCAGAATACAACAAGGCCACTTAACTCAGCGACGCCTTTTCACTGCGCACATAAAAACACTCATATATTCATGTCAGGGGTGGAGAGCAGAGGAGAGGGACGGGGGCTCAGGGCTGCGCAGTCAGTGTGTGAACTCATGGATGATGAGTGTGTGTGTGTGTGTGTGTGTGTGTGTGTGTGTTTGTGTGTGTGTGATTTGTGGGAATGACAGTGTAACATATAGAGTGTGAACCCAACGACTGATCTAATGCCTCTGAAGTAGAATAAAGTAGATTTTTGACTGTTTTCTTTCAACAGTCCCGTCTCACTTCTTAACATGCGTTGAAACTAAATGATGTAATTAGTGTGTTGTGTAGAGGACAGATTGGAAATGATGCTAAGCTTTTGTTTTACAGTCCTCATACCGCCACAGTATAATCAGACAAACACATCAGTTCAGATGTAATAGAAGGAGGCCAACATTATCCTGTCACATTAACAAGCTGTGGAGTGCAGGAAAGCTGAACAGCTAGTGCATCCTGACACTAGACAAAGCCTTAAAATACCATATAACACCCCAACAGATATCTGACTCTTATCTCTGCAAACATTTAAATCCAGGAACATTTAATTGTGATACTTCTTTGGCAAACATCTGAGCTTTATAACAAGCATTTTATTTGTTTATTAGCCGTTTCACAAACTTAAATATTTGAACTTTATGTTGCACATAAAAAGTCCACATCACTCACATGATTACTGAATAAATAAAGGCAGTAATGAGGATTCAAAGTGCATGAGCAGTGAAATTTGTATTTTTTAAGAAACACCTCATGCTCAGTTGAAAATTGTGGATTTATGAACGGGGTGACTAATTTTCTTTCTTGCAAAACAAGCTGCGTAGCTTCAACCAGAGGAGCGAGTTCATCTGGTGCAGTTTCATTTCACCGTCCTCTGAGTCTCCCGCTCCTCTCCGCTCCATAACTGCCTGATCAAATACTCTTCCATCCGTGTCCCCTCTCCTCCTCGTCTCTCCGTCCTTCTCCTCTTTCATCCCATCCTCCTTTCCCCTCTCTGCCAATTATCTCTCCGTCAGTCTGTCACACTTTGTAGTCTAATAAAGGCGTCCTAAATTGATGCCCATCCCGCCTTTATTCCCCTGATAAAGCACAACAATTAAGGCTCATGTCTCTTTGCTCAGGGCCTTTGATGGCGCACAAAGCTGTACCCAGAAAGAGGGAGAGGTGGTGGAGCTACACTCATGGTAGCAGACAGCTCTCTCTCTCTCTCTCTTTTCTACCCCTCTCTCTCTCCCTCTTTCCCTCTGCATGGCACATATAATGCAGTTGTGATCACATATAGACAGAAAAATCTGTGAACAACAATACATTTAAGTGCTGTGGACTTGAGTCACATGACTTGGAATGTGAGTCTGATGACTTTAGACTTGACTCAACAAAATCATAAAACACTTGCAGCTTGACTTGGACTTAAGCATTTGTGACTTGTGGCTTCACTTGGACTTTAGCCCTTTGACTCGGACTCAGTTAGACATTAAAATTAGCCAATCTTGAGTGGGCCCCTTTCTGCCAGTACCCACAGGAATCAGGCTAATTCTGAGACTAAAGCGTTGTTTTTTCAAGGCACAAGCACAGGCGGATGACTAATGACGGTAGTAATAAGACCAGAGCCCAGCTGAAGGACACGCAGACCTACTGCATGACTGTCTGAGCTGTGGAACTAAATTACCAATTATTATTCACGTAGGTTTTACTAGTGTTTATTAGTGTCTTATGAAAAAAATAACCAGTAACAAGGAAAAAATAGGATGGATCCCTGCTCCAGGAAGGACAGCACCCATTCAAAAGTAGACAGAGGCAGAACAAGTAAAATTGCAATACTGGGAATGAGACAGAATGAAAATATATATGAAGAATATGGGACAGAGAGAAGTTGTCAAGTAGCTTCCTATTATTATAGACAGCGGTGATTTTTCCTTCTGAACATACCATAAAGACATTTAGTAGTATATAAACAATGGTTTTAGAAGACAAGGGCATCCAACTGTCCAGATATATGACTCAGCTCAACTTTCAACTTAACTGAACTTGAAATATCACACATATCTGTGATGAAATATTCTCAGCTTATGGTTCATATCACATTTTCTGAAACTTCAGACCCCCTTAAGCAAACTTACTGTAACACATGGTGGTCTCTTTGTGTTCAACCATTTTTATCGATGACTGGCCTGCATCAGTGTTTTCAGCAAATGTCCCCAAATAACATATGTTTACTTTGAGTGACAAAGTCCCCTTGTGTAGTTCTGGAGGGCAGTTGCAATTTACACAGTTTGTTGTTTCATTTGCAGGTTGTGTTTATTTATCCTGGAATATGGTGACATCCTGTATGTAGTAGCATGATCTTTATTTTGATAATGCTGTTTGTGTAAAATACTGACTTCTGTTTCAGTCATCAGGTCCTCTAGATTGATCACCTTCAGAAAATCCAGAGTCTATTCTGAAGCTGTGCTGTTATATCACACACCCTGGACCAGGAATAATAATTCATTTGGAAACATTACCCTTATGTCAAACATTCAAACTCCACATCAAAAAACATGTTTCATGAAAAATGTAACAGTTGTAAATTGTTCCACTCACTTCTTTATGTCCTATATTTTATTGTGCTAAACTATATGTGAATGTTGTAAATAGTTTATGTGACTCATATAATCTACTCTCTGCTGCCATTTTGGCCAGGTCTCCCTTGTAAAAGAGATAATGTATCTCAAGAGACTTCCTGGTTAAATAAAGGTTAAATGAATCCTGCCGCTAAGGTCCTCCTTTTAACATGTCAAACAAGACAGTGAGAAAAAACACTAATGGCTCTGAAAGCATCAATAATAAGTGGTTTTATATTGTATAATGTAATAATATAACACAATATAAGGAGATAGTGTTTTATTTTTGCAGCTGTCTTGGTTGGAGCTGTGAAAGATAAGCAAAACAAAAGAAAAAGTTCCTGTTTTTGAGGAAAGAGAAAATTGTTTGGAAATGATTGATAAGAGTCTTGAAACAGCAAAATGTGGTAAACAATCATATTTACTCAGGGTATTTCAAATTTGGTCAATGAGAATTACTGAGATAGATAATTACTGAGCGAATGCAAAAACATTAAGAACAAAAAAAAGGAACATTTAAAAAACACAGCATGATTCCTGCAAGAATGTTCAACATGTTACCTTGTTGTTTACCAAGTTGTTTTTTTAAAATATTTTTTTATTGCTATATGCCATGACACCGGGGGGTAAGCTGTAAATTTGAATAGTCAGTGGAAGTAAATGGAAAGGTGTGAAGGAAAGCAGAAGACACAACGCCATTAAAATCAAGAGTAGCTCTGTCGTTATGGTAGACAACTGAAATCAAATCTGCACCCTGTTATTATACCGCATCTTTTCACCAGAGATGGATGTGAGGAGAAGTGAACACAAACTTTTCTACTCAAAGAAACACAACACGTTATTCAGCTTTTGGATTAGAATAAGAATAATTTGGAAAGTTGAATTTACCTGTTATTTGTTCTGTTGCTGCCTACAGCTTCTTTCATATATTTCATATATACCAATGCACTTCTTTATGCTGCCAGCATATAAGAAAAACATTCTCATTGTTTTATGATGCAGAGAAGTGAGGGTTTTTTTGTCAGTCATATTCAAGATTGAATCTATCTTGATTTGATGGATTTTTTTTTTACAGTAAAATAGAAGTTAACATCTACACAGATCATTTTCTTATTTAATCATATATTAATATGCAAGGCAGCATAGGGCTGAGAATGAGGACTCGTCCTTAAAGGCACAAACTGGCTTTCAGCATTTTTTCTTTCTTTCAAACTTTTCTTAATGTTTGGCTTCAACATGAATTTATACAGGGTGTAGAGGAGGATATTTCAAGCAAGACTATGAAACATTTGCTGATCAAAAGAAAACAGAGAAGAAGAAGAAACATAAGTTCCTGTGTTAATGTTTGGAAAGCATTTATTACAATATTGGCATTTATTTGATGTAACTGGATCATCAATAATCAGCTCTATTGAAGTCAAACCAAATCATTAGATCAGTGGCAATAGCCATCTCTTCCCCTTTCAGAGTCTTACACTAATATGTTATTGTTTTATTAATATGTGTAAACAGCGTTAAAATGTTACACTGCTTTATAGACTGATAGTTAAAACAATACATACACAATCGGCCACAACATTAAAAGCAGTTATAGGTTGTAATGTTATGGCTAAATGGTGTATATAAAGTATATATGGATATATATATAACATCAAAGCATCAGCTGTAACACTGGTAACTGGTTTTAATGTTGTGGCCAATCACTGTATTTTATGGGCTAATCATACAGCATGTCTTGTATGTCAGACCTTTCTCTGTAATGTAACCAGTAACTACAGCGTTCAGATATATACAGTAGAATAAACAGAAAGAACAAAATTCTTATTAGTGGAATAGCATAAACTGAAAATACTTAAGTAGAGTACAAGTATCTCAACATCATATCTGCATAGAGCACATCAGTAAATTTGCTTTTATACATTTCACCACTGGACGTGACACAGAAACAGGCTTGTCTGTGCTCAGATAATCTGCTTCTCACTGTCTGACAGCACCGAGGTTTACTTTGAGTTGTAGCTGTGGCTATCACCATTTTGGTTGGTCCACAGTTTGTGAGGGCTGTGCTGAGGCTGTGTCCTGTCTCTCCCTCCAGCAGCACCAGCTCAGCAACATAGTTACCTGGGATGCAGGGCCTTGTGAGTAAGTAATGTTGCTGAAACAAAAGCCCTGACAGCAGAAGTGTGGAGAGAGTGATGAGACCCCCTGCTGGCGTGTTAGCTACCCTGGCCTCGGAGTCTCCTCTCTGGCTTTCCCTTTCAGACTCCTGCCCCTGAGAGCTCGGAGCCCTGGAGACACCAGGATCCTGGAGAGGCCCCGGGGTCCCAGTTTTACGAGTGGTCGCTTCTCGTGCAAATGTTGTGGCTGACTTGAAGCTCAATTCTTGAAAATGTTGTTCCCAATTCACAAAAAAAATGGCATCAGGTTTTTAAAACTACAGTCTGCAGTCAGTGTGAGATGAAGGCTGCTGCAGAGGCATTTCAGTGTTGAAAGATTAAGAGCCTGCCTCACTGTACCCTACTGTGGTAAGAATAAAGGATGATTATCAGGTGGTGGTTCACACAAGTACATTTTGAACATGATAATAATTCACTAACATAATGAAACACTCTGAAAGGGACCATTCCACATAACTTTAATATTTTAATTACATTTTGTTGCTAATACTTATATTCTTTTACTCAAGTAAAATTTTGAATGGAAGACTTTTACTTATAACAGAGTGTTTTTACAGAGGAATACTGCTACTTCTACTTAAGTAGAAGGTCTGAATACTTCCTCTTACTCACTTACTTAATGCAGCAACAAAGGATCATCACCCTCCTGTCTTTATAACAGTCCAGGTGTGATTCAGGATCTTCAGTTGTCCCTCCTCACTCCAATCCCAAGTGTTTTTTGGTTGGCCTCTTTTTCACTTTTTATCATGTGTCCAGTGTAGGCAGTGGAGACACAGTAATTCTTCTGCTAATGCTTATTTTAAATAAGTAAGCATCTAAAATAAATTGTACACTAAAATAAAATATATAAATAAAATAAAATAAAAATCACGTGACAATTATACATACTGTATACTAGTTGCTATCATCCACTCACTATCAACACTAGCTTCAAAACATATTTAAACCATTTTTATTTTATAGTTATGCTCTGTTTGATGCTCTATGCCTGAGTTTACTTTTATGAGAAAATGTTTTTAGACTTACAAAGAAACTGTGAAACACACAAAACAACTACCTTCAAACATAGAACCTCAGGAAAATGTGTCCAAAAATAACTCAGGTCAGTGTTTGGATGCTTCACATGGGAGACCTGGCCTTCAACCCTGTTTCTGTTAAACACTATGGCTACGACATGAGGTGACCCAAACACTGCCAACTTCTTCTGCCTCCCCCGTCTTTGCCAGCCTCTTGCGGTTGCCAAGGTAAACGTCATGGCGACCATGGGATCGGCTGAAGGCTCGGAGGGACGCCCAGCTGTGGTGGGGCGCGTGACATGATACTCAACAATCAGACGCCATGACAACCTGGCAACAATGCTGTTGATTCAGCAACCCAACCAAACTGTATGAGGTGTCGGAGAGAGGGGACAATAAACCTGTTGCTGAGCAGGAGGAGACACAGTGAGGTGTTAGGATCAAAGGCTTGTGCTGGATGAGGCTGCAGAGGAATTACAGGAGATTAACAGGTGAAAAATATCATCCTAATGTATTCAAGTATTTCTCTGTTTCTCTTCAACTACTATGGACATTATTCAAGTACTTAAATACAATTTTGGGGCACTTGTACTTTACTTGTGTATTTCTATTTTAGGCCACTTTATACTTACTACACTCAACTACAGTTCAGAGGGAACTATTGTCAATTGTCTTTTTTGGAGAGACCAGACAAGTGACTGTTGTCTGGCTGCAATAGTCCACTTTGCTGGAGATGATGAATGACTTTCTCAAAACCTATCAGGACACAAGACTTCTAGTTCTTTCTATTTGTTTGCTGAAGCTCAGACCTCAATCTAAATGTCTGGTCAAAAGAAAACAAAAAAAGTTTTCAGCAAGATACACAGTTGTGAATTCTGATCTGCCTCTTAATTCAAACTGACCAACTGCACAAAACTCAACCAGGCCTACTCTGCCACCATGTGGACACAATGGAAATGTTTAAAATGGTTTTACATTTCTTTCCCCTGCAATGTCCTGGACATATTTTCCCTGATGATACATATTGTCAAGTAACTTTAACATATACAAGCTGAGGCTCATACAAGCATCCGATAGTAGAGGACAGATATTGACTTATTGTGTATAATATAGGATGATGGTGGGATGTCCCATCTGTGTTCTATAAGGCAAGAAGATTGTAAACAGTGTCTGTATTTTGGTAGGAATGTGTTAAAGAAAATATCCATAAGACACCACCAAATAAATTATGCTAGTGATTTTATTCAAAATTTTCAAAACTTTGGTCAGTTCAGGAGATCACAGGGATGCAGTTGGGTGCTAGATGACCTGAATTGGGGGCTCATCTGCTTCTGCAACCAGTGACTGACCCTGGAAAAAGTCAGTTCAGATTTGAGTCCTTTTGAGATTCAGCATGTTGAATTTATCCTCTTCATTTACTAAACCGATGTCAACACAAGGAGTCTGTTTACTTACAGCTGCAGCACAGCTGGATGTCTCAGACAGTTTTTCATCACTTTCCAGTGAGCTGATCTCTGGCTCCTCTTTATCAAGATGAATCTGGATGTAAGGTGGATAGCCCTCATCCACAAATCCAGATATATCAGATGGGGGAGCGTAGAGGTATCTGCAACCTGCAGTCTCATAGCCTTGATTCGTACAGGGGTCAAGGTATTTGGAGCTGAACGTGACCTGGTGCAGAGTCTTTAATGTCCAGCTGCTTTCTGTGGCCTCAGTGCTTTGGCTCATGCAAGCCTCAACATCACTCTTCAATCTGCATGAGGCCTTCATCTGGGGAGAAAAGGCTTCCTCTGTGTGAGAAAAGTCAGCACTCATGCTGACTGGCTCCCACCTGTTTGGACCCCCAGGTTCTGGAGCAGATTTGGAGGGTCCAGATTCAGGAAAAGCGGGCTGAGATAGCAAGGAGGAGATACAGTCCAGCTCAGAACTGTTACAGGCTGGAGAGTACAGATACCGCCTTTTCCCGAGGACTTTTGTAAGATTACATGCAAAGTGTTCATCATTCAAGTGAGTGACTGTTTGCATCCATCCTGAAAGATAAGAAATAAAAGAAATCTTACTAAATAATTATTTTAAAATGTCTAGATACATTTCCTGATTTTGTTATAGTGTCTAGTAGTGCTCATATCTATCTCTGCTGATGTTTTCAACTGAGCAGGAAATGGAAGGGCAGTCTTTCAGACTTACTGTAAGTTGAAGTGTCATATGTAGGCCTAATATAAAACTTCTGCATTTAAATCATCATCTATTCTGCTGAGTTGTTTAATTATTTTTTTTGTAAAAAAAAAAAAAAAAAAAAAGTAAATACTCTATTAAAAATGACTTATTACCTATCAGTTACATCAAACATAAAATCTACAAAAAAAACCTCATAGCCTAGTTATAAAAGATGCAAACCGACAACAGTTAACTATTCGAGCCGCATTAACCGACAGTAGATGTCTAAAACGTCTTACGTCGTTGGAAATGTCTCTCCATGCTTTTCAATCTTTGAGTGAGTCAGTGTTTTTGTCAGAACTGTGGGCACTGATGGACTCGGTTGATCATTGTAAACTGAACGAGGGTGACGTCTTTCTGTCTGCGTCTGACTTCTGTGAGCAGTATCCATAGACTGTATATAAAAAAGGCAGTATCACGTAATGATGACGTTCAGTTCTAATGAACGTTTAGTTGACGTTCAGAGGTTACGTTCATAGAACTTAATCCTGTGCTCACTAAATCTCACTCATATTATTATTATATTATATTATATTATATTATATTATATTATAATTTTGTTCTTCTTTACCTGTCTTTGTATCTTGGGGCTCTCTCCTGATGATCTCTGAGAAAATTGCCACGTGATTAAACTTCATAAATTGTTGTAAATGTTGATCACAATTAAATGTAATTTCTCTCACGTTTTGTCTAGAAATGTGACAGGTCCAGCACGGGAAGTTCCTGTTTCTCTGCACTGATGTTGTGACACTTGTGTTTCCAAAGTTGTACTGTCAGAGCAAGACGCTTGGACTCTCTCTCTCTCTCTCTCTCTCTCTCTTTCCAGGAATTGTACTTTGCCTTGTAGGCACTAGAGGGAGCCGTCTACTTAGTCTCCCCCATTTCCCAAGCTCAAATAAAAGTACAGTATCTGTAAAGTCCAACTAAACTGACTGCAACACAAGGCCATGGGACAAACATTAAATATGAGATGAGTTTTGATGGGAGGTAAAAACGTCAAGCACAAAACAGGACACAGGGGAATAATCCCTCAAGAAAGGTCCCAGGCAGATAGATACTTTGCACTCCTGGACAGCTCCTCCATACCATCAGGACATAAACACACACACATATTGTACATACATACAGTCCACACATCTGGAGTTCAGCACTGGTTCTGTCACTGTTCTCTGACCCTCTCTCTAAATTTATCAGGCCTTGTCATCACGTGTGTCTCTCATATTTCTGCTGGCCATCGGGACCGGCTAAGAATAGAAGCGCACTGACACAGATTAACACGGCTGGTCTCTCTCTCTCTCTCTCTCTCTCTCTCCCCTCTCTCTTTCGAAAAACCAATTATTTTCCATCTGTCACTCTTGCAACCGTGAAACCTCCTCCCCTCTCTGTGTGTGCCTTGACCTCTTCCTATGTCTGACTATACTGACCTCATCCATTAGTGTACAGAAGGGGGGCAAGGGGGTGAAAGAAGAGCAACTCACTGAGGAACCTGTTGTACAAATAGACAGTTAAGATCAGAACAATAACTGTAAGTTTTGATCTGTATAAGTAGTAAATTTGTTGAGCATTAAAGTGGTTATAGTGGCAGGCAAATAACTGTTTTCTCTATTTTTAGCCATCAAAAGGGGTCAACACTAGGCTGCTGTATAATACCTCTTTACCCTCTCAGTCTGGACTCCTGGACCCAGATTGTGTTGTCTTAGCTTCCAAGCAAGACTTTCAAATTCAGTTTGAACAACTGAACAAGTTTACACCCAGAAAATCTCCTCACCACAAACCTTTATCTATAACTATGAATGTGTGGTAGAACAGGATGGACAAGAACGTCCATCAGTGACTCCTAAATGTCATATCTAATCCCGGGATGGAGCGGGATCTCCTGGATATGTGAGGTTGTTCCTCAGTGAAAGAGAGTGTTGATCCAGCACTCAACAGGCACCCAATTACAGATAGCCAACTAAAATATGACTGGCTCATCTGCAGGGTTATTTTGAGCGAGTCCATCCTCAGTTTGCCTATCCATTTCAATTTTCATTTGTCTTTGTCTTGTATGTAAATGTAAAGTGACTATGCTGATTGTGTGTGTGTTGGTGTGTTCAGGTCAGTACAAGTAGTAAGAGTTTAGGTTAGAAAATTAGAGGAGTATATCTTTGATTGTGTTCTCTAAAAGCCGAATGAGCATTTAGAACAGCTAAATGCCAATGCAAACACACCTCACTGCTGCAGCTAATGCAAACAGACCAAACCAAGGCAACTGACTAAAACACACATGCTGAAGCCAAATAATTTAATCAACTACTTGGCAAAAGCATCTGTATCATATGATCTTCCTCACTCAGTTGTCAGTGAACTGTAGATGTTCAAATTTACACTTTTCTGAGCTATTTCAGGACTGAAAATATACAAAGTGGGGTTGTTTACTTTCTTTGTTGTTGCATTTACCATTATAATTTAATAGGAAACCACCAAAACCTTCATTGTGACAATGGTATTGCAGAGCATATTTGTTGGTTGTAGGCCTGCATCCTCCAAACCACTAAACCAAAGGCCAGCCCTCCCCTTCCAGGTGGAATTTCACAAAGGATTACAAGGCCTGAAGAAAAGCTGCCTTCCTATTTATGCATCTCTGTCAGCCGACAGTCTGTCCACAATGTCAGTACAAAATGCTGGATGTGAACAGCTGGGTAAACACAGGACACCAGTGCGGTAACTGAAGTGAAGAGCTTTTATGACTTTTTGTTTAGCAGCCATCATGGCTAAGAGCAGTTAAAACACCATAAAGTTAGTAAGTGGAGAACAACATATCTCTACTGCTTCACAGAAATCCGATTAAACACAGGAGATAGGTCTTATCTTTACTGTGGGCAGTCAGACTGTGAAAGCAAAATTAACCTTCATCAAGGTGATGAGTACACAGAGGGAGGAGCTGGGGTTCTGTGTATACACACTATGGCCGCCAGTGGCCACAAGACTTTGATAGGGTAAATAGTGAATGAGTGAGTAAATGAATATGTGAATGAATATTATATTATGACTGTCAAATTTAAACAATCATACAGTGCATAGCCATGTGAGCAGCCCTGTGAGGAGTGAGCAGGTATTTTGTAACAGACAAAAGCAGTGGACAAATTAAAAATTTGGACCTGGTGGACACAATTCATCCTGAGGAATGCAACAATGCCTGGATCAAATTTCATGGCGATTCATCTGGCTGTTGTTGAGACATCTACTACAAATGTCCACCTCATGATGGCACTAGTGAGATTTTTAATATTTATCATCTATGAACAATGAGTGTCTGCACAGAATTGCCAGGCAAAACATCCACTAGTTCTTGAGATCATTTCAGTCTGAACCAACAGACCAGCAAAGTGGTGCTGTAATCCCCAGGGTCACTCCATGAGTTAGAGCAATTCAGTGTTAGCCAACCGTGAAAGCACACAGCTTTTTAAAGTATTTCTTATTCTTTATACAACAATTCATTGTTTTCTAAGATTATTGTGCTCATTAGTGCTTCATATGTTGCAATGGCATGTCTAATTCAGATTTTTCGTTGTGATCAATAGAGAAGAAGAACAAAAAACAAAAAAGAGTACACATGCTGCTTATGACAGAGAAGAGAAGAGAGGAGCCCAAACAAAATGGAACAAGTAAGACAGAATGAGGAAATGGATCCAATTTCCTTCTAAGATTCCTATCTCACATTCTTGGGATGGAAAGCCTTACTGTTGATGATGATGATAATGATAGTGGATAGGTTTCTCTGAGGACAAAAGAAACATGACCATAAGGCCCAGTTGCATTAAGATGGTGATACTGTGATCAAAAAGTATCGGGTTCCAGTCATCCTGTAACATTCAACAGAAAGGATGATAAGTTATGACCTGTATTGGTTAGCTGATCATTTAACAAAAAACAAATAAATGTGTACATCATACATCAAATGCATCCTGGTGGGTTAGTAATCCAAGATATATTTCACAACATTAAAACCAGTAACCGGTTTTAATGTTGTGGCTTATCAGTGTATGTCCAAATAATGACTATGAGATTAAATATCTACATTTTTTTAGTATCTTGGAAGATGCACCTTTATCCCATATGTCCCATTAGCCTAAATTATTTCGTGATTATGAGAAAATAGCTCAAAAACAATAGTTCAAAAACAATACCGAAGACTTGACCTTGGTTCCCTGCCCAAGGCAATATTCTTGCAGGTGCTACAGCAAGTAATTTTTCACATATGTAATCGTAGTATATTTAATATATTATATATTGTATTAAAAACGTGAAAATAAATGGTGTGAAATGAAACATAAATAGTCTGCATGCTGTTTATTTTCGTAGTATATTTAAAATATGTACATGTGTATTAAAAACGTGAAAATAAATGGTGTAAAATGAAAAATAAATAGTTTGCATGCTTGTGTAGTTGGCCCAGCTGCAGCAGCAGCCTCGGGGCAGCATGAACTTCAGCGTGAGGAAAAAGAAGCTTCTTTGACGTCAGCCACGCTAGATTTCAGCAATCCAAGATGGCGGAGGTGAGCGGGTTGAGGAGCAGAAATCACTTCGAACCCAACTGCAAAAGCCGAGTCGTTGACGAAGGTAAACCGCTGTTGATTTTGTCGAGTAGGTGTGTGACAGTGAGGAGTAAGGAGTACGGAGGTTAGGGAATGGGGGGTTACAGTTTAAAGTGTTTTTTGTTTCTGTCGCCTTTGTCTTCGGCAACAAACTCTCGCTTTTCCGTTAGCCAGCGCTGTGTTTTCAGTTGGGAGACCCGCGGTGCCCTACCGAATGTGGCACCCCTGCCAGAACATGCCTCTTGTAATTCGTAAAAAATAGTGTAAACAAAACCCAAACTGTTTAGAAAACAGTGACAGTTTGTCAGTCTGTGCTTTATCTGTGTGTAAACATGTTTTCCCAACGTAACTCGGGCTGGAAAACTGATTCTGACCCGGATACAAAATTCAACCGTGGCACCTGTCGACTCATTTATCCGGGCCGTCACTTTCACCTGGCCCACAGAGGACCAGTGGCTTGTCCGTGGTTTCTTGTCTCTGAACCCGGCTGTAGTTGTACAGTCATCTTTAATTGGCTTAAGCTATGCCGTTTCTGAACTTTGAAACAGTCTGCGTTACACCAGTTTCCTGTAACGGGGGTTCACTATACAGTCAACACATACGTTAATCTTCTCATCCTCATGAGTCGGATATTTTTAAATACACTATTATTAGTTGGTTCAGTTTGCCAGCAGACTTATCCACGGAATTGCGAAGTTAATTTTGTCCTCTGAATACAAGTATAGTGCACAGTGTATTTTACAGTAAGGCAAAGTCAAGCAATTGTTAAGGGATAAGTTCACAGTTTTACAAGTCTGTCCTACCAGAAGTCAAGTGCCCGTATGCACACTGAAACAGGTTTTATTTCCTCAAATCATTCCTTCTTTTCATACCTGACATTAAAATGATAGGGGACAAAATCCACAACCCTCCATATGAGTAAAACTAAAAGTTTGGTGGAAATTGTTACAGGTATTTTTTCATTATTTACAATTATTTTATAGATAAAGTGATCAATAACTCAACTGAAAAATATCATGATCACGTTTTTCATTCAGAAACCTCCAACTATACAGAATATGTTTGGATCCATCCAGTCACCACAGTGCTGTCCTTCCATAGGATTTAAAGTATCGCAAAGTATGTTATACAGCTGAAGTGTATTGATTAAACTTGAACTGATTATCAACTACTTTGACAGTCAGTTCACTGATTACAAAATTTTCCATGCAGATTGCTTGAGCTATTTCCTGTCTCAATTGTTAGGCTGTGCAGCTTTTCATTGTAGTGTGATGGCACACTGAATACCTTTGGGTTTTGGACCTTGGATAAGACAAATAATGATGCCACCTTGTCCTGTGACAGTGGAACAACTTTATGATATTTTATAGGCCAAACAGTTTCTGTTAATTGAGAGAATAATTGCAGAATAATAAATAAAGAAAATACTTCTTTGAAAATGAAAACAAATGTACTCCCACACTCTCTTTGCTTTAGCCTGTTATTGTTAAGTCTGAACCTTGTCAAGACTGGTAAGCAAATAGTAAATAATCAGTCTCCAAGGCTCATCACTGAGATAAGGAGTCCCTTATCGTGATAACCCTTATGTCTACTTTCACACAGGCCAGCTGACTCTGTGGCAACACCATTCACTAACTGTGGCTGCTCTTAATCTGCACTTTGTCCGCACAGACTCTCAGTTGGTCCGCTTGCTGCAACTGAACATTTGCCCTCCTTGACTCATGTCCAGAGAGGCCGAGTCAGGTTGTCTTTTGGTGCTGGTGTGCAGGGAAGTCAGTGTACCTGCATCTTAATAAGGGGGTTTCCTACAATCCAATACAGGGGATTCCTTGCTCTCTGTCATAAACCCAGTTTCTGTAGTCCTGTTGTCTTGACATAGAATAAGCAAATGCTGCCTGGTTACTGAAACAGTTTTCCCCCAAATTACTTAAAATTCATAGCCTGGATGTCACAAGGCTAGAGGAATGTGTTGAAACCCTGCTTGAGAAGCTCTGGCATTATTAACCAGCATTGCAACAAAAGAGAGGAGATTTTTGCATGGATTGTCCCGCTTTTGTTAATTTCCTACATTCCTGCACTAAACCTCTTAAAAAGGTCAGGGAAATTTAAAGTGTGAAACCTCCCATATTTAGACAGCTGCTTAAGTAAAGTGGATCATGGCCTTATCAAAGTCTGCCTCAGATATAGTGCAGGAGTCCAGGGAAGGGAGAGCTGATGTAGGACGCAGTGCAGAGATGTAGGCTAGCTTTCATAGACACACATTATTCTTGCCATACATAGTTAAAGCGAGACACCCATCAGAACCAGAGGGGACCCAGGACTGAAAACAGCAGTGTGTTTATCTGCTTTTCGTGCATGATGTGGTGCACGAACTCATTTCATCCTTTGATATCTTTGTGAGTGAGTGCATGGGCAGGAAAACATGTAGGCCAGTTAACATCTGCCCAGACCCTCCATAAGATAAGAAGTAAGTTGGCTAATTTTAGTTCTGCCCTGGTTTTCTGCAAGCTGAGGAGTAGGACAGAGCACTAGTCACTTTATCATGAAGTACAAGTGTAGTAGTGAGTGCACATATCAGCAAAACTAATGGTTTTCCACCGGCTGTTATGCTTCCTTGCATGCTTATTGTGTTTTGTCTCTCGCACGCATTCTGCTGCAATACAGAGTCCTCGCAGTCCCAGCAGAATAGTGTCTTTGTATGTGTCCCCTCTATGGCTGCAGTCTGTGCCACTTCATCCTGCTGAGTGCTGCTCTGGGTTTGATGGGAACCTGCAGTGCCACAGATTGAGGGGAAATGTGCAGGGCTAATTTGTGTGCTGAGCAGATTACTGTAACTGCCCAGTGCTTTGTAGCAGCTCTTCAAACAGTAGTACTGCATTGCTGCTGCTGCTGCTGCTGCCCTTTGGGAATTTGCAGCACCTTCAAGGTGAACTATGAATGTACCTTTTATAGTTGTCTCCTTGAGCAAGAACATCAATTATTCTTATGATTAATCGTTGAGTCTGTAACATCTAAGAAAGTAGTGGATTATACCCACATTGTTGTCCTGCTGTTGTTTAACAAGCAGTCCAAAATCAAAATGTATTTTACAGTGATCTTCAACACATAAAAAAGCAGCAAGTCCTGCAATCCAAAGTGACAGAGTGGGTTGGCAGTGCCCAGCACAGTGTGGAGTTTAAAGATCGGATAAGGTTATCATTGGAAATGCTTATTTGAAGTTTGTGATGTTTCAGTTTATTTGTGAAAAAGGTGTGGTCTTTGGCTCTCTTGTTTTCAAACTAAGGTCATGTGAAATCTAATTTGTGTGCTCACGGTTAAAATGACAAATAGTGCTACCTGGAGCTTTACATGGAGGACAAGTCTGTAACACAGGCTTTTACAGCATACACTGCTCTCCTCCTGTCAGCTACACATGGGGTGTATGAACATCCAGCTATAATCATGACATTATAGCAAATTTGACTTACATGCTGTATCAATTTTTGTACTGTTGGATGCAGGTGGTGTATCCAAGTTATGTCTGTGTAGCAGTAGGGGGTAATTTGGCCAAATATTTGGACTTTCTGTGGACATCAGTGACTTAAAGTGCAGGTCCTGTGCTTATCAAGGGTTGCAACCAAATTGGTAGGCGTGGGTCCTATTGGTTTGCCGAAACTTAATTTGAATGTGGTGAGGGCCATTATGGTGCCACAACTTAGAACAACTGAATGGCTAATCATTTAAATATTTGAATGAGCAATGCATAATACTTGTTGTTCTACCAGTTCAGTAGGCTCTCTGTTAGGCACATAAATCATGAGCTGCTTTTCTTTATCTCATGTGATAATAGACTAAATATGTTTGGGTTTTTACACTGTTGGTTGAACAATTCTAGACATTTGAAGATGCCAGTTTCACCATCGTATAGACCCAATTGATTAATAAATAAATGAATCTGCAGATTAATCAAAAATTATTGTTGTTTGCAGTCCTAAAACGTATGTGACCAAGACAAGCTCCTCATCTGTATCTATAACAGGTCGTGGTTCAGCACACTTGCTTGTACACTGCCGCTGTGGCACAGAGACAGGCAGGAAAGACTGCAGTTTTAGAGGAAACATGTGCCTCAGATTTAAAGGACTTTCACTGAAACATCAAAATGACAGAGAAGAAAAATGGGAAAGCATTGTCCTCGTAATTTCCTTTTCTTGTGTCCTTTTTGGCGGCCCTTTGTAATTTTCAGTGCAAGGCTATTTTCGAGCTTGACCTAGATGGGAAGACCAGAGTGGATAACAGTATTTAGCCCAGCACAGTATGCTGGAGAGATTCCTGTCCACAATTTGACCCAAATAGAGCATTTCACTTTCTCTTTAATGGAAAACAATAGTCTGTCTGTCACGTAACCAAACTTATCACACTGGAACTTGTTCTTTAGAAAAGCGGTTTTTGGTTTTACCACATAACCCAACCTCCACATTCTTCTCCTTCTTCTCACTTTACACCCTAGAGTTATCGAACTAGTGTAATTTTATCCTTCTCTCCCTACTTTGTCTTGTTATTCAAAGGCTTGAGTGGTGTGGAGGATGTCCCCATTTTTCGGCATAAATCAAAGCCTCCTTTAGCCAAGCCTGAAGACCTGGATGATGAATTGCTTCCCAGGACCATGGCCTCGAACTCGGGCAAAAATGCCAGCCTCACCCCCTCACCAGATGAAGGGATTCACGAAGAGGAGGTAAAGAGTTAATGTGTTTCCTGCTACGGTCCTGTCTATTGACAAGATGCATGCTGTGTCTAACTAAGATCTCATGTAGTTGTGACTTTGACTCCTTCTTCCTCTCTCTCTCTGTACTCTATATAGAAGAAAATATGTTTTACATGTGAATTTGGACTTGAAAGATTGTTATAAGGCCAAAGCCATATGGAGGAACAAAGGAGAATAATTTGTTTGGTTTGTTTTTCATTTGTGAGTACGGACTATAGGTCTTAAAGAAGAGGATAGGCAAGAATGGAGATATTCCCAATAAATGTGCTCCATTTACTGAGATTTATTAGCCCAGTCATTATATTCTAAATGACTCAAGTAGTTGTTTGCGCGGTAAAACACCAGAAAAGACCATTGTATTTTCCCAGAGCCTGGTGATGTCTTAAAATAGCGTTTTTTGATTGACCAACAGTCCAAAGCTCAGAGGAAAAGACGGGGAAAAGCAACAAATCCTCACATTGGAGAAGCTGAAACTATCAAATGTTTTTGCTGGAAAGATGACGATTCAGCTCCAACTTAAATCCTGAAGACAGATTGAAAAGAGAACCCAGAAGAAAGAAGATGAACTTTGTATGATTAAGAACAGCTGAGGGAGGTATTACATCTATGCAGTTGGTTTGCCTAAGCAAGTAGATAATCACCATGCCAGCTTCTGATAATAAAAACTTAAAGACACCTCACTGTAGATGTAATCCCAGCAGAGAAAAGAAAGTCCTTGTGATTTTATGAAGCATTTACAGTCTCTGGGGAAAAATTGAAATATTCTACTTTTTTGTGTATTTTACTTGTGAAAATCCTTGAATTCTAGCTGTGTCTTTGCTTTATGTCAGACTCCTGAATGTGTTCTTGTTGCCTCAATTTGTTCCTGACGCTTTACTGGCTGATCTCAGCTCTGTAATTTTCATTTCCCTGTTTCCTCCATGAAAGCTGCCTCGTCAGCACAGTGTAATCGCTTGAACCTCTCTGGATGCCAGGGAAAGCCCTGATTGATTGCAAACTCATGTCTCTAGGCAGTGATAGAGGAAGAAAAAGCCAGGCCCATCCAGATTGTCCTGGCCAATGAGGATGAGCACAGCTTCGAGCTGGACGCCGCAGCGCTGGAGAAGATCCTGCTGCAAGATCATGTGAAGGACCTGAATGTGGTCGTGGTGTCTGTGGCTGGGGCTTTCCGCAAGGGCAAGTCCTTCCTGCTGGATTTCATGCTGCGATACATGCACAATCAGGTGAGATTAATAATGTGTGACTTTCATGATGTTTCTGGACATACAAGGGTATATATTCCTGTGGAGGGACACTCATTTAGTTAACAACAAAACACATAATGTAAGTTGTTCCTCTTATAATTCTGCATATTGAAACTCTTTAAAAGTATCCTTGCATGATGCTGACTGCCACAGTGTTGTTTTTATTAATAAAAAAGGAATATGATCTGTTGAAGAATCAGATGTTTTTTTTAAAGGAACACATTTGAGATTTTAACTTTAGCAGTTGATGGGCTCATCAACATCCTCACTTCCTCAGTGCCCACTTTATTAGCTACACATGTACACTCTAATACAATACAATCCAATACAACAGGCCTGCCATAAAATCCATCTTTACAAAGCTCGTAATGTCAGTTTTTGGTGACAAAAACATGTGTAAATTCAATTATATATTTATTACAGAAGCCACAGTAAAAAGTGGTGTTGTTCTGGACTATAGTATATTGAGAGGTGTTTCTATTTTTTGTCCTCCCTGTTTACAAACATGTCAGCGGCAGAATATTAGAAACACCTCTCACTATAATGCAGTTCAGTACACCACCACCACTAAGTATGATCTCAATGCTGAAAGGTTGTGTAATTGACAACTGAACATCATAGGCACCATTAAAGTAGAATTTATGGCAGAACAGTTGTGCTTTATTATATTAGACTGGGCACACACACAGAGATATCAGTCCTGATACTTGTATGACATTTTAAGTAATTATTTCCCAATGCTGATCAGTTGATCTGACCTCATAATCTTCGTAAGTCCATACACAGCATCAGTGAGATCAGTAAAATAAAGTGTTCCCACTACAGCAGATGAGATTACAACCAGTACTAACATGTGTACCTGAATGTGACAAGCAAAGACAAGTGCTTCTTGTTGTTTCTCATACTGAGATACTTACTCAGCCAGGTGAGTAAGACGTGCTGCAAGGGGTGTGAATAAAACTGGGCGGTTTAACTGGTCTTAACCTCCTGGGTAGGCGAGACTTGTGCTATTATTTAGAGTTTCAAAATGAGAGTTCTGGACTTACGATAAGTAATTTAATATTGCCATAAATTAAGTTGTTAAATGACTTCTATTAAGGGTTAGCTTAATACAAGCAAGTGTGAGCAGTTGAAGTGATGTCTGAATGACACAAAGTAGTACATCACATACCTACACAGTTCCTATGTACACACAAACACTCTTGTCTAAGAGCACTGTCCAACACTAGTTTCAACAACTAGTCCTTCAGAGCATCAAACGGCAGCTGGACTCTCAGAAGTAGCTCGGCTCACCTTACACTTGCTCACACATATTCTGTCTAATACACACACACACACACACACACACACACACACACACACACACACACACACACACAGAGAGAGGAAGAATGTTATGACCCTTTCTCACAGCTGTTGGGTAGCATGAACATGGGCATTCATGCAAGTCTGACCTGAGGGAAACAGTGATACCTTTTATTCAGCCCATGCTTCTTTATATTCAGTTACATACAGTAGTTAGTGTTACTAATGGTATTAGGTGGTTTGTACTACTTCTACAGTGGTGTAATTATGTGGAATATTATTGGTTTGCAGGTATTTGTTTTTATCAAATAACAAATCATCATCTTGCTCTGTCATAAGATCGTAGTTAGTAATGCAGGAGTGATGCACTCTGATGTTGTATAACCAGGAATCAGTGTTCATGCATCCTTTGAATTGCAAATCAGGTATTTCGAGGCTTGTTCATACATTTCCTGTTTGTGGTCAGTGGCTCTCCCCACTTGTCAGCCAGAAGTACAGACAAGGTCACAATGTTTTTCTTTTAATTGAAGCTTATTTTGTCTGTTTTTGGAGGGGTGACACAAAAATCTTTCTCTTGAAATATTTGATTTTTGTTTTTGTTGTCTAATTCTAAAATTTTCTGTCACTTGTTATTGTGGCAGCTACATTTAATTTAGTGTCTTCAAAAGTGACCTGTTCTCACCTGTTACTGTGTGGACGCAATACACTATAAAATCACCAATGGCTTATGTTCATCCCAGTCAGCGGTTGTGTGAACGTTCAGATGAAATTTTATACAGGGTTTGGAAGCATTGTGATCAAAGACAAACAAACACTCTCTTCTCTGGTGAGGGTAATTAAAATACAGTACAACACTAAAATGCAGTATAGTATTTCACCACAAGTATTTTTCTCATACCATTACCCCACCCCCCTCTCCACAATCTCTGTCACTTCTTTCCTGTCCCATCTCTGTCTCCTCCTCCTCCTTTCGCGCTGCAGCAGAGTGAGCCATGGATTGGAGGTGATGATGAGCCCCTGACGGGGTTCACCTGGAGAGGAGGCTGCGAGAGGGAGACCACAGGAATTCAGATCTGGAGTGAGGTGTTTGTGGTCGACAAGCCAGATGGCAGCAAGGTAGACAAACAAAATAGTCCCTATATGAGCTTTGTGAGAAAATGCTGTTGTCACGTATGGTTAAAATGTGTCTTTGGGAGAACTTGATAAACAATTTAAAGGGAATGCACAAAAACAAACACTGCCTGACATACAAGATGAAGTTGCCAGATTACATTTGTTGCATTTTGTCCCAACAGGTAGCAGTACTTCTTGTTGACACTCAGGGAGCGTTTGACAGCCAGTCCACCATTAAGGACTGTGCTACTGTGTTTGCCCTTAGCACAATGACCAGCTCTGTACAGGTGGGACTTAAAGCGTGTTTTGTTTAGAAAATATGCTGTTCCTTTTTCCCCCTAAAGTATCAACATTTATGTGTCATGTTGTTTGTTTCTTTGTCTGCAGGTGTACAATCTCTCCCAGAACATCCAGGAGGATGATCTGCAGCATCTGCAGGTTGGTGTAATTTCTTTTCCCTCGAGGAAAAAGCAGCAGCAAAGTCTGTGACAGTTTTTTCTCTTTTCTGATGGTCATTTATTTTTCTCACCATTGTAGCTCTTCACAGAATATGGTCGGCTGGCAATGGAAGAGATCTACCTGAAACCTTTTCAGGTACTGCCTGCTTCTGTTCTATACATGCATGTAGTGTGGACATTTGTGTAGTCCCGTCTGTTAAATTTTGCTACTCAATCTGTTTGTTGTGTGTTTCAGTCCCTGATGTTCCTGATTCGGGACTGGAGTTATCCTTATGAACATGACTATGGCCTGGAAGGAGGCAACACCTTTCTGGAGAGAAGACTACAGGTGAGAATATTTTTTTTGAAAGTTGAAAATGCACACCTGTTTTAATGAGCACACAGGTTGGTGGAGAGAGGAAATATTTTTCTACTCTGATATTTCTACACATTGTTGAAGATATTTATGTAGAGGGTCACTCAATCACTGTTCCTGTCAGACACACCACACTTCCTTTTTGAAAAGCACACACATACTTAATGTCAGTGCTCAGGTGTTTGCACAGATTTGCTTAACGTGTGTACATATTCACAAATCAGTCAATGACAAAAGACAAGCACACACTTTCACTGTGAGAGTATATTGTTGTCTGCTGACACAGGTAAAACAGAACCAACATGAAGAATTGCAAAATGTGAGGAAGCACATCCACTCCTGCTTCTCAAACATCGGCTGCTTCCTGCTGCCTCATCCCGGCCTCAAGGTCGCCACCAACCCGTACTTTGACGGCAGGCTGAGAGGTTAGAAAAAATGAATAATGAAGAATGATGGCTAAAGGCTGCTTGATTGAAATGTCATGCTCCAATGGGACACTCAGCGTGCGTGTTTGTGTGTTTCAGACATCGATGGTGATTTTAAGAGGGAGCTGGCCAAGCTGGTGCCTCTCCTCCTGGCCCCAGATCGACTGGTAGAGAAGGAGATCGGAGGCAACAAAGTCACCTGCAGAGATCTCCTGGAGTATTTCAAGGTCCTGCACAATTTTACTCAAGTCCAGTGGTTTTCACACTGTCACAGGCCAATGAATATAAAGCCTCAGATTATTCACTCTGCTGCTCAGTCTGCTAACAGAGAATGAGTCATTTAAGGGAAAAAAACCAAACAAAAGCTTTGGGGTGAATAAACAACACTGAATTGTTTTTGATATTTAGCCACAGTAGACACCCAAGAAATCCTGTGTGGCACACTGTAGAGAAAAGAAAAAACACTTGATAATCACATAATATGATAAAGTGAAGACTGTGTCAAACCAGCGACACACATTACCAACAGTTTTGGTTGTGGTTTGCAAAGTCTGGTTTTAAACTTTCCATTTAGTTTGACACAGGACACACAAGAAGTGGAAGTAACACTGGTGTGCTAAGTGAATTATGCTTCAGTGTTTGTCAGTACACCCCAGCCTTGTGCCTTAAGTACTTACCAGGTTGTCCCAGTGTTAGCTGTCAGAATATTAACATGGTACAGGAAACACAGTGTGATAATCTGTATTATTTGACATTCCTGCAGGCTTACATAAAGATCTACCAAGGTGAGGAGCTGCCTCACCCGAAGTCCATGCTGCAGGTTAGTTTCTGTCCCAAAACTGAGGGATCTTATTAAGTATGGGTCTGACTTTTTAGGTTTTAATTCTTATCTCCTATGGTCATTGAAGATATCTCGAATCTCATTGTTGTTTCTCAGGCAACAGCAGAGGCCAATAACTTGACTGCTGTGGCAGGAGCCAAAGACATGTACAGCAAGAGCATGGAGCAGGTAACAATATGTCTGTCTTTCACAGTCCTCATGAATCAATAACCCAAAGGTTATTAAAGTCCAAGGACCACCAGGTGTTGTTTGAAGAATGGCATGGTACAGTCATTCTAATTTTAGTATTGGTGTGCTCCTGTAGAGCTTGAAACCATCTTTGACTTGTCTTCTGTCCTTATCTTATCAGTCAGTCACACTCTTCCTCTGTCACTTCTAATGATATCTCTTTCCATCTCAGGTCTGCGGCGGGGACAAGCCATACATCGCCCCGGCTGACCTGGAGCGTTGCCACGGGGAGTTTCGCGAGCACTCAGTGCGTTACTTCCGCTCTGTGAAGAAAATGGGCGGCGAGGAATTCTGCCAGCGCTACCAGAACCAGCTGGAGTCCGAGCTGGACGAAGCCTTCACCAACTTCTCCAAACACAACGACGGCAAAAACATCTTCTATGCAGCACGCACACCCGCCACGCTGTTTGCGGTCATGTTTGTGACCTACGTGGTGTCTGGGGTGACAGGCTTCATCGGTCTTAGCACCTTAGCAGTGCTGGCTAACCTGGTCATGGGCGTGGCGCTGCTGTCCCTCTGCGCCTGGGCGTACGTGAAGTATTCTGGAGAGTTTCGGGAGGTGGGAACGATGATCGATCTGGTGGCTGAGACACTGTGGGAACAGGTGGGTAGTTATTGTGATAGAGTGTGTGTGTTTGTCAGGTTAATCCACGTGATGAGAACAGAGACTGTCTTGTAGTAATCCTTATTAGGTTGGTAGGTTAGGTTTGGTTTGGTTGAAGGGTAACACTGTCAACAGTTAAATGACATGACATGTCATGGTTGTTATTTTGGTTATATGATATTCATTTATTGATTTTGTCTTTCAATTAAAAGTTTAGATTAGAATTTGTCAGAAAAAAGTGAAAAGTAGTCAGTTTTCCTCAGAAGTCAGGGTAATGGCCTCAAATTATCTTTTTTGTTATAGCAGAACTCCAAAACACAAAAATGTCCCATTTATGTGATATGTAACTGATATGCAACAGAAGCTGGAGCCAGTTTGGCTTTGTTCTTATTAGATAAGTTAAATAATCAGACAGTTACAATTTGCTGTTAGTGTGTGTTTTGTTTTCCCTCAGTTATTTTTGTGGGTTTTTTTTGTCTTTGTTTTTGTTTTTTTTTTAAATCATTTGAGAAATGGAAATTAAAGGATTTACATAATCTGACCTGAGGAGGAGTTGGTGAAAAATTATGAAAATAGGGTATTAGTTTGGGTTTAGGTTGAAGTGAAAGCTTTAAAATAATAGTTACTTTTTGTTTTTTTATTTATTTATTTGCATTTTATTTCTCCAGGGATATAACAGTATAAAGTGCATGTATGTGTGTTGATGCCACTGGTTTCTACTGTAGTTTTCTGTATTAGTTTGACTTCACTTGAAGTTTTATAACGCTGCACCCCCATTTCTTGGCCTCCTGCAGGCCCCACCTCCAGCCGGGGTGCATAGCAAGCCCCTGTGACCTTAGCTGTGCGTATGGGACATACAGACGCTTTATGGCCTGGCTGCTGACAATAGAAACAAACAAGGTCCTTACCAGGTGGTCGTTGGCCTGAGGCAGTGTTGGGAATACCTGGAAGGCCCTGGTTGCTCTCCTTTCTCATTGGTCTAGCTTGTGGTATCTGGAGTGATGAACGATGGTGTGCGCCAGTGGATCTGGTAGCTGGTCCTCCTCTACGAGCGTTGAGGTATTGCAGAGCCAGCTTGGCAGCCGCAAGTCCCTCAGCTGGCTCATGCTCCTTCACCCAGGTCCTCACCTCACTGGGAAGCACTCGCAGTAGCTGCTCCAGGATGAACACCTCACCGATCTCCTCCTTGGTGTGCTGCTCTGGTCGAATCCAGCGTCGGTAGAGCCCCTTAAGGCGGTGGTAGGTCTCAGTGGGCGTCTCACCAGGTGGGACAGTAGATGCCCTGAACTGCTGCCGGTATGTCTCAGGGGAGATGTCGAACTTGGCCAGCAGTGCTGCTTTGAGATCTGTAAAGCAGTGGGCTCTCTCCTCATCCATTGCAGTGTAGGCTTCCAGTGCCTTCCCTGACAACAAGGGAACAAGTCTGCATGCCCACTCACTCTCCGGCCACTTCCATGTCTTTGCAATACGTTCAAAGCGCATTAAATAGTTCTCAATGTCCTCACCCATTTGATATGGAGGGATTTTTGGCTCTGCCATCATGGGCCTCAGGGGTCCAGGATTGGGCCTCTGTCCTAGTCCTGACTGTGTGTCTGTGTCAGAGTCTATTGAATTAAATGATGATGACTGTGGCACATTGATTTGGCGGCGAGGTGCTGGGGTCGGCAGGTCCAGTCTGGGACTACTTGCAGTCATTGTACTGGGAGTTGTAGCTGCAGCAGCTTGAGTTACCTGTGGTAGCTGGGCTGCTGGCTGGAGAGACATCCTCAGACTGCGAAGCTCCTCCAGGAGGCCCTCCTCCCTCCTCTGTTGCCCCGTCAAAAAGTCTCTCATCAGGGTCAGTAGCTCTCCCCCTGCTGCACCTGAAGATGAGGGGCCAGGCCTAGGATCCTCTTCCTCCTCCGTTGATGAAAGTAAACTTTCCCACGCTGGATCGGCCCCCTCTGCCGCTGCTCCTGCCTGCTTCAGCTGTGCCCGCTGCTGGGAACGCAGCCCCGTCCGCCTAGGGAGGCAGGTTATCTTCTTGCGACTAGCCATCCCACTCCTGACACCATCTGTCACGGGGTTCTTTCTTAAACCTCCCCAAAATCCAAAAATGGTGGAGGTAAGGGAAAGAAAAAAAAGAAAAATCCCGGGAAAAACTCACAGGCGTAGTCAGAAGATAATATGGTGCTCTTATATGCTTTATTTTGCCGCCCCCCCCCCCCAAAGTGCAAGTAGTGATAATTTTTTTACAGTGCGAAAATTAGTACCAACCAAAGAAACAATGCAAAAAAAAAAAAAACATCAAGAAAAAGTTAAGCTGAATAGAGTTCTACAGTAACTCAGTAAGCATGAGAGGAGGTTGTTACCTCCTCTGTAACCAAACCAGCACTCCCTTCCCTGGGCCACAGCAGCCCCTTATAAACCCATAGCCCCTCCTTCCAGGCTCCAGAATTAATAGGAAAACACATTTTTTCCTCTAACAATGCCTCTAAAGGCTCCACAACACAAATCTAAATTAAACAAAAATTAACTGTGTTTTTATAAATGCAGTTCCTTTCATCCACAATGCAGGACTGGAAAATTTCAGAGAAAATAAACGAAGACCAGAAATACATATATCAGCTTGGTCACATGACCCCGAAACCCCGCGAGAACATGGCATATAATAGCGGCAAATGCTATGCCCCCGTTTTGCCGCCTCATGCTCCGCAACCGGAACGACTGATATGCCGCCGGTGAGTAACATGTGTAAATGTATGTTTGAAGAGACATAGAACTACCAAGTGTGCACCCCTGGTCGCTCTACTTCAACAAGAATGGGAACATGACTGACTGATTGGAAAGTTCGTTAACTAGGGAAAACGGGATGGATCAGAAGTTTTATGTGTGTGCGTGTATGTATGCCGGTACATGTGTGTGCGCTCCCCGCCGTCAGTGACGGAGCCGCTCCGTCACATCATCCCCCTCCTCCCGAGGGTTGGCGATGTACGGCAACCTGGAGAGGTAATCTGCCACCACGTTGGTCTTGCCCGATCTGTGGTGGACTCTAAACCTGAATGGCTGAAGAGAAAGGTACCATCGGGTGAGGCGGCTATTGTGGTCCTTCATGGAGTTAATCCAGGTAAGAGCTCTGTGGTCAGTGTCCAGATCAAACTCCCGTCCAAGCAGGTAATATCGTAGGCTCTCCAGTGCCCATTTGATGGCCAGGCCTTCTTTTTCCACTGTAGAATACCTGGTCTCACGTGGCTGCAACTTGCGGCTCAGGTAAAGGATGGGTTGTTCCTCTCCAGGATCCCCTTGGGCCAGGACTGCTCCAAGGCCGACAGCCGATGCATCCACCTGTACCAGGAATCTCCTGTTGAAGTCTGGACTTTTGAGGACCGGTGAATGACACAGGCATGCTTTAAGAGAGCAGAAGGCCTTTTCACAGTCATCTGACCAGATAACCGGGTTTTTCTGGTCTTTGCTGGTCAGCGCGGTGAGTGGTGCTGCGATAGTTGCAAACTGGGGGCACAAACCTCCTGTACCAACCAGCCAACCCCAGGAAGGACCGTACCTCCTTCTTGGTGCGAGGTCGAGGGCAGTTTAGGATAGCCTCCAACTTATCCACTTGTGGCCGCACCTCCCCTCGCCCAAGCTGATAGCCCAGGTAGCGTGTCTCCTGCCGTGCCCACTCACACTTGGAGGGGTTGAGAGTTAGTCCAGCTTTCTGAATCTTCTCCAAGATCAGAGACAAGTGATGAATGTGTTCCTCCCAGGTGTGGCTGAAGATCACCACATCATCCAGGTAGGCTGCGCAGCAGTGGTCGCAACCCTGAAGGACCCTGTCCATTAGCCTCTGGAAGGTGGCTGGAGCACCATGTAGGCCAAATGGCATTACAGTAAACTGGAAGAGTCCCGCTGGTGTTCTGAAGGCTGTGTAGGGCCGGCATGTCTTCTCCAGTGGGACCTGCCAGTACCCCTTACACAGATCAAGGGTGGTGATGTATTTGGCAGCACCGATCTTCTCAAGCAGGTCATCGATTCGGGGCATGGGGTAGGCATCAAACTCTGAGATGGAGTTGAGTTTCCGGAAGTCTATACATATCCGGAGTGAGCCATCCTTCTTAAACACAATGACCACTGGGCTACACCATTCAGAGGTAGAAGGTTCAATCACCCCAAGTCTCAACATCTCCTCCACCTCCTGATGAAGTTTTTCCACCAGCTGCTGTGGGACACGGTAGGGACGCTGGCGGATGGGTCGGCCATCTTTTAAGCGGATAATGTGCTCAATCAGTGTCGTTTTTCCTGGCCTCGCCGCAAAAAGCTGAGAGGTCTCCTGAAAGACATGGAGGAGCTGTGTAGCTTGCTCTGGTGTAAGATGGGCCAACATAGGGGGAGAAGTTCTGGTCAGAGCCTCCAGTTCTGTTTCCACTTCCTCCTCAGGGTCCACCTTCCTCACCATCAATGTCTGTGCTGGAGCCAGGATGGGGTCCTCCTTCCATTCTTTCAGCAGATTGATGTGGTAGATCTGCTTTGGTTTCTTCTTTTCTGGATGCAGAACTTCATAAGTCACTGGCCCCATTTTGCGGTTGATGGTGTATGGCCCTTGCCATTTTGCCAAGAGTTTGTTGCTGGAGGAGGGAAGGAGTAACAGCACTTTTTGGCCAGGCTGGAATTCGCGATGCCTTGCCTGTTGATCATACCAGGTCTTTTGGCCCTTCTGTGCTTCTCGCAGATTGACCTCTGCCTCTTCCAGATATTCTGCTAGCCGTTCTCTCATTTCCAGAACAAAAGGTACAATACCTTTCTCGGTGGTTGTGGGGGAAGGAGTCTCCCAGCACTTCTGCAGTAAATTCAATGGGCCCTGTACATCCCAGCCATAAAGCAGTTCAAATGGAGAGAAGCCTGTTGAGGCTTGGGGAACCTCTCGGTATGCAAACAACAGAAAAGGCAGCCAGCGGTCCCAGTCCTTGCCTGTGTCATTCACAAACTTCTGCAGCATCCTCTTCAGGGTTTGATTGAATCTTTCAACAAGGCCGTCGGTCTGTGGATGGTATGGTGTGGCCTTGATTGCTGCAATTCCAAGTTCTTTGTAGAGAAGCTGCAACAGTCTGGAGGTGAAGTTAGTTCCCTGGTCTGTCAAAATCTCATCTGGTATCCCCACTCTAGAGAACAGTTGCACCAAAGCTCGCATAACAGTGGGAGCAGTGATGGTGCGCAGGGGAAAAGCCTCTGGAAACCGGGTGGCATAATCACATACCACCAAGATGTACTGGTGACCACCACTGCTCTTCACCAGCGGGCCGACAATGTCCATAGCAATCCGGCGAAAAGGAATGGAGATTACTGGGAGTGGTTGCAGGAGGGCTCGATCTGACTTGCGGGGAATGGCGGTTTTCTGACAAGTGGGACATGTAGTGCAATATTTCTGAATGTCTGTGTACATGGAGGGCCAATAAAAGCGTGCACTTGTGCGTAGATGTGTCTTGTTACGACCCAGGTGCCCAGCCCATGGGAGTGTATGTGCTAAATGCATAACAAGTGGTCGACAGCTTATAGGGATTACCAGACGTTTGTGGCCTTCCTCAAGTATGTACAACACATCTTTCTCTATAATAAACTTGGCTTTCCCTACACATTTTCCATCTGTCTCTGCTACCACCTTAGCAAACAATGGTTTCAGAGTTTCATCCTCCCTCTGTAGCACAGGCATATTTTCAGGTACTTCCCACAGCAAACCCTCTCTCTTAGGTTCTGATGACCTTAGCTGCTTTTCAAAACGGCGTTGGCGGCAGGATTTTCTTGGCCCCTTGGTCCCCCCCTCACACAGACTGCTGTCCAAGTCTGGGAGTGGTTGGACACCAGCTCTCGCTAGGGCTCGAGTGATCACAGGACAAGAAGCATTTGTATTAACTTCCCCCTCCTTCTCTGAGTCTGTTTCTACTTGTATTTCTTTTCTGTTTTCTTCCTCGGACAGTAAATGCACAAGTACAGGTAAATCCCACCCCAGGATGGCATCAACCGGCAAGTTCTCTACCACCCCAACAGTCAACAGATAAGGCTGTTCATCAATGGTCACAGTTAGGTCTGCTTTGGGATAGGGATGCTTATCCCCATGGACACACAAAATGTCTTCCTGTCTGCTGTAGTCCACACTGCCCACTGGCACCAGACTGCGTTTTACCAGTGACATGAAACTGCCAGTGTCCAACAGAGCAGTAATTTGGTGGCCATTTACAGTCACAGTTTTATAACGCTGCACCCCCATTTCTTGGCCTCCTGCAGGCCCCACCTCCAGCCGGGGTGCATAGCAAGCCCCTGTGACCTTAGCTGTGCGTATGGGACATACAGACGCTTTATGGCCTGGCTGCTGACAATAGAAACAAACAAGGTCCTTACCAGGTGGTCGTTGGCCTGAGGCAGTGTTGGGAATACCTGGAAGGCCCTGGTTGCTCTCCTTTCTCATTGGTCTAGCTTGTGGTATCTGGAGTGATGAACGATGGTGTGCGCCAGTGGATCTGGTAGCTGGTCCTCCTCTACGAGCGTTGAGGTATTGCAGAGCCAGCTTGGCAGCCGCAAGTCCCTCAGCTGGCTCATGCTCCTTCACCCAGGTCCTCACCTCACTGGGAAGCACTCGCAGTAGCTGCTCCAGGATGAACACCTCACCGATCTCCTCCTTGGTGTGCTGCTCTGGTCGAATCCAGCGTCGGTAGAGCCCCTTAAGGCGGTGGTAGGTCTCAGTGGGCGTCTCACCAGGTGGGACAGTAGATGCCCTGAACTGCTGCCGGTATGTCTCAGGGGAGATGTCGAACTTGGCCAGCAGTGCTGCTTTGAGATCTGTAAAGCAGTGGGCTCTCTCCTCATCCATTGCAGTGTAGGCTTCCAGTGCCTTCCCTGACAACAAGGGAACAAGTCTGCATGCCCACTCACTCTCCGGCCACTTCCATGTCTTTGCAATACGTTCAAAGCGCATTAAATAGTTCTCAATGTCCTCACCCATTTGATATGGAGGGATTTTTGGCTCTGCCATCATGGGCCTCAGGGGTCCAGGATTGGGCCTCTGTCCTAGTCCTGACTGTGTGTCTGTGTCAGAGTCTATTGAATTAAATGATGATGACTGTGGCACATTGATTTGGCGGCGAGGTGCTGGGGTCGGCAGGTCCAGTCTGGGACTACTTGCAGTCATTGTACTGGGAGTTGTAGCTGCAGCAGCTTGAGTTACCTGTGGTAGCTGGGCTGCTGGCTGGAGAGACATCCTCAGACTGCGAAGCTCCTCCAGGAGGCCCTCCTCCCTCCTCTGTTGCCCCGTCAAAAAGTCTCTCATCAGGGTCAGTAGCTCTCCCCCTGCTGCACCTGAAGATGAGGGGCCAGGCCTAGGATCCTCTTCCTCCTCCGTTGATGAAAGTAAACTTTCCCACGCTGGATCGGCCCCCTCTGCCGCTGCTCCTGCCTGCTTCAGCTGTGCCCGCTGCTGGGAACGCAGCCCCGTCCGCCTAGGGAGGCAGGTTATCTTCTTGCGACTAGCCATCCCACTTCTGACACCATCTGTCACGGGGTTCTTTCTTAAACCTCCCCAAAATCCAAAAATGGTGGAGGTAAGGGAAAGAAAAAAAAGAAAAATCCCGGGAAAAACTCACAGGCGTAGTCAGAAGATAATATGGTGCTCTTATATGCTTTATTTTGCCGCCCCCCCCCCCAAAGTGCAAGTAGTGATAATTTTTTTACAGTGCGAAAATTAGTACCAACCAAAGAAACAATGCAAAAAAAAAAAACATCAAGAAAAAGTTAAGCTGAATAGAGTTCTACAGTAACTCAGTAAGCATGAGAGGAGGTTGTTACCTCCTCTGTAACCAAACCAGCACTCCCTTCCCTGGGCCACAGCAGCCCCTTATAAACCCATAGCCCCTCCTTCCAGGCTCCAGAATTAATAGGAAAACACATTTTTTCCTCTAACAATGCCTCTAAAGGCTCCACAACACAAATCTAAATTAAACAAAAATTAACTGTGTTTTTATAAATGCAGTTCCTTTCATCCACAATGCAGGACTGGAAAATTTCAGAGAAAATAAACGAAGACCAGAAATACATATATCAGCTTGGTCACATGACCCCGAAACCCCGCGAGAACATGGCATATAATAGCGGCAAATGCTATGCCCCCGTTTTGCCGCCTCATGCTCCGCAACCGGAACGACTGATATGCCGCCGGTGAGTAACATGTGTAAATGTATGTTTGAAGAGACATAGAACTACCAAGTGTGCACCCCTGGTCGCTCTACTTCAACAAGAATGGGAACATGACTGACTGATTGGAAAGTTCGTTAACTAGGGAAAACGGGATGGATCAGAAGTTTTATGTGTGTGCGTGTATGTATGCCGGTACATGTGTGTGCGCTCCCCGCCGTCAGTGACGGAGCCGCTCCGTCACACCGCTTGTTGCCTTTTTATTTCTAGGTGTTGAGGGACAAGAATCCTCCCATTCCTTCTGTCCGCCACATCCCGTCATCCATCTCACCATGTCTAAAGAACCATTGTTTCATTTCACCTTTCAGCGCTGAGACTCTGTCACCACTTTCTTATTTTTCTCTCTCTCTCTCTTCACTCTTTGTTCAGTTGTTGACCACAAATGTAAAGTCAGCATGTGAACAGTGTTTGTGTTTCTTATCTTTACGGAGTGTTTTGGATCCACCACAACTCAACCCCATGTCTCCCCTGACTTCTCCCTTCTTCCTCTGCTTTTGTCTCTCTTCTCCACCTCCCCTGCTTTACAGAAGACTGTCAGAAAGGTGAGAGGTGCTGGTTCCCATTTCTCTGATTGTCTTCCTGCCCGACTTCCTGCATTTCCTTTCTCTTTACTTTCCCTCTACCTCCTGCTACTAATCCCCTTATACTCTTGTTATATGTGTGGTTCAAGATTAGACCTCCTTTTTTACTGTATGTCCACATTAAGCTGTGGTCACCTATACTTTTTTAAATGCAGCTAAAATCATTATACGTTTGTTCTGATTTACATTTTTTTTGAACAACTATGAAACAATGATTTAATTGCAACCATAAACACTACATGCTAAGCAGGAGTCATTCCCACTGCACTGATTAAATCCTTATTCTGTGTATTCATCTATATTGGCTTTTAAAATCGAACGATCACAGGCAACTAAAGCTCATCTTAACTTTACTATCACACAGTTGCTGACACTCACTGTGCTGGCCCATTGTTTTGGAAACTCTGTTAAACCCATACACATGAAAACACCAAGCCACCATTTTCAGATTTACACACTCTTGACACCATTTTGGAAAGAAATATGTTTACAAATTTAATTGCCTCAGTGTGGACATACCCTGTCTCCTCTCTCTCTCTCTCTCTCTCTCTTTTTTTAAAATACTTTTGTATCCTTTTTTTTTCTCTCCCTCAGCTTCTCCATCTGTCTTTCTCATCTTTTGTCCTCTCTCTGCTCCAGTGTCTGTCAGTCAGCCCTGTTCCTTGTTTAACTCTCCCGTTCCTCCCTGCTGTCCTCTCAGGTGTTTTCCAAACTTTTGGAGCCTGTCACGAGCCGCCTGACGTGGCCCGCCTCTCTCCTCCCTTCATTGCCTTCGGGAGCGACACTTGGACTTAGAGCTCTGACTCCTCTCAACAACAACTACAAGAAGACTAATTAGCCGCTTGCCACAGATTTACAGACTGTTAAACTTATTTCTCATATTGAAACTTCTGCTGGCTTCCTTTTTGTTAATTTTCAGTCCAATGGTGCTGGATTCTTACACTTTAACCCCTTGGTGTGGACACAGATATCCTCTGAACACTGATAGGCCAGAATCATCTCAGGATCTCCAGGACACAGAGCCTGCTCTAACGGTTTTTAATTATCTTATATTGTGATGAATGTGGAAAGGATGGTGACCCTCCTTTTTTTTAAATGGTCTTTTCAGTTGAAGAGGTTTTGTTCAGTTGTGTCGTGGCTCATTTTGTTCGAGAAGATTGCTTGTCTGGTCAGCATGTTGGACTACATCCTGTTTTTGTTCCATTTATTTTACCTTAGACGTTTTTCTTCCCTAACCTTCTTTTTTTCAGTTTCTTTGTCCCCTCTATAGACTGTTTTTAAATGAGTTAACTTGATTTGTTCTCACACAAAATCCTCTTTTTGTGTCCTTTGCCCTCTCTCCTCTGCTGCAGGTTTTGAAGCCGCTAAGTGAACATTATATGGAAGACAACGTCAGACAGACGGTGGTTAACTCTATCAAAGCCAGCCTGACAGAACAGGGCTCGCAGCACACCAAGTTAAAGACTCACTGACGCTCTTCCTCCTCCTCTTTCTCCCTCGTCATGTTCATTACCCGCCCCCCACCCCTACCCCCGCCCACTCGCTCAATGTGTTCAGTCCTAGAACTGTGGAACTAGTTCAACACCAAAGCTGCCCCTCTTCCCCCCCCCCACAATCATCACATCACTGACCCGTCTTTCATGAGCAGCGTGGACCTGTAGGCTCGCCGTCTGTCCTGTTCTTCATCGCCCCCCAGTGCCTCAGAGCAGAAACTCCATGTTCATGAGAGGACTGAGCAGAGAAGCCGGCAGCGTCGCCTCTTGCCAAAACAGGACCTGAAGGAAGGTCATCTTTCTCCTGTGTGCCACGCTGTGATAGATGTTTTAATGCCGCACTGTAGGCTGACACAAACACATACACACTTACACACACAGGTTTGCTGGTACCGGACTGCACTTCAGGACTGAGCTGTAATTCAGGGAAAACTGACACCGCTGTGGGCAGCTGTTATCAACAGTGGATGCAAACTGAACACTTTTCTGTGCATTTAATCGATTTGTCTTACAGGCTGGACAGTTCCGAGCTCAGCTTACTTTCTCTTCAGCCTGTTGAGTAACGTTTCCTACAAGCACAAGTGACTAATCGACTGAGAAAACTAATACTGAGGTGATGTTTTCTTTCTATCTTCTATCTTTTTTTTTTTTTTTTTTTTTTTTTTTGGTTAATTCAGTAAATCAGGAAACTTATTTTATTAATTCTACTGAAGTGAAAGTAAATTGACTGTTCTGGTCATGGACAGGCTGGACAGGCTAATTTAACTGTTAATTTCCAGCCTGCTCTGTTCTTCTAAATTGATCTCTCCTTCTATAAATCTGACAAGAAGAGATGAGTGCAGGAAATCAAGTAAAACTTGTTTGTTTGTTTTTTCTGATATACTAGTAGTTCACTTGCCTGCCTCCATTCATTCAGTTTTTTCACACTAAATTTGGAAGGTGCGTTAACCAGGTAACATTTGTCATAATCAAACTGGGCTCAGGTTGCTTCTAGATAAACCCTCTGTACACATCTGTCTTTCCCTTTAATACTTTGTGATTGTGAGAAGAGAACTGTAGAAAGCCTCAGGCCGCTCAGATTATTATTATTATTATTATTTTTGGTCTGTTGTTATTTTCGAACTGACGTGTTTTATCTGGCCTTTAGTGTCTTTGTGCCAGTGTTTGGCCCTCCTGCATGGTGTTAAGAGCTACTGTAGCATCTAGCTAACTAAGAGCTTTTAGAGCACAGCTAAAGTCGTTTAGCCAGGGAGGTTGACATTTTGACCATTTTCTCTTCCACTGCCTTTCATTAAATCACACTAGCATCACATTTTTAGGACCTGCAGACTGTATGTTTGAGTCATGTTTTTAGGGTATTTTGGGGAGATGTAGATCTTTCATAGCTCAACCCCAATTAAAGGAATACAAGACATTTATTCACTTTCTTGGCAAGAGTTAAATAAGAGGATTGATGCTACTCATGTCTGTATGATGAATATGAAGCTACAGCCAGTTAGCTTAGCTTAGCATAAAGGGTGGAAACAGGGAAACAGCTAGCTTGGCTCTGTAAAATGTAAAAAGAAATCAAATACAAATATGCCTACCAGCTAAGTAGCATTTTTTTTTATCTTGCTTGTTTAATTTAACAAAATCATGCAGAGTCATAGGTTTTTTCTTACACTTTAATCAATCAAGATAAAAGGTGCTATTAGGCTTTAAAGGTGCTGGTAGGCATACCTTACATTTGACAGAGCTAGGCTAGCTGTTTCTCTGTGTTTCCAGTCTTAATGCTAAGCTAGGCTAACTGGCTGCCCACTGCAGCGTTATATTTAAACTGACAGACATGCCAAGCGTATTTCCCAAAATGTTAAACTGTTCCTTTAACAGACAATCGATTATTTTATCCGCACATTTTTTTTCCTTTCTCTGAAAATAAATCAAAATCACTGGACTCTTATCCTTTCTCCAGTGAAGCATAGGATTATGTAGTCCTCCATCAGAGCTGAGTCTCCCAAAAGCAGCTTGATAAAATGTGATTCCTCCACAACAGGAACCTGACTTGATGAAGAAACCTGCCCCTTTATTTTTTTTAACTTTAGCTAACACATTAACAGCTGCATCACATCTGTCTGAGCTCTTTTGCATTGATTCCATCCACAGTATTTCTCACCTCAAGCACCAGTCTCGTACTGTACAGTCTCTCTTTTTCTGTGTTCACATATTACAGAATCGGGCATGTATGTTGGATTAAATATTTAAATAAACTTTGTATACATTTTATAGTGAATCAGTTGACAGTGGCTGTTTTCTTTCTTTTCTTGATCAAACTTAACAGTCTGGTTTGTTAAAGAATGATAAGTTGCTGCTATAGGGTTTACATCAGTTTTCTCATTTTCATGAGGATGGATGTTAATAAAAACGTGTGAATATTTGGATTCTGATAGGAAGCTGTTTTGATTTGTGACGAGTGGGTTGGAGACGATGTCTGTCTGCCTTTTAAAGATATCTCTGGTAATTTATTTTTGAATAAAATGTTTACCTTAAGAATAAATCATCAATATAATTCTTTTGGCTCTTTTGTTGTTCCTTAGAGATCATTTCTTTTGTTGTTTGTGTTCTCCATTGCTTTTTTAAAACACATAAGGCAAAAGTCAAAACCCATTCTGTGTCTCTTAACCTGTAGGTGTGCTGCTCCCAAACTGTTTGTCTTGTGACCTGGTGGCCTGGGTAAGCTAAACCTTTTATCATGCACAGTGCTTTTATATTGTTTTGATTTAAGGGGTAAAGGGTAGGAGAACAAATACCTAGAGCTATTGTATTTTGTCATAAACCTATTGGACAAGAAGCTGGGCAACCTTATCACCGGGTGCAAGGAATGGTATTTGGATTGACTGTGATACTGCAAACTCATGTTTACCTGCACTTTATTTTTAATAGAGCTTCTTTTTTTTTTTACTTTTGTTAATTTAAGCATTGTTTGTTTCAGAGTTATTTTAACATCGTTCAATGTAGCATTGTTTTATAGGATTTAGTTTGACCCCAGCACCACAGGTGGAACAATAACACAGGAAGAGTGAAGGGGGACAAAAATAGCATTTTGAAAAATGAGGGAGACGTAGAAATGACGTCCTTGGTTTTTGATTGAAGTTTTGTTTTGTTGTTTTTGTACTGTATGTCAGTTGGTTTTGGGGTTTAATTTATACATTTTATATTTTAGTGTGTTAAGCAATGGAGTATAACATAATCGGAATTAGTATTTTTCTAGGCAACACTTAAAGTCCTCATATGTAGCATTTATAACCACTATATAAACATGTAATAACTGGTTTACAACACACTATATTGTAGTTAAAGGTAGAGGATGTATTTTTTCATGTATTTGTAAACAGGTGTAACCTGTGGACACAATGAGCAGAGGCTGGGTATAAACAGATTATGGATGAAAAAATATATTAAAGCCGTTAGTTTACATTACAGTCTGTTATAAACCGTTATTACATGTTTGTAGAGTGTTACCCTTGTTTGGTCTCTTTAATTCAGTGTTAAATTCTTACATTTCATAGTGCCAATACTGAGAAATAGAGCTTTCTCTGAGCAGAGTGAAGAGTTACTCAGTGTGGCCCTTGTTTCATAAAGGTCACAGAGAAGCTGCAGAGAAAGAGGAGGAAAGGCTGCATTTTTGTGCGACTGACACTGAGGCTTTTCCGTGTGTCCCTTTGGACAGTTAACTGCATTATTCAGTCACATGCAGAAGCAGCAGAAGGGGAAAAAATGTCAGCTGAGGAACACAGCTGGTTAATTCTGTACGTTCACATGAATTAAGCAGCAGAGGAACGTACTGTACTGAGCACAAATCTGATTTACTAATGCTTAGTTGTAGCTAGCCGTTTCCTCTGGCAACATTGTAATAGTTTGTATGATAGTCGTTAGTAGTTCCCAGATGAACAGGTGGTTACCCAGTATCAGTAAACCACCAAAGACCAGATCTGTTTCTATTCTTTCAGATTTTAAACATCTTCTTTCTTAAAATTTGGAAAGGATGAAGTCCAGAGATTAACAAAGAGGAAGGAACCATCAGCAACAAAACAAAAAAACAACAAAAAAAACCTGCTTAGTGAATTAAATAAAAAGTCCGGCTTACTTCCACTTCCAGGCACATATCTCACCAACACTTAAATATTAGGGAATAAGTCCAGTTGATACTCCACTGCTGAGAACTTGAGAACTGGCTAGTGGTTACATATTAATACAATTCATTTACCTTGTTGATTATGTAACGTGTGCCGTCTTCTGGCTTTGGGTTCTCAGCTGATAAATGGGAGATCCAGCGAGGCCTCTGCACCATTTGTGTGTCTTTGCCGATAGTCTCTGGACTTCATCCTCTCCCTTTGTAGACTCCTTCTCGTAGATCAGCAGAGTGACCTGTTAACTTGATAAAGCCACTGTGTCCAAATGTTTCACATCACATAGCCAAAATTCTCCATTGCCATCATCATCTTTAACCTTGTCAGCAGCGCATTTCCAAAAACAACCAACAGGAGGAGCCAGATTCTTAAAAATACACAATTTTATTATATCACAGAACTGTTTTAAGCTGCAATATAAGTAACATTTTAATGGTCGATACCAGACTCCCAAACCAAACAAAACACTGTACAGAAGAACAGACCAACGTTGTGCTTTTAAACAAACAGGCTGTTAGGAAGTATACAGCTGATATTATGTATAATACTGTGTACAACTAAAGCATACTTTTTAAAAAAAAGCATCAAAAGGCCACAAAAATGCAGAGACAAAAATATGACACCAACAGGCAGATGGCCTTTTATCACCCCATTCATAAAAAAAAAACTCTGCCAGAGTTTGAAAAACTACTAAAAACTACTTCTGGTATAAAACCTAACCTTCCATGAACACGTTAAATGGGAAATGGCACAAAACCAAAGAGTTTAAAAGATTTAAAAAGTCTACTAACCTCACTCACTCATAATGGCACATTTCAGTTACTGACAGCTTTTTGCTGCGTTCAAAATACACTGCGGTAAAATCTCGAGTACTTCAGGAAGACATAGTAACAGTTGAAACTTCACATATGGGCTGGAAATCTAGACAGAAAATGTGGCGTCTGTTTCCATTTGGTGAATCAAGTCAAATTGATTTAACGGAGGATGTTTTCAGATAAAACAGACCGACAGAGCAGTAAAACTTCATCTAAAACTACAGCAAAGACAAATTTACGAAAACAATGAATATTCAGGGGGAAAGGCTTCCAGACAGTTAATGGCCCAGATTATTGATTAAAACCTCGTCTTTAGGATTTCGTCCATCTTTACATTCATTGAGAATTTGAGAACCGATTTTGTCATGAGGAAGCTTAAAAAACACTACTGACCCGAGCTGACATTGAAGTAGACTGAGGCAAGCGAAGCAGGTTCACGGGTCACGACCTCCCTTCAAAGTTCATCATTTTCCCACGTTGTCTTTGCGTTTTTGGCTTGATCAGAGTTAAAAGCTGCAACAGTCCAGACAGATGTAATGTTCATGTTTTGATGTGCAAAAAAAATGTCACGTTGAGGATCACAGTTTATAACCTGATGAGTGAAAGGTAATGGTTCATGTTGATGAACCAAACACCAGTATCCAAGAGCCTCATGTATGAAAATGTGTTAAGACTATTTACACACCACTGTATCTTCATATTAATTCCAAGAATGTGACCGTTTTAACTTCATTTATGTGATCTAACATTTAATCATTAGTTGTTTTAGAATTTGTGCAAAAGAACGTTTTATAAATGACGCTCTAGGATAGTGCGTGTACAGGCTGTCTTCATTGTAGAAGAATTTTTACACTTTTGGTTTTTGTTTTGCACTCTGAACTCTTTGTCTCAGAGAAACAGCCTCTTTGATCAGTGACATCAATTGGAAAACATCTCCCAGAAACAGGAGAAGCTGTGGAGTTTGGAGGAAATTTAAAAATATTCAGTAACATATTTCAATATTTCATCTTATATCTTTGCCATGACGGCTGAATGAGACTAATTTCTGCTGTACGTTTCAGATGACCGAGGTTCTCTGGTCCTCTGGTCTGCTGTGCTGCCTCCGCTTAGCCAGAGGCTGCTGCAGAGGAGCGTGGCTAGTCCAGTTGTTGAGAGGTTCTCCCATTGAGGATCATGACGGGGAGAGTTTGTTGGAAGGGCAGGATGGTCTACTCTACATCTACTGAAGGTTCTGCTGAAGGTTTTTAGATCATGGCCCGGAAAGCAAATGACACTGCAGCGCCCAGCGCCAATCCGAGGGACAAGAAGAAGGCCATGATGGCCCCTGCTGTCTCTGCCTCATGCTGCGGCACCTTCCTGTACGGAGACAACAGGGGGACAAAAGTCATTAGGAATGAGTGGTTCACCATTTAACACAATAGCATTTGTGGTAGAGTAGAGATATAACACTTAATATATCACTCAAAGGAGTAGTTGAACATTATGAGAAATATGCTTTCTTAGAGTTAGAGTCATTCATGCACATTATTTTATGTGAGATTCTAGGTGGGTTTTCAGCATTTGTTTAACATTTTATAAAATGCACTACATATTTTATTCTGGTTTATATTCTAGTCTTTATATGATATTTAATTTAGCTGCAATTAACACTAACTGTATTCTCCTGAAGGACAAGTGGTAAAACTCTTGCGCCTGTGTCTCACTACAGCCCCAAAATCTGCCTACCAACACATCTGCAGCTCAGTAATTTATATGTTTTATCCCATTTGTTTACTTCAGGAATCACTCCCTCTAAAACTATAAACTGTTTTTACATTTCTGTTGGTGCATGGACTTACGTTACACATTATTATTTCAGTTTTAGAGGTGCTGGTAGGAATATTTTTGAGCTTTGATGAGAGCCAGAATAGCTATTTCCCCGTGCCTCTGGTCTTTATGATAAGCTAGGCAAATCTCCTCCGGGCTCCAGCCCAACACTTGAAAGACTACTCCCAGTTCCTTGTCAAAACCCGGTGCCTACATCACCCACAATACAACACAGCCACCAAACAGTTTAGTCAGAGATTTGAGTGTGTTTGTGTGTGAGTGTAGTTGTCCTTACTTGGGTCCAAAGCACATGCAGAGACTGGCCAGGTACCCGTTGGAGAAGGAGAAGAAGATCATGAAGATGATGTACCAGGCGTCGTGGGCAAACAGCACAGGGAGGTAGTGACGAGGCTGGACGTTACACAGCATGAAGAGAGGGATGAAGACGACCCGTAAACCCACCAGGACAGGAAGCCAGATACTGTCTTTACCCGGCTGGAGTGAGAGAGAAACACAGGAACATTAAGGACAGACAAGAACTCTTAACTTCAACCCTGTAACATATTTTTGGGTGTTTTTATTTTATAGTTGATTAATCGTTTAAAGTTATTTAGCAAGATAAACTGCCAAACATTTCCTGAACTTCTCACATGCCAGTCATTTGGGTTAACAAACATTTGGAACTTGGGAGACCAAAAGCAAAAGACATGGCTGATCAAAAAGAACCTGGAGTCACAAAGCACCTCAGGGGAAACCGTCAGGATCCAGTGTCGTCCGACAATGATAAATAAACTCACATGATCCTGGAGCAGCTGACTACTGTTATCTGCACTAATAAGAAGCTGCATTCCAGTGTAGGTCAGACTGTGTTGATTCAATTTCATTATTTCCTGTGGGTGGCAGGAAATTAGACTTGTTCGCTAATTTGTTGAGTTGTGGACAAAGTTTTACAACTGGTGTCCGGAAAGACAAAATAGGAAAAATATTAGTATGATGAATACTGTGTTAGTGCAAAGCTGACTGCCTGACATACTCAGTTCCTTGAATAAAAAATAATGCCAAGTGACAGTTTATATAAATCTAAAAGAGTTGAATGCAAGCATCTGACAGAGACATCTGACTGAGAAGATCCTCAACAACATCCTAATACAGGAAGAGTCACACTGAGACTGAATGGCAGATGAATAACCAAGTGGTGGTTAAAACCCTAGACAGCTGGAAATACTATGAACTGAAAATAATCTATTAAAGTTTGCAGCAGAATAGAAAAAAGTAAGAAATATGTTCATAACCATAGACACCACTCTCAGATGTGGAACAAGGCGTAGGGGGTTTTTAGTAGTTCAATAACCTCCGAGCTACCAATGTTCATGTTAGAGGAGATGGCACCAAAACCTTTCAACATCACCAACATCATAGCCAAAACCACTTCCTGTACACAGCACACACACACGCCAGCTTCTCTCCAAAACTAGCATCTGATCTCAGCAGCAAAACTTGCCTCAATAAAACCTTCCACTCATGGCTCAGTGATTTTTTTAAAGTGTAAACATCTAATGCAGCCAGAGTATTCCATTAAAGTGTCAACAAGTGGGTTCTGTCGTCTGTAGCCCCAGAAAGCAACAGATCACACTAAATATTTTGATGTTGTCGTTTTAAATGGACTCTGGAAGGGAAAAGTGTCTATAAACAGGAGCTTCGTCACCGGATTGATTTGCTTACAGGAGGTGGCGAAGTCAAAGCGCTGCTGTCATTACTGCATAGTTGTACAATATCTTCCTGTAGTATTGTATGGTCCTTGCCAACTGAGCTTGCCTTTATCCACAAAGATCTGAGACTTACAGTAAGCTGTGACTGAAATTCGCCTGAATAGGCTCCCCCACCCCTGCAGGGAACTTGACATTTAGTTGAGACCACGCCTGTGAAACCAGTAAAGTTCGTCTGAACCTAAACAGGAAACCTAACTAGGGATGCACAGATTCTACATTTTTTCAATCCAATTACAAGTACAAGTACTTGCCAATACCAAGTACCAATATGAGTACTTATTAATGCCATTACACTTTGTGTACTACATTTACTTGAAAATGTGTTTTACTTCCATCAGATATTGTTTAATTCTCTGGCTGTATATACATGGCATTGCCACACATTTTACTCAAATAGAAGTACTGTTATTGACATTTTAGCATTCAACTGCATCTTTTTCTTTAACAAACAGCCTTGCCACATATTTCACTTAAATATAGCCCGCTATTAGCAAACTCTTTGAACTCAGCACCGTGTTAGTTTTTTAGATGTTTTATCAGATTGCTTGTGTTGAAAGTACTCGTTTTCGTCCCTCCTCTTGACAACTTTGCAGAGCATAATTTGCAGTCCGCTTTACTTTTGTCACCATCATCCACTTTGAAATACCTCCACACCGCCGACATTGCTCCTCCTTGCTCTCTGACTGAGTGGGATCAGGTGCTGAAGTATCGGGACACATTTATGAATACGAGTACGAGTACAGGAACGGTATCGGACAGATACTCGATGCTGGTATTGGTATCTGTGCATCCCTAGCCCAAACCCGCCCGGTCTTCCAAATCCAACATCTGCGCGCAAGGACCTGTTTCATGACATCTGATTGACGAGCCGACCAGCCCTGTGCTGCGCAGGCTACTCTCCAGCACAGGTGAGAAAGACCATGAGAGCATGTTGGTAAAACATCTTATTTGTTACTGACCCACATACAGACGGCCGTCAGACTCCTGCCAGCCCAGTCCATCAAGTTGAAGAGGAGGAAACATGACACAGGGATGAAGTAAGTATCTAAAAAAGGAGCAAAACAAACAAGCTGCTGTTAACAACACCAAGACTCCAGATGTCTGTGCTTGAGAGAAAACCACACTTGCATCAAATAGCCAACCTCTGCAGGCTTGAAAGTTTGTAGTTTTATCTTCTGTGGAGGCCTGGCAGCTGCTGACAGTTTAGGATTCACAGCTGGGGATCCCAGTGTTGACCCAGAGTCATAGCACTGAAAGTATCAAAAGATCCTGAGGAACTACACAAACTACTTTATTGTTTTGATACTTTTTTTTTTTTTTTTTTTTTTGCGCTGTGACTTCAGGTCGTGTGAATCCAAGCTGACTACACTCCCTCATAGACCACAGCCTCCACGAGGCAGAGTTTTGTTAGCAGTAATGTTTTTGAGCTACATTGTAAGCCAACAGGAAAAAGATATATGTAGAATTAGAACTAATTTCAGTATTTTTACAGGCTGCTGTCTTATTGATGAATAAAGCCTTGTACACAGCCTCTGTGTGATGATAGAGTAAAGTAAGAAGCAGCCTTCCAACATATTCGTGCCTCACACATCCCCTATTTCTGTCTGTGGTTAGGATTAAAACTTTTCCCAGACTACAGTCTTCTCATTAGGAAACAAATAAAAAAAGTTCATTCCCTTGTGAGTTTGGGAATAAATGTTGGAATTAAAGGAGAAAAAAAAAACTTGGCAGTCATCCTTCTCAAAAGTCAGATTAGCAAGTTACTGGCTCACTAGCTTTATGCAGAGGGAGGAAATGGAGACTCACCCCAGGCGCCTCCGTCTGCTACTGTGGACTTGACCTCGACAGTCACGGCTGGGAAAGTCCCAATGGTGACGGTGAAGATGAAGCACACTGACAGAGCCATCACCCAGATCTGATTAGAGAGCACAGGAGGAACTTTAATCAATAATGTGTGACCAGTTTAATCGCTGGCATACAGGTGGAAGGCGGAAAATGAAAAGAGGTGAGAGGAAGGGGCTGGTTATAGTCTGCTTTACACAACAGTAATTTCACCTGTTTGAAGATGTTAAACACGGACACGCTGGGTTTGGCCTCGTCCTCCGTTAGACTCACCACCGGTCGTTTCTCTGCTGGACTTTCTGAGAAATATACAAACAAACAGCTCTTTACCAAGTCAGTTAAGTGATGCATGGTGCTAAGACCATCATTCCTATGTGTTAGCATGTGTAGATTTCAAATGTGATACAACACAGGGTTCCCATAACGCTCTCACACACTAGCAATTAGCACCAGAGTGGTCACACTGGTCAGTCAAGCTGTCACCAAAACACAAACTGTACCAAAAACACATTGAATGGGTTTTTGGTTTCCAGCCTAGTGTAGAGTAAAGAGAGCAAAGCTTTGGGTGTAACAGAAACACTAAGACTACACGGTGACTACAACAATGATGTTTGTCCACAGCTTCAACTTCTGTAATTATTCATTTTTGTGGAAACTGGATCCTGAATGTCTAAGCATTCACCTTTTTTCAGTAAGTCCATCTTATTCTCCTCATCAGCAGCAGCAGCTCTGGATCCATTATTCTCCATGTAGTACTGGAAAAACTCCTGTTGACAAGAACAACAACAACAATAATAATCAGTCCACTGAGCCAGTGGAGCAAAGATAAGCATGTTCCCTGAGATGCTGCAATTTCTCACAATGCCAGATGGTTTTTTTTTTTATCCCCTCACAGACTGTAGACGCTCGCAGCACTTATCTCAATTCTACAAAGTGCTGTCCAAAATGTTAATGGGTGCAAAATAGTTGAAAGTGGTTATAAGACAAATACCTAATGATGAAATCATTAGAAACTATTTAACTTGATTTAATGTAAAACAACACTTAGTGTAGAGAGTATGTGGTCTCACCATCCTGGGCAGAATGAGGTAGGACATTATGGCAAGGAGAATAACAACACAGGCTGTGATGAAGTAACCAAAGGCACTGTCCTGCAGGGCCGATCCAGCTGCAGACAAAGATATGACACACAGAGTCATTAGAGTTTTTAAGAAGATCAAAAAGATCAGCTGATTTAACTTTGCAGTTTTTCTTGTGTGCCACAGCCTCAGGCAAATATCCGGTGAAGTTTCTTTCAGTCAGTACTCCTATTTTAAAAACACACTGGAGGTAGAACCAGCAAATGTTGGAGTAATCGAGTAATTTTATAGCCTTAGTCTTAACGTGTTAGCCACTGGATTTCATATCTATTTTCATCCCTTGTATTTATTTCATTTTTCTGACTTTCTTTTGTTGTTCTAGTTTGCTATGTGAAGCACTAAAGCCTTCATGTTTGTATGGAAGGTGATACATAAATAAAGAGGACTGTCAAAATAGTTATACATAGTAGTTTGCTGTGTTTGAGACTGAACCACCAGCAACTCAAGCACCAACATCAACTTAAAGATCTAAAGCAATATCTGCTTATCAATACTCAAGTTATTGAGAATATATTAGTATATATTATTATATGTATTAAGTAAACACAAGGCAGGACTGTATGCTACATACTGTAGCATTTTGAATACAAATACAAACACTGTAATGATCTAGTACTAGCAGCATGCTTGTGATTATATTTGTGTGTATTCATGGGCGTCTGTATATATGTATATATATATGTTGTCGATTCCTAACGACAACATGGATAATGACGTAATGAACGAAAAGTATAAAATTGAACAGCACGTTCCATAATTCACCCTCATAGCGTCATCAGCTAATGTTAAGGCAGTCGCATGCACTGAGAACCTGAGATGTGTCATATTTACTGAGAAAAGCCAAATCTGGTGGAAAAAGCTCTCGAGTGCCAAAGGGAATTCTGAAGAATTAACTCCGTGTTGGAGGCCAAACTCAAACTTTTGGCTGGCCTTTTATCTAAACAAAATTCATCACTCACAACTTTATTGAGCAGTATTATATTAGTAGATCAAATTACATATTGTGCAAGATATGAAAAGTCATATTTCTAACTGTGTTGTGCAAAAACACTTCCTAATTGATGCTATTGATGTTACTTCCTTAAAGGTTAATGTACTGGTAGGTCTGTTGTGTTTTTGTGCCAATACTAAAGAAGGGAGTACTTGTGAGACATACAGGCCAGTGCGCAGATCATGGAGAAAGCAGCGAAGGTGCCGGCAAGCCCCTGTCCACTCATGATGGGAGTGGTGTAGGAGGCGGGCAGCATCCCTGCCAGCCCGAACAGACTGCCCTGAAGAATCGCCCCGAACGCTGCACAGGGACAGAGAAAACAAGATGAGGATGTTTAAGAATTGGTGTACTTTAAACAGTCACAGAAAAAACAAACATGATGTTCCCCCGGCATCAGAAAAAGAGGCCCATAGAAAATTAACAGGGAGAGATGACACCCTTTCTGAAAACATGGAGCAAATTGAATGTTTTACATAACTGTTATGTAATTATTACTTTCGGTTTCTCACTTTACACAAAGCCAATAAGTCATACAATGTTGCATCACACCAGTGGATTACAAGAGTTTATACTGCAAGTTTGAAGCTTAATTAGCAACAGAAATGTTGTAATGTGTCCTCTAAGAGGAATGTGCCAATGTAGATATCAAAGCTTAGAGGTCACAGCATCCTCCCCTCTAAATCAAACAGGATGGGCTGTTCCCCATGAGGATCTGGGGGTCAGGACTGGCCCAACAGGGGTAAGGAGGGGGGTGAGCTTATCCCTGCTGCTCATGGAGTCATTGTAAATAAACAAACCCAGTGAGATTACAGACTGTGTTGTGAAGCTCTGTGTGATACCACAGCATGTGGGTGCATCCATATGAGAGGGATTTTCCCCAACGCAGTGGATGCAGGTGATTTTGATCAAAGACACGTGGAGATAATTGCATGAGTTCAACGTGGAAATGAGGTAGAGGAACACTAATAAAGTCCAGAGCAACTGGCCGACAAAAGCTGCCACCAACATGAGGGTTGTGATGTTTAGTTTGTGTTTTTTGTTTGTTTTTGTTTCTGTGAGATGGAAAAATGACACAACAAGACACTGGCTAATGAACACAATGCCAAGCTGAATGAATGAAGTGAGGGATCTGTAATTATTATTACATATGTATTTAGAAACTCACAGTTAATGCAGATAATCTTGATCATGGTGAGGGTGAAGAAGGGCAGCGGGGCCACGTCCACCCTAACGAGTATGGCTGTCAGCAGGAAAACCACAAAGATGACTGTGAGGCTGCCAGAGATCCGCAGCTTCTGAGGAATCCTGAGACATGCACAGGGTGAAAACAACAGAGAGAAATAAAACTTAAACATCCACTACTACGCAAACAATCCAAAACATCAGTCAAACAAATATCCAACTACGTATATTCGTAAAATAATAGAGGTATTCAAAAGGAAAATGACAGCGGGAGAAAAACTGGGAAAGAAGAGAGGGGAATGTGGAGAGATGGATTATGATTCAATGTTGGACAGAAATATTTTCAGATCACAATAGAAGTTGAAGTCATTCCAACAGACAAGACAATGGAAAATAGAGAAATTGTGTCATATCCAAAAGGGCAGTCATTTGTTCATGACAAAAAAAAAAAAAGGTCATCAGAAACAAAGTGAGCATATTGAGGAAGAGAAGGGCAGCAGGAGAAAAAGAGTAGAGACAAAGTTTGGAAGCGAAACAGGGAGAGGTTAAGAAGAAGGGGTGGGGGGGTAGAGAACATAAATAGCATTCCTGGGTGTGTTTGTGCAGGGGAAGAGTCAGCCGTGGTCAGGGTCCACCCCAGATCTTTCAAAATCCGACTCTAATTAAAGCAAACATACTGCAGGCATACAGATATACATTCACATAACAGGATCATGTTACGACCAACAGAGGCAGAAAGAGCGGGAAAATAAAGGTGTAGAATTTGCCTCAAATACCAAATTTTGATAACCACCTCAAAAGAACAGCAAACTGACTACAGAGGCTGATGATCATGTGATCAGGAATATATTTTGGCCTTTGGGTTTTAACTCATTGCTTTCTCTATGTGGAGAAGTGTACATGCAACACACGAGACTGCAGGTTCTATAAATCTACGTGATAAGCAGTGGATACCTCTGGTGTATGAAGGAGTTGAGGCAGGTGAAAATGAGCAGAGGCACCATGGCGCACAGCGTCATCACGTTGTTAAACTTTGACTCCAGCACGTTGCGAGTATCGCCGTCCTCTTCAGTCCCGTTAGTCGTCTGATTGAACAGGACGTCAGTGGGCGGGTCCTTCAGTCTGCTGGTGAAGTACTGGGGGAGAAATGACAGATGGATTTATGTATGATATCTATGGTTAACAGCTCTTGCAACTCAACAGTTGCAGCTAATGATAACCTCAAGAATTTGAATGGACTTTGCAGACGTGTAAGAGACATACAGTTTGTTTCACAATGTAACACTTAAGGAAAATAAGCCATTGAGTATCAATACACCACAAATTATACAATTGAATCAACACCTCTCCAAAACTGTTTAAATGACAACTGAGCCTTTATGAATGTATGATTTATTGCAGGACTGCTGTTGTAAGTGTCAGAGATGTGTACTTAATGAACTGTGTCTATATATATATATAAAAAAAAAAATAGGGGGTTGCGTGGATGAAACATCTCAAACATCTCACCAACACACTTTTACAGAACACAAAGATAGCTGTAGCTTTAATAGATAAAAAATGTAAAGCTGGTATGAAAATGTTTGATTTACAGATTGTCTTATTTGTAGGCATACAGCCACAGCATAGATGTGTTCATTAAACTGACTCGCCAACTTTCCCTTTTCAAAACAAAGAAGCACTATAAGCTATATAAGCTTGAACAAAAATCTCCCCTAAGGGTGGGTCCATGTTTACTCCCCCAGGAAAATTAAGATGAAATTCCACATTTAAGAAGTTAACTCTTTAATGCTCAAAAAGAATGGCTGGGGATTAGAGAGGCTAGACAACTACCATGGAAATCTACCCAGATGGAGTCAGGTTAGCCACCCTAAGTGAAACCAGGTGGTTTTTGGAAGGAAATGCAAACAAACACTTTTTATTTTTCTAAGATAGCTGACCCTCCTCTAAGTGGAGCCCAAGCTTTTAATTAACTTCCTTCCACTCCTGTCTGCCTGTTGTTCCAAGGGCTGGCTGCATCCTCACAACTCCTCCACAATTGTGCTAAAATGTTAACTTACCATTGTTGCTGTCATAAAGAAATTCCATGGTAAGAGGGTTCCCAAACCAAGAATGAAGAAAATGATCCACACTGCATTGTATCTGGGAAAGACACAAAAGGAAGTTCACATGAAAGTACATCAATGAAGCCATTCAACTTATTATCAACAAACAATTCAGGACAACGTATTCACTGGATCACGTCCAAATCTCATTTTGAACGTAAATGGAAACAGAAAATGAAAACAACATATTCACATAAATCAGTCTTCACCAAGCCTGAAAAAGAACAGTTTCCCCCCTTTAGAAAAAAAAAAGAATTTTTATTTTTTCTTACTTGTCTCGAGGTGCGTTGGCCGTCATGGTGGTTATTAGTGAGGTGGAGGCACGGGTTCAGTCAGACTTGCGTAGCACCAGGTCTGAAATACACAGATAACACGTTTTCAGCACTTAAAATATTGAGACTGCTTGTCAACATTCTTATCTGACTTTCCCTTCTGAGAGATTTTAACATGCCACTATGCCATATATGGATTAACACAGCAATTTAATAATAGACAGCATAATGTCATTTGAACAGTAAAACCATACAGTTAAAACAGTTAAGTTAAAACTGTCAGTCTGCTCCACATTTTATGGCTGCATGTCAAAACCTGGGGTAGAAAACATCAAACTTTATGACACAGACACAACTCAGCTTTGTGTTTTGTCTTAGTAATTACATTGGTAATGATATTGGTGAGACAAATCAGCCACAAATGATTACACACTCATGCACATGCAACATGATTCAGTTCAATTTTACCACTTTGTGGTAAAGTTGCACAACAGTTAGGAAACTCACAAGACATGCTGCACAAAGTATAAAATACACAGGAAAAACATGACATCTTTTGCTCTCATTAACTCTGAAGTAAAATCACTTTCTTTAAACTTACATACAGCAGAATTCAATCAATGAAAAAAAGAAAAAAAGACTCCTGCTTCCTCTGGTCAGATGCACAACTAATGCAAAGGCCAAACAAGCTCTGCATGCCTCATTTTATACCATACAGAGGTTTAGTAGGCTGACACCCCGCTATCTGCTGCACATTAGGCCTGCCCCTGCATCTCTGTGTCCATCCCTCCCTCTTCCCTTTACCTCAAAACACCCTGTTCCCCACCCAAACCCTCCCGACGCATTTTCACATTTGGTGTAAGGCTCTCCGGCATATAGAGGTCAACGCCCAGATTTCTGTCTTTTCAAGCAAACGATAAATAGTACAGTGGTCAGAGTTTCCCTTGTAAAGATTCCCATTAGAACTGGACAATCATGTGAGATAAAAAAAAGCTTGAAAAAAGAGCAAATGTAACAGTTAAGAAGGGAGCATGAAGGGCTGTTATTCAAATTGTATTAGAACACAATGTTCTTGAGTCTTATGTCTTAACATTCCCATCTGTTCTGCTCATCGCATGATCTCATTTTTCAATTTGTACACCCAGCATTTTCTTAATTTCTCCCTCCATTTCCCCGTGTTTCCTTCAGTCTACTAATTTCTCACCTCATTTCATCTGCTGTTTCTCCTCCTCTTCCTATTCTGCTCTCATCTCCACTCTTAGCTTATTCAACACTGTTTACGCTCTTGCTCTCCTCCTTCCTAGCATCTTTTCCTTCTGGATCTGATGGAAGACATGTGCTCAGATAGCTGTGTGACACCTTTGCCAAAACAGAATAACTTCTCTTCAAGATGCTTCCTCCTTAAGAAACACAGACCACTTTGGCATCAAATCAAGCTAAACAACAAGTTTGGCAATGGTTGTTTCAGTAAATACATGGATCACGAGTACTTAAATACATCAGCTATAAATGAAATGTACTGATAGATCGGCCCTCCTTCTTAATAAGCTAATAGAAGTTTTGAAGAGGTACGCTGTGTGGTTTTTGAAGGCCTGTAGGGCTATGGATCCAAGGTTTTTTTTGTGAGTGGGTCCCTGTTTTGTTTGTTCTCATGCATGAAGACACACACACACACGCAAATACACTTTCCTGTCAACGGCTTCTCACAGGGAAAACAATGCAGACATTTAAGGAACATCTGTTTTGCAAATATTTTGTGTAAGGAAATGCTTTGATTCCATTTATTAATTATATTAAGTAAACATAAGACCAGCGTGTATGATTTGATTTATCCCCTATTGAATAGATTGTTGTTGGCAGCACTCCCAAAGAACTCTGCTTAGCTTCTTTTTGCTCACAGACATGATGAATCCAGTGGCTGATCTGGCTGGTCATGAGTATACCCTCAGCAAGAGACAGAGACTACTCTATATGAAGAGTGCCACACACACACACACACACACACACACTATAGCCAATTAAGAATCATGCATCTAAACTATACTGGACTGACTGAGTCTGGAGTCTTAACTGAGAAACCACTGTCTGTGAGAGAGGACTGTATGGCATGTGAGATGGGACAAACAGATGCAAGACTGTATGTTAGATAACAACAGGTCCGTATGTGCTCACTTACACAGAAATTTACCATGAGAACAAGCCAACATCAGCCCATCACTGATGTATTCATATATTTTGGTCAATAGATACAACAATGCCAGCATTTGCATTACACAGTTGATACACTAGAGATACACCTGACAAGTCTGTTTTTATCTATCTTATGCTATCTGACTTTATCTCAAATGTCAAGAAACCCTAAACCCTAAACTAGCAGTATTCAACTCCCCCTGCCTCTTATATACACGAGCCTCAGCCATTTTTGAATGGCCTTTTGAGAGTTTCATTTCCAGATCGGTATTTTACACTCCTGTCTTCTTTGTTTCCTCTCTTCCACTGGTTGTCATGACACAGTCAAATTCCACAGGACAACTCAGTCAGGCCAAACTTTAACATAGCCAGCAGTATTACAGACACTGCTAAGTTTAAAAAACACTGGCTCAGTCATGTCCCAGATTCCTGTATAGTATCTCTCTCTCAGCCTAACATATCACAAAATGAGCCAGCTGGCATGAGTTGCCTGGTGCTGACATGGTGCCCACCACACACACACTCATGCAGGCACTTTGCAGTCTGCAGAGTTGTACAAAACTCCAATTTGGCATCGGTCTGACACTTTAACTAGCTGACCTCTTAGCGACATCCAACTCTAACAATCAGCACTCCAATGGAAAAAGCGTGATTTATTGTTTCCTCTTGTAATGTCAAGGTAAAACATATTGTTAAAATGTTGCCAAATGGGGGCAGTTTAGACAAGACTGCTTACCATCTCATTGGGAAAGTGGTCACAGTTGTGCCCAAAATTTTAACTAACTTGAAAAACTTGACAAATCACACCACACTGATTTGTTTTTAATCCCATACAGTACAGGGCATACAAAGAACTACATTTTAATTTCTTGATTCAGGCTTCTTACAACACAGTACACTGTGTTTTCCAAAAGCATCTGCTGTTGGTCAGATGATTACTGAACTCTATTCCACCTTGTGTTATGTACTCAAAGCAACAGCATTTCTAACAAAGTTGGCATATTTTATTATCATCACAAAGGCATCCACATATCCACTCTATATCCACTCCTCTGATTTAAATGGGCTATTTGTATTTTTTCTCAGCCACCAAACTCTGTCTCTCCACAGGAGCGGGTGGTGGTTATTTGCCAAGACCTTCAACCATTGTTGCATTTGCAAGAGGTTAGAATGTGTCCTCTGAGCAGCGCTACTTCTTCAGAGTGTTGAGTCACTATCGGAAAGTAACGAGATGGACCAAGCTGGCTGAAAGCTGTAGATGTTGTTTCCCAGATCTAGGTTTATTAGGGCAGCTTCTAACTTACTGATTGTTTTGCATGTATTATTTTAAAGGAGCGTGTTGAGGAGGAGTTAGGGTGTTCTGTTTTGTTTAATTTATGTATTTAAAAAGAAAAGTGTGTCCTGGATGAACAGATTGCACATAAGCAAAAATTCCCAGGGCATGCTGAGTCTTGTCTTTAAGTGACCAAACCACAAAACTGTGATGGAGGTAGAGATGGTGTTGGAAACGAAAGGCAGAGTGACACTGGACAGTGTGGGTCAAAGCAGTGCAACTCCAATACTCTCAGATCTGATGTCTGACTGACGGCACTGTCAGCAGCCCTGCAGGAGAGACACTCCACAGCGCAGTAGGATTTCATGACTGAGCCAAGATGATTTAGATTTATTTTTAAAAAGGAGCGAATAGTCTAATATTCATATTGAACAGCCAAATACAATTTGACTGACATTATTCTGAGTCAGTACAACCCTAAAAACTCGCACTGATGTTCTTTCTACTGTATCGTAGACTGGCTGGCCAGATTGCATGCACAGTGTAGGGGTGGCACTAGGGGGAGATTTTGTGAACCTCCTGCACATTACACTCTCCCAGTGAAGCTCTGCTGGCAGGTGAAAAAAGGTGGCTGGTAACGCCATGTGTCACGTCTGTCTGCAGCCCTGCCCAAGCCAACAGTCTGGACCGCAGTGACAGGACAATGGACAACACAAATCAGGAGACAGCCAGGGAGAAAAGAAATGTGATTTTTTATTTTTTTTTAATGTGATCAACACTGACATAGTGATAGGGACGGGTGTACATTTTTCTCGTTTCACATGCATACTTCTCTAACAGGGTTGCCTTTATTCCCAGGCTGACACACAAAATAGTTTGATGTTGGTCATATGATGAAGGGAAGGAAGACTAACCCCTTTCCTCGCAGTTTTTTCTCAGTGCTTATGGAAGGTGAACATTGTTATCAAAGTCATAACATTTTCTTTGCCCAGTATTAAGACTGAAAGGCCATGGTAGGAGTTAAGCAGAGTAAATGAATAACAGGGAGGTATTTCTTCTTACACAATCAGTGGTGACATATTCCATATTAATCAGAACATTTCCTACAGGCAAGCCAAGTTCGTGCCAAGAGTTTTTGTGTTTGGTCCTAAAATTAAAATTAAATTAAAATCCTGTATGATCACAACCTCAAAATGTACACCGCTGAACATAGCAGAGCTCAAACTATCTCCAAAGCCAGAGTTTCTCAGCCCTGGTAGTCAGCCTCCAAAGACCTGCTGGTTTCCAATCTAATTATTTAACAAATGGGACACACTCTGAACACTATTAACTAGCTTTTAGCACAGAAAACTAGCTGTATACTGGGGGCAGTAAAAGCCATACAAAAAGGCCTTTCTGCAATTAAATCTTGCACTTATATCTTGTTTACACTGTTATAAAAAGATATAGAAGTTAAATAAGTTCCCTGGTTACAAACAAAGTGAAATTCACCTTGGTGTAATACTGTGTCATCTCTTCAAAGTGTCTGTTTTTATGCAGCAGAAGCAGCAGTAACAGTTTAATGTAATATCACAGTTTTGCACACTATGCTCTTTTCAGTGTTCACCTGTTTTGTCTAAATCTGCAGGCAGCAGAATTAGTCCGACTCAATGCTGAAACCTCTAAATGTCTCAGTCTATCAGTCTTCAAAAAGCATAACATGGACATCACACCCTTTAAAAAGACTTCCTATGCACAACTCGTAAAACCGTACAGCGGTGATTTATATGCCATTCACATCTGTGCCTGACAATCAAGTTTCCAATTACACATCGTTCGTAGAATGACCAACACACACAGACACAGAATGTAGCTTGCTCAACAGCCCGTTCGGAGAGAACCCAATACACTGCAGTTACGTTGCAGTACATTGACTTTTACAGCCTTGACTCCTATTTCACACTGTGTTTCACCCTGCTCTTCTTTCAAGGACAGTACTACTGACTGTCCTCGGCCTGCATGAAGAGAGCAGATGAAAATTTTCAGAAGAGACAAGACGATGGAGAAACATGTGGCTTGTTGCTTCATATTAAAAGAAAAAATATGTACACTTCTCTAAAATGACAAGCCTGAGAACCTACATTTCTTCAAGATGTATGTATGTATGTATGTATGCTGCCGCCAACCAGTCAAGTTGGTCACAATCTTTCCCTTCTGTTCCTGAGTTATGGCATTGAATTATGACCAGAAAGGTGTTTCTGCAGAACACTAGGATCTCACAGAGAAGTTCATCACTTTGACTGTCATCACTTCATCATTTTATTCTGTTAGACATTTGTGTGAAATTCTGTCATAATTAGCACACAAATTCTTGAGTTATGGTCAAAAATATGTTTGGGGGCCTTTAACCACCAAATTCTAATCAGTTCATTCTTGGCTTCAAGTGGACATCTGCACCAGTTGTAATAATATTCCCTGCAGGCTTTCCTGATAAATTGTGTTTGCAAGAATGAGAAAATCAAATCAGTTAATCCTCGAGTCCAAGTGAAGAAATTCCCTCCAGGCAATCCTTAGATATCACATTCATGAGAAAGGGGTGGATGGACAACCTAAACCCAAATATACCAGTGACAGCAACAACAAAGATGACAAAAAAAGAACTAGAGCAGCATCTAACAATTACTTTTATCATTATTGATCAATGTCCTTCATTTAATCAATTAACTATTGTATCTAGAGCTGCAACAATCAGTGATAACTAATTTTAAGCACTGAATAATCATCAGTAATCATAAATCTAAATATCCAGGAACAGATTTCAGTCACTTTGCTCTGTAGATGAGTTTGCAAGATAAGAAGAAATTGACAACCTCTGATCTGCACTTCAATCATTTTGTGGGCACTTGAATTGCCTTTTGAATACAAGTAGGCTGTGAATTGTTGATTGACTCAAGCTGCCAGTCACCCTGGCAGCGAATGCAACGCCGCCTAAATATTTCACAACTTTCCATCACACACATGCACTGTTGTTTGGTGTGCAGCCGATCTCACATTCAGTAGCCGTCCCCTCAAACAGCCTGTCCACACAGGCCTTTCATGTCAGCCACTGGCCAGATGAAATCCTATTGACATAAAATAAATGAATAGCTAAAACTCAAGGGATTAAACAACTTTTCAATGCAAACCGAAGCTTCTTTCAGGGAAAGTAGATAATGAACAGAAGGATCCTGACAGGTGGCCAAATACATAGTCACCTCATTACTTCCACATGGACAGAGAGGCATGTGGGTACTCGGGTCAAACCAAGCAGACGCAGCAGGCCTAGGTAACACTGTGGGGATCTTAATGATCTAACAGACAAAGAGACATAGAAACCAATAAAATTAACGCAAACAAACCTCTAACAACACTGACAGGGCTTTTATTTTCTGTGTAGCTGGGGTCAGAATTTCAATCAAAAACACTGAAGTTAGCTTGGCACATGCTGCACGTCTCAAGCAGCTGTAAGTGGAAATGTAAATGTTCTTGTTTCACTTTTCCACTAAGGTTTTTTTCTTAGTGGAAATCAAACGACCTGCCTACACCAAGATGGCGACCTAGAGTAGGTTTACTTGGAGCATCTGCATTTAATCAGAGAAGGTAAAATGAATAATAATGTTATATATTACCATCCACACAATACTCCCCCAACTGGGAGTAATCAAATGTAATCTGGTCTACAGTTCTACAGTTGGTGTTTTCTGCTTGTTATTCAGTGCAGACAAGCTATGTTTATTATACAGGGTTTCTGCAGGGTTCACCAACTAAACCAAGCTGCACTTAAGGGGCAATACAGCCAAGAATTATTAAATTCCTGATGATATTGTTAATTAAAGTCAGTGCAGCCTGATATGAGATAAGCCAGTATGACAGTATCTTCTGACAGCATGCAACTGGTCACAAAAAGATTTTATAACTACAATGGCACTCAGTACAGAGCATACCTCCCACAAGGTATGCTGAAAAAAATGCCCTACCTCACAATGTTAAGGAAAGTGATTTTAAAAATTCCTGGATCTGCCCCTTTCACCGAATCTGCACCACAACTTTAAGGGTTCTTCCCTGGCCCATGCTTCATTCTTCCACCAAATTTGATGCAAACCCATTCAGTACTTTGCATAATCCTTCTGACAAATAAAAAAAACCAAACCAACAAGCAGACACAGGTAAAAACATGACCTGACACTACTACTGATGGCAAGCAAGAGAAAATGTTGAACATGACATTTGAGACTTTTTAATTCTCTCTAAGGTCTCACTAATGATACCCCGATTATATGATACATGTCTGTGATTTGGACAACTTCCCTCAAGACACAGGTCTGTACCACAGAGATTGTTATGCTTTGTAAATCAGGCACAGAGACAGGAAAAGGGACTTTAGTGAGACACTAATGAGAAAGGCATAAAGGTAAACCCTGGGGGAAAACTCTGGATACATCCACGTCAAGAAAGGGTGGGTGGGTCGGTGGATAAAAGGTCTCCAAATCTATTGTCTTAACCCTGACCTGCCCCCTTTAGGCCCCAAATAATTTCCCGCCACTCAGAGACAGCAGGAACAAAGCCCGTCTCCAGCTGCCTGTCTTTTTAGTTAGTTCAAGCAGACTGGATAAATGGCTGACTGATGAACTCTACTTATCACCATGACAACACTACAGCCGCAGCACTGATGGGTTTAAAATGAGTAAGACTATGGGGCAGGAATGGTTTACATATTCCTTTTGATGAGTCAGTTTAGCCTAATCTTCACATGAGGAGTTGCTACCAGCCAAAACTGATAAACGCCTTACTCAGACATCTGATCCTCATTTTGACTGTAACACTGGTTAACTCAGCAACTCAACAGGTGGGGGAACTTAACTTCCCACTTCCCATAAAACAGATGCTCCTATGCGCCCAGTGGTGGGCTGACGCTGCTGTCCCATCAGCTGTTGGGTGGAAAACAAAGCCTCTCCTTGCCTCAGGGTCAGGGGAGTCGATAAATAGAACCGGCACACGTGCGTGACGTGGAGGCAAGCCAGGAAACACTCACTCACATACAGCCAGAGAAATCCCTTGTCATTTAGAGGAGTTATAGTAATCCTGTAATAAATTTTAGAAGGATATTACAAAACTATCCCCCTCACTATGATGCCAGACTGCACTACAAAATAATATTAGTGACCTGTACTGGTGCCCTACGTGAGGACAGATGTGACTCACACTGCAGCAGTAAAGTCTGTAGCCGCCCTTAAAAAGCACACTTCTGCTCTGAGTCATCACTGACACGGTTATTTAACTTTCAACTGGCTCTGTTTCTAAGTTTTTCGAATGCCCCATGACATAGTAACTAACCACGTGCTGCTACCACTGAAAATTTCATTAAAGCTGCCAGTCACGCACATGTTTTTCCTGTAGGCAGAAAAAGTCATGTGCTCCATAATTTATCACCAGTGCGTACTGAAGAACTTCCATTAAATTTATGACAGTAAATATTAGTAAAGGCGTTAATTTGACAGGCAGAGTCCTCTCCCAGAATTAGAGAAAGGGAAAACTTTTCACAAATTCACTTTTATTTAGCACAATGTGACCCATTAACAGCTTGTCTTCTGTGTGACAAGTTAGCTGTCAATTACAGGATGGATATTCAAGCTGAGCCAGTCGATTAAGAGAGTGTGTTTTGGTAATCAAATAATCCTTTATGAAATTTTTCAAGCACAAATGCCTTGTATGCTTGTAGTTTTAGCTTTTCCAAGAAAGGATATGTTGCATTTCTCCACGCATTATTGATGTAAAGTGAATCTTTAAAAGTTAACATGTATTTTCACTCATTTCTGACCAAACGATTAATCTTTTTTTTTAAATTAAAATAAAAAAAAATCAGCCAATTACTCTAAATTGAAACAAGTGTTTGCGAGTGAAATTAAAGCTTACAAACAGTGTTTTTAAGTCTTCCAGATCTATCTATTAGAGAGCTATCTTGCCTACAGCAGTGTAACTATAATATCCAGCCAAATAAAGCTGTAAAACTGTAAAGCTAATATATCGGCTGGACGACCACGCTTCAAGTTGGCGCTAAATTTAATTCCCTCGGACGCCAAGTCAACAAAGGCGGCGTGCTGCGTTCCGGCATGACAAAAAATAGCAGCCTTTTGTTCATTTTTACATTCTTACATTTGTTTCTCGGGAATAGTTAAAGACAAAGTAAAATAAACAAAATCGACATATAACAGAGGAGCAGGGGGAGTGCAATCTGTAACTAGTTACCGTAAACGTTCTTTTAGATGATCATGAGGAGTCGGTTTTGAACTGAAAACAAGTTTGAACAGAGATAACGGCCACAGGCGATTGAGGCTCGCGTTATGGAAAGATAAGACTGTTTACAAATAAGACACACTAACATGTCCTACCTTATCATAACAGTGAGTGAAGGCTGGTTGTGTCTCATCGACTCTGTCCTCTCTGAGCACATGAGAAACGCTCAGCTACCCTCAAGTCCCCTCAACGTGGTGCCTTCACGTGCTCCTCGAAAAAGCGGCTTCCAACAGCTTTTTGGTGCCAATGACTGAGACTAAATAAAATCATGCGGTACTGGAAAGGAACTCCTTACATTTGTGTAGTACAATGTTGAGTACTTTACTTGGGTATTTATAATTTCTGTTCTTTCCACTACATTAATTAGATAACTTTAGTTCTTTTCCAGGTTCATATTAATAATACAAAATATAATCAACATATCAAGTATGGTATGTACTTTAAGATAAAATAAGGGAATTCACCAGCAGTAGGCTATACAAAGTCATTCAAATTAACCCCACCTTAGCCAGTTGCAACATTAAAATTCTGTACAAAATAGTGCATTAATAATTCATATTATAAAATATATTATTCTGAGACGTTCTGCATAATGACTACTTTTACTTTTGGTATTTTGAGTATGCTCTCATGCTAAAAATATACTACTTAAGGAGAAGATCAGGATTCTTCCTCCACAACTGTATACACCACAGTTACAGGTACATCCAGCTAAAACTAATGCAGGCTAATACACCAGTCCTGTGATGGATCAGACCTTCAGGAAGCTTAGAATGTTCAGGGTTTTCTTGTTTATTTAACTGTGATGCAGTTTAACTGTATTGCATACAAAGAAGTGTTTATTTATATATTTAGCCTACTCTCATGGATAAAAATCAGGTGGGAAAACAATAGAAACCTCTGTCTGTATGATGCAATACAAATCAACAGCAACACAAAATCTCTAAACCAGTTTCAACACAAACTGAACATTACAACTTTCATGGAGGTAGGATGTATTTCAGGGCTGTTGTATTAAACTGCATTTAGCTCCGATCGTTCCTGAAGGCATCATCAAACTCGTAATTTGAGGAGGCGGAGGAAATTTCGTAGTATTTGATGTGGGATGACACTGAAATGTCGTTCCACTCATGACTTTCTGGATGGGTAGCAGTCTGCCAATTCTTATGAATAATCTCAGTACTGACGCATCAGAACAGAAATACCCACTGAGATACACTGTGGTAACACCATAAGTGCAGTTCACTGTCATTCAGTGGTTACCAGCTGGATATGGTCAACAGACAGAACCATGATGAATTCCATTAAACTAAACAGCACTAAATGTGGGAATTAGGATAATCAAACCATCTATAGAAACCATTTTAAACAGGAGTGTCTATTTTTGGCTAATCCAGCAAATATCTGATATATCCATCACATTAATGCAGCCTTACCCACAATGCCTTAATGTACTCAAAGATTAAAGGGACTGATACCACAGTGTAATAATAAGGCAAAGTAACTGATGATTTTATCGTCCGACCCACTGCAGTGTCACTGAAAACCATGAGACAATCCGTCTCTTATTTATGAAAAATTTGTTGGCAACTCAACTCACTTTGTTCTGACGTACTGGAAGACTGCTGGAATTAATTTGCTGCCCTGAGTTTAACAGCAGAGTAGAGAAGTCACTTCTTGAAACAACAGAGCTAACAGAAGTTCATAAAAACCACAAACAGAACAAACACAACTACAAACACTCTTTCAGTGTAGCAGTTCAGGCATCAAATTGGCCAAAATAACTTGATAGAAAGTCACAGGCTGCTCGCGCTCTGCTTTGTCCCCCAAAGCACAATGAAAGCATGCTTTAAAGAATGCATGACACAAGAAGTAATGAATTCATAGACATGAGGAAATGGTGTGTTTACAGGCATTTTAAACTGTACCAAGAATCATGTGATTTCTCCATTATTCACGCTTAACCAAAATGTTTTTTTCCAAATGCTGCACACAAATTCAAGCGGAAGTTGAATGCTGTCAGTGTTTAACAGTCCATGGCATTTAGTCAAGGACAAAACAACACATGAAGGACATGAGAAATTACAGAGCTTGCCTGAAGGGGGTTTTGTATTCCTGTAACTGCAGTAAAACTGCTGAGAACATCAAGGGTTTTCCCCATGCAAAGAGCGATTACAAATATTGAAGTCTTGATATTGAGATGGAACAAATGGTTTCCCTCTGGAAACCGTGCAATCAGTTCATGCTGTTATGCAACACAACGTCCTGCAGGCTGAAAAAAAACACAAGGAAAACACACTACAGTCCTCTCCTCTACTGCCTTTAGAGTACAGCTTGTTTTCATGTGTGTCTGCGAGAACTGACACCAATGTATAATTTCATCATAACACGTGGGCCTGTCTGAACCGCCACGCCGAGGCAATGTTTACGGCCTGTTTTGGTTCTGCGTATGAGTCTGGACACACTAAGTGTCGGTCTCCACTGTTTGCTCATATAGTCGTGGTAGGTACACAGTCATCCACACCCTGTCTCCCCTCTTGTCTAAAAAAAGGTTGCTGTGGTTTTGGGCAGAAATCGTCTGTGAAGGAACGTTAGTTTAGCTTCCTCGCTAGACCCAAAACCCAACAAGGAGAGGCCACAGAGGACTGAGGGACTTGTGTGTTCTCTCTGCTGGTGTGAAGACACAAAACTGCATTTCATTTCTATCAGTGTCTGTATTTCCTGTAGTTGAATGTGTCCCTCAACTTCTACTGCTCTCTCTCTACTCTCTGCCAAAGAGGAAAGTCAGTCAGCAGCTTCTCAGTGGAGCAGGGCACAACCTTGACTGGATTTTTCCGAAAGAGGAAAGAGACAGAGGGGGAAGGGAAATTTTTAAATTTTTTTTTTTTTTTTAAAATAGAGGGAAACAGTGAAAGCAGCAGTGGTTTCTGCAAGACACGAAGACATTTGAGTGGAAATGTGAAAAAGATGACTGCAGATGATGAAGAGCAAAGCAAAAGTGAACTGCCATGAAAACTGTCTCAACTGTAGCTCAACAGGTGCTTGTGTGATTGAGATCTTTGCTTCCAACTGATTTTTGTGAAGCACCCATGTGACAATGCATCCACAGTGTCAGTGGAGCCATTTTTCATCCTCAAAAGCTGAACATGCAGCTGAACCAATCTGTTAACGAACCCATATTTCCCCTGTAGTAGCATGAAACACTGTGAAGAGGAACCTGGTTGCCTCCTTTATGTTGCATGGTTGTAAGCATTTCCATTGTCAGGCAAAAATCTTATGTCATCAACTCCTTCACTTCCTGCTGACCCCAGACAGTTCATTCTTTTGCCATTTTTAGAACACAAGTTTATGAGCAAACAAACATCACACGTCTAATTCGGGAATATCCTGTGAAGTCTGTGGCATAAGAGGTGAGTTTAGGGAGAGGTGGAGGGCATGACATGAATGGGCTGGAAGTGGCTTTCTGACCACATACTGAGATTTAAGAGGACGGCGGTAGAAAAAGAAATTCCGATGGATGGCCTCTTCAACCCCTAAATGGCTCAGGAGACACAGAATGAGTGAAGTAAATCTCCATTTGGGATTAAGAATTGTGAGGCATGGCTCCGTTTTGGAGGATTAAGGCTTGGACTGAGGCGATGAAGACAGGCAAACAAAGAAAAAAGGCCTGTGAGAATGAAATGCCTCCTCATCTTTACCTTTGGAGCCTCTTCAAATTCCCAACAGAGTGCGAAGTGGTCTGCAGAGGTCACGCACTAGTATGAAATCCCCAGTCACTATGGTTGATCCACAGATCTGTTGCTGCACGAACAAGGAATTCCTCTCAATCCATGCAAGCTACATGTAAGACAGTCCATTATAGGATTCACCACTTTAGTTTGAGTCCAACAGCTTCACAAGTGGCATTAGGATTGGGTTGTTGCTCACATTCTTCTTTTGTTTTCATGGAATTCACCCAAAATCCTCAAAAACACATGACTGCACTCCCTCAATCTTTACACTCCTCATTTATCAATAACTTGGTATGCGGTAAATGTCGACAAAGGCTTACATTTTGGATGCAAGATTATCTAAAAAATGAAGCAACCTTGCCAAACGCATTTGAGATTTAGTAGCTTGTAGATGAAATGTTTATCGCTCCATGAGTTTCAGATACATCTCTCACTATATTTCAAGTGATTGCTTGGTAAAGCAAGAGTGTGGCTTGCTGTAATAACAGTCATTAGTGCCTGGAGTCACCCGAGGTCCTCCCTGTCTAAAATATGTACTTTGTTGATCCCAAAAGAGCATCCCTCATCCTTTCGGTTTACGTTCCTGTGTTGGGCCATGCATTTAACGTCCAACCCTTCAGGTCAAGACTCAACAGTTTACACCTGAAGGATAAGGGACACTCCATGCATGACAACAATATACATATTGTAGACAGGGGAGGACAGGTGGTTTGAAGGAAGGAGGCCATCTACGTCAAAGTAGAGAAACCATCCCTCAACAGTGGAGAGCAAGTCTACTACGCCACCTGTTCCCTCACCTACTGACAATGCTGTTCCTTCATCCCATTCCAATACCCCCAACCAATTACGTTTGTACTGAAAACCGAGCTTTTACTCCATGTTGCTGTGTTAACTAAATAGAAAAGCAGCTGCACTAAACGTTGTCAAGATCAAACATTGTTATTTAGTTTTTGGCTGTTTATTGATGCTTGTTTTGTTGGCATCGTTGTGTGTTTTTGCAACTCGCAAAAAGGTCATAAATTTCAACATAGTTCTTCACGCAAGCTGTTGCACAATAATATTGTCATGCAGAATGTGAAATGCAGCCTATAGTATCACGAAATGACACAAGTAACACACTACTTTCTTGACTAACTTTTTTGTGAGTAAATTAGTGTAGAGAAATCCTGTAACATTTATTTCTTCAGTGGTTAAACATCCAGTAGTAAATTTAGTTTGATTTTAGTGGTTGTTATGCTGTTGTTTATCATGGTACAGTCTGTACACATGTGATGTGTTCAGGGGGTTTCATGTGTGTCAGCTCATTCCTTTGCTGCACACATGATACATACACAACATGTCAGATTTGCCATATGTGTGTGTGTGTGTGTGTGTGTGTGTGAGTGCACGTGTTCATGTGTTCACTGGAATGTATGCGTGTTTGCATGCAATCAGATATGTTGTCTTTGTGCATGTGCAGTATGTTCGCCCGTTAAATCAATTCAGGAAAAGTGAGTTCCCCAGTGACAGCTGTTAAAATACTTTTGCTCCTGTGTAAACTATGCTGTCGTCTCACAACCATCTATAGATCGACTCCTCTCCTCCTGATGTATGTCTCTTTTTCACTCTGTTAAAGATCATCCTTATCAGTTCTCTTCCTGGCCCATCCCTTCATCTTATCAACGGCTGTCAGCCATCCTGTTGGCCTGTCCACATATGGAAAATAATTAAACGAAGGGAACTGAGGGCTAGGTCACATTTTTATAAGATTTTGGAGTGCTGCCATTACCATGTTTTCTGTGGTGTGGTTATGTCCATTTAACATCCTGTTTGCCCATTTGTACCCAATTACTCAATTGTTCTCTCGCCTGCTGCGTGAGACGGCACCAGTTGTATTTTCCAGTCCTTGAAACCAGTCCATTGAACCTTGAATGTTTGCAACTCACTCCACTTGTTTGCTTGACTTCTCTGGAAATGGGAGGCCATCTGTTGAAGCCATCAGACTGACATACAGACATATTATTATTGTTGAAGAGGACTATACTAATTCCAATGAAAACAGGCAGCCAACCTACTGAACACCTGTAGTTGAACACCGACACAATAAGCCAGTAGCTGATGGACATAGTGAAGAATTTAGCAGCTAAAAAGCTAAATATTTCCCTCAGGAGTTTGTAGAGACCAATAACAGAGCTAAAGTGTATAAAGTGTATATTGGACTATGCCAACATAATATATACACAATCTGCTAAAAACAGCCCTGAATGACGAGAACATATTTATTATCTAGGTGGCCTTATTCTGTTCCTAACGTTTGCTGGGGGGTTTTTTTTATAGGCTGAGGTAAAGTAATTTCAGAGGCTGTCACCAGATCCCCTTGCTGCATGAGGACCACATGGTAGTGTGACACCCATATGATTCAGCGAGATGCATCTGCCACGCACACATCAACAACTGCGTGTGAAAGGCACCACAGGCCACAAGCCCCGGTGAGCGTCACCACTCTGAAATGAAAATCTGTCAAATGGATAAGTGAAGGGTTCAGTTCCATATCTCTACTGTGTAAGATCAAATAGTTACATTATAATGTTACTATTACAGACATTTTACTTTTAACCAATTCTTATACAATAGACTTCTAAAAAGACTTCTAAAAGTCAAATGAATGCATTTCAGACGTGGCTTTGTTGTTGTCAGTGTTGTTTTTAGTTGTGCACTGTGTCCCCGCGTGGCTCTGGGGTCATTATACGACACAATGAAAGGTGAAACTTCAGTTTACACATGGAAACCTGCAGTGGCTGGTATTTACAGATAACAATAAATAGAATAGCAAAGTAGCCTAACATTAGGCAACAGGATGTCTCTTCAATCTATTTTTGTAAATTAGCAGATAAGTACTGTTTAGTTAACATGACACTTCTTTGAGTGAGGTCTGTCACTTTAAAGTTAAATGGTGGGTATTCTGACCACTGGTGGCACTGTAGCGCAAACCTGTTGTGTTTAATATTCAGCAGGCTGCAGAGGGTGTTAGTATAAGGTATATTAAGGGTTAGTGGCAACAATGTGCTGTACAAAAAAGAAATACAGGAGCAAGCTGATTTAACAATAATGTTTGAAAAAAGCTTTGCAAATGTTTTATGAGGAAGGAACTTAATTCAATAGTTTACAATTTAGATCAACTTTATATTGTCATCTTTGGCTTTGAAAGAGCTTTTGAATGTTTTGGAAAAAGACCTCAGCTTGAGATTGGAGACAACAGTCTCAGTTTGTAACACTGTGGCATTTGAGAGGAGTGTGGGTCTAACAATGAAAAGTCAAGAGGGTACTTTTAAAGTTATTATTAGCAAATTTGCTGATAATTTTCAATTATATCAAAGATAGTCAAACCTTAGCCTTAGCCCAGAGCCTAAAGTGACAGTCCTAAAACCTGACAGTTACAATTTACCATGAAACTGAAAAAATAAAATTATATATTCATTAATTGACTTGACTAATCAATCAGTTGCCTTAGCATGTGTTTAACAATTTGTTTTGATAATATATTGAAAGACAGATTAAATATGGTCTAGATAAACAAGTGAAATATTAGAATCTAAATAACACAGCATCAAATATATTTGCCTTGTAGCATCATTCAGACAGTATAAAGAAAAGATGAAAGAAACCAGCTGATTTTATATTTATGATAATTTAGGCAGAGTGTGGCAGAGACTGTCCAGGTCTTAAACCAAGTCAGCTTCTAGTTGAACTGCTATAATAAGATGATCACTGAATTTGTCAGAGCACAGGAGCATGAATAACCAAGTATACTGAAGTTAAGTTGTGGTCGTCTAGTAAATGAAGCAGTTGCGCCAGGTTGATGTCGGAAACAACGAAACCACAAACCTCAAAAAGATGTTGCGAATGTCTGGTTGTGAATTTGTTCTCCTCAAAAATGTGTCCCAATTAAGTCTAGAGAATCTGATGTAATTTCCTCTCTGGGTTATACAGTAGCTAAACCAACAGGCTCTTTATTTGACAAGGAGTTCAGCAATATTATTCCTACAGTTTAAATATCTTGGCTGTGCGGACCTAAATCAGGACAAACATACACAAAATGTACCTCCAACCATGACTGAAATTATAAAGTTAATCAGTGGAACTTTCTTTACGACTACAGTCATGGAATTTTAACTGACCCATAGATAGTGCTTTTTAGCCTAGATTAGAGAAAACAGAATACAGTAAATGTTGTCATGGCATCCAAATCACCTGAAAGACTACTGCCTTTAATCCTTTAAGTTTCAGTCCTTCACACAGTCTCTGTGTGTGGTCTTGGTTCTTTCTCACACCACACAAATTTCCCAAACACACTGCAGTATCAAAAGTAAACCTGACCATTGTTTGGTTTTTGGAAAACCACTCCAGCAGAGGCTTAGTCAGCAGCACATAGTCTGAGATCACAAAAAGCTGAGGTCCTGGCATAATTAATGTCATTCTTCACCACAAACCTCCATCAACAAGTGCAATATTGGTCAGAAAAATTCCAATTATTCATGCTCCCAACTCTTAAGGTCTGATCTTGACTATGTAATTCTCAGCAGCAAGACAAATTAAGACAGGCTCAAGAAGTTGGGAGTAAAATGAACAATGACAGACACTTTTGCCAAAAATGTGACTGCACATTCAGCCCTGGGAATTATGCTCATTATTTATGTCCAATGCCAGCGTTCAGTGCCAGCACAGGAACAGTGTGACCTTTAGACGGAAAGTAAGGGCGGAGGTCAGGAAGGTGGATGCATGGGCACGGAGCACGACTGACTTTCCTGCAGGAGATGCTTCGGGGTTCACGTCTCACTGCAGTTAACATTCAATTAATGTTTGTTTAATCATAACCACGATCATTTCCTAACCTTAACCTTATTGTAGCTGCCGGATATTGTAGAAACATTCAGCCATTGTACTTTACTGAGATTTGACATTTCTCTTTCATCATTTGGGATCTCACATAACAGAAGGCAATGCATCATTTTATGTGGCTGAACCATATCATCAGGTCTCATAAAATTAGACCATCGAGTCATGGGCCATGACCCCAAACAGAACATTAGTCTGTCGATGTTGCAGGCTCTCAGTAAGGGAGTGTCAGGTCCAAATGGCAGTGACCCAAAGCCACCATATTCCCACAGAAACTCAACAGATATACACAGTAACATTGTTGTAAGCCTCCTACTAAATACATGCAGACAGAATTGAGAGGCCTCTCCGTCATCATTCCTCCTGAATCTGAAGTTCAACTATCAGTCAGAGATTCTTTGAGATGACGATGTTCCAACTTTAGTTGAAAGTATAAAATGGCAAACATATGTTTCTGATTATTCCTAGGAGTTGCCCTGAACCAGCATGGGGAAGTTGTGTAATCTCATCCCCTGATGAAAAATGTCTTTCTTTCTTCTCTTCATGCAGAAACATTACACCACATTCTTTCATTGTGAAATATACTGTAATGTGGTGAATACAAATCTGTGGTAACCTCTAATAAAAAGCCAAACTGACCCCAATTCACCACCTCTAAACTCAACAAACTCATACGTGTGTGTGAGTCTAAGATGCTTTATTCAAGATGTAAAAACAAACCTAAGCTTATTTACTTATAGAAAGTTAATGAGACCACATTCCAGTGTATTTAATGTAAACTGACCTGTAACAAGACTTATTTTCTGAGCAAATATGCTCTAAGCATTTTACCTCATGGATTTTTTAAATCAGTATTTTCATTCAGACGACTATAGGAGGTCTCTCAATTCGACCGCCCCGTCCTCCATCCTTCCCTCCACCTTTTAGCCTCAGGTTGGCTTACATGTGATAAAACATCATACTGCAAACAAACCAAACATCTGGCAAGACCACGTAGGCACACGTAAAATTACAAAAATACAAAATATCAGTGTTGAAATCAAGTCATTATGAGTCATTTATTTTCTATTTTGACATTTGACAGACTAAGCGATTAACAAAATAATAAATAAATATTGTTATGTCCCTACAAAATATAGTCTGGTCTTGTCTACTTTCCTCCTCCTGCTGCGCCCTCAGTAAATCTCCTTGATTCATCAGTATTCATGCCCTCGTGTGCCAGAGGGCATCTGGCTATAAACACAATGACGCTTTTGATGATTCAGTCTTGGTCACCTGGTTTTCGCTCCAGTGCATCATATTACCCTCCTACATGCTGCTGCCCCTGTCTGGTTTTTGGATATAACTTTCTAATTATAGTCGTCTAGTTGTCTCAGGACACAAGGTCCTGGTAGGAGATCAGGTGTTTGAGGGAGCCGCAAAAAGGGAAAGTACAACTGGGGTGAGATTAAGGGAACGCTGAAGGCACTTACAACCTCCAGTCTGTGACCTCAGTTACAGGACTTCTTTCTTTGAGAGAAACAACAGCTATTAACTTATCGATTAATCTATTCTCTCCATTTTTCAGTGTAACTGAGTAAAGTTTGCCACTTAAAACCAGTCAACCAGCTGTTAAAATCATTATCTATTAATCTTCTAATGATGGAAACTCTGGCGTCTTGAACCTGAGCTGAGCATCTCAAACTTTTTCCTGTTTTATGTGATTAACGCCGCTCACTGCAGGTGAAAACTGACATCGACAGAGCAGCTTATCACTGTGAGAATAGCAGCTTTCTCAAAGCCCCAGGACCGCTGATAAGCAAGCAGCTTCAAAAGTTATCAAACACACTCTACCAACATTGTATCAAGCACACTGCCTAGAGAGGGCAGTTTGAAATTGTGTGTGTGTGTTTACACGAGTACAGTAGTGGTTTTTTAACTCAGTGGGGGTCTATTCTTGGAGCTCTTTCATGCTGCCACCCGCTGTGGAGTGTGTGAGCCCCAGTGTGTGAGGAGGATCTGTATTCTCACACTTGTCACCTGCTGTGATGCCTCAGCTCAAAACTCAGTACAAGTCTCAGCCTCAGCCTTTTGAGTCCAAAGCAGGGGTCAGCCCTCAACTTCCTCTGCAGCTATCACAACAACATAGTATGCTGGATTGCTGACACACACACACACACACACACACACAAAGATATTCCAAGTATAGGCCTCTAAGGCAGCAGCATACACGCATCCAGACTGACTGATATCACTTATCAAGTACAGCTATCAGTAAATGCCCCTAGCCACACATCAGCTTTGCACACTTTCAGCACTGGAGGAGACGTGATGCTCCAGTCGCGTCAAAGCAGCGCACTGCGACTTTGTGACCGTTTGACCTTGTCACGGTTTCTGCCAGAGCTCCATCAGCTCTACTGAACATATAATAAAATATATAAGAACTAATCATTTGCGTTAGTTGAGCTGCAAAGCAGAAAATACCCCCCTCCCCTCAGCTCAGTATTTTTGGCACGCTGCGTCAGCAGCAGTTTGGAAACACCGTTATTTTACTTTCTACGTAGGAGAAACACAGACTTACCGTCACACTACCGGCCTGCGATGCCAACACATTTGAGCGGCACGTCGGTTTGTAAGCCGAAAACGTTCATGCATGCAGTCGTGTGTTTTTTCTGCCTCTCTCTCTCTCTCTCTCTCTCTCTGACGCTCTCATTCAGCAGCAAAACTCATCTCAACGCTCCGCTCATTGGTGCACTTGGCACAGAGAGACGGGCTGCAGGGTGGGGGTGGGGGGTAGGGGTAAAGGGGTCTATGACCGATCTAGATTCCGACAAATAGCAGACCAGCTGGTTAGTTTTTAACAAATGAACCACTAAATTATAATTCTAAACATGTGTCAGAGTCAGAGAGTTACCCCTGTCAACATATTTTTTTTTTTCTCATACAACGAATCACTCACTGGCTCTATGAACTGGCAGAACATCTAAGTGCTGGAGATGGATGGATGCAGGCTGGATGGCAGCACTTAGATAAAGGTGACCAGGGTGTGCGTCCAAACAATGTTCTTTTGGTGGAATGCTAATAAAGTAAGCATGGCCTGTCTCATGCTTCAGGTTACTGCTGGCTTTTTCAGCTGAAAACCCTGGATGTGTTCACGCAAAACAAAGACCTCTGAAGTGATCCTGAAAAGTTTAGCTAAGTGGGGTTGAAAAATATTTGACGAGCAAAAGGTCAGAAGATCACGAGGAACACTGTGTCACTGTGACTAGTGTGCAGCGTGAGGTTTGGCAGCAACAAGGCAGTTTGTTTGTTTGGTATCTACACTGAAGTAACACTGTCAGAAGATAAGCTCCAGCCTGTTTGAAGAACGTTTTTACACGCACACACACACACACACACACACACAAAAGGTGAGACTCAAATTTAAATAAAATCAGCCAGGGTATTTCATCCAACAAGATGCACAGTTTCGATGGTCTGCCATAACAGAACCGTTCAAATAACTGCAGAAATGCTAAAAGAAGAAGGGGATAGGGTTCATCAGGGAGCACAGACCAGCAGGCAAAAAACGCTTTAAAACAAGTAATAGTAATATATAGTACAGTACAATGATTCAGTGAATAATAGTTGGTGAGATGAATATCAATATTTACTGTGAATTTGTGATAACTGAGAAAGGCGTTGGCAATCCAAACATAACATCTTCATAACAGGGCTGTACACAATTGTGGTGTCAATTAGAGGAAAGGAGTTGTGCGAAGCAATGAAAAAACATGGGAAGTGGCAAAAAATAAGAACTTTCTTATTGATTTTTTTTCAACTTCTTCTTAGCTACTTGGAGGGTCCCCTATAAGATAAAAATGTGATATTTTACAATCTTGTATCCCATTTTTCATCATGTTCCCAGCTAAAATCATTTAGTAAACCACAGGGTATAAATAAGGTAACTGATGAGAAGTGAGGCTTCACTTGGGCCAGTAATCAGATCTCTAAAGAACAAGTGTACGTGGGTATGTGAGGAAACAACTGTGTTGGAAATCCTCCCACAGCCCAAACTGCAGCAGCAGCAGCAGCAGCAGTATCGCTCGTTCGGCTTTTAATAGCCATGGTAATGAAAGGTTCAGCATGTTATTTATATACACCAGGATTAGCAATAGAACGTAAAATAATAAGGCAAATGTATCATCTGGCCTTCCTCTGTGTTTTCCACAAACTGTCTTGAAGTTTAAACCATGGATCTGAAACATCTATTTCAGGAATGTGATTTGATGGACTGCAAAATAAAAACAGACATCCTCATTAGTATTTGAGTTTCCATCTAATAAAGACAAAAAAAATAATCACTTTCATATTTCTGTCTGACAGTGTCTCCTCCCACTGACTCCCATGTTTAAACAGATGTGTGAAATGGATGAAAACAATATGAAAATAACTGCATTAATGCTCTGCTCGTCCAAAAAATTTAATTCCACTGCCAATACCCAGCTTGTTGGTGTGTTTGTGTGTGTATATTTTCAGCCTCTGGAGGATGTCTACCAGATGTTTGCTGTCCTCCTCCACACCAAACCCAACCCTTGAGGATGATCTTTTCAGATCTCCACAAACCTCTCTGGTACTTACTTCCATCCACACCTGGCTGTACATTTGGACCCCTCCACCCCCACCCCCACCCCCACCCCAAATACTCCAAGCTGGCCCAGTTCCTGTGCAGAAACGTTACTGGGCAGTGTTGGCGAGTAACTCAATGACCCAGTTATGCAACCGAAGGCCAGAGGAATTCCTGGTGATTGCCGAGTGCCGGAAAATTGTCGTAACAGCTTGTATGTGCAAAATGTCACTTTTCACACACATACACAGAAACGCTGCCAAATGTAACTCCTCTACTCCTTTGTTAATCTATGAGAAATACCCTGACCCACATAAAAAAAAAAACCCCACCCCCAGGTTCCCTTGAGTAAGTTTCACATAATTTACCTCCACAGAAGATTAACCTCTTGCCCTGTTTTTTGTATAGCTATAGTCTGGGTCAAGTACAGAAGAATGTACAGTACAGGAGCCTGACACACTGTACCTCAGAGGCTAGATTGGTTCATAATTTGGAAGCAATTTGTGCAGGTCAGACTGGCTGAGGATCTCATAAACAAATCACCTGATTAGATTTGAGTCATTGAATCCTCATTAAAGCTGGACATGAGCTGACATGTGGGAAACCGTTCCCAAGCATCCAGGAGGGTATTTGCTGGTGATCCTGTGTCTTTTAGGGGTGGTTGCATAACCAGATTAAGGCAGTTGGTTTTAGGTTTGAGGGTCACTGAGGCCTGATTAGCTCTTTAGCTTTATAATCTAAAATCTAAATCGCCTGAAGCAGCTTCCCAAACGCAGTGAGATTCCTGAATGAGCTCCTGTTCTGCATGAGATTTTGAGGCCACCTGGGAGCGATCCAAGTCGAGCTTTTTTAGCCCCTTCATGGTCCCTCCATTAGACCAAGAAGTCATGGTGGAGTGGCTCTAAACACTGTATGTGTGAATATAATTTTGCAGCTGCTGTTCTATGAATATGAGAACTAATTAGCTGAAATAAAGTCTTTGAACAACACCGGATCTGCTGCCTGAGGAATGAGAGCTTTTGACAAAACATGGAAAACCCTTGCAGGAGCACCCTCAAATGGAAAGTTTTAAGATTTTGACTTGGAACTATCTTCATCTTGGCTGCCTCTGAACTGAATTTGCAACCAAACTTGTGCAACATGTGCAAGACTTACCATACTTAATAACTTACAAATAAAGTTCTGTGATAAAAACAAAAAGGGCAAAGTCTACTTCATGTAAGAAAGTAGCAGTTTGAGTAGACTCATAGGCTACATAGAAGCTCCTGCAGTGCCACCTGCTGGTGAATCCTAGAAACAATCAATCAAACTTTCTTCAGGTGGAACCTTTCCTGCAGGTTAGTGCAGGGGCATACTCAACCTTTGCTTTGAAAGTTCAGCAGTAAGGTAAGACGTGCATTCATTCAGACATACATTTCATTATCTTATGCAATTTGTAAATTGGGAGGGTGTGCAAAAATTACAAGTTTTTTTTCCCCACTTGGCTAAATTGGATAGGTTTTGTCATTGTGTAAAATTTTTGGATCTCAAAGTCAGGTGAACATCAGACTGCAGGAAGGAAGAAATTATGCCAAAATCTTGGTTTTCATTTCTTTCGCCAAAGTAAGAATCACCACTCTGGTTGTGGACTCTCCAAAAATTCACAGAAGCAACTGATGATTCCATGTTTTAAAAATCCCTTGAAGCTTTTAACCAAAAACAGATCTGCGGTCAGTTTGACAAGGATCAAAAAATGTCAGTTTACATTGTTTTCAGTGATACCCTTTCCCTGCCCATTCCACCCTGAGACCAATTGTAACTACTCACATTCATGAGGTTGTTTCTGCCCAGTCATGTTGTATAACCACCACATCCCACTAGCAGGCTTGAATCAGCACTAAAATATATTGTGGCTGATAATAAGTACGCAAATAAATATATTGCAATTTCATCACTTTCAGAGTCACGTTCACAGGTGCATGTGGCCTCACCTGCAGCACGAATGCAAATATGTCTCCAACAACACTGAAAAACTGCTGGGATCAACTTGATAGTTTGCATAAAACAAATCTATGAATAACAAATGATGATTTAGCAAATAAAGCACAACTGTCACGGTAACCTCTGGTGGATATTAAAGATTTAACAAATAATTGTAAATGTAAGCTCTTAGTGACAAACCCACAGAAAATTACTTCTCACCTCTGTGAGTCGGCCTTCTTTCCATTCCTGCTGTGAAGAAAGTTTAACGTGGCAGCTAAGGAACCTTTCCATCAGGAGTTGGTGGAGACCAAAACAGAAGTAAAAGGAGAAACTTAAAATACATCACATGGCCAGAAACATGACTTCAAACAAACATAAATTTTATGCTGGATGTGTAAATGTTCACCATATCAACTTTATAAGGCAAAAACCCTACCCTTGAGAAAAGAGCAGACTTGACTGAAGGCAAACATACAATTCAACATATATACTTAGTTTAAACTGTTTTTCTCTATAACTAGTGCCAAATGACATAATTCTTCACAGGAAACAACAACAACAAATTGTGGACCTGTTAAATAAAGCATTATCTAGAATAGAATAGAGCAGAATAATATCTGTTGAATAATTCAGCGCCCAGCTGCAAAGGTTTTTTGTACAGCACAACTGCTGCATAAAACTCCACTTGACAAATCGTGGTTTAAAAGTGCTTTCTAATCCAGTTTGTTCTTGGTAAAGTCTGAGCTACAACAACACACAGATTTAACATCATTCAAATTATGTCAAATAAAAGGGATAATGGAAAAGACACAGTTTATTCTCTCAATGTTAACAGCAGCGTTATTACTCAAAACTGTGACACTTAACTGGAAAGAAGCACATTCCACTTAGTTGTTAATGAGTAATGACTTCCCATCAGAACAAAGGTCATGTCAACAGTGAAGTGGAACATATTGTAAACGTCAGGGGCCATATTGATTATACGGCTAACAGTGAAAGTAAAAGTACTTCCCTTTTACTCCCACTCACAACCTTATAAATAAATGTTATGAAGTTCTTACTAATTAAAAGCAGTCTTAAATTAAAGAGAGCTCTGCAGGTCTTTAAACTTGGCTCAGACTTAATCTTAAGATGACTGATTTAGCCTAAAGAAAAACATTACTGGTGACATTATTGATGAATAATGTTAGGGGAAGAAAACTGGATAGTTTTAGCCAGTAATTTACACTTGGAAGGATGTTCCATTTATTTATGGGTGCAAATAACAACACAAGTGAAACTGGTTTATTGCTTTTGGTTGTGAACACTTCCCACGCAGTGTCACTGTCTGTACTTGTCAGTTTGTTACTGAATTGTCTTATGATGATTTTTTATGGTGAATGCCAGCTGCAGAATTAGCTTCCTGCTCCAGTCTGGCTTTCTTTTTGTTTATGCTTCAGCCATTTTTAAAAGGAGAGATTGAGGATTGTACACAAACAAACGAATGAAAGCATCTCTCTCAGTAAAAGAACGACAAATATGGCAAATGTAGGGTAAACTGTTTTAATTTGCTGCTTCTGCTCTGAGCATACATGTTAATCTCTGAAATGTTAGGTAGTTAATCACCTGATAAATGTGTCTTAGTGCTTATACTCGGCCAAGAAAGTCTTTACTCCTGGGTTGGCTCTTTAGAGCATTTTTAAATGCAAATCTTAGGAGTTTGATAAATATGGGCTCTGGTGGATGATAAAAAAAAAAAATCAATATTTCTGGGTATGAGTCCCTAAGTGGTATTTTAGGTGTGCTTTCTGTAGATATCCTTTGCCGCAGACATCGCACCGGTGCGGCCTCTCTCCTGTGTGGCTCCTCATGTGCTTCTTCAGATGTCCGCTGTGGGTGAAACTTTTACCACAGAAAGAGCAGCAGAAAGGCTTCTCGCCGGTGTGAATCCTCATATGTATCTTTAAGTCTCCTTTCCGGCCGCACTCTTTCCCACAAACATGGCAGCGGTGCAGTTTCAACCCGGTGTGGCTAGTCATGTGCTCAGCCAGAGCGCTGGCACTGCTGCAGTGTTTCCCACACACGTGACAGCACTTGGAGCCCCTGTGTGATTTGAGGTGCACATTAAGGCTTTCGGTGGACTCTAAGGTCTTTCCACACACAGCACAGAGAAAACCAGCGTCCTCTGAATGCATGCGAAAAGCATGATTTATCAGGTGATGACTGGAGGAAAACGATTTATCACACCTATAGCACTGATAGTCAAGAGGGACTGAATTCAAATAAGATAACTCTGTGGACTCTCTGGTGACATTAATGGAGCTCTGGTTTTGTTCTGTATGCATTCGGATTGACATTAAACTTGCAGCCTGGTCTTTCATTTTCCCTTCCACCTTGAATCCCCTCATTCTGTGTCAGAGTTTGTGAAGACCGAGATGAAGCAAAAGGTAGCACGAACTGTACAATTTTAGTTTCTTGCAACTCCTGAAACTGCTCCTCGCTGTCACTGTTTTGAGACTGAAGTTGCAAAGACGGTTTTGTGTCCTCATGCTCATGGTTCTCCCAGATGGATGAATGAGGTAGGTCTAAGACATCGGCCTCCTTAAACTCTGGAACCTGTTCTTCTTCCTGTTGCTGACTGGGCCAGAGCTCCTGATCCTCCTCTTTAATGTGTCGAGGCTCTGGGTCTCTCTGAACGATGCTGAGGTTCAGCTCCTGCTCAAAGTGGTGCTGCTCAGGGGGAGTTTCCTCTTTACAGACTGACAACTGACAGTGGTCTAGAAAAACAAGTAAAACACCTCAAACTTATGCATCTTTCATTTCCTTATTTCTTTAACAGTTTTATCACCAAAATGCAGCCATACAGAAGTTGGCAGTGGCCGCTACTTTGATCGTGATCTCACGACTTTTACACTGTTTGTCAATCATATCAAGTTGGCTCTGGTTGCTTATGATGGATTTTTAATAATCACATTTACAGTTTACAGTAAAAATGACGAACAGCTTTATAGAAGACAGTTATCTCGATTCTTAAAACCGCAGTCTTGTTGATTCAGGGCGATTAAAAAACACAAAAATTACTACAACATATGTTACATGAAATAATCACTTATAATGTAGAGATGACAAACCTCTAACCTAAGCTATAATTATTCTAGTCTACCCTGACAATGACAGATGGAAATAATAACTCTAATAACGATAACAATGATAAAAACAGACCTTTTTTGTGGTTTGACACAAACTCCTGCAGCAGACCTCTGAGTCGCTCTATCTCCTGTTTAGAGCTGGAAGCTTCTTCTTCATATTTCTCTATTGTTCTCTCAAAAACTTGAAATATTTCCTCGGCAGCTGCTGTGAGTCGCTCCTTTACGAAAGCCCTGAGAAGCAGCGGGGTAGACATCTTAATATCACTGTTATATAGATATGAATGACCCTAGACAGTAGGTTTTGAGGAGTCGGTTTTCTGTGGCGCTGTTAGCTTACAAGCTAAGGAAGTGACAACAAACAAACTACAGTGCGCATGTCAGATATCTGCTGCCCCCTACCGGATCACAGCAGCTATGGACACAGCTAAGCGCAGACGAGGAATAATGTCATTACCAATAATGAATAGTGGTGAAGGAAGTATTCAGTATTTGCTTAAGTAAAAGTACCAAAGCCAGTCTGTAAAAATGTACTGAAAATGTTACTCAAGTAAAAAGCATGTACGTATAATCAGGTAAATGTGCTTAAGGAATTAAAGGTTAAAGCAGAAAAAGGGCCCTGAGTAATGTACTGTTATATATTATAACATTACATTATTAGTACTCATGCATTAATGTGTAAGTATAATTTAACTGATGTAGTTGGTGTTTGGTAAAAGTTTAAAAAACAAAAAAAAAACTGTGAGAGATGCCATCACAACTAAATCAAGGTGACACCTTCACAGTGCTTGTTTTTTTTTTAACCTAAGATTATTTTAATAAATAATCATAAATGATCATATTTAAGAAGTTGGATCCATGAAATAGCATTTTACATGAAAAGTGACTTAAAACAATTATCACCGATAGTTTATTTCAGTTTATTTTATGTTAATCAGCTAATTTTTCAGCTCTATTTGTATATACTGTTTTTTTTTAAATGTATAATAAAACATAATATTTTATCAGGCTCTTCATATAACTCCAGCTGTCAGATAAGTATAATAGATATTTCTCAGAAAGTGGCATGAAAGGAAAAGACTCTAGTACAAGTGCCTCAAATCTGTTCATAGGTACATTTACTCAGGTATTGTATTCAAGTGCTGTGTCCTTTTTAAGAGAGCTGCTAAAATGAAAGTGGGAATCTGCGGCAAATAAAGAATCACAGTTGTTAGACAACAACAACAACACAAGTTCACGATCAAACAATAGAAGTGACATAAGCAGGTGACAGGTCTCACAAACAATCTGATCTGTGGGAGGGATGGAGGCAGCAAATAAAACAGTGCAGCAAACATTAAATTCCCATACTCCCAGTTTCCTTTGACAGTTCTGTGAAAACCAGATGAGAAGAGAACAAACAGCCTGATTCTAAAGCAGCTTACAGGTGCTGCAACCTGGTCGTGAATCAGCTGTAAAGAGTTCAGTGCATCATTGGCCTGTTGGGTGGGTAAACACAGACACATAAAAACAGGTATTCAAACACAGCCGTACATTTTCACCAAGGTAAACCCACCTTATGACCTTTACCTTGACTTGGAGCACTCCTCTACTTGGTATAAACTGACATAGACCTTGTCTGACCATTTTCATAAATCATCACAGGTATGAAAAGCCTGCAGATGTGACATCAGTTTGTTAATAAAAGACCCTTTTCAAGAGGAGCCTGAGTCGTGACCTGTGCCCACTGCTCCCTGCGCTCTCTCTTGTCCACCCACTTGACCATCTGTCCCACACTGAGCTGAAAGGAGATGAAAGGACAGTCGTGACACGAGCTGTACCTGGCACTGTGCAGCTCCATCTGCAGCAGGTACACAAACAGAAACGACAAGTCTGCAAAAAAGAAAAAAGTTATAATGACTGAGAATTAATGGATCATCAGCCTTTAATTCCTCTTGTTTCGACAAACATTATTTTGTGTGCTGCTCTCAGAAAATCTTTGGGTTTTATTGTTTTATGTTGCTTGCTGCTTTATGTTACCTCTTAATATGGAGCCATTGTTAAGGAGGGAGTGTAATGATGTTAAAGTGACTCAAGTTCAGGTGCAGCACCGTTTGGACATAATGCTGCATAATGTGAGCAACAGGGCACTTACATGCATTTAATCACCACCAGAGGGAGCCAAATAATTCAAGATACAACACATACACACCGCTTAAAATATTTTCCCAATTAAAGCTTCAGTAGGTGTGTGCACTTTTCATACACAGCTGGTCTAGACTGTACTTTCTAATACTGGAATGTACTTTTTGAATATACAGTACCTGCCAAAACATAGGTAACACATTTAAGGATGCATATTAGGGAGTTTTGCATAATTTTTGATAAATGACAAGGGCATTAAAATTGTTTCAACACTGTTAAAAAATGAATGTCCTTCTCTTTATTCACGTTCAAGCTGCTTGTCTGCATTCATTCTGCAATCCCTGAAAACAGCTTGTGAGTTGGGACTGGAATTACCTGTGGAGTGACGCCACAGCTTATCACATAAAACAGAGAAAAGATGTGCAGAAACCAAGGCTTAAGTTCTGTGTGACCGTGCATACAAAAATTGTTAGTGGATGTTTTTATTTATTCATCTTACTGCAGCAATATTGTGATGAACCATCATGGAGCAACTGCAATGATGTAAACATTACGTCTGGCTCTAATAAAATAAAGACATTTCTACTTTTGTAAAGTCCAGAAAAGATATTCAGTTCATATTACAGTTCTCTCGTGATGGAATAAACTTCCCTTGCTCAAGGTTTTCTGTGTGGTAAGTACTTGACATACAGAAAAAAATTAAACCAGATTTGATAAAACACCTCTAAACAACAAATCAGAAAAATATGAACAAGATATATAATAAATAACATAAATAAAAACAATATAAATGTCTTCAAACTTAGAAGTCATCAGGATGATGCTACATGTGAGGTGCATTTATCATTTCATCTCATCCTAATTAAGACTGAAAATGGTTTATTTGACTGAAGTACAAAGCTGATGCAATTTAAAGTGTTTCCTGTTCACACTTAGAGTAATTACAGTCGCTTATACGCATGTGCAAATTGTGATAGCGTCTAACGTTGCCGTGGAGTTAGCGCCTTCACTGACTCCGAAGTTCGTTTACGATTCGACAGTTAAGGGGGAAGTTAAGAGAAACTTAAGTGACACCTAATAAAAGCTGTTTGAAAACAGCTTTAAGATTTATGAAACCATTATTTTATTTATTAAAGCGAAATACCAAAAGGCGATTTCACTGTGTTTTAAGCTGTGTTTTAAGCTTCTCTAAAGTATAGTACTGTACAGTGTTTTTTGATCTGGACCTGGTCCGGATCAATGGATGAGAGAAAAAAATCTGTCTGATGTGGTCTGGTTGACGGGAAAAACATTGTGATTTCACAAATATAACAAATGCTTAACAAATTTGAAACTTTTTAAATATACAACTGGTCTGATGTAGTCTGGATGGAGGAGGAAAGCAGTGAAATGGCCCCTTTTGTGTTTTCACAAATAAAATGAAGGTCTCACGAATCTGAAACTGTGTTTTAAACAGTCTTCAGCTAAGGATAAGTCTGGTGATTTCTTGATCCAGACCTGGTCTGATGTGGTCTAGATGCTGAAAAAACAACTGTGAAATCTCCCCTTATTGGTTATAGTTCCCTTAACTGTCGAACCATAACCTAACTTCAGCGCCCCTTCAGTCCTGTCAGCTGTCTTTGGTGCAGCAGCGCAGCACTGTGTGAAAGGGCGCACAGTGTAGTCAGCCAGGGACCCAGCTGTCATGTCGGAGAGTGGGAGCCAGGAAGCCGCCGGGGCCCCGAACGGCAGCGACAGCCCGGCGACACGGGCACCTCGACCGGCCGTCGGCAACAGAGTGACCGTGGTGCTCGGGGCTCAGTGGGGCGATGAGGGGAAGGGAAAAGTTGTGGATCTCCTGGCACAAGACGCGGATATGGTGTGCAGATGTCAGGTCGGTTAGCCCCCATGCTGCATTCACTTGTTATGCGCCCGTTCCTGGTTAAGCTAGGTACCGGAAATTCCGCAGGTAACGTCCAGAAAAAAAACCCCCACCGGTGTTAAGTTAGATGTCAGACCCAGAGAGCTAACGACAGGTCTGCTAGCTAACCAGCATATCAGTCATTGTGTTGTTGTCACTGTTTTGCTAATGTCACCTTGAATTCCTGCTAGCTGCTTACACCTTCAATGCTGGGATGAATCGTCTCCTGTCGCGTGCACATGACAAGGTAGCTAGAGGTACCTTTTCCTGACTGAGGCGACCAGGTGCATCACCTCAGTCCAGGCTTCCCTGGCCACCATTAGTGCGTTGAAGTGGGTTAACCTCGCTAGCAAAAATTTGGACTCGACTAAATGTAGGCAGCAGCTTGGGTTTTTATTCACTCTGTCTGAACAGTCCATTACATGATAAGTTTAATTAAATACAGAGTCATGTCGACTTTATCCTGATATCATCCGGGATTGTGGTTACTGCAGGATCCTGCTGCATCACAGGGTACCACTGTCTGATAAGGCATCATTTGTTTTAAGGTCCATAATTTGTGATTAATGCTTTTATTAGTGGTTAATAAAGCTTTTTAGATCAGTTACAAGCGGAGTTGAAACCATTAAGAAACACTTACAGTTTCACACCTTTTAGTAAGTCATCAGATTGGCAGTTTTAAATCTTAGTATGACATTGATAAAAGAGTTTATAAATGGATTTTGGTCCTGCAGCTCTTTTCCAGTGGTCACACAGTCAATTGAGGGGGTCTCCCTAATGAATTAATAACTAAAAATACAAAGTGTCGAAAGAGGATTATCCACAACCTGGCAACTCAAAAGTTGTTCTGGTTTATAACTCATCTGTAAAGTATTAGTAGATTAGTAGGTGTTTTAGCATTGATAAGTCTATCAATTACAGCATATAAACCCATTACAAATTGAGCCTTATCAGAAAGAACCTATTAAAGTTATAGAATGTGAACTATATTGTGGCTGAATTAAATAAACTGTGTTTGCCTGTATTTGTCCATTATCCACATCACTACTGTGGTATTTCTTGCTTGAGTCCACCACTAAATGAGTTTGAATATTACAGAAATGCCATCACATTTGGTGTATATCTTGTAAAATTTGGGTTTGTCAGTGGCCATCATTTCTGCTCAGTTCAGACAATTATATATAACTATGTGCACTTTATATGTGTTTTTTTTAATACAAAACAGTATTGTCCTAAATCTGCAGGCTGCACTTGAACGTAAGCCAGTATTCACTTATGTATAAACTATACACAGTGTCTTGCGTTAGAGGGCCTGCACATACACTGTCTTATCATTTCAGACAGACTGGGAGGGAGTATTGTACGAAACAAGACAACAGTGAGAGTATGTACAGTACATGATGATAACATATACTTAACTACGTCAGCGTGTACAAGCAGATGCAGTTGCTTCTTGGCAAAGCCAATCTAGTCCCAGAATTAAAAGGGTGTGTACAGTGAAGTTTCCTCTTAAATTGATTATGAACAATCCTCTATAGGTGCTGTGGACTTATGAGACACAGTGCGATCACGATTGTTGTTGTTTTATCTTATCAAGCTGTAATTTTAGTAATTTCCACATGACCCCTCCACTAGCTCTTTATCTGGACTTGGTGCGAACGTTGGCTCAGTGGTTCAACTCTGTGCTGAATTTGCATGCACTCTGGTTTCCTCATTAAAAACAAGTGGATTGGAGACTCGTTTCCCCACTGTGTACTAGAGGATCCTTGTCCCTGGTGTCCCTGAACATGTGTAGGGTGAGACAGTGAGTGAAAGCAGCAGAGTGCGGACTGCCTAAAATGTTTAAAAAAGCAACTGCTGTGATGGCCTCAAGCCACATACTTAAACCGCATCTACTCCAAGAAGCCAGAACTCCAGGCAGCCTGGAGAATACTGGTCATATTTGGTCTCTGATGTAAAACTGTATACAGTGCATTTAGTCAGCCCATCTGGACTTGAAACAATAGTGACCTTATGCTTTGGCAGTAGTTTGTCCAGACAACAAAACAATTGTGAGCAACTCAGCTAAGTTCAGTTTGGCTGTGTTTTGGTGCAGCAATGTCGAGTACTTCCTATTTTTGTTGCCTGGACTTCAAACACTCACAGCTCTGTGGCTCTCAGGAGCTTCTGTTGACACTTTGCCTGCTGTAGAGTCTGTGCATGTATGGTAGTGGAAGACCTCCCACTATGGAAACAGACTGACCTGTGCTAAAGCAAAGGCAGGTGACTGCGACGTTTTTACAACTATGTTTAACCCAAAAATTTAGGTTGTCAATACTTAACGTTACTGCATTCACAATACAGTTTGGGTTGGTAGGAAAGCACTGGTTTCCATTCATTTCAGCATGGTATGAAAGTAAAATTTAAACCTGCCATAATTTTTTTTTTTTCAGCCACTTGGAGGCTGCAGAAATAACCCAGCACCAACATAGAAACACCTTTTAAGTTGATAGTTAGCAAACAGGTGTGTAATTATCCAGCAGTTACAGAGCAACATTGTCATTGATTTGGAGTCGTGTTTCCGAACACCTGATGAATGTAAGTCTGATATTACTGATAAACAGTGAAGGCGTGGTCCAGACAGCTAAACGATGAGCCAAAACTCACCACAAAGCTGAGAGAGAGAGATTCAGCTGATAATTCTCTGTAGGGTCATCACTATAGTAGCAACCACCTTTCACTTTGTCATTTAATACCCTGTTATTGTAAAATATCAGTAAAGGTAACTTTAAAGATTCCAAAACTTGCTTGAGAAATGGGATCCATTGGAGTTTTTTTATGTGGATCCCCCCCTATATGAGCCAAGCAGGATGTGTTTCATTTTGCTTGGTGTTCTTTGCTGGACAAACTGTGTAATGGAGACAGTTTCTAAATTATCTTTGGCATTTGGCATTTAGGATGGCAGTCTGTCTGTTGGCCGGCCACTTCCCATCAGCCTCAGCAAGCTATGCTGACATTTAGGGCTACAACAAACAATTATTTTTATTATCAATTCATATGTTGGTCTTTTATTTTGATTAATCCTTTGACCTGTCAAAATGCCCAAAAGACAATTTGTTTATAGTCACATATGATATTTTTTAACTTAACATTAGTTAATAGGCCACATGCCTCTGTCTCTCTGTGTGCAGTAGACCACATATTGTGCCATCACTGCAACACAGCACAACTGAGAAGTTCTCATACTCTCTTTTTAATTTCTGTCAGTTCATTTATCATTGCAGATCTAACTGCAGCATAACCTCTTTAACACCACCTTAATTAGCCTCCTCAATAATACATCCAGTCTTTCTAATCTTTTGCCTGCTCGTGCTCACTCCGTGAAGTTCAGAGGACTATTAGTTGTTTCTGTTGTTAACAAGCTGACATAACAGAGATTTTCTTGGGTCTCTGAGCGTCCTTGTTTCCACAGCCCTGCCAAGGCAGGAGACGTGTAAAAATACCCTGCTTTCTGGCTCTAGTCCTACACTCCGTCCCCTCCTTACATTATAGTGTGTGCGTTACGTTAGTTAGGGGCTTGTTGATGTGTGACTGAGCTGTAAAGTGCTGGAGCTGATAGTGTTAATCTTTTTATAAAATAGGCTTAGTCAGCAGTCTTGCTTGGTGTTCCTTACAGTGCAGACCTACAAGATCCTAGAAGTCACAGCTGGAGTTACGTGGAAAAGGGGATGTGTAGCTGTAAAACACGTCTCAGGTCACTGATGGCAGAACAGTCAGTAGTCATTATTGTGAAATATCATATATCCGTATCATGCTTCACCACGATAAAAAAGGAGATGATATGTTAGTTCCCCAAACTAAACAAGGAAACAGAATGGAGAAATTACAAATTACATTTTAGAGTCAAAACAATTTCTTAATTAATATAGAAAATAACCAACAGCTGGAAACCAAAGAATTGAGTGGTGAACTATGATAATAATGCACATTATTCTAAGGACAATATGTGAAATAGACAGACAGGCTGAGAAACTAGTGCAACAAGTTATGTCCTACCCAGAGGAGTAACTTTCTGAGAAGCCCTGTCATGTTTACACTGTGGGCTTAGTCAGTATTTTCTATTTGTCTGCCAGGAGACACTTTATTTGCCATGTGTTGTGTCGTAATGATGTATGGCTTTATGAGGCACCTGTACCACACACAGATTCGTTTCACTGGGCTTGGGTTACTACAGACGTGTTTGCTAAAACCAAGGCTTGGTTATTTCCGTGTTTCACTGGATATTTTGGTACAAACAGAGGTTGTGTGCATGACATCTTTTGAGACTTAATAGGGTTCATTAAAAGGAGCCTGACTGATACAGGATTTTTAAGGCTGATGCTGGTATTTGTGAGGATTAAAAAAAAAAATCTGATAACCGTATATTGGCTACATTTTTAACAGAAACACATAACATAAAAAGTTTTGATAAGGTCTAATTATCCCTCTGATATTACCAGTTCTAACCAGCTGTTTTGAAATGTGACAAGACATTAGCTACAGGGGTTAGCGTTTAACCTGAAAAGGCACTGTGTCTCAGCCTTACTCTTTTCAGGCAGTCTACTTGTATAATATCTTCAGTGAAAATCGGACGTGTTTCCAGTGCACCATTTACCATTATGTCATTTAGGCAGAATGAGTATAACACAATACATTAATGGCTCATTAGCTGTCTTCCACTGACAAGCAATGGCATTAGCTAAATTAGTAGCTAACTAATTTAACGACACATTAACTGCAAGCACGTTTTATACTGATGAGTGAGGAAAGAGAGAGCTTGTTTAGCTTCTTAAATAGGAGAAATGAGGGGGCGTGGTTTATTAGTATCAGAAGTGTAAGTAATGTAGTGCACCTTACTATGAAGAAACACTGACCTTCTCTGCAGAACTGAGCTGTGAAGTGTCCGGTGAACTAGTGTGTTGCAAATATTGGCGTGGTAGAGCTCTCTGGTGATGTTGGTAAAAGAAAAATACCTCAAGCACTTTTCCATTACATTAAATTTCTTACGTATGGGCTGATACCAATTTATCTGCAGTTAGCTTAAATCAGCCAATACAATTGGCTCACTGATGTGTCTCTGGTCAGATACACATTATATATCATATACAGAAACCCACCTTGCAGGAATACCCACACAGTGACGGATCAACCCTCTGGAAATTACTGACAAAAGTAGCTTCAGTTTCTTTTTAGGTAATATTTAAAGAGCACAGGTGGTTGGCCAGCATCGGTGCTTGAACTTAAGACCTTGAACCTATTCAAGAGGCAGTTTCTGTTTTTACCATTGGCTCCCTACTGCTCAGAGACACAGTGTTTGTTACAGGATAATGAACAGACATTCAATCTGGTTGTTAGTCAATGAGCACAAAGGTGTTCTACGCACAAGAATAAATCACTAGACTACTGCAGACAGGGAGCAGCATTATCATTCATTTCATACACTTGAGAATTGTGAGAGAGAACCAGAACAGTGACAAGTGAAACCAAAACAATGTGCTGAAACGTGCAAAAAGCTCCACAGAGCCAAGGGCAATAATTATTAATGATTTTCTGTGGATCAGCCAGACATTTGAGCCATAATAGTAGCCCATGTCTGCCCTTTCATACCAAAGCAGGGGGATCCTTGCTTTATTCTCAAGGAGGTATTAGCATGTCATTCAGGTGTCATACCAGACCCTTCAATGATGTATTTTTCCCCCACTTTAGACCACTTTGGACCTCTTATTGCAATTTCAGAACACAGTGGATAATCATTGCTGCCACAACAGTGCGCAAACCACAGTACAAGAGCAGGCGATTGCACGTCAGAAGTTGAGTTTCTCGTGATGGGAATAAGAGGCGGATCACGGAACTGTATGAGAAGTGGAGTTAGGTTCTGTGGGGGATGGGATGCATCGTAAAAGTATCTAAAAAGGAGAGGCATCTGACCCCCACCCACCCCCCATCTGTTCCCCCTCACCACCTTCAGGGTACTGCCGTGGCCAGGAATAACCCCATGCGGTCGAAGCACATGCTGGGGCTTGATTTATATCCACGGGCTACAGCACGCATCCTGGTCACAGGACAGACTAAGTTGAAATGGCACCTCAGGTAGTGAGCGTTGACGCAGGCTGCAGAGGCACAAACGGATCTGCAGCTGTGTTATCACTGCAGCAAAAAATAATACCTGAAATATTTTCCTTCACTCATTTGCCCCTTCCTTTCTCGCCTTTGTTTTTGTGCTCTGCTTGTGTTCTTTTCACTGCTAATATCATCTTCTGTTCATGAGCTGCAGAGTGCAACCTCTCTGACGTAAAGCTGAACGTAAGCAGGTCAGGCTGTGGCTCTCTCATCCGTGGACTCACTGTTCCCTTTTCTGGGCTCTTTTGCATGCGCTCTTTTGCATTTTTGTCTCTATTGTCAGCTGCGCTAAATCATGCACAGGCCTGTATGCAGCATCCAGATTAGCACTGAGTAAACACATCTTGTCAGTGTTAAATACAGTCTTTAGTCTTCTCCTGTTTGAAAACTTTGTTCCCAATGAGCAGTGGATGTGAATGTAAAGCCACGGTTCAGGAGTGAGCCGCTGTCTGGCTGGTTATTACACACTCTCTCTAACTTGTCCGAATATCTGGATGGTTAACTTGTCGTGCGAAATGTTGTAACTTGTCATCTGTCAACCAGTTGGAGCTGTTTGTTTACCAACCATTATTCCTCCGGCTACGTGTCCATTGTTGGAGTATGATGAGGGCTGGTGGCTTTGAGCCTAAATTATAAGACATTTATTGTCTATGAAGCACAATCAGTCCTAGAGTCTTTTTAGCATAGGCGCCAGGAGCAGCCATTCTTGACAGGACAGGTTCTAGGCAGGGACTAAAGGAAGGATTTATGTTCAATCCACAGCACCAGGACTTTATTGTACTTTTCCTTTGTTGCCATATTTGTCAGTTAGTTTACACTGGAGCGAGACCTTTACTTCAGATCTGAGTGCACAGTGAGCAGGAGTCTCTAAGCAACGGCACAGAGTAGCAGACATACAGCACTAACAGACAGTGGCCAGCGGTTTGTATATTTGCTTGTTGCTACTCGCCAAACTATTCAGCCCGCCTTGCAGCTCTGCCAAACACAGTTGCAGAGCCTCCATTAGTCTCATGCCTCCCTGTGCCTCTGTTTGTCTCTCAACTCAGCTCTCTTGTCTCCTCTCTGCAGGGCGGCAACAACGCAGGACACACGGTGGTGGTGGACTCGGTGGAGTACGACTTTCACCTCCTCCCCAGTGGCATCATCAACCCCAAGGTCACTGCCTTCATTGGTGTGTAATGCGCACAGATGCAAGCACGCAGAAACACTTACAGTCACACTTACACACACAGACACACACACACACCATTTTTCTCTCACACAGTTACACACAGTTCCAAGGCCGTCTTTCTTCGCCATTTTCTTGATGAAATGGTGGAGATTCCTATTAGCTTGGCGCTCGTCATTGATGTCACAGCTTCCATTTTGACGACTGCTACCGAGAGTGCGATCAGCTTGACTCAGAGCCAGACTGCAGGCTACATTATATCCACTCATCTGCAGTAATTTCATTAGCTAATGGTGCCTTACTCTTTCTTTCTGGCTCCTAACATCTGCATGTATAGATGTATGATCTGTCGATACTTAATCACATTTCTGCTTTTTCCCTGTTTGGAATATGGCACATTAATGTTCTTCTGCTCGAACACTTAGAGGAACTTGGAGCAGACTGTACCAGATATGACATATACTTGGACCAATGGTGTTTCAGCACAAGTTTTAGTTTTGTTAATTCATCTCTTTATTTTGAATATTTGAATAACAAGGGAAATAGGAGAAATAGTACAAAAAATCTTTATTAAACTGCAGCCAAGTATAGTGTTTACTGCAAGGAACTGCATGATCAACTACTTATTCGCTTATTTCACTTCCCTTTTTATCACAAGAAGTGTTTTCTGAGCTGTTCTTGTTCAATCAATCATTAACCCCAGCAGCAGACACTGTGCACAGCATTTTTATGACAATATTTTCATTTTGATGGAAGCTTTATCCTCAAGTGCCCGGCTCTGAGAGGGCACTTGCTCTCTCAGCTAATTTATGCTCTGCATGTTGAACTTTTCCAGGGGGCAGCAACTGTTGAATGCAGTGACTAAGCTGAAAATTTCCAAACTGGAAATTTTGTGGATATTTTTATGGATGGTAGCTCCACCACATTGGTTGCACCAGATGGTAATCCACCACGGCTTTGGGCTTTATGTGCAGTCTTCTTAAATTTAAACATTATACCTGCTTAGCAACAGTATTTTAGCATTGCCACTATGAGCACGTTAGCATTTAACTTAAAGCACCACCAGGCCAAAGAATTCACTCAAGTCAGTGCACTGGTTTACTTTGCAAAAAAAAATCTGTGTTGCTCTTGCAGCCACAGATAAGCAGTTAGTATTATTGGTGTCTCTTGGTTGTACATTTGGATGAATATATTTTTCCCATAGTGAGACAAAAGAACAGAAAAACATTTATTATTTGTATTCATGTCGTTGTCATAACTAATTTACCATCCCAGAGTTGACACATGCTTTTGTTTATTTCACTGTCATTCTCCTCCCTGTGTGTGAAAGTACATTCATGGCCTCTGGCGCTGAGCTGAGGTCTTGTCTGTTTGCAAGTTATAATGAAAGGACTCCTCCCCATCACCACTTTACAGCACAGAAGACTATCTTTGTCACATACAGATGATATCTGACACACAGCTTCTGTCTTTTCACACACAGTTATAACAGTAACAGTTGTCTTCATTATCGATTAAGCTGCCTTTTTTTTTTTCATTGATGGTTTATTCAGTGGCAGAGCCACACCTCAAAATGCCTTGTTTTGTTTGAAGAAATGCCCAAAAATGTTCAGTTTACAGTTAGATATGGTAAAGAAAAGCTGCCAATTCTCTCATTTGAGGGGCTTGAATCAGAGAATGTTTGCCATTTTTACTTGAAAAATGACTGAAGCTAATACATTTAACAACTAATTCGGACAAGAATATACAACCAGTTACCAGCTAGCACTTTTTACTCCACTACATTTATATGACAGCTATAGTTACTGGTTATTCTGTAAGATTTTATACAGTATGCACTTCTACTGTTGATAGTGTAAATATATTTTCCTGGTGATACTTCTACTACTTTCTATGACCTTCACTTAAGTAAAACAGAGTGAATTTGTACTTTGGTATTGATACAGTGAAGAAAAAGAATCTGGCTACCTCTTCCACTGATAAATTTACCTCTTCAAATATTTGGAGAGAGATCACAAGTAGATTTGTTTTAGGGACTCACAGGCCAGAAAGTTGGGTAAATCATTTTAAATTTGCCCTAAAACATTCATTGTGAATTTGTATAAAAAAGGTGTACTGCACATAACCATCAAACTCAGTATTGCTCTGTTTTATGTATTTATTTATTTTTTTAACTCAGGCAACGGTGTTGTGATCCACCTTCCAGGCCTGTTTGAAGAGGCAGAAAAGAACGAACGCAAAGGGAAAAGTGAGTGATGTACACACAGCATAAAACAAGACTGTGTTTTCATGTACAGTATGGAGACTCAAAGTTTATTAATGTGTGTAGGTCTAAAAGGCTGGGAGCAAAGGTTGATCATCTCAGACAGAGCACATATTGGTAAGTCCTCCCAGGTCCAACCCTGGACTCTTTTTTTTTTTTTTTTTTTTTTTAAATCTGTGTGTGAATGTTTGAATGTATGCCTGCAAAAAAATGTGTGTGTGTGTGGATGCGTGAGCCCTGCTTTCTCTGAGGTGTGTGAGAGTGTGTGTCCCCTCTCTCCCCCCTCCGCAGTGTTCGACTTCCACCAAGCAGTCGATGGCGTTCAGGAACAGCAGAGACAAGAGCAAGCAGGCAAGAAGTAAGAAATGTGTTGCTTTAAAAATGGCTCTCTCTCTCTCTCACACACACACACACACCATGTCCACAAACATGGAGAGAGATGACAGATCAGTTGTTGCGTCTCTCAGAGAAATAAGTTGAGTAATTTTCCCGGACTTATCTTGACTCTTATGAGTCACCAGCAACGCCTAATGAGCCACATTTTGTCTCACCATCAAATATTTAGTTTGTCAAAAGAGAAAAGAAGGTCATGGATAATAATCACTTCTTGCATTCCACAGCTTTGATTGTTAGCTTTTTTAAAAACATTTATGTTAGCAGTGTCATAATGTGAATTTTAGATTATTCATTATTGTTGTCACAGAGCCATGCTACAACAACACTGTGCCTCATATCATACGCTAAAGGCTGCACAATTAACATAAAATAAGGGTGGTATCCAAATATTACCGCAAGTCATTCAAGGACCGACACAGTTAGAGACTAGCTGGTGGAATACTTAGCAAATAAAGAGTGAGAGAATTCCCTCAGGAGTTGGTGGAGACCAAAAACAGAGGTCACAGGTTTCTCTTAATTGAGCAATGCAGATGTTGTATAACATCCTGTTGACAGTTTTTATTGAAATTTGAGCAGTTCAAGTCTAGGGAATAACCTTAAATGTTACAGAGGTCTGTTTAAAAAAAAAAAATAAATAAATAAAAAAGTTTAGGTCACCAAAAACTGACGTATGACGTATATCTCTACACTGCTCTGCCTGGAAGGCATCAAGGTCAGAGAGCAGACAGAGTGTAGCCGCACTTGAGCAGGTAGAGGTAATGAACAGCAGCCAGAGAGACAAGCAGTGCTTTGTCACTAAGAGACTGAATATGCCAGATTTAAATGTCAGATATTTAGACTTCACAAAGACACAAATGTGGTGTGTTTTATGGTATGCAGTATGTTTTATTCCACTCCATTTTGTATGTGAGGAATGTTAAGCCGAGCTTGAAGAGAACTGGCAATATTAAGCTCAAGAGAGGCCGAGTGTATTCCTGTTCAAAGCTGGGTTGTGTTTACCAGCTCAACAACCAAAGCCCCAAACACCCAGCCAGCTACTGTGTGTGCATGTGTGTGTATGTGTGTGTGTGTTAGGGGAGAGAATGCATTTTCACCAGGGTGCCTTAATGGCACAGTCATTATAAGCTTCCACCAGATTGCCAGGCAGGATGGTGGATTTACAGCTCTGCTGCTGGAAATCAGAGCAGAATATCGTCACACAGTCTAGGTTTATGGAATATTTTATCAGTCAAAAAGATGTGGTTGAAAATATAGTTTTGTCCTTGTGTTCTTTGTTTTATAAACTTGGACATTAAAGTTTGTACCTGTTAACAGCTTTCAGGCTTAATTAAAGTGTAAACATTACGGCTTCTGCCTCTAAACTCTTGAAGGCTTATTTTTTATAACTAGACTGCTGCTAGCTAGAAGATTAGAAGTGACTAATGGGTTTTACAGAGCCAAGTAAATTGACCATCTCATTTTCTAAGAGACGACCTGCAAGCACTGACTTTAAAGTACAAAGTCAAATGTGCAATTTACAAAAGGTAAACTCAGGTTTCTCTACCAGAAAGAGGACATATCTGGTTCCTAAAAACAAACAAACCAAGAGATTTGCAGTCCTGTAGTTCCACTAAGATTGGAAATATTTGGTCACAGTTAAAGAACAATTGAAGCCAACTTATGATAGTAGATGCATTACTCAGATCATTCACAGCATCACCATTCTTCTAGTAGCTATAGAAACATCCACACAAACAAAACCAGGTATAAAATATCCTTAGTTACAAATGCATGAACAACAGAACACAGCAGCTCTAATTGAGTTATATCTGTTCCTAGTGTACAATGTGTTCATTTCACTGCAGAAGAGATAATTAATTAATAATTGGTTCCATCTCTACCCTAAGATCAGTGTCACATGTGCTAGGAAAACATATATATTGGTTTTAAAGATACATAGTATATTATATTTCTGCATGTGTGTGTGTGTGTATCCATTCTTTCTCTGACAAAGTGTAATGGTATGTTTTTCATTTTTGTTGCAGCAATTTAAATTTGAAATGTCTTATGTATTATATACATTATTTCTATTTCATGCTACTTTATATTCCCGTTCCACTACATTTCAGAGGAAAATCCTGTACTTTTTACTCTGCTGCATTTATCTTTCAGCAGTAGTTATAAATTGACTACAAAGTTACACTTGTACTCTTGTTACTAAGTAACTAGGTACATTTAGTTGATAATACTCATACTACAGTAAACTTTTGAATGTAAAACGTAATTTGTATGGGTACTTTTACTTACTTAGGATCTGAGTGCTTCTTCCACATGTGAAAAATGTGTTTACTGTTCATTCATGCACTGTACACACATGGTGATTGGATACTGGTGCTAATAATGAAACCAAATAACCACAGGGGATCTTTGGCTATTTCCATTCTGTGGGTTGAATGCGGGGTGAGCACATTTTGCTGTGCCAAGCATTCCTTTTAATAGTTACAGGAGGTACATGTTGAGTGTCATATGTAAATGGTTAACTAGTTTAACATGTTATTCGAGTAGTCCTTCTCTGTTACTCTGTCATGCATCAAGGGACCATACTGTGTTGGTAAAAAGTCAACTGAGTTTCAAGTGAGACATCAGTGTGAACATTTGATTTACTGGTCTGGGATTTACTGTAATTTGCACCCATTTTTGTGCTGTGAAAAAGCTTCTTCAATCAGACATTGAAGGTCTAAGGTCCACTGTCGCCTCTTCATGTTTTATCTTAAAGTCAAAGCACAGCTCTAAAAACAGTTAAACTACAGGATAGTTCCTGGGTCCAGAAGTTTCACAGGAAAAAGGTGATGGCATGATGAACTTTGAAACTGTAAAAAAAAGGGCACGCTGTAGATTGAGATCACATGTTAATGCTTCTTCTATTTTTATTTTTCCCTCCCTCCTCCCTTGGCCCTGCCCAGTCTCGGGACAACAAAGAAGGGGATTGGTCCAGTGTACTCGGCCAAGGCAGCACGTAGCGGCCTCAGGATATGTGACCTGCTGGCTGACTTCACTCAGTTCTCTGAAAGGTCTGTTCCAATAGTGGAGAATTATATCTCTGGGGTTCTATTGAAATCTGTATTTAAGCAAGTTTGCTCAGACTGTTAATGCTATCCAAAGATCATTGAACAATGAGTTAGGATTGCTAAGTAATTAAAGTCTGTGAGTAATGTTTATTCCATTCCCCTTTCCTTACCTGCATTTTGACCTCACATAACCATAGGAACTTTTCCAAGAACCTTTTTAAGGGCTCACGAATGTGCATTTTAACCAGAAAACAACACAAGGGGCTAGTTGGTTTTAATATAACCCAGGAATTTCTCCACACCAAAAAGTGCCTCCTCCAGGGGTAGTGCTTTCTGATGGATCACTGGTCAAACCAAACAGTATAGCATTCTGAAAACAACTTTTTCCATTATTGGTCTAGTTTGCATAATCCTCAAAGCACTCAAGATGTGGTGGGAGCACAAACAGGGATCCTCATAAATGCCATTTTGCTCAAGGGTTTAGTTCCAGGGACTTGTGGTTGATATGGACCAATGACTCTCTAGAAATGGCAAGATATGTTGTTGTGTGAACCTCATGTGTTTATAATGTAATTGCAACTGGATGTAGAATTGTATCATACCAGGCTAGTTGGTGGAGTGAATGACAGTGTGAGGAAAATGATCAATATTACCCATTTCAGGTATAAAGTATTGGCCCAGCAGTACAAGTCTATGTACCCCACTCTCGAGATTGACATAGAGGGAGAGCTGGTCAAATTAAAGGTAAAATAAATTAAACAGAAAAATATTTCTGGATATATCAAATTGTCCTCTTTGCAGTAACATTTGTATGATATTTAGGACTACGTGGAGCGGATTAAGCCCATGGTGAGAGACGGTGTGCACTACATGTACGAGGCTCTTCATGGTCCTCCTAAGAAGATCCTGGTGGAAGGAGCCAACGCGGCGCTGCTGGACATAGACTTTGGTCAGTGCATCAGTGTGTGTGCGCATGTGCAAATGCGCATGTGCGCTGCAATTGAGCACGACTTACTCTTAACATGTTTGCTTCTGTGCATTTTCCAATTACTAAGCCAACGTCTTCATGCTAACCTGAGAACAGATGTCATATCTCCCTTGCAAAGAGCTGTTCAGTGCATTTACAGTGATGTTACCCTCAAACACTTAAGCTTTGTGATGCTCTTTACAAAAGCCTGCTTGGAGCTCAGACTAGGAATGACGGTAAGTTCGCTAACTGCTGCTGATGTGCTCTGGCATCCAGGCTTGACGCGCACGCTCACGAGTTAAAAACCACTCAACACCACCTGTCTGTGCATGACCACGAAGGCACCCTGTATCAGCAGTCTGTCAGTCAGGCAGTCAGAATTACAGAATCACTGAATCCTGAATATGCTTCAGTGGTTGCTGATCTTTTAGATGTTTTAGTATGTCACTGTAACAGACCAGACCTGTCATTACTGAAAGCAGTGACGGCACAGAGCAGATTAAATTATAGTCAATCGCTGGTTATTATCATTGGTTAACACCATGCTTGTAATAACTGTGGTAGTGTCAGGGCACAGTGTCCTGCACACTGATAGGCAAACAGTCTCTCTCTCTGACTGGCTGTATCTACACTTGATTAGAAATCATGGCAGTGGCATCAGGCCTTAACTTCACCTGTATCATCACTTTTATCCAGACTTATTTAGAAATTGGGAGCATGTACGACATCAGCGTTTAGACAAAGAGCACTCTGACAGGAGACATGGCTGCTGATGGACACACTGGCTGCTTCAGGCATCGAACCTGTTCTTTTATTACACAACAGTCTCTCTGAACACTGGGATGATCTGCATGTGGACAGCTTCCAGCTTCTAGGCGTGGAAACTCAGTTCTTGTTTGCCTTTATTATAGTGGTTGAGACACATTTTTCTAAAGCATAGCATTTTTTGAATGTCTGAGGTAGAGGGTTTGGTGCTCATGCCAGCCTGCAAGCGGTTATCACCTCAAGGAAATCCTCAGGTATGGTGAGACAAAAGACAGACCGGTAAAATTGGTTTCAACCTCACTGAATGTTCTTTCTTTTAAGGCAGACCAATTATCAAGAAGCCATTTAGCCTCAAGTCAAACTCGGTCACATATTTGCTGCTCAGGTATTTTGCTTAATTGTGTGAATTTGCAGGTTTTGAACCAGTTAGTGTGTCCAAAGGTATTTGTCTAATGAGGTGTGTTGTTCAGTGATTGAAGGAAGAAGCAGGTCAGAGTTGTCAGTTTTAGGAGATGTTCAAGCTGGACTAGTCGGCCAATTCTATCATGACACAGTGCCTTGCCTGAAAACTGCAAGCCCACACTACCGCTAGTGAAAAATGTAGAAATAAATGGGTTTTCAAACGTGCATGCAGGTGTTCAGAAAATAACCTGCTGCTGATTTGACGGGCAACGCGGTTGATGGCTGCAGCAGAGGCTGAAGGGATACAGTGGTACGTTGACATTCAGTCGTAGATAGATGTGAACATATATGAACAACACGAGTGACAAGGACCTCCTCTCCACCACCATAGATATCAACATCTCAGATGTCCAGTGCAAATAAAAGCCCAATAAATCTGTTTAGAAGTCAGAAAAAAGGACAGGTCCTTATAACTCCAGAACTTGCCTGAGTATCATCACATTTTTAAGTTTTCTTCACACTCACTGGAATCCATAGCAGCATCACCCAAAGAATCATGGGAACCTTGGTTGTGATGATTATATATCAAATAAAACTAAGACAAAGAAAAATAGCGAGGGAAAAACCCCATAATGATTAACTTTTCTTTTGTTGCACTAAAAATGTTCTTGTACTGTTGGCAAGGATTAGCGTAAAGCTACGAAAACCTCTGCACCAGGTGAGATCTTTCCACTTTTTTTTTCTTGGTTGCACGTTTGTTCAACCGGTATTCACAGTATAAAGACAAAATATGATCAGTCTTCACTCCCCCGTGTCATTGCAGGGACGTACCCTTTTGTGACATCATCCAACTGCACGGTGGGCGGGGTGTGTACGGGCCTCGGCATGCCGCCTCAGAACGTCGGGGAGGTTTACGGGGTTGTCAAGGCGTACACCACCAGAGTGGGCATTGGAGCATTCCCCTCAGAGCAGAGCAACGTAAGAGGACATGCAAAGTAACGTACACCACCCATCAGTATGCAAACACAACAATCTTTAATTCTTTTTTTTTTCCAAAGGATAAAGCTCACATAGGATTTAAGCTTTACAACAGCACAATGTGACAACATACTGTAGAGGATTAAGCCACCAAAGTATGATTGGTTATGAACATGATTGTAACAACTATTCAGTCATTTTCTTTATTAATTGATTCATTTTTTAGTCAATACAGTGTCATAAAATGTCTTATTCAGCAGTTCAGAATCCAAAAATATTCAGTGTACTATTGTTTATGACAGAAATTCTGAGAATCTGCCACCAGCATATGTCATGGATTTTTGCTTAAGAAATTATCAAAATGATCATTTGAGCGTCAGAATAGTTGTCATTTAGCTTTCTGTCGACTTACTTACTTACTAATCAATTAATCGACTAATTGTTGCAGCTCAAGTTGAGAAATCACAAATACGGAGGAAAAACCTTATACTTCCAACTTGTTGATGTGATAATTAATAATTTTTTTCATGGTCAAAACGTGGTGTAATGACTTGAATAATTTTGCTCTCAAACAGCACCACCCAGAGGAGGTTATACTTCACTGCCACCAGTAACCAGCCATAGTAAATTTCATTTGCCAAGGTTAATAAATCTGTCTTTAACACCTGCTCATGACTGAAACTCAAGCCTGAATGCAGAGGCTGATGTTTAATGGCTGAATATTTTTGGCATCTGGTGCTAATTCGACCATGACTTCAGTCATGTAGAATGACGAGAAGCTCTTCAAACATTTACCAAAAACTCCTCCAACAACTGAGACTGCTGAACAATCTGCACATGTTGTCTTTAGGAGATCGGAGAGCTGCTACAGACTCGGGGGAAGGAGGTGGGCGTGACCACAGGCAGGAAAAGACGATGTGGTTGGCTGGATCTGGTGCTCATCAGATATGCACACATGATCAATGGCTTCACTGCGTGAGTTTGAAACGTTTTTATTGTTTGTTTGTTTGCTTTTTATATTAAACACAGTTAATATTTTTTGAATATACTTGAGTCCCTTCTTTTCACTTCCTAATAATAATTATTAACTTTATTTAAATATAACCTTTGCTTTACAAAGGAAAAACAAGATTTAAAGAATTCTGTCCCTGTTCTCTTTCAGTTTAGCTCTCACCAAACTTGACATACTTGACGTGCTCCCAGAGATCAAAGTGGGTGTAGCGTACAAAGTCGACAACCAAACTATACCTCACTTTCCAGGTGAGCTGGTGTGAGAATAATTAAGAGGCTAAGAGATGAAAACCCAGAACCAGTAGTGTCTCTCAAATGGGAAAAAAATGTGTTGAGATGCAGTTGTTGTTGTTGTCATCTAAAACCGAGTGGAGCTGTTTGGCCTGTTTGTACCTTCTCCTCCTCCTTCCAGTCTATATGGTTAATATCTATAGAGAGCTCCATTTTAAGGCAGAAAACATATTGATCTGTTGTCATAGCTGTTTGATTGCAGTCTCCTGTAAAGCTAATGGTATGATATTACGCCACCCCCTCTCTTCCCCAACCCCTCTTCTTATTGATTTTGTGCCAGCCAATCAGGAAGTACTGCAGCGTGTGGAGGTCCAGTATGAGACGCTGCCCGGCTGGAACAGCGACACCTCGGCTGCTAGAAGCTTCGAGGAGCTGCCTGAGAACGCCCAGAAATATGTCCGCTTCGTTGAGGAGCATGTGGGAGTGCCTGGTACAATATTTAATTATTTATTATTTGATTTGAATTGTTTGGGCACTGGTGGGTGGCATGCAGAGGTCAGCACTGTCGCCTCACAGCAAGAAGGCCTGCTCAGTGTCAGCTGGGATTGGCTCCCAGCCCCCACACGACTCTTAACGACAAGTGGTATAGATAATGGATGGATGGATGGATGGATGTTTGGCCACTGCATAGTTTTATCTATGATGTGTCAGTCATGTTTATTTTCTTACAGATTGAGTATTTACTTTTTTCCCATGTTCCAACAGCAGTTCAAATTGTGAATAAAATGTGACAGCCCTAATGTATAAGCAAAAGAAAAGAAAAAGTCAGGGCTGACACAGAGTCTTCTATCACTGATGCACTTAAACTAGGTCGGATGGAGGGGAAAAGTGTGATTACTGACCTGCTGCATGTGCAGTATACATGGATTTACTGTAACCAGTAAAAAAAGTACATGCAGTACAATGTGTTCTCAGGTTACCTGCGTAACCTGTTTTCTCAGAGTATCCTGGTTTCTTGAGTGCATGTGAAAGTACAGACTGACATGCGACAGATCTGAATCTGCACTGTAGAGAAACACCTAACCTCTGCTTCTCCGTTTCCTCAGTCAAATGGATCGGAGTGGGAAAGTCCCGGGAATCCATGATCCAGCTGTTCTAGACGAGGGGGGCAGAGAAACGCAATCAAAGAGGATGCACACATCAGTGAATCAACTGTACCCTTCTTCCCCTAACCCCCACCCACCCACACACACACACACACACACACACAAACACAGCCTACCTGTCTCAACTCTCCGACAGAGACACGACCATCATGTCTGTTTTTGATGCTTCACACCAGTGTGTCATCAGACCCCCATTACAGTTCGGACCTCTGTGGATCAGACTCCCATTAGACTGACCTCCCTGTATGAGTGGTTCCCAACGTCTCCATCTGGATTTTTAACAGTTTTAAACTTTAAGATAACATCTCTTTTAATTTGGCCCTGTTTATACCGTAGTCGTTTATTTCTGACATACAACACACTGCGACACCAGCTGCCATCAGGTTTCTGAGAGAGGACATAAGGGAATGGACTCCACATACACACCACACACACACACACACCACACCACACACAGACGCAGACAGGGGATCAGTGCCCAGAGGAACTGTCCACAGATGTTTGATCGGTCAGACTTTGTTCAAGTGTATTTTTGTTAATCTATGCTGTGTTTTAAATGCGCTGTGCCAGTCCAGTGTACATCAATTAAGGAGTTTAAATAAGTTTTAAAATCGTACTTCAGATGCTTTGGACTACATCTGCTTCATGTTTTATTTTGCCAGGTGTGCACCACATCCTGACTTGATAAAGGGATTTGTTAATATTTTAAATGTGTCTTTTTGTTTTGTTTTTTTTGTCAGACAAATGTTAAAGACTTCTTATGTTGCCTTGTCATTCAACCAAAAAATTAGCTTTTAAATTTCTTGTAGCTAGAGATTACTTCCACTAAATGCTGTTTATTGAAATGTTGACACACATCTTCCCGTACTGTGAAACAGCTCATGATTTTCGGTTTAATTTTGAAGTAGTTGAGTTTTTTTTTTTTAAACTAACAGATAGTCTGGTGTAAGTATCACTGTTTCAAATGAAAATCAGATTATTAGGTCAGCATCTGTCCTCTCACATTCTTGTGATTTTTTTAATCTAATAATTAGCATTGATTACTTTGAATCTTTAAGTACAGTGTTCTGTTCAAGTGTAGAGGAAGGTACACACAGTTTTACACAGAAAGAAGAAAAGCCTAAATATGGATGGATAAATACTCTGTAAGACAGTTGGTCATCTTTTGCTTTGTTTTTTTGTCCAATTTTTTTGTCATGTGTTTTTAAAACCAGTGAGTGAGAAAACTACTACACTGTCAAAAACAGACAAAAAGTTGGAGGGGTCAAAAGCTATGATATCCTGACTTTTACCCTCTAGTATGGGTCCGAGCTTCTTGAATGCTGGATCCTACATTTCCCATAATGCAAGTCAGTTCACCTTTCATTAGGCCACGTTCACACCATGTGGGGTAGATGGTAGAGATGGGGAAAGATTCCCACTTTAACAATCCACTAAATCAAAATGGTTGTGTGGTTGTTAACATACTGTGCACTGACAATATAACACAGTGTTCATTCAACTTTGGTTTAATTACATTGAGAGTGGATTTGGGCTGACTCATGTCGTCCATTTTTGGTTTTAGGCACTGGTATATTACAAAGTCAGATCCATAGCTATTAGAAGAGTCAGAGCTGACTCATGAATATGAACATCATGTTGACATGAACATTATTTATAAGCTGTAAACTCATGATTACACTCCACTTTTATATGACATAAATGTGGCATTGTACAGCCACAGAAGAAATGTAACTGTTTTCAACTCTCGGTGAAGCCGAACTAAATTTTTGATGCAAAATTGTCACAGATGTTTCATAGACACACATAGTCAATTTTGCTGCGAAGCATTGAGTCAAATGATTGATATCTGATTTAATCTAAAACTCATGTTTGTCGAAGTCAATGATATAAAATGATATGTGATCCATGCTGACCTAAACATGATACTCAGATACAGTCTGAACCACTTCTCTCAGGACATTATTAACAGGGGATTTTTTTTTTTCTTATTAAATGTATTAACTCAGAAAAACCCCATGTATAGTGTCAACAACTCCTTTGAATTTAAATGGCTGTTTTCTGAATTCCTGCAAAGCAATTCTGCATTTATCAGAATCAAAGCAGCTCCCATTGATAAACAAAGAAAATCATTCAACTCTGATTCATTGACGCACTGTTGCTCCAGTCTGTCCCCTAGTGGCGGTTAAGAGGGGCGACAACAGTAAACCAGGTTCATTCACTCATCTTTCTCTGCTTTTCTGAGCAATGTACGTTTGTTATCTGTGACCCTGTATCTCCTGTTTCCTAACACTCTGTTTTTTGTTTTGTTTTTTTTTTCTCCTGCTGTGTTAACTGCACATTTATCCCTTTACTTGCTCACACTGCCAACTTTCACCTAATCCCCTTTCACAGACTTCTACCTTCTGGCATCTGGTTAAGACTAAATGAATGTTTTAGGCTACGTACGCACAATATACTCACAAAAACACATAACCGTGCTAACTCTTTTGTTCTTATTTGACCCCTTATGTGCAGTTTCCCTCATTTTATTTCCAGTTCAGTGATTTTCAGGTTGAGAAAAAAAAACAATCATCACATTTTCCAAAAATTTACCCTGACATGATGTTTTGGTGTCTTTGGAAACTTTGGGATCTCCAGTAGAATTTAAAATAAAGTTCTGTGGGTTTGAACAACGTTTGGCTGTAGAGCATGAGTTTGTAACAGCGGTTGGGGGGGGTGAAATTCAGTATCAAAACATGAGCAACAGACACACATGCACACCAAAAAAAAGAAAAAAAGAAAACTGATTTTATTACAGTAGGTGAACATCCACACTTCACCTCCATGCACAACAACACAATGACAGTTCACCACAATGCACTGGAAGACAAGGCGAACCCTTGTGTGTGTGTCAGCTTTGGGTTATAAAGGAAACACAGGATAGGTTTTCTTTTGCTATCTTGTTGGGAGTACTTTCCTCAGTAGTACTGCTGGATGTAGCTCCTGCACCTTTAATGATTTATTACATTTGTTGTAAATGAATTTAAATATACCTATCATTAGAGGTGGTAGTATAACTATAATCCTTGAGCGAGTTAAAGAGCCTTTCATAAGATTAATTACAGCAGTAGAAACTGCTCTTATGACAGAGGTGAACTGTCTAATTGAGCAGATCATATTTCTTAATGAAACCGTCATGTTATAAAAGAAACATCCTCCACTAAGTGAAAAATAGACCAGATGCTCTTTTGTTTCCACTCATCATTTTGCTAATCCTTAACATTCTTAATAATAATTATGTTTCTAAATACGTTTCCAAAGCATTTTTTAAAAAATAAATGATCCTGCAGAGAATGTTTTAATGATTCAGCCCGTCAAATTTCCTTTTTAAACCCTCAGGAAAAGACAAGGATCAGTGATTAAAAAGAAAAGAACACAAAAAGTTCTAATGTGTTTCACAATGTTTTCTCGAAAAAGTGCTTTACAGTTGAAAAGTTTAAGGATTATCCCTTAAAAAAAGCTTTTATGATAAGTCTAACTTGGCAAAACAATTTGACATGAATATATTCGCTTCCTGGTAACGCTGTTACATTCAGCCCCATTAGACCTTTCCCACAGACAAATATTTTCACCTGCCACAACAGGAAGGGCACAGGTGTCAGCGATGATATCAACTTCCTCGTTGCATTCAAGTGATCCGGTGAGCCGCGACAGAGTAGCCGTCATTATATCGCGGGAAGCGTGGGATAAGCCAAGATGTTAAGATGAGACTGGAAGTGTGAAATCAACCAGGAATACATTTGGCAGATGTGTTAATGAAATGGCCTCATTTGTTTGTCAAATGCGAGGACCGATTATTTCCATCTGGTCCACAAACAAAATCTGTGGTCAGTGGTGTGTGTTTGACGATAAGGAGTGTATATTTGGCCCCATGGCTCAAATAAATGAGGCCAGTGTACTCTTCAGCTTCATGATTTGTTAATACATATACTGGTAAACCTCTGAATTTGCTACAGTATTGGATTCTTTTGAGGGACAAGTCTACCTTCAAATATTCTCAAGTATAAAATTTAGTGAATAGTTTTCCTCATGAGCACTAGAGGGAGGTATTCGCCTGCAAATGACTGTGATTGCTAAACACTTGTTAATGGACTGCCAGCATGAGAGGTTGGTAGTTGTCTCCTCGACAATCTTTTATGGAAGGTATCATGAACTCACAGACACTGAGAGTGCACAAATGCTTTCATGGGTTGTTCCTCTGTAAGCAGAACCAGCCGTACGCAGCTACAATTACGCAGGAGAGTGTTTCTGTCAGTCTCCCTCCTCTCTGTTAGTGTTTACTCTCACTTGGCTTTTAACCACAGTCTCACCTGGAGCTCATTTCCCTGCCTTCACCGAGCTTCCTCTCCCTATTTGACTACATCTGAATGTGCCAACAACCCCTACAAAACCCACAAACACTCACATGTGCGGAATTCACCCAGATGTGTCCGGCTGTCGGAGCAGGACAAAAAACATCCTGATTTTCCACAAACTGGACACTGTGACAAACTCCACAGCTGTCCAGAGTGAGGTCATCTTGTTGAATAAACTGTGTCACCTTGAAGCACACACACACACACACACACAGACACACACACACTGGCATCTGGCAAGTATTGTGTGACTATGTTGATGAGAGGCTGGACACTGTCACAGCAGGCCGGAGGGCACCGCTGCCCCACGATGTGGGTCGGAGCTGTGCTAATTTTGTGACCAGGGGCCCCTCCCCCCTCTTTACCCCCCCATCATCTAACACACACACACACACACACACACACACACACACACACACACACACACACACACACACACACACACACCCCATCTCTTGTACCGCTCATTCAGTCCTCTCTACCCTCCAAACTCAACCTCTGTACCCCACCAACAACCCCTCCATCCTTTCTGTGCGCTGCTGCTCCGGCTCCCCCCTCCTCCTCCTCCCTCCTTCATTTGAATCCCACAGTGAGGTCTCTTTGTGCAGTGGCTGTTGCTGCATTGTGCTGCAAAGGGAAGCAGAGTAAATGGACAAGCAAATGAGTTTTCTCCTTCAGCCAACTGTGGTGTTGGGACACACACACACACACACACACACACACTCTGATCCACTCACCTACATGCACAAACACAAACTGTTTCGCTCGCAGAGATACATGCACCCTTTCAGAAAGCTTTCTGCCTCTTTAAACATTTCTTTGAACTGAACTTCTTTTATTTGTGCACCCATGACCTTTGACCTAGAAACAAAGGCCTCTGTAAGAAAAGGAAACGGTGTGACATACAGCAGAGTGTGCACATATTATCACGTCCATCAAGCTGTGTCTTAATCTCTGAGTTCTTGCTGCTGCTGTTTTTTCTTTTTTTATCGCTTTTTTATACTTTCCCATATCACTCTAATCCTGCACCTTCCGGGAAACTCATTTTTTTGTAGAGTCGTATTTGTTAAACCTGCATTTGTCTAATTTTTTCAGGCAAGTGGATGTAAAGCAGCAAGCTGTTAACATAGCTTTGACATCTTATTACTTTCTGAAGTTATTATGGCTAATGTGTTAGCAAATAAGACAATGACAGACACAGACATTAGCATTCATTGAGAGTCATATTTCTGGCCACATGTAATATATTTATATTTACTGTCCTTGTAGCTCTGTTTTGGTCTCCACACACCCGTTGGAAATATCCATCTTTTTAGCTGCTAAGTGTTCCACTATGTTCTCCAGCTACATGTAGTTGTTAACAAAGAGGATGTCAGAGTGAACCAGTACCGTAAAGTTGCAATGAGCTGAAAGATGCTAAAAGGAGGAGAGCTGCAGAGTTGGGTGTCAATTTTCTGTGGGTTTTGTCACCACAGGCGACTTGTTTCACATTACACATCATTTGATCTTTTGTAAATACAAAAATATTCATTAGTGCAGCTTTAATATCTGAAGAATGAACAGACAGATCACCACAAAGATGTGACAATAATATAAAAGAACCTGAGGTAGCATCTTTAAACATAAGAGGAGTCTAAACTAAAACTATCAAATTGTTACTTGAGACAAAACACAACTAGACTCTAAATCCCAACACTTCAGAAGCCAGAAGAACAGTGTTTTAAATTCACAGGAAGAGACCACTTTTGCCATTTAAATCTAATTGTCCTGTTAGCTGTGGGGCTAATATTTTTCTCAGCACATGTACAGTAATTATAGAAATATTTCAGTACTTTTGGAAACTAAGCTTAATCACTTTCTTGCAGAGGGTTAGATGTGAATATTGATGCAGCTCTCGTGTCTATACAGTAAATACAAAGGGAGGGCCAGGTTACAGTAGCTGTTTCCCCTCACTCCAATCTTGATATGAAAGTAAGCTCTAGCATCATATTTGATATATAAATATAAATGGTATCCATCCTGAAATGTTAAACTATGACTTCCATTTCATGCTGTCTTGGGTTGAGGAAATATGCACTTGTGTGATGGGTTTACCTCCATCTCATGTTACCTTCTCTCTGTCTCTCTGTTAAGGTGGTCTGACTTTTGAGCAAAGGTCAACAACTAGTAGCATTTAGGTCACACATGTTTTTGTACAGGCAGCACATCTGCCACATTTTCCTACAGTTTCGCACTGAAACGAGACATTCCACGGCAAAGAGCAGTGAAAATCATGGCTCGAGGCCTTGACTCCTTATTGCATCTGAGCAAGTTTAAAATTTTTAAATGAAATCCTGCGCACTATCCTTCATTTTTCGTGTCTCATTAAGCACTACCATTATCATTAAAGAGGCTGGTTCAAACCGAAGTATTCGTGAGAGTGACTTCAGGGTGTCTGATGGTTCCTGTGCCACTTCTACAGTGCTCTTGAGCAACTCTCCCTCTCCCTGGTCTGCTCTGAGACTGACCCGTGGCTCTAAACTCTCTGTGGAATGCGTGGCTGTAAAAGCCCACCGAGTTGTTTTTACTCACTATCTCACTTGACCCTCCTTCACCTGCTTCAGTTCTTCTCCCGTCCTCTTTCAAGCCCCCCCCCCCCCGTTCTCCCACCTCCTCAGGCCCCTGCCCACCCCCCACCCTCCCAAACTGTGGTCGCTCTGTAAAAGAGCCCAAACACAGCAGATGTGCGACGGCCGACACTGCTAACAGCTGTCAGCTCTTATATCAGCTCCTGGTAAGTCTCTAACCCACACGCGCCAACCTGTACGTCCTCTTCACAACAATCACCAGCAGTTTTAGCACAAACTTCAAAGGTGAAATCCCACCTGCCGATGGAAGAAGAGAAGAATAATGAATTTACCCTCATCTCTATTAAATAGATCCTCCTGAGGTGCTATTTCATTAAAAGCAATAAATAACTGAACAATAAATATCCCTGATATCTGTGACTTTACACGTTTAACCCTTTTCTTTATCCTCTCACCAGTGCTTCCTCTCTCTTTTTCAACCTGATAAACCCTAAGCTTGTTAAATTGAAATTAATTAATTGAATATTAATACATTTTTAATTAATTAAATGTTAAAATAGGGGAGATAAAGGCACAACTACTGTTAACTGATTTAAATCTTTAGAATAAACCCAATTCATTTTGATGTCTTACTGTGGAACTTCTTTTCTCATCTTCAGTAAAACTAAAAAACATCATCAAAAACTGTCCATTTCTGTGTTTATTATTCTATGTTTTCCTGATCTTTAAAAGCATCAGACTGCTTCAGACGAAGTGCACCCCCCACCCCCCACCGAGAAACTTTGATGTTGCGTTTAGGGGGACTGTATCCAACAATTTCTGGAACTTTCAATGCTTTTGAGGAGAGACCATCAACGTAAGCATGCGGCGCAATCGCCATTTGTGATTTATTGCCATATTCATATGTTCTGGTCTGTTTCAAATATACCCTGGCTCTGATTCCACTTCATCTAACCTCATTGTTTCTTTCTGGCATCTATACCCTGCTCAACATCTGGCTGCTGTCCAAGGCCTCGCTGTCCATCTCTGGCAGCTCCACTCCTCGCCTGTCACCCCTCCTGTCTCCCTTCCCTTACCCTCTGCTGAAAACTCATTCATGTCTGGCCCTTACCGCAGCCCAAACCCCAGCTTCAGCCCTACTCCCTGAAAGCTTCAACCCCCCCCCTCCACCCCCAAGCCCCGACCTCGACTCCAACTCTGGCCCTGAGCTTTTACCTTCTCCCCAACCCAGCTGCTGTCACCTTCCCAGCCGTCCAGCCCAGCATGAGAAGCCCAGCAGCTGTTGATCAATGGGCAGCCGGAGCCTGTCCCCTCCCCTGACCTCCTACCCTTACACATACACACGCACACACATACACACACACACACACACACACAGATGCACGCACACACTCCCCAGGGAGGCAACAGATGGGGGTCAGCCAGAGGAAAAGGGTGTGGTGGGCTACAAAGGGCTGGGTTAGGTGTGTGTTTGGGTCTGTATCTGTGAGTCTTTATGTGTGTGTTTGTCAAATAGCTTATTCCACGATTAGATAGATAGATTCATGCATGTTTCTATATGTGTGTGATCTTGTGTGTGTGTGTGTGTGTGTGTGTGTGTGTGTGTCTGTGTGTATGTGTTTGAGGGGCTGTGGCTGGACATTTGCTAGCCGCGTGTCTCCAGTATGGACAGGTGTTGGTGTCAGCAGCGTCCAGACTCTTTTCAGCAGCTGCTGCCACCCCTCTTCTCCCCCTAGTCCTCTCCTCTCATGTCTCCCTCCCTCCCCACTGACAGATGTAGCCACACCACCACCACCTCTCAGCTTTTTATGGGCCCAGCCTGTTTTGACTTTAAATATTTGCCCAGGAGGCGTTTGTTCTGTTTGAATGAGGAGGAGTCGAAGAAGGACGGGGGCAGGCTCACAAACTCGCACACACACGCACACATACACATGTTCTCTGTGTATGAATATGTACACCTACGCACCCCACCCCCCCGCACCACCTCCTTCTGTGTTTACACACACCTGTATTGGGCAGATATTGAGAGCTGGTTTGTCTTGTTTTTGTCTCACCAGAATAAAAGCCTGTTCACAGACAAACAGCTAACACAGGGAAAGAAAACAGTGTGGCCCTGATGGTGAAGATCAGCTGACAACTGTGAAAAACACCAGGAGATGACAGCTGATAGCAAATGGATGCTCACAGAATTGGGATTTTATTGCACCTCAGAGAAACATCACCTGTGGAAACCAGAAATCTCATTTAGTGACGTCATTTAGTTTATCTGTGCTGTGAGTGAGGTTTTTGTCTTTGTACACAGGTAACAATGACGGTTTATTTATAGTAAGTATAATTAAATAAGTATCAAGTAGTCTAACGTGGGTTAAAGTTCAGACTTTTATTAAAGCCACACTTATCAAAATTTTTATATTAGCAATGTATCAAATGAGTATATGTAATGTGAAAAAAGTTGCGTATAGTGAACACTAGCAAATTGTCACATGACTCTGTAGCAACTGCTTAATAAATGTGTGTCATATCTTTTGTATAAGGTGATTTTACATCAGTGTTGTGTTTACAGCTTGTTCGTCAGGACCAGGTAGCCAAAACAAGTAAATGAATACCTCTTCAAAGAATGAGAAAGAAATACATGTAGAAATTTACCTCCTGATTTGTCAAAATAAAGTCAACTTATTTGCTTTTAATGAAGCTTTCAATAGCACCTGATGAGCTTCATCAGTGAATGGAGTTGGCTCTGAACTGCAGATATATGGAACTTCCTGAATCTCATTCATTCTCATTCATTCTCAGTCACTGTATAAAAAGAGTGGTAATATATCAGCTTATGTGTATTTTTACCCTTTGTGCATCCAGTCAAAGTGAATTTATGTTTTCCTCTGATGCTGCACGTAGTTTCTGGCATGTTTTTTTTTTTTTTTTTCAAATATATCCTCCTGGGTTTGAAGTAACAGCACAGCAGAGGTGCAGAAAATGGCTACAGAAAAGAAGAATCAATTAATAGCTACACCTGTAGTCCTCATTTTCATATTTTATACAGGAACAACAGCAGAAACACCAACAGGCTAAAACTATGCATCAACAAACGCTAATCTCAAGGTGACACACGCGCTGCAAAGTGTCGTGCGTTTCCAAAAATCTCAGATGAGCGACTGAAGCTTCTGCTTGTGATCCATCAGAGAGAGAGAGAAAGAAAGAAGTTAGAGAGGAATGTGGATATAAAAGAATGATATACAGTTGGGGTTTGGAGTTGAAAGATAATTAGAACAGCAGTGAAGGATTCTGCTGCTGATCCCAGAAAAAACACCTCCACCAGCTGGGTTCAAAGTCCAGGAGGGAAGGAAAGACAAGGAGGAGAGAAGACAGAGAGAGAGAAAGAGAGAAGGCCACAGGAAGGAAGAGATTTGGGGATCTAGGAGAAGAGTGGTGGAGCACACCTTGTTGTGCCATCTGGGCCAACTCCCCCACCACAAACACCCTCCCTCCTCCACCCCCAAACCCCCTCCTCCTCCTCCTCCCAGCCCATTAGGACAGAGGATTAAGGTGGTGGCAATTACAAGACGCAGCCGACAGGAGCGTTACCTGGCAGTACATTTAGCTGTCCAGGGGAGGGGAAACGGGAGGGTGAGAGAGGGAGGTAGCGAAAAGGAGAAGTTATAAATGAGATGGGTGGGAAAGGGGAGATAATTAGACCAAAAAAAAAAAAAGGACAACACAAACACGTCAGGAATGTTGTGATAACAGCAAAAAGAAACTTTCCTCATCGCCCGCTTGGCCGACTAGCCTTCAAAAATGGCAGAGTGAGCCAGTAGGTGCCAAACAGATGCTGGTACAATTGCTGCCATGCACCCCACCCCACCCCACTCCACCTCACTGGCTGGCTGGCTGGCTGGGTGGAGGGGGTGAGCTGTAGAGTTGGTGGTGTTGTGGGTGGGGTGGGGGTGGGGGGCTGCTACAGCTATGGATGGCGCCCATATGGCCGCAGCTGATGGGGGTGATTGTCGGTATTGTTCACTTTGTCAGCGATCCTGGGGATGCGGGAGAGAGCTAATGATAATGCAGAGTGCAGATGTGCTCCGGAGCAGCCCAGTCGTTAAGCAACAACAGCTTGTGTTTTCTGTGCATGTGCATGTGTGTGTGTGTGTGTGTGTGTGTGTGAGAGGGAGAGAGAGAAAGTGTGCGTGTATGTGCATGCATGCTCCTAGGTTTGTGTGAGTGTGTGTGTATGTGTGTGTGCGTGTGTGAGAATTAGAGTTACAACCACAGCTGCTTGCCAGCCTGTCTTGCCTTCTTGAGTAGACCTTCTGGAAGACCTACTATATGCACACACACAAACTCACAATCATACATGTCACATGCGTGCACACACACAGCTGTTGGGTTCTTTAATGTGGGTCTACACTTTTTTTTTTCATCTGAAGCGATTCTTGTGCATGAGGTGCAGGGCTCGAACTTTGGATTTGAGGTCATTTTCAGTTCTATGTGAATAAAGACGTTAGTGGAGAGTTTATAACGCTTACATTTTTTGAACTGTGTGAAAGCTTTTTGAACAGCATGGCAACCTACAAATTAGCTCTGCCCACTCACAGCAAAAGATCCTGGATTATACTCGATCAGATACACTGGGTTGATATTGACACTGATACTGACTGCATTAAGTGGAGCACTTAACAAGCATGTCTGATCCAAGGTAAAGTTTCTTTAGACTCTTTCAGACATGCAATATGTAACACTGCTGGTTTCAGACACATCAAGAGCTTTACAGAAAAACCATGTTGTGAATCTTGTGTGTGTCTATTCATAGATGTAACTCTTTCTGTGTTGAAAAAATGTTGTGACTTTTACAGAGAAGTGGCACGAGACTGTCATATTAAATCGCTGTTAGGTTAAGAGAAAGGGGTGCATGTCTGAAAGAGGCTTTTGTCAGTGTCATAATAAAATTAAATAAAAGTTTGGTGCAGGTTAGCTGTATAGGTGAATTCCCTCCTCATTTTTTCCTCCGTATTTTTCTCCGTCACCTCCATTCCCATGCTATCAGAATCCTTGCATTCACAAATCTGATGTCACCATACCTGAGCAGTGATCTTTCTTGCCGCATTTCTTGAGCCAATCAGGTAAGTATCATTAAATATAATTCCAATTGTGTCATTTTGTCTATTAGAGCTACAATTGCACAACCCATCACAACTTTGACGTCCAGGATTTCCTGAGAGACTCAACTAAAAATTTCCCTTAACTACGTGAAGGCTCGACTCCACTGGATCCTGTCTTATCTTCTATCTTTATACGGGGCTACACTTTGTCAAGATGCTGCACAACCAAGGAGTCTAATCACCAAAATCTTTGGCGATGGTGTTGTGTTACTTATGTAGAGTAAGGTGTCTGAATGTATAGAAAAAAAGGATCAGTATACTAAAAACAAATCCACTGTTCAGCTGGGAATTTTTCGTGTTGAGTTTGTGTGGGTTTCCTCCAGGTACTCTGGTTTCTTCCTGCAGCCCATTTAGATGAAATGGAAACCATAAGTATGAGTTGTTGTTTGCCAATTGTTGTTTGACAGACTGGCAACCTATCCAGGTTCCAGTTCCCTGAGTTTAAGCATCAGAGCTGATGTTGGAGGAAAAACATTCAGTTCTCACAAGCTGTTTTGTAGCTCACCCTGATCGGTCTTTCCTGTGTGACAAATTCCCCTCAGACCCACATGTATCACATTTAATCATGTTTACTGATTGGGTTACTGATGTAACCTTGTTATACTATACATATGTCAATGAACTGTGGGCAGTTTAACCAAATAGTCAAACTATCCAGCATTTTACACAGAACAAGTACAAGAGTCTACAGCTGCATGCTAACAGTTCTGCAAGGCTGCACTTGGGTACAGTGGTGCTTTGAGTTAGATGTTAACATCAGCATGCTAACACGCTGATTTTAGCTGGTACAATCTTTACAATATTTAGAATGTGTTTAGCATGCTAACATTTTCTGATGAGGCTGATGGGAATAGCATCAGGTTTTGCATCTGCTGAGTCATAAACTGAAGTATTGAACGCACTGAAATTCTGAGCTGTTGAAGCACTTGATGAAAAGTTAAGCAATCGCCAAAGTGACAGCAATTCATCCTGTGGGGGACTTTGAGGGGTCCCAGCCAGCTATTTGGGAGGCAGAGCCCTACATAACAGGAGTAGACCTGACAGCATACAGTGTATTCAGTAAGGAAAAAATTAAAGCTGGAACAAGAAAGAAAGACAATGTCTCTTTTGACGACTCACTCTCGCTCTTTTGGTCTGTTTCTCCTCTCTTCTGTTCTCCTCTCCTCCTCTCTCCTCCTTCTCTACTTCTTCCCCACCACCATACAGATGGTCCCAAGCTGCCTTCAATAATCCAATGCACAGCCATGCCAGTACACCCCGGGCTACACCCCTGATGCTACACTACTCACACACACACACACACACATATGCAGAGACAGTGCCAGTTCCCTAGGCAGGACCCCTGTCTCTCTAGCCCAGATTGGATCAGTTTGGTTCAGCATGGAGCAGTAACACTGGGCCTTAGGGCTCTACATGGGCCTGCAGGGTCCCGCATTGGCCTCAAGTAGCTGTGGCTACAATGGAAAAAAGCTCTAGGGCTCGATTGTGTATCTTTTGATGGTGACTATTAGTATTATTACACAAGCTGGAATAGCCAGATGTTTTCATTTTCATCAATCTAAGCCTGGTCAACACAAGAGCTGACACAGACAACAAAACCACAAGAGAGAGAGTGAGAAAGGTGGAAGAAAAGCAGTGAAAGGGCGATGAGCAGACACTGAAAAAAGAACTTAGGAGATAAAAGAGAAAGAGAGGGAGAACGGAGATGAAGAGTTTTCAGGAAGGAGTGAGGGAGAGGGCGGGTGGAGAGTGACGGAGGCAGAGGCAGAGAGAGAGAGAGAGAGAGAGCGATGGAGGGATGGGGGCAGATAGAGAAACAGGAGGGATGGAAAAGAAGGATGGGTACACAGAGGGAGGGATGGACAGAGTGCGGCGGATGGGGGAGGGATGGAAGAAGGGATGGAAGGAGGAATGTGACAGATGGGTCGTGCCTGGCCAGAGCTGGGAGGGAGCGGAGAGGTTGGCATCACAGGGTGAGAGAACACACACAAAGACATACACACACACACACACATGCACATACAATAACTGCACGCATGCATGCATGTGCGCCAGTTAACTCCTCTCATGCACGTTCTGTGCTGTCAGGAGTGTTTTCGATGTCTTTCCTTGTGTCAAGAAAACGTCGACCATATGATAAATAGACAAATAAATGCTGCGGCGGACATGTTTCGACATATTGTCTGCATAAATTTATTTTCCGCTCCTGCAATCTATTTCTCCATCAGGCTGAGATGATAGTTCAATATGCTGAGTCTAATTCATGATTTCACATCACAGTTTCCCCAAAGTTGTCCTAGAAATCAAGATCATCTTTGGGATCAGCGTGACCAACATGAACTGAGGAGACTCCATACTGTTGAATGGCTAAAAGCACTTTGAAGTAAAACTGCAACAGTCGGATCAGTTGGATCCGATGGCCCAAAGGGTTAACTTATTATTATTGTATTGTAATGTACTGCACCGCACCATACTGTAATGTATCTTACCATAATAGTGTATCTCTGCTGTACTGCACCACTCTGAGTGTTAGCAGAAAGTAGATCCACACATTGTTGTCTGCTCCCACAATACTAATTCAATGTTACTTTGCTTGTTAAAGCTGCCACATCAAATGGCACCATATACCATATCACACTCTATCATTTCACTGCATAGTATGGTATCAGATTGCACTGTGTGGTAACACACTGTACTGTATTGCTCTGCATAAAGTACAGTAAGCAAAGTCTAGTAATCTCCATCCAAGTAGAAACAAGACTAAACTTTTCTCTGTCCTTTATAAGAGGTTAAAGTTTATTGTTGTATGATAATGTGCAATATTTTTTATTGTATAATAACTGCACTAAACACCTGCCCCCACAAAGGGGGGTATCAGGGACAAAACACTTTGTTTGCGTGTACTGAAATTTTGTTAGTCAAGTTGTTACTTATTTTGTTTTGTTTGTTGTAGTAAATATTAAGTTGTTAGCAAACTGTTTGTTGAGTATTTATTTCTGGTTATTTTTGTTACTGTGTTCTGTCCACACTTGTGTGTTACTTTTGTCTACACATACCTCATCCTGTGGTTTTGTAACATATTGTACCACATTACACTATACCATATTGTATTGGATGGTATTGTAACAGAACTTATCATTATGCAACAGCACCAATTTTCTTGGTGTTTTTATCTTGTGTCGCGCTTTAATTCTATCTAAAATTCGATGTCTTTTTTTGTGTTTTTTACATGTTTGGATAAATGTGTTGTTATGTGTATGATGTTTATGACTGAATCAGGTCAACTTATTTACCAGGCATTTAGTTCAAAATCTGTTGAACCATTAAACACAGAGTTTAGATGAGATGATATCTGTTTTTGTCGCCTCATCTCGCTGTTTTTATACTGTAAAGTTACATGCTGCTGAGAAACTAACTCTAAATGGGTCAGGACAAAACTCTAATGTTTCATTCCAAAGTTTCAAATCTTAAACTTCTGTCGAGTTAAGGGTTATTATAAACCGACAATTGGATGTAAGACACATACTGATCCTTATTTTTGCTGATTTGAAAATGTATTGCAGCTTGACAGCGGCCGTGACACATCAAATGCGACTATGAATTTTGTGATTTGTTATGCTATCAATAGTAAGATACAGCAATAGGGATATGAGTTATTTCTCAGAATACTGTGTGTGTGTCTTTGCATGTGTGTGTGTGTGTGTGTGTCCCTTTCATCATGTCTCCACTGTGTTTCAGCAGGAGGAAAGACACGACAGAGAGAATGAACTTCACTCTTCCACAACATCACAGCTGGCTGACTGCTGCTTTGCTTGTCATGTGTGCATGTGTTTCTGTTTCTGTTTCTGTGTGTGTGTGTGTGTGTTGTGCTTACACATGTGTACAACTCAGCAGGCAGGTGCAGCAGATGTCCGGCACACACGTCTCTCTCTCTCTCTCTCTCTCTCTCTCAAACATACACACACGCACACGTACAGTAACGCCTTTAACATCCACACAGCAGCAGCAGCAGCAGCAGCACGGCAGGTTGAGTTATAGTGACACTAAAGGACCCCTCCCTGCGTGACCCCGTCAGGTCACCATGGCGATGATAAAGTGCTGAGTCGTGCGTATGTGTCCCGGTGCCAGCAGTTTCCAACAACACCCCGAACACGCCCTGGTAATGCCCCTTATCTGGCAGACACACACACAGCTGGGAGAGGATGGCAGAAGTATGGAGGCCAGAGGAGGGCTCGTTTCTTTCTGCAGGGTTTCATTGTCACCTTTCACCTCAAAGCCGGTTAATTTGCCTGTTTATCCCAGACGCATCCTCGTCCAACGAATCCTGCTGATCGAAAGATTTGCGTCTCCCCATCCCTTTCTCCCCTCCTCTTTTTTTTCCTTTCTCTATTTTTCTCTCACTTATGTCGAGAGTTTGTGGCTGCTCTCACTCCATACAAGAATCACACAAAGGACAAGTACTGTTTAATCCCATCGTAGCCCAGCCCTAAAGACAGACCAGCTGGAGGCCTTTGTGTTTGTGTATGAGTGTGTGTGTGTGTGTGTGTGTGGGTGTGCACGCCATATCACAGGTTATATAAACCTGTGCTCTTCGTGTGTGTGCAGCCACTGTGTGAGCTGTTGCAAGTGTGTGAATTGCTGTTAAATGACATTCTTATCTGAGTTTTTATCATACTTGTAGATACATAGATGTGTGTATGTGTATGTGTGTGAAGGGTTGTGTGGGGGGTTGCAGAGGAGATGGCGAAGTTGGGGGGGTAAGTTGTATTTGGGGGGCCCCCCTCTTACAGAGACACACAGATATTCAAGTTCGAGTTGTGTCGCCTTTTGTTTTCAGGAAGGGGGTTGTTTGGGAGGGGGGGACGGCTGGATGGATGGATGACTTGCTGGGACACTGTGCCTCCCGATTTTCCCAAAAAAAAAAAAAAAAAAATCCACCCCCTCTTTGCTTCCCTCCTCCACCACCACCCACCTCCCCAACTCCCTCCCTCCCCAGCCCAGTGTAGTGCCACTGTATTGTCTGCTCGCAGGCGGGCCGCTTGTTGCTTGCCTTCTGTCCTGCTGTGCTGAGTGCCTGACAAAGGGGCTCTTTTAAATATGCAGACAATCCTCGATCACACACACACACACACACCAAATACACACACGTTTGTGTCCCTGCTTTCCTTTTTCTCTCTCTCCGTCAATTCTTCCGTGGCTAGACCTGGCCTGGGAGTGTTTCCTTTATTCACAGAGAATCAACAAGTCTCAGACATGAAAAGGATACAGGAGGCTTTTCTGTCCGATCGCTGCGGTATAAGCTTTGAGAGAATGCTTTGTGAAGAGGCTGTCTTGTCAAGGCCAAAAGCTGGAATCCTGTTTGTTGTGGTCTTTGTGACAGAGCTTTGTTCTTACTGTACATTTGACTAGCTTCATTTTTTTTTCATGCACAGGAAAATCCGCTCTTAAAAACAAGCAGGTATTCTTGGGTGCAACTTAAAAACAGCAGTCCTTGCTGTGTGAATTTCTGTCACACACTGCTACAAGAAGTTAGATACATAAACATGTGTCTGGTGTCCTTTTAGATGGAAACATCTGTCTCGAGCTGATTTTGGAAGTTGCATCAAAGTTAACGGAGAACACTTTTTCAGCCAAATCTGCAGATGTCGGTTTAGAGAGAGGGAGAGAAAGACGAGGAGGAGGCTGGAGGCTGCTTCGAAAATAAGACGCAACAGTCAAACATCAGGACACTTGGAGTCCGCATGACACTTTTCTCTTTATCTCCTCCTCCCCCACACACCCTCCCATCATCCCTCCCCTTGGTACGAGAGCCCTCCATTGGCAGCTTTGGCAGAGGCCGCTCCCCTCACGCGAAGCGGGCGGAGTGCAGGGGCCCGGGCCCCCAGACAGGAGCCCAAGCTGGTCTCAGCCTCCCAACATGTTGAGCTGGCCCGCCTTGGGCACAGCCAAATGGTTCTGCAGCTGCCCCTTTGTCCCCCTTCCTTAAGTAAACAAAGGACAGAAACAAATTAATGACCTACATTCACAGCAAACCTCGCACAGCCTCCTCGCGCAGAGAGAGAGAGAGAGAGAGCAGTTGTCTACAAGCAGATGTTCACTTACAACACTGCAGATTGCAATTAATGATCACCAAGCAGCACATAACCAAAGGATAGGGTCGCTGTATTTTCCACAGCAGTTATCATAATGTCTGCTGTCTGTCTGAAATGACGAAAGCAGCACTGGGATTAGGTACTTCAGAAGCTGACTTTTAACATAGTTTAGACGGTTTGAAAAGGAGATGTCTTCTAAAACTGTAAAACATGTCCATTAATAGATAAACACACATATTACCCACCTTCAAATGTAGCCTGAACCTGATACTGTTAAAATAAATTTCACATATAAAGTCTGGAAATGTTTGAAGTCTGCCTGAACTGGACACTAAACCGAAATCTTTGTAATACTTCTAAGTTTCTTAAACCAACATTAGGCACTCATCAGACAGAGGACAATGTCATAAAGATTAGGAGTGAGCTTATCGTGTGAGTGTGCGTTGGGGGGCTTACTGAAGAGACCATCTGTGGCCTAATGAGCGCTGCTCCTTGGCCTCTGAGTGCAGGGGCTTTTAATGCATCTGTAAGAGCAGGTTTACTGAGCAGCAAGACATTAGCTAAAGCTGATTTCTTTACTGGAAAACTGTACTTGAGGAGCTTTGGAAGAAGTGTGTGTGTGTGTGTGTGGTGTGTGTGTGTGTGTGTGTTGCTAGGGGTTTGGATCCCAACAAGCTGCTGCACATTTTCTTCTCAAATGCAGCCTACATATCAGGAGCTGTGCAGGCACGAAAAAGAACACAGTGAGACCACACACACACACACACACAGACACACACACACACACATGCCGAAAAGTGCGCCGTGCTGTGGTCCAAATACGATGGCCTGCTGCACAGCTTATCACACACACATACACACACACGCAAACATGTAAGTACACATGCACACGCTTCCAACTTCCACCCACATTGCAAGTCGCAGAGGAACAGGATGCTAAGACATTCCGCACTGGCCCTTCTGCAACCTGTAACTGTGTGTGTGTGTGTGTGTGTGTGTGTGTGTATGTGTGTGTAAGCTGTAAATAAGACAAGGTTACAGAATAAATGACCAAAGTTTCCAAGTGGTCCACGTACAGAAATGTGCTTAAAAAGATGACTGATTTGAATGTTCGACTATCGGTGTGATTTTAACAGCAGCAAAGGAGCTGTGAGGTGAAAACACAAGAAAAAAAGAAAAGCAAAACAGTTTGAATTTCAAGATTCTTATAATTTATTGCAGTTTGCACACAATTTAAAAATGTCAACAACAGCACACCAAAAAATTACAAAACTAAACACAATTAGAATTTACTCCCCTTGAGAAAAACAAACAAAACAAAACAAAAAAAAATCAACCCAACTATGATTGTCAAAGCTAAAAATGACTAAATCTGAAAAAAGGAACGTAGAAGAAAAAGCAAAGAATTTTTTTTTAATCTCAAGAGGGAGCAAATATATCTCAATTGAAATCTGCTTGTTTTATTTTTTTTTCCCAGACAGTGATTGTCCTTTTTCAAAACAGACTCAGTCATTTCACGCCCTCCCTCCCACCCCCACCCCTTCCCCCATCTGTCATCATTCCATAAACTGTCTATGACATTTGAACATTTTTATTTTTATACCTTGCTTTAAAAAAAAAAGCCCCTCCCCCTCCCCTTTTATTTTTCAAGTAAGCACAGCAAAAAACATGGAGATGTCTCGTCAGGGTGGTTTCTTCACAGCGTCGTGAGCAGTTGACATCACTCCCACAACTCCACCCTACACTTACACATTAAAAAATCAAAATTAAAATAATAAGAATTCGAAAATAAAAACAGCCCGGACTACAGCAGTTTAAGGCGGTCAAGTACAACCAGAGGAACAGAACGGAACAAAAAAAAAAACAGCAGTAATGATGAAAACAACAGCAGGATGGAGTGAGCCCATATGCAGAGATGCTGCCAGTGAAGAAATAACGTTTCAGGGAAAAAAAAAAAGAAAAAAAGAGACGATGCGGTGCAAACTGCCGCAATGTCACCCACACTGTTGCACTGGCAAAGCCTGTAGGTGCCACCAGATGATGGGGCGGCACATACGACCACCCCACCCAACACATGCACATCAGTGGAGGAGCATGCACACACATACATTTGTACGCACGCAAAACACACACACATGCACGCATACATGTCTCAGTGAGGAGAAATGTGGAGCCTTCACTTCCCAGTATCTGTTTCAAATTTTTGGATTGTATAAACGCTTGACCATTATTTTGAAAATCACAACAAAAAAAATTTGTGATACAGAGGTTAAAAAAATATTAAACTGATGTAGCCCCAAACCCAAACCCAAACATTCACATACCAAAAAAAAAAAAAGTTTTCCAATCACATGAGCAAAATATAATAAGACATCATTTTCTGATAAATTCAATAAATTCCTTGAATTTATACGTTTTTAAACAACTATTTCTCAATGCTCTACAGTATCAAATACTTCCATAGTGTCAGAAATGTTTTGTTAATAAAGGCATCTTTTCAGCAAAAATCTGTCATGTCTTTTAGCTTAAAAAGGTGCATTCAGGCATGCCAATTCTCTCCCATCTATCTCCGAGTAAGGATTACGTTTTAAGTGGAAACCAAACACACACACACACACACACACACACACACCGCATCGCATTCACGACACTGCATCTAATGAGAGATGCACTGCATCGGGCTGGGCCGGGTTACTGTACTGAATCAGCACGGCCCCGCTCAGCTCAGCTCAACACGATGCAACAGTGTGACAAAGATATCTGACCCTTCAACTTTCAGCAGGACAGCTCAGTTTCAGCCTCTCTCCCTCTCTCTCTCTCCTTCCTGTCTCTTCTCTGTATCCTTCACACTTTAGCGAAGTCAGAGCCACAAAACTGCGCTCGACAGACCTGAAGTAAGCGCCCAGTGAGCAGAAATAATTAAGAAATGGCTTGACCATGCGTCTGAGGGCTGGAGAGGACGGAGATGCGAGAGATGGGGAAACAACAACACGCAGCAGTGGAGAAATGTTAACGCCTGAGGAGGAGGAGGAGAAGTGCTGGGTGGACGTAGGTTAAATTGACTGGTAATAACCAAGTCACATGTTCATAAACACACACACACACACACACACACACACACACACACGCAGCAGAGAGATCAGTGCATATAGACACAGGCTTCAAATGCTTCATCGTATCGCTTCAACGTCCGATGGAAACACATTCAGGTAACATTCTTCTTCTAGGGAGCCCAGCGACAGACCTACGATGAGTAGGGGGAAAAAAAAAAAAAAACGCCAACTTTTCACTGTCAAAAGTGTAACGTTCAAACATTTCCCCCCTGAAAACCACAACTTAAAGGTTTAAGACAAAATCAAATTTTCATGCATTTTTTTCCATAGTCGCGAGAATAATATTCAGTTTTTCAACAGACCGCACCCTGGAGAAGTATTCACAAAGAAAAGAAAAAAGGAAAGCCCGTTGTCAAATATTTGATCAATTACAATGTGTACAGTAATACAGCAAATTCACATTTTTATTTTAAAATATACAGGTTTGGACGTCATGCAACAACAGCAGGTCCCATTACAAAAAAGTAACAAAATAATAATAATAATAATAATCATTAATTTAAAAAAAAGGTAAAGGATTAAAGTTTTAAAACTATAGCAGAACAATATACAACAACCTTAAATTAAATACCTTTTCAACAAGAGATGTTTTAAAGACTGCCAGCTAGATTTAAGAAAAAATTCTATTAATAACAATAATAATAATTATTATAATAATTTGTAAAGGTCTTTTCATTTTTAGAAAATACTTCAAATTGACTGGAAGTGAAAAAAGGAGGCTGTGCATTGCATGAGTGCCATCAGTTTGTCTGTCAGTCAGTCAGCTTTCCCCTGAACATACAACACCAAAGAGCTTAACAAGAGAAGCGGGGAGCGCTTCGCCAACGACACCTCCATGCCAGCAGAAAATAAAATTAATACACGCAAAACACACTCATTCACACTCACGCACGTCAGGTGAAATTTTTGCCAGAGTAGTGCAGTATTGCACACACACACGCGCGCGCACATACACACACACACACTTCTTCAAACTGCGTGTGCGGTGGTATCGACTCGTGGTGATCACAGTACCCGTTTAGTGTATTGTAATGCTTTTTTTTTTTTCACTTCAGTGTGTTCGACCTGAACTCCTGCAGTGGCGTTTGCTGTCTGTGGGACCGGGACCGATTAAATACGCTGGCCAGCGTCGGAGTGTTGTGTCTGAGATGAAACACAAACAGAGTGAAAACTCTTCAAAAACAAAAAGGCGAGACATTCTCACTGGGACCCATGTCCTTAGACGCAATGAAAACCACCAAACAGAACTTACGCCAAATAAAAATAAGAGTTCAGAATAAAATAGATTAAAACAAAAAAATTACCCCAAACAGCAACAACAACAAAAAAGAACTCAGTAGTAACATTTTCATGTGCTATTAAAGTGCAATTGAATGAGATTTTGCGACACACAAGAACATGATTCACTTAAACCCCAAATAGCAAACTTTGCCACCTCCCTTCACCTCCCCATGCCTCTCTGCCTTTCTTTCGCTCTCCACTTTCTTTCCCTTTATCAAACCCAGCAGTTCTGTTTCTACTTCCACAGTTCCTGGGAGCTGTCCTCAATCGCCCAATCCCTGACATTGGGCAGTGCCAGCGGTTCGCTCTTCACTGACAGCGAGTTGACCAGTTCACAATGGAACTTGCGGATGTGTCGGTAGAGGTCCCCAGACTGCGTGAAGCGCCGTTCGCACCACTTGCAAGCGTGCGGCTTCTCGCGTGTGTGCACCACTGCGTGGCGGCTGAGGTTGTGTGAGTACTGGAAGCTCTTGCCGCAGGTGGTGCAGGTGTAGGGTTTCTCACCAGAGTGTGTCCGCTCATGGCGCTTCAGCGTGTACATGCAGGAGAAGGTCTTGCTGCAGATGGTGCAGGTGGGCACGTTGACGTCTCCGGCGGGCTTGGAGCGGATGCCCTCCTGCTCCCTGAAGTGGGAGCTGAGGTGAAGCTGGAGGATGTGAGGAGAGGGGAAAACCTTGTTACACAGCGGGCACATGAAGATCTGGGTGTGTTGAGCTGACAGCATGTTGGAGACGTAGGGCAGCAGGGAACTATCCATGCTGGCTGCCTCGGCCTGGGCGCGCTCGTTTTCACCCCCCAGTATGTCCTCATCATCTGCCGTGGCTGGAGGCTTCTCCTCCCGCTCCAGCTCAGAGGCCAAGGAGGCCTCTCGCAGAGCGGACAGGTGCGCTTCCAGGCCGAGGCGCCGCTGGGCTGACAGAGGCCCTCCGACCCCGTGGTGGGTCAGACCCCCGTTGGCGCTGGGAACCGTCGCCTTGGTGATGCCACTGTGCTCCATGTCATAGTCCCCACCTCCCATTTCCTCTTCCTCGTCTGAAGCCACACCCCTCTCCACCTTCACCCTCACAGCCAATGGGCTCTGGAGGCTGTCTGGTGTAGCTGCCCCGCTGAAATAGGACTGATGGTGGTTACTGTGGTTGCTACCTGCGATCGGCTTGACCGACAGGTCCAGGACACAGTCAGCCGCATCATTTGACACCCTCCTGCCCCTGTGCCCTCCACGAGAGCTCACAGAGTGGTGGGACCTCTGAGAGAGGGATCCAGAGGAGCTGGTCGGGCTGCCGGCTGGGGAGAGAAGCTTCCCTCCCTCCCCAAGCCCTTCCCCACCCTGCGTCTCCGCCTCACCGTGACCTGGGCTGGTTGTAGCCATGGCTGGCGTCCCTGGTCTGTCTGCAGGCGGCAGCCTCAGCCACAGCGGTCCACCCTCAGCCTTCCCCTCCTCCTCTTCATCGCTGTGCAGCAGGTCAGCAGTAGCAGGCCGGCCGGTGGAGCCATCTGATAGGCTGTCGGCCTTATCAGAGCAGCTAGACCCACCATCATCCTCTCTGCGCGTGCTGTCTGCCTCCGCCGTGGCCTTCTGCTTCAAACGTTTCTTACACACCTTGACAATGTCATACATGTGCAAGTAGCTGGCCGCTGCCAGCACATCCTCTACGGGAAGGTCCTGGAACTGCAGTTTGCCCTCATACATGAACTCCAGGAGAAGGGAAAAGGCCGGAGCTGTGACAATGTCGCTGTTGAGATGCACCACATCTCTCTTGTCCAGCTGGTCCTTGTAGAAGAGGTGAAAGTACATGCTGCAGGAGGCCAACACAGCACGGTGCGCACGGAACTGGGCATCGCCCACCAGCACCGTGGAGTCACACAGGAAGCCCTGGTGCCGCTGCTCGCTCAGACACTGGAGTAAATGTCTGCTGTGGTCTGGGAACTCCATCCTGCCGTCCTCATAACCTGCAGCCGCACAGAGACACAGAAACAGAGACAAAGTTAGATACATCTCATGAGGGTCTCAGTGTCTGTGATGTCAGACTTTAAAATTACACCTGATGTGGTTTTTTTTGTTTTAAGGTTTTGCAGGGTTTTCATTAACAGTTAAATAAAATCTGTTTTAGTGAAGGTAAATACACAAGAAAAAAAGGAGCAGAAATGCAGATGAAAAGCAAAACCTCCAAAAGATGATTTAAACCGATAGACATCAAAAACAGAGATTCTGTGTGTTTGAGATAGAATTCAAGCCTTGAGATCGCGATATTGTTTTCATCATCACTCAGGCTTTTGTGTTAACACAATTTCTGAGAGCAAAATGATCTTAAACAAGGCCAATTAAAAAAAACAGAGAAAAAAAACAGTGAAATGAAAGAGAGAAGAGATAACAAATGCCAAAACCACATATGCTATGAGATGCTGAAAACAAACCACAGACTAGACGACGAGCAAGTGAAAGAAACACATCAGGAGTAGGTAGGTTAGTAAAAACAAGAGCACAGCGAAACATTTTTACACATTCTTAAACACATAAAAAGTACTGTCAAAACTCAACAAAAACATGCTAACATGCATGCAAGATACTATATATATATATATATATATATATTACATTTGTTTACATTTTTATGTATACTAGGTAATGACCTATGCACAGCCATGATTTTTTCATCAACAGAAATATTTCTGCTCAAATTCAAAAACACCATGTAGGTAACTGTATGCACACATTCCCTGGTACAACGGTGCTTAATCTTCATTTTCTTTCTCTAATTATTTTGTTTTTTTAGAATTAATAAAAAGAAAGTGGAAAAAGAAAAACTGACAATAATTACTATTTAAAAAGGTAATTAAATTATAATCACTAATTCAGTTTTTACCCTAAGAAAGACTTAATCTCAGGTAAACCACCAGCGACAGATTCTTCCACTGTCTCTCCGTTCTCTCTCTCTCTCTCTCTCTCTCTCTCTCTCTCTCTCTCTCTCTGTATCTCTCTAACTCCTCTGCCTGCACTCCTGGATTGTCGCTGCTCCTACGCTGGTTATTTTTATTAACCCACTTTGGCCTGGCCTGGCACAGCCCTTTTAGGTAACCGGCTTTCAGCTGCACACACTGTCCTCACACACACAACACACACACACACTTAGTACCAGCCTACCTACCAACCACCTCCACAGGCTAAGTCGAGCAGGAAAACTGCCCAGTTGAAATAGCACAGTCGAAAACAAAACAGCTTGTCCCTCGCTTAACCTGTGAGCATCGGCTTTAGGTGTAAGATTAGACGAGGGGAAAAAATAAAAACGGGACAGAAAACCTGCAGCAACGTTCCTCAGGTGTACTTAAAGAAAGAGAATTTATCTAGCAGATAAAAAAGTGAACAACTAATCAGGCAAAATTTCAGATGACATAAGATGAGAATGAATTCTGTAAAATCATTAAGTCCCACCTGTTAACCAAGTCGACTTGTCCTGCCTGAGAAAATACATTGGTCCCGCTCTGCACTGTGTTAACCAAAGCAGTTAAATCACCTCATTTGAATGAAGCTAAACCAAGAATGTCAGTGTGTGTGTGTGTGAGACTGCGTGTGTGTGTGTGTGTGTGTCTGCGTGTTGTGTATGTGTGTGTGCTCGCCCTACGGCTCGTTCAGACTGCTTTTAATGAGGGGGCTTACGGGGACAAGGGTGTACCACCTCCCACCTCTCCACACCCCCACCCCCCCTGCTCTGTCCAGCCAAACCCCTCTCCCACCTCCTCCTCCTTCCACACACACACACACATACACCATCCGTCACTCACATACTCCTTCCCATCTGAATCTTACAAGGAAAAAACCCCGCACATCCGCCCCATAGTAGAAACTGCCCTTTTCCTCAACTCCCCCCACCACTACCACCACCACCACCCAGAAGAGAAGATTTACAATACAATCACTGTAAGTGCCCTGCTCGTCACAGCATCAATCCTAATCCTTAAAGATGGCTAAAAATAAAGACGTGGCGGTGGGGAGGGAGCCGGCGGCGGCGGCGGCGGCAGCAGAGGCTCAGGAGGGCAGCAGCCCGTCACCCAGACCCACCCAGCCAGGCCCGGCCCGGCCAGTATCGGCCAGCCGGCTCAGGCAGGGGTCTGAGAACGAGAGACACGGAAGGGCAGGGAGGGAGAGGGTGAGGGAGAGGCTGGGACGGGCCGGGGAGGGAGGCTTACCCACATCTGATCCAGCTGACGGGGGCCATATGGCAGCTGCTAGCCAGATAAAGAGATTAAGACTAGGAGGGAGTGCGATTACAGCTGTCTAGCCAATTCAGGCAGCTCAAATCTGCAACTTCTAAATTAGTCTCCTCTACTCCAGCCGACAGGAGGGGAAAAAAGTGGGTAGAGTAGACCGCACATGCTTTCAAGTAATTTTACAGCGAGTTAGATTTAACTGAAAGGAAAAAAACAGGTTAGATGATTAGGATTAAATGACTGCTCACTCTATTTTTCTGCCTAAAGCCATCCTTTTTTTTGTCATTTTATTAACTAAGAAATTGGTTTATCTTTCTTTGCTCAAATTTAACAAATTACAAAATGAGTAAATTTATTTTCTTAATTAATGTTAGCCAAAAAAGCTTCACATTTAATAGTGATTTGTATTATAATAAATTAACTAAACTCAGTTTTAAAACACTGCTTTCTTAGTTGAAACTTTCAATTAATGAGTGTCCTAACAAAACGTCTGACAACACAAATAGCAAACACAACGCAAAACAACAGCTGAGTTATAAATGCAGCTCTCTGGACTACAAACTAAAAACACAGCAGAGTGTTCCCGGACTGCAATTACCCCTCAGACAGGCAGCCACCGACACCAGTTTACTACTGAAGCACTCACCAGCAGTTTCACACAGCGCTCACACTGCTTTGACACACCGGAGATCCCCCCCAACAACAAAAACAAAATAAGTACTCCACTACCCTGGACTCTCCTACTCTACTCACTCTGTTTCATACACACTCATGCACACACACACACACACACACAGAACGATACCTGCAGCAGTATGCATCAACTTGATTAACTCCACTGTAGCAGAATAGCTGGGCTCTCTCTGGCTGGCTGGGAATGGCTGTGTATCTCTCTCTCTCTCTTTCTCTCTCTTTCTCTCTCTCTTTCTTTCTTGCTCTTTCTCGTCCTCGCTCGCTCTCTCTGAATCAATGAGTGGGTAGAAGAGGAGAGAAGAAGAAGAGGGAGGCAGGCAAAAAAAAAAAAAACACGCTGTTCAAACTGCGAGGGACAGATGCAAAGTGGAGGAGATGTTGGAGGGGGAACGAGATACCACCTCCCTCCCTCCCCTCCTCCTCCTCCTCCTCCTCCTAACTGGCGCTGATCGGCAGCCACAAACGCACACACACACACACAGCATGTGCGTACACACACACACACACACACAGCACTAACTCTCCCAGGCTGCCGCTGAGACTCACAATAAAGGACTGGGGAGGGGTGGAGGCGGTGGAGGGATGGAGGAGGAGGAGGTGGGGTGGATGGCAGCCTGTCAGCTGCTCTGACATCATCCTCAGATGGAGATGCTACCTCCAGCTGTGCTCTTTCTACAGCCATATGCTGCCTCCTCTACACTCCTGCCACCAGACTCCTCTTTCATTCTACCAACACCACGCAACTTTGTCTCTCTTTCTCCCCCTTTTTCTCTCTCTCTCCCTCTCTCTCTCTGGGAAAAAACATGGGTCTACTAAATGCAGTGGGATGTTGATTTGTTTTTTTGTTTTTTGTTTTTTTTGGGGGGGGGAGTGAAACAGAAAAGAGTTTACTCAACAAATCATGCAACCACATTCACCCACTCCAACCAAAACTATCAAGGAAAGGGAAAGTTCACAATATATAAGCAGAGGTTCTGGGTGAAAAACAACAACTTTTCTCTAATCTTTTTCTCTTGAATTTTTTAAAACCTGCTCTGTCTTTCTCTCTCCTTCCAGTAACCATAAACAAAGGCCAACACAGCACATTTGCAACTGACAGACATACGCAGCTGATATTGTTTTCCACTTCTTTACGGTTCAGCGCCGCTGCCTCTTCTTGTAGCCTATTCATTCATTCACTCACTCACTCATTCATCTATCTTTCTATCGCCCCCCCCCCCCCAAAGCCCCTTTCCAACCCCCACCTCCCCTGGTCGGACCCCTCGGACAACTGACAGGAACAAAAAAATGAAATGAAGAAACAATGGGAACAAGTCATAAAGAAAGAAACTAATGAGTGCAAATCCCAAACAAAAGGTACACATGGCTTTGATAAACCGGGGAGAAACTTATTACAACGCCATTATTTCGCTTTCGTTTTGGTTGAAAGTGTGCACGTTTGGAGCGTGTGAATTCCCAGCTATTTAATAAACTACTTTTATTTTTGAGTATCCGCTCGCCCCAAAAGCCTCTAGTAAAGTTTTAAAGACTAATATAGCATACACACATAACGTTGTCGCCTCGTAATATCACAATATACATAAAGACAAATAAGCAGTTTTAACTTATGTTGTGTTTTATAAAATATGAAAATATAATATAATATAGTTATTTTTTATATGTAGTGATGGGCAACACGTGAGTGGATCAAACATTTCTAAGTTGAATAGAAATATTCCTGGTTAATATAAGTAAAATTTTAGTTATATTTGAGTAAGAAAAATATGTATATAATCATGAAAAAAAAATCAGCTTCACTTCAACTTCTGTTATCTTTAATTCTATTAAAATTCAATGCTACTTTCAAAGTCGGAGAGATTAAATTATCCAACTTAAACTTAAATCAACTTCACCACTGGAGTTTCTGTTTGTACCTTCAATTACTGCAACCACTGATGCGCTATTTCAATTTCTGTTTTGCTATGACACATTTTAATACCGTGACAGTTCTATATCCAATACTTAGACTCACAGAAGTCAACAACGTGAACAATGAACCTGTTAAAAATTAGACAAGAATACCTCTTAACTTCATTTAAAGCAGCTAAAATTGTCAACAATGACAGTTTATAAGCTTTGCCCGGCGAGGAAATTAGCATAAAAAGTCAAAGTAATGTTACTGCTGCTGACAGGCTGTGAGACTGTCTAACAACACAAGAAGACTGTAATCAGTTTCCTACCAGAAGACATAACAAACAAACACAGATAAAGACGGACACACACTCACACACACACACAGAGAGAGAGAGAGAGAGAGAGAGAGAGACAGTGACCCACGCAGCTAGCTATAGCCCGATCATTGCTAACAAAAGTAAAGCGAACAGGCGACAATATTGAGCTATTTACAGTTGTTGGGAAGGCCCCGGTGCTATGACAACAGCTGCTAAAACACCGCGCGGACAGAGAGCTAACATAGCAACTATTAGTGCGTGGAGACAACACAGTCATGCTAAGGAAGGTTTAGCTACTTTTTCCCCTCCGTAACCCACCCTCTCTCTCCTGAGCCTCCTTTAATCGGACTCCGGTATTAGAGGCAGCACTTACAGACAACAAGGTCCAACGTCTTCTCCGCTTCCTCCGTCAAATCCCTCCTTTTTTCTGTTTTCCTTCGTAGACAAAACTAGATTGACTTTGGACTAATTTCCATAACAGGCTGCCGAGGCGAGCAGGCAGAGGGACGGGGAGTCTAGCACTCTGCGGCGGCCAGATGTTTCCGAGCTGTTGCTGCTCAACTCGGGGCTGGGAAAAGGAGGCGAGTTGACTGGCACGGCGCGGAAGCCAATGGTGCCGGCGAGGAGGAAAGTGAAGGCAAATTGGAAGCGGCCCTCCAACAGAAGAGAGGGAGGGATATGTCTTCTTTCTCGCGTCGGCGTAGGTTGACACCAGGCAACAACAACAGCAGCGGCAGCACGCACAGTGAGAAGGCAGGAAAGAAGAAGCTGGGCCAAACCAACTGGTTCTGCGAGTCAGCGAGGCGGACTGGCGCAGCGGCGAGCGAGAGAGCGGAGAGCGGCGCGGTGCCGCTTGGGTACTGTAGTCTAGCCGGATCGGGAGGGGGGGTTGGGGGTGGGGTGGGGGTGGGGGGCAGATGGTGGGGGGAGGCGGAGCTGATGTGAGCAGGTGCACCACCTTGACAGGAAGAAACCCTGTTGGTTTTCTCAGGATGACAGGAGATAACCTAGTAGTCTAGCTTTAGGTTACACTACTCCCTGCTGTTGCACTGAGCATGTTCATGGCACAAGCGATTTCTTCAGGATAAATAAAGTTATTTCTTATCTTATTTCATCTTATCTTGCTACTGATAAAAGAAGATTAGGCTTGGATCAATTGCATTAAACTGTTGCACCACCTCCAGAGATTGAAAAAAAAAAAAACATGGTCATGGTCGATTGTTTGATTCTTAGCTGCAGTTTTATTAGTTAAAGGGGAACTATTTTCCAATCAAACACCATTTGTAAAGGATTAAAAAGCTGCAATTAATTGATTTATTAATGGCTAGTACATCATTTACTAATGCTTTATAGATAAATTATAAACCATTAATGGGAGCAACTTTTCAGTTACAACGTTGTGAGAAATCCTCTTGCTGCATGGTACTCTTTAATTCAGTAGGGAGACCTCTCCAATGAACTGTTTGACTGCTTACCCTCTGGGAAAGGGCTGCAGAACATCTGGACCAGAATCCATTTATAAACTCCTTATTATCATTACAGACTGCAGACTTTATAATTGCAGGTGACTGACTAACTTTTGCTTAGTGGCTCATTAGAAACTGAGAAACCCCAAAACCTTTTATTAATGTCATGCTTACATTTATAACTGGAAATCCAATGACCTTTTAGAAAGTTTGAAACCTTACATGTTTATTAATGGTTTACAACACACAGCCATGTTATTTTCAAGATGTAAACAGGGTACACTGATGCAAGAGAGGCTTTATTTGAGCAACAGAGTGAAAACTTCATAATTTAAAAATGTGATAAAAACAGCTCTAACATTTCACATTCACTGTATTGCTCTCTCTACATTCATACTATTTCAAGTTTTTGCATGCATATCGACAGCTTGTTGAACTTCATGTATAGGTTAATAAATAATTGTTACAAGTCTGCAGTTGTAAATGTCAATAGGCAGTTAATATAGCAGCCCTTTTCCAGTCCATTGGAGGCATCTCCCTAATGAATTAAGCTGGACGAGGATTTTCCACAACCTGACAACCCAAAAGTTGTTTTTGGCACGCAATCACTTATGGCTTATAACTGATGTATAAAACACTAGTAAATGATTCATTAACCATTAACAAAGCCATCAGTTACAACTAATAAACCTTTACAACCCCTCTAATGCAATCAACCTAATACCTTGCCCTGTTCTTTTGCAGTACTATAGTACAGAAACAATTTTGGTTATTCAGGTTTGAATATTGATAAATCACTTAATTTGTTTATCAAGCAACAATGTCAAATATTCTCTGATTTCAACTTCTTAAATAGGATTTATCACTTTACTCTTTTTTAATGTAATTTTAACCAGAACGTGAAGATTTTAGATTTTTGGCTAGATGAAACACGCAAGTTGAAGAGCTAAACATGAGGTCAAGTGATGACTGTTTACCTTTTTTAAAACATTTTAATGACTAAATGATTCATTGATTAAGTGGAGAAAGATTCTACAGAAAACATTAGAAAATGCTACAAACATACTGAGGTTAACCTCCTTTCTGTCTCACTATGCATCTTGATAGTGTCTGTCAAACACCTGCAGCATTGATTATAGTTTATAGTGTGGCTGCCTTTAGTCTATGATATGCTGTCAGTTTGTCAGCCTTGTTGTCAGTTTGAGTGGAAAGGACAAATCCCGAAAATGCAGTATCAGAAACCATGCTTGAGATGTCACTTTACAGCACTTTAAAAGTGATTTGCCAGTGGTATTTGCACGACCAAGGAGTGAGTACGCTGATGAATGTAGCAGGTTCCCGTGCTAGCCAACAGGTTCAAGTCCAACTACCTTGACTGGCACTTTTATGTGACTTGCTGTGCCTTGCTGGAGTAACTTCAAGGAAACGCAGTGCAAGGCCTGTTTAACCTGTAAGCTGCCATTTACAATAAACAGGTTGTTGCACGTATTCACACTGCTCTGGTCTGTTCATTCAGTGACAGCTCACTTTGAAAAAATCTGATCAGGCCATCATCTTTAACACAAGCACACAGTCTATCTGTGTTTTCTCATCTATCAACCTGTGGTTGATTTTTTTTAATGAAGAATGTCATGTGCAGTGTGAGGAGCTGCAGAGCTGGAGATATTTAGGTTGTAAGTTTCCTACTTGACTTCCAAGAGAAGAGAACAGCAAATCTAGGACAGGGAGCAACATCGGCAGCAGTGTTTCTCCCTGTCCAGAAAAAAAGGCAGCTTGTTTCATCATTTTTAGGAAAGGGATGTTCAAGTGCTCAAACCACAGTAAACACAGAGGGCACCCAAGGGACTTAGATTAAAGGTGTCCCAGAAACACAACGGACAAGAAGTTAATTGAAAACAAATGTGATAATTTGGAGGGGAGGAGGTGGTAAATAGGCAAAATAAATCATTTAATATAGTTAAACATCACCTCTGAATGGATGTTTCACACTGCTGCTGTAAAATCCTATCTAAGAATTTGAAATAACCCTTTCAGATGTGGGTCACTAGGACAAAAACCTTTATCAAACGTCTGCCATGGGAGACTTGACATGAAAAAATTTGGGCAGCACTGGTTGCCTGAGTGAGTCTGCAGGCCTATTTTGCATCCCCCTAAACCTGTCCCAGTAAACTAATTGGCGTTACTAATAGATGGCTGGATGAACCACAACCCTGTATGGTAATGAATTCACACGAACCGGTGTCATAGCTGAAGGACTTGTTAAAATGCAAATGAATGATGACCCTGTTATGTGTCTATCAATTTGGGGATCCACGTTGTTAGCGCATTACAATGAGCCCCTTGTTCATGCACGAAAAATACAATTAGGCCCACAGGCAGGAACAGTTCAACAGCACAGAAAATTGGATTTAAGGAGAGACATTCAAAACTATTAGCTAATTTGAGCAATAAATATAAAGCAGTCCAACCATTTTGAGGGTAATTGCAGATCTCACTGAATATTAAGCTGCTTTTTTGAATAATTCTCTTTCATGGTGCAAGACGGTGTGATGTGTGGAAGACTCACCTCTCCGATAGACGGCCTGTTTTGTAGCTCCTATGTATAGAATACTGTAAAGAAGGAGATGCACCTCAGACAGCCTTGAATGTATTAAAATCTGTTATGTGCATGCCTGCGTGTGTGAATGCCTCAAGAGATTGCTGTGCAATTTTCGAAACTTCTTTCACTGCTCCTGTGTTCCTCTCTCTGATCCACATATTGTTTTGCCACTGACAGAAGCCAGAATGCAGCTTGGTGTAGGTATGTGTGTGCATGTGTGTGTGTGTGTGTGTGTGTGTGCGCGCGCGTGCGTGTGCAACTGTGAGTGTGCACGTGAGCCGAAAAAGCAGAGCCAGCCCTGATGTTTGAAATTATCTGTACTACTATTTCATCCTCCCCACAGCTGAAAACCAAAGACAAAGCAGAAGGCAGCCAGGAAAAAAGCACAGAAAGACCAATATGCAAAGCAGAGCTTGTGTTCACACGTCCACAGCAAAAAACAAGTTTTTGTGTTTCTACTCAAACCTGAGAGGAATTTTAACGCACCCATCCACAAATAGTGTGATACATTTAGAAGGAATCACTGACAAAATGCTGACACCCTTACTATCAGTTGTTTGTTTCCTTTTAAATATGAATTTTACAGTATAGGTGTTGTTTGGGTGTTGATAGTCTTGAAGTTAGCTGATTTTCTACTTTCCACCTCTGGAGGTCACTGTAGATCCCAACTTTTACACTCTAATTCTCTCTCTATGCAGTTTGCTTCAATGAGGCTTTGTAGGCATTACACTTTGATTTGATTTTTTTTTTTAATGTTACTGAGAATTTAAATAGGGGAAAATAAATAACACATAAGAGGAAAACATTAAAAAAATAAGAGATGTAACGGGCATGGAATGAAACAATTCGTTAAGTATTCAGAATCAGGGAAAGGAAGAAGGAAAAATGATGTGTATTTTAAGTACAGCATGTGAAAGTTATTCTCCTTCTCTCTTTTGCAGATTTTTACATAATTTATTTACACTCACCTGGCTCACTTTTGTAACAGTGCTGCCTGTTGTGCCACAATTAACTTGTATTCTTGTGTTTATTGTCTGTAATTGTGGCGTATGATTCTAATGTTTGGGGGGGGGGGGTTGTGAAGCAAGGAAAAAAGGAAAAAAGCACTTTGTGAATCTGGCAGAAGAAGCAATTTCCAAGAAAACCTCTGGCCATCCCATTACGACTGTATATGCTTCACAGATTGTGCCTCTCCGCGCCAGCATTAATTATATTTTGCTTGTCAAGGGGTTTTTATGTTCAGAGGTGTTTAACACAGACAGCTGTGTGAAAGCAACTCTTCAGCACCTCTGAAGAGTCTGATTTCTTATGTTTATCTGTATTTTTCCCACTGAAATGCACTATAAATGTTGTCTCTTTATTGAAAAAACATTTAATAAAAATCTTAAATATCTACAAATGGTATGCTTTGTGTAAAACCCTTTCACTTCATTATATCTAAACTACTGTGCCACTTTTCTCTTCACTTTTCTTCTTTATTTGCCGTCATTTAGTTTTTCTTTCTGCGCACAGGATGGAAATATTGTTCCATCTGTTGCCACTTTGCTGGGAATCAGACTTCTAAATTACTGGAAAATTTGGGGATCGAGATGTTTAAGCTTATTTGGCCACATTTAGAGAGATAGCTAAATCTTTGGAGTGAAACTGTTAATTTGCAGAGATGTCCTGTCAGGTAAATTGTTTTATTCGGCTTCAAAGCAGCAGGGGGCCGGAATAATGAAATAAACCCATAAAAAGCAGCTGACGGGGGCAACAGCGAACACATCATCCATGATCATTATCTCATTTCTTTTAAGAACAGAACATTTAGTAAGTTGGTTGTACAATTAGTGAAATGACAGGAAGCAAAGTTTTTTTTCCTCCAGTCTGGGGTTGGGTAAATCACCTGTTCTGCTTGTAGAACTCTGGTACACATCCGGTCCATCTCCACCTGAGAGCCTTCCAAACCTGCAACGATCCTCCATGGTGTGTCCCTCAGGCTCCGTCATCATTGCCCATAATGGAGGCGTGCAAAAGGGGAGACTCTCGGGGAGACACTGGCTGGCTGACAGAGGAAGAGGAAGGGAAGGAGGCAGGGATGGTGGTGTTGGGGAAGCAGGAGGGGGGTGGGGTGGGGTGGGGTGGGGGGCAGACAGATGTTTGCATCTCAGGCCCGGGGCTGATGAGATTAATCCATCCTCCAAGGCATAGACAGAAACAGAGAGATGGAGAGAGAGAGATGGAAGCAATGTCTATTAGTACAATTGGCTGCTCTCTTTCCTCTCTGCATCCCAGACATCCTGATGTGCTGTTTCTTGAGCAGCATATCCAAACCCATTATAGATCCAAACATCCTGAATACCTGCAGACGTTATGCGCACATCTGCACTCTTTACGAGGTTAAACTACACAGTGTAGATTTAGCACATTTCACACAACTCCAAACCCAACCAATCTAAGGTAACCGCTATCAGACTCAGACTGTCTGTGTCAGAACATCCAAGAAATATTTAAGCAACTTTTTTTTTCTTTTCTTTTTTTAAGCTGACGGTGGGAGGAAGTCCATCCATATACTTTAATGATCCGATCATCTGGCCCAGTGTGGCTGCTGTTGTAGGCAGTCTGGAATGCAGCCATTTTGACTGAGTGTAAAATATTCATGAACTATCAATGGTAGCCCATCTGACTGGCTGGGGAACAGCTGCTGGGTCTCTGTGCCTCTAGAGGTGCAGCATCTGTCCATTTGAGGAAAGTGAATATGTGTTTGCAAGAGTGCATGCTGGAGTTTCTGTGTGCCTCTCTGTGTGTGCGTGCATGTATGTCTTTCTAGACATGCATGTGTGAATGACAACATACTTTCTGATGTGTATGTGTGTGTTAATGTCTCAGGGGGACTAGACATCAGGAGAAACAACTGTGTATTTAACTTGCTTATCTCCAGATGGTGGAGGATCATTTTAGAAATGATCAAAAAGCGAGTCTCGGTTTTATCAAGATCTGTGCTTGTCAATCAAATATCAGTCCCTCACACACTCTCCTGGTGCAGTCTGCTGTGTGTGTGATGTGTTAAAGTGAATGCGTCTTTTGTACATCTGAAATCTCAGCCATTCTATATGTATCTGTTTGCATCCCTCTCAGCATCAGTACATCACAGCTTAGCAGTGCATGCGTGTGTGTGTGTGAGTGTGTGTGTGAGGGGGCTGTTCACACCCATGCGCATGAAGCGCACAGAGAGCTGTGCAGCTTTGGCTGTGGCTGTATGATGGACATCTGGAAGCTAAATTGGTTAATGGCGCCTCCAAGCCAACAGCCAGCCGGCCGTCCCCTTGCTGGGCCGAGAGTGTGTGTAACTGTGTGCGTGTGTGTGCGTGGGAGGCAAGCTGGAGTGGTTGGGGGGGGGGGGGGGGGGGGACTTTACATCTGGCCAGCCATCTTGCCACAGACAAACACCCCTGCTGGACATTTAGGGGCTTTTCCTTTCCAAATTCTTTTTTTTTTTTTTTTGTATTATCTTCAGTGTGTACTCCAAACAAAATCATTTTTTTTGTGTTCACACAGGCAAACTGCTGCTGCATTTGAGACCATAAAGAAGCACTGCACTTGGCTCTGATCACCACAACACAATCCTTTGTTGCATGCTGCTGAGTTATACTAATTTTAATGCAGTTTGACATTGAAAGTACTTCTTGTTTTGAGGAACTTCAACCGATGTCAACTTTCATAGTTACTCTCTAACCCACATCAGTCTAAGAACACTTCTCTTTATTTATCTTATCATGTTTGGACATGTACAGTATAAACAGTATGAAAACAAATGACAATGAATGAAAATGAAAATAACAAATACCAGAAATAAACAAAACCAAGAGTCTACAGCTGTGCAAGTGGCTCAGCGAGGCTGTATGCTAACGTACACACAGCATGCTAACACGCTCATACTGACACAACAGTATACCTGCCAAACACTATCATGCTCACTTTATCATGCTAGTGTTTGGCAGGTATACTGTTTACTGTGTTCATTGACTTTGTTTAGAATTTTAGCAGCTAACATTTGCTAATCAGCACTAAACACAAAGTAAATGTGATCACAGTTCATCCTGAGGGAAACATGATATTTCAGTCTGTACCAAAATGATGGAGTGATCAAAAAATCATTGTCATCCCTAGAGCCACAGGAGGATGAACCAACCGAGAATGTGATCCAGACAACAGACAAAGATGTGAAGTCCGTTTCTATTTATTTGAAGCACACTGTTGTCATTACAGGCAATCTGCAACAGTCTGTAGACAGTCTGAGTAGAAACTGAAAGCAGATGAAGACTGATAATAGTGGCAGCTGAAAAGACATCAAAGGGGTAAGGTCAAGGTAAAAAAAAAAAAAAAGATGCATTACAGATGTATGAGGAATATTGTTGGGTGAACTATTTAGAAAGTAGCAACAAGTGCAGCAGTAACATGTCAGCCATCATTTATTACAGCAATATTATCCCACTATTATGAGATATGATTGTGATGTAACAGGTTTAATCACTGTAAACCTGTAATATATCACTTCTGCATGAGTATTGTAAACATTTTGTTGTAAACATAAATCATTATAAAAATGAGAGGAAGATAACATAACATTGCTCTGTAGGTATCTGAATACAACAAAAGCAGCCATGGCAACCAGCAGAACCTTAAGGGAGCTGAAACGACTTACACAGCTCTTGCATATGAGGAGTTCCTTGATGTATATAGAGACAATCTGCCACTGTTCTCTGACAAATTCTTATCACAGCATCAACTGTTGAGAAAACGAGCAAAACAAATCAATTTTTTTGATTTAATTGTACAAATACACAATGTAATTTAAAAGGAGTTTTACTTCATGATTTGTGGTCCTGCTTGAATATGTTACAAAAATCACATTCCCAAAAACCAGATATGGAAATGGTGAGGCATGGTGCTAGATCTGTGCAGGCAGAGGACGCAAACACAGAAACACAGAGCGAGGAGAGTGAGAAACACTAACATGGCCAGAGCTTTAAATAAACACAGCCACAGCAGATGCATAACAGTCGAGTCCAGGCCAAGAGTGCACAAACAGCACTGTGAGCTCCTCAAATCTTTATTGTAAGATCTCAGAGATCATGTTGAAGTGAAAAGCACTACTGTAGCAGCCTCTGTTCTGTCTGCCTGCCTGCCTGTCTGTCCCTCTTCAGTCCAGATGTCGGAGGAACTAGCCAACAGCTGCGGCAGGAAATGAGCCCCCAGGCAGTGAAAAGGCTAATACACTTCCACACAGAGGAGAGAGACCAAAACAACACATGCACACGCATACACACACACTGATAAACTCAGAAGAAAGCAAATGTATAATGAAAAGTGTGCAGAGGATGATACAAAAAGTTTACTGCTTCTTGAGACCAAATCAAATTCAATGTGTGTTTGTTTGTAACTATACATCTCTATGAACATGTTGCACCAGTTGCCATGCATGTATACAGATAGTTGCAGTTCAGTGCTTTTGTAGGTCTGTGACAGTATTCATGTGTCGTTTTTCTCCTGGATTCATCAGTTTTGCTTAAAGTGTGTGTGTGTGTGTGTGTGTGTGTGTGTGTGTGTATGGGCAATAGTGTGCCAGCCTGCCAGCCTGCCTGCCACAGCGCCAGCCCCCAAGCCAGCGGGAACATTTGCCTTGTGGCTCCAATTCCCAGGAATGCCTAACCTGCGCCAGCTGTTGAGAACATGTTACCTGTGCCAACAATGCACCGGCTCTGCCCACCACATCAGCTGCCGCTCTGTCTCCATCTGGGTGCGAGATTGGATTTGTGTGTGTATTTGTTTGTCTGTAGCTTACTGTATCTACCTCTTCCCACATCTGTATTTGTGCTTGAATCTGTGTGCATGAATGCACAGCCTCTCTCGTGTGTACTAGAGTGCATGGTGCCAATGTGTATATGAACGTATGGATATTCCTAATGTTGTGTGTGTGCACTGTGTGTGTGTGTGTGTGTGTCTGTGTGTGTGTGCCAGGTCTGGTGTGTATGTGTGTCTCCATCTGTGTGTGATGGGCCTCCCTCTCCTGCATCTGGAGCAACATTGAAGAGGGTTTCCAACAAGGCCAATGGCAGCCAGCCTGCCAAACAGCCCAGATGTTAGTTCTGTAAGCCTCAGGCTAAATGGAGGGAGCCACACTCTCATTATTCAGGACTAGTAAATTGCAACCATTTTTTATTAAAAAATATTTTTTTTTTTAGCTGAACAGAGAAGCGATACCGTGAACGAATAAAAGAGGGGGAGTAAGAGGAAGAGATTGAGGTATAGAAAGAAAGAGACGGATGAGAGAGAGACATTTGATGTGATTATTACTAGGCTTCCTTCACAGAGCTCCCAGAACATTTATAGCAAATATAATATAATAAATCAGACTAAATTCCACTTTGATAAATTACCTGTGTCAAATAAGTTTCAAGCTTCTGCAAGTTGATTTTTGAACAGTGCAGGCATAAACTGAGACCAGCGGCTCTCTGGAAGGTGGGAAATGAATCTAAAACCGTGTAAAATGCTTTTGGAAACTGTGTAATATTGAAGTACCATTCCTTTTGGTAATAGTGACATTGTACTCACCAAGTAAATTTCTGAGTTCTAGGAACACAGCCATATTACTGAAAAGACATCAGACTGGACAATAACAATGAAGCATCACACACCCCAGAGGAAACAAAGGCGAACCATAACACTGTTCTCCTGTCCTTTGTGATCATCACCATTTGGGTTCAGTGTCCTAGCTGAGGGTCACAGCCACAAAAATAAGCCGCAGCTTGTACTGTAATAAACCAGAACCTTTCTTTAAGTCTATGCTTAAAGAGTCTCTTAAACTTGCATTACTTGATTTCTTTCACCTCAAACACAACATCACCTTAAGAAGTTGATATGACAAACATGTTAGCAAAAAAATTCATTCATTCATTCAATCAATCATTCATTTATTATCTATACAGCTTATCTGTTAAGGGTCACGGGGGAGCTGGAGCCTATTGCAGCTGACAGTGGATGAGAGGTGGGGTACATCCTGTACAGATTCCCAGTTCATCGGAGGGCAGAAAAAAAGACTATTTAAATACATAGAAGACACACAGTCATTCTGGACATTTAGCATTCACATTGTAACTAATGTAAGTCCAATATTCACTCTCCTTTTAGCTCTGGGGGAAAACAGCCTGGCTCTTCAGCTAGTTACAAACTTTGTCTGTGAACCAAAACAGTGAAGTTGGGTCCCAACCAAAAGAATGAGGTGAAAGATGCTACAATGCTGTGTAGAGCTGGGGAGAACTGCAGAGTTTGGTAATAATTCTCCATTGGTTTGTCACTAAAAGCAACTTCTTTTTTCTTTCTTTTTTATGTAAAAATATTGAACAGTGCAGTTTTGAGGCTAGACCACTTTTCATGGACAGATGCATCTACCACCAACTACTGAGGAGAGTTTGATGCTGATTTGTGTGGCATCGCAAAACACATTCAGAGGTCACCCTCTGTCCTGCTTGTGACCTCTAAAACCACTGTTTTCCAAACAACTGTAAGCCAATATCCTGCCAAAATATTCCAGTTGTAAACAGGAGAGCAGTTTCGGAAAATAAAAACACAACATGTTCGCTGACCATCAAACAGTAGGACACAATTAGCTTGATCATCTGGATGGGTGTAGCTGTGATGTTAGGGCAGATTTGGCTGAGTGTGTGTGTGTGTGTGTGTGTGTGTGTGTGTGTATACTATGGTAACCACAGAGGTGGCATCTGCCAGGGCGCTTTAGCTCTGTTTGTGAGATCCATGTGTGTGGACTTCCACAGGGCTTAGAGAACATCCACTACCCCCACCCCACATACACACACACACACCCACTTCCCTCAACTCCCCCCATATGGTGAGCTGTCACTGGGACGACATAGGGCAGCCCTCCCCTGTGTGGGACCTCCAGCCAGCCATCAGACTGACTGAGTAAACAACAACTGGACATGGGGTGATGACGCCGTATTTGTTAGGAAATTTTTGGGGTAAGATATTATCTCTCCTAAACCTGTGATTAAAAGTCCACAGATGACATCAGTGTAATCTATTTCTCATGTGAATTACCTCGGACATATGTCGGTATTTATGCTTTGGTGATATCCCCAAAATCAGTTTATCTTTTTGGAAAAACATTTTTGTCAATAAACTCCATTCTCACAGAGCATATCAAAACAGATCTGACATCTAAATCATTTCGCAGAGGTTAAATGTTCATGACTGATGGGCATCAGATGTTACTGATATGACTGAGCTGGATTAAAATGACCATGATACAGATACAAGGTCATAGTCATAGCTTCTCCACATTAGTCTGCAATGACAACTCTCTATCAAACACAGCACATGGCACATTCGGGAAATGCAAATTGCTGAGAGAAAAACATGAGTGAGAGACATCTCCTCCCATGGCAGATATCATTCTCACATCTGTCTCTCTCTTCCTGCAGACAGATGTTACACAGCAGTTTGTTCTGAGAAGGAGAAGAGGATTCCTCCTGTGTCTCCCAAAGGAGTGAGTAGCCTGGGGAAAATCACATTTACACATAAAGTGTTAATGTGTCTCTCTGAGCAAGTGTGCGTGTGTGTGTGTGTGTGTGTGTGTGTAGACGAAAGAGAAAGGAAGACAAAGAGAGAGAGAAATGTGTCTCACAAAGGAAGTAAGGGAGGTGCAGACCAGATATAGGAAGTGACAGGATTGGAAACTGAGGGCCCTCGGGGGCCATCAGAGGCTTTGGAAGTGGGTGGATGAGTGTGTTTGTATCTGTGTGTGTGTGCGTATGTTTTGGGAGGTTGCTGCTGTTTTATCCTCTGGCTGTACTCAAACTGTGTGTGTTTTTGATGTTGATCTCACCCAGTTGTTGGAAAGTCAAACACAGTCTGTGCACCCAGATGTTGACAGATGTGCTGCATACAACCTAACTTCCTCTGAAACTCTCTCTCCCTCACACACACACACACACACACACACACACATAGAGAGACAACACATAGAACACATATCCTTCCTGCGCTCTCTCCAGAGACGATCCTTCCTGGCTTGCATAAGACATTCAGCAAATTCCACAACATTTCCTAAAACCAACCCTGGGCCCAGTGGTGAGCTGCTGCGCTCTTGAGGGACCGCTGTCCATTGCGCTGTTCCAGATGTTCTATAAATAACTAAAACAAACAGAATTTGCCTCATCCACATGTGTTAAGTTCACATGCTGTAATCACAGAGAGAGAGAGCAGGAGAAGATAGAGAGGCAAACAGCTGGAGCCCTCAGTAGAACTAGAACTAATGCAGCTCTCCCTAGTGGCCTGGAGTGGTTCCTGCGCACATACAGCTGTGGACATGCAGGTGGGTGCAGAAGGCTGATTGTCATGGTTTGGAGTGGTGGGACATTTAGATGTAATCTCTCACAGCCTGAGATGTTTTTCATCCTGTCCTGTTTTTGTTTATATTAAGTTGCTAATTGAGGAAATTGGTATTTGGAGCCTTTAAACATATATGTAGGTCCAAAATGTAGTTGGAGGACAAGACAGGAAAGAGGAAGGGAATAAAATGTGGAAGAAGTGCAATTATGGAGAAAATGGCTGGCGGCAAAGGATCACAAAGAACTAACGACAAAGCTGTGAATGCAGCTTTGGAGAGCACTGAGCACAAGTATACGTGTTCAGCCATATGTCAAGGTCGCACAGCGGTGGCCCTCCTTTGGAACAAAAACAGATCAAAGTTCTCCCCTCCCTGTCTCTCTCTCTCTCTGTCATTGTCCCACTGCTTCACTGACTCGACCACTGAGCAGAATCTGCACTGATGGCACCCAGTGGAACTCCAGCATGCATCTGGAAGAGCGGCGAGAGAGGAAATGAGTGTGTGTGTGTGTGTGAGACAGAGACAGAGACAGAGAATAGATATGCATGTTCATGTCACGCAGTCCAGAGCCAGGAGATGTTTGTGTCACTGAAGGCAGGATGGAGGTTCTGGCTGCTCCCACAGGCCTCACGCAGGTAACATCTGTCTACAAACACTGAGACCCACATACCTGAAAACATTTCTCGTAGCTGACGGTAACATGTAGTAGATAATACAACACAAAATAATAAAGTGAACAAAACACCTCAACTGACTCCTCTCAGTAAACTAACTTAACCTGGTCTTGAAATACGCAGTCTCACAGTCACAGTCGCTGCCAAGAGCTGATGATGTTAGAAGGCATCAGAACCAAACCTAAGCGGTAAATCAAGAGACTCAGCGTTTGACAGCAGGATTATTTACAAGTGAGGGCAAAAGCAATTATGTGATTGACTGCTGTTTAGGGGCAGTAATGTGGGAGTTATTTTGCACCGCGGTGATAAAGAGAGAGCTGAGCCACAAAAAGCAATCACACACATTTAAAATACAACTCGCCGGCAGGGACGCTGCACACAAACGTCCTCTCGAGCCGCCACTGCAAGTGGGAGCTTCAGAATTTATTTGCATATACATGTTTGTAGGCTGAGATGTTTTTACTGACCTCTTGAATCTTGCAGTCATTAAAGGCCCTATTTGCTTCATTCACTGAATCTATTTACTTTTGACTTTATTCTTAATATATTTCTTCCACGTATCACAGTCTGGAGCAATTAAATGCAGTGGCTTCATAATGATAGTATATACACATACAATAGCAGCTTTAAATTACCATACTGTAAGTAGTCACGGTAAGTTATTGTGTGAATGACATGCAATCCAGTAACAGCAGAGAATCACAAAAATAAATGTCTAGTGTGTTTTGTATGTGTGTGTTATGGAGGATCAGGGGAGAGGATCAGGATTGGGTGGGGTGGGGGTGCAACCTGTGTGCACGTGAGCAGAAGGTATCCACATACACGCAGGTGCACACACAAACACACAATGCATATGTGAATATATGAACATATGCATGGACATGAGCACACAAACAGGATAGCAGACAAACACATGCAGGGGCATACGCACAGACGAAACATCTACATAACTGCGTCGAAGTCTAACTTACAAAAACTAACCTTGTCTTCTCATTTGTGAGCAGTGCACACTCAGTTTGTTAAAGTGTACAGATATATTTCTAAACAAAGCCATTGTCATCACATACTGGGGGAGGGTACAATAACAGGAACATTACAGTGTGGTGCAATCAAATACAATAGCCCTGCAATAAATGATACTGTTAAGGTTAGGTGTAGTCGTAACATTCAGTTCACTGACAATGTGTCAGAGAGGTGAGGATTTAATATGACTGACACATGTAAAGGTGTAGTTTGTGGAGTTGTACTGGGTTGTCCCTCTTTTGTCACCCCCCACCCCCACCCCTGTACTTAACAATATTATTAACTGGGGTCACGCTAACTGAGATGGTAGAGTATTGGATCATCTAAAAATATTGAGTGACAAAATATTGGTAAGTGCAAAAGATGTGCAGGAATTTTTGCTTATTTTTAACACAAAGTTACACTGTCATATAAAGTGGTGACAGTTTCCAGCAATGAAGCGATGCCACATCATCACTGATATTCAGCGTAGTCTTGCTTCAATATTACACTCATGTGATGATGCATGTGATTATATGACAGCCAATGAATCAAGGTCAGATTCAATCCACACACTTTCGCTCTTGATATGTCAATGTGAAATCTGAAGCAATGATAACATAAAACAGAATTTGAAAATAGTTTATGGGCTCAAAGTTGCTTTAAATATATATAAATTTTATCTGGTCATCTGGTACTCTGCAGACTACATTTCACACCTGAGTGCAAAGTAGGTGACCCAGAACAGAACAGAACAGAGCAGAGCAGAGCAGAGCCATGCTGGACCATACTGGCTCCCAAGCTGTCCTGCTGTACAGCACACCTTCAACACCGTGGCTGCAGCTGCTCTGTCCTGTCTCGCATGTGCATTTTGCGTATGTGCGTGTGTGCCTCTACTTGTGTGTACGTATCCCCCTGCACAGGGTCTGTCTGACCGCAGCTGTCCCTACCTCTATGCGGGTCTCCAGGGCAAGGCTGACCTCTCTCTCCCGAAACCACTTCAAAGAGACCTGGGACAGGCTGAAGGGGTACGGGGTGCAGGGGCCGGCCGGCACGGCTGCTGCTTCCCTAGGCTTTGGGAGCTGGGGACCTGGGGCTGGAGTTAAGGTTAAGAGGGGGGTGGGAGGGAAAAGCAGAGCAGGGTTGGGTGTGTTGGAGGAGGTGAAGGGAGTCCCAAACATGGATGGGGATGAGAGGGGGGGCGGGGGGTGTTGTTGGGGTAAGGGGTATGTGTGTGGCAGGAGGACAGAGACAGGAGGTATGGGACTGGAGATAGGGATGTTGTTACAGTCGAAAGCTGGAAGTTTATCTGTGTGCGTGTTTGTGCATGCTGTTCAACCTGGACAGACCTCCTGTGCTCTGGTGTCAAGAGTGTTGGAGTGTCAGGGGTTTGCTTCTGTGTGTGTGTGTGTGTGTGTGTGTGTGTGTGTGTGTGTGTGAGATTCACTCAGCAGCACACCATCTCATCCACAGGGACTCAGGGGTCCAGCTTGGTAAAAACTAACGGCACCATCCCAGTGGAAAAGACAGATTACCGCACATGGAGAAGGAATGGCAAAATACTGTAACTGGAACACCTGACAGAATTGTGCAATCTGGTTTAACTGAAACAGAAATAAGTACATTTTTGAAGCTTACAGTTTTCAAAAAAGTCACATCAAATGAAGAAGAATCAGTGTTTTTCTGAAAAATAAATCAATACAGAGAAGGTCAGACGTATTTGGATTTCATCACACTGTAAGGTTTTTTAGCCATGCTAGCAACATGGATCTAAGGATGCTCCACCACTTCAGTCCAGACCGAAATATGTCATCAACTATTTAATGGGTTGGTATGAAACTGTGTACATTTATGGTTCGCTGAGGAGGAACCCTAAAGACTATGGTGATCCAATGAGCTTTCTGTTAATGCCACCGTGAGGTTTAGAAATGTGTTTTTGAGGAATTCTCCACTATTAGATAGATTGCAAACTTACCACACATCTCACATGTGTGGCAATGGCGCACATGAGCTCTGTTTGGAGCTTTTTTTCCCCCTTTCTCTCTCGAAAACCTAACATGCCTGAAGTTCAGAAACACACACCATGTGGTGCACTCGTGTGTAACATCATGCACTGATGAGCAAAACATACCTAGAGGTTCCCACCTTAACATGTTGTTCCTCTACAGCTGATGTGACTGACTGGACAGAATCACTCTTCCACTGCAAAGACTGTACATAATGATGCCTCAAGGGAACCCAGAAAATAGACTAGTGCACTGATTGTAACATCACTGTTTATCCAAGCTCCTTTAAAATGGAGGTCATGTAGAGAATAACATATTAGAGCCTACAGAAACCATATGAACCCAAGTGTTTTTATATTGGGTCATTCAGCACAAAACAAGCTCTTCACATCTTCTATATTTGTCATTTTTAGACATTGTTGGAAAGTTGTTTTGGAAGGTGCTTTTTACTTATTTTTATTTACTTTTTACAGTAGTTTCTGATCAGGCTACGTTCCAAGAACATTATTCATGTGCAAACATTCAGACATGACCTCTCCAGATGACTCTATCAGTACAAACACATGAAAGGGGAATATGACATAACAGACTTCAATCAATCATTTAGTCACACAGAACAATCTTTTAAAAAGATGGTATTGAATAGAGGGAACAGTGAGAGAGAACATGACAGAACCTTCAGTTATCAGGCAGCAACGTGGCCTTGCCGAAGAAAAGTGGCCCTGGAGAGCCAAGCCACTATGTAGGTAAACACTTGTCCAGCAAGGACGCTTATTTTGTAATAGATGCTATTCCCTTGAAGAGATGGAGGTGATTACCATTATAGTGGAGTGATTGTTAGCCATACTAACAGCATAGCTCTGTGGATGGTGTTCTGTCTGTTGGTCAGTTGACCTGCCACTCTGGTCCAAACTGTCCAAACAATTACTGGATGAACACAAAATTTTGTACATTAGCACCACCATGAGGCTGACATTTGTGGTTTTAAGGGAAAGGTTTCAGCATCTATGGATTGCTATGAGATTTGGTACAGACATTTGTCACTTCAGAATCCCATCTTCCTGTAAAAACTCTTTTCAATTGCTATGATCAAAATACTAAAAATGTAAATCTGTTGATTACCTCCTAAACTAATAACATTCCCATCAGCCTCAGCTGCAGCCTCAGCTTTGTGTTTAATGCTAATAAGCAAATGTTAGAATTCTAAAGCATTAAAGATGGTGAGCATGGTAAATATTACACTCGCTAAACAGCATTTAGCTCAAAGTAGCACTCTACTTATGTACAGCCTCACAAAACAGCTAGCATGGCTGTAAATCCATAGTCCTGTTCATGTGCGTTATGTTTTCGTACGTTGTCTACAGATAGATTTTCACTTAGAGTTATCCTTGTGCTTTGATTCAAACCTATCGATCATTTTTCATAATATACTGTGTTGGAAATTTTTCCTGTCATGTTTTTTGTGGCAGTGCGATGCAGAACCAACATTTTTATGTGAAGTTGTTTGTATGTGTGCTTGCGTGTGCATGTGTGTATGTGTGTGTCAGAGGGACACGTCTGGCCACAGCAATGGCAACAGAAGGTCTCCCCTGTGTTGCCTTTTTCCTTTTCAAGCTGTCTCTTTACCCCCACCTCTACTGCCCCTCCTGCACACACACACACACAAACACACACACACCTTCCCTGGCTGCTGGTTTCTGCTCATACTCCCCCTCCGCGCACACACACAGGGCTGTGAGCAAAAGGCCAGCTGATGGCAATATGTGTATGTGTGTTAAGAGAGGCCACAACGGTACACACATATAATATCTGACACGCTAGGTCCACCTGTGTCTGCACAGCCATGGCCCCATACCTATACCCTCTGCCACTGCTGCCCAGCTCCACACACAACACCATCTGGGGAGACAGACCGACAGAGAGTAGAAAAGAAGAGGGAACAAATGAGGGAGGGCGTTGTTGTGCCAGAAATGTCAATAAATTAAGATGATACCTTTTAAAGTTACATTATTGTACCATTCTCAATTTTAAAATGTTAGTACACTAATCATAGAGTACTTTTTCCTGTGAAAACATGGAGAGAGAAGGGATTTAGTGGGATGGGAGAAGAGGAAAAGGCACACTTGAGTTCTATCTCTTAAGGTGAATGACCAAACCTATGCTGGATGCCCACCATCTCACTGGGGCTGTCACGATCATGAAATTTTAGTTGATTATTACTTGTTTTACAAATAATTGTGTATAAGAACAATTTGTCATTTTCAGTTCATTTAATGCCACTATTATAGTATAAGCCTAATCATTGTTTAATTATGCATACTAATTTAAACGTTTGTTGGCACTAATTCTCTCCTCATGCAACAAGATAACATCATAAAAGGGTGGAAAACAACATGGAAATAGTGATGGAAATGCTACATTTCTATTAGCCTCATCCAGCTGTTTCTATACAGATGAATGAAAACAAACCTAGTGATTATACAAAATGATTGCAGCCATCTAAAATAATTGCAATCAGTGATTATGTAATAACAATAATATTAATAATAATATTGTGACAGGCCTTCATCTCACCATCGCCCTTAACAACATTGAGGAGGGCAGCTGATCCTGCTGGCTTGAAACAAGCCACACAGGAATCCAAAAAATGCATTGTATCAACAATCTTAAATGTCCACTGAACAGTTTGGTTTCCACTAGACTGATCAACTGTTGAGTACAGATTTCAGTCATGTGCCATGCAGCTGTCTGATGCATCTGGCTGTAAACAGCATTTAAGATACCACAGTGCATTAATGTGAAGAGGCTGTAGGGATTGCTGACCCGACTGACTTACAGTTAAATGTTTGCTCAGTTACTCAGAAACCTCAATATTTCTGTAAACAATAAACTTAAAATATGGATACTAACTAGCCTTATTATACATGAAATACATGGGTGTTTTGGCTACAAAATTAAACATGTGAGCCATTTACTGCCATGCTCTGTTGACTTTTAAAGGGGAACTCCACCAATTTTACATCCGTAGATCAGTAACAGTTACGTTATTAAAATGAAATGAAACCATGTGAGACATTTAGGTGAGCAATGTCTCTTAGTAGAACAGATAACAACTCATAAACATCTGAAACATAGCAGGGGAATCTAGACTTGTAAGCGGTCACAAAACAAGTTAACAGCTGAGTAAAAAGTGCAATGTCTTCCTCCAAATTGTAGCAAAAGTATAAAGCAGCAAATACAAAAACTCAACTATAGTAGGCAAAGCCTCAAACTTGTACTTAAGTACAATACTTGATTAAATATGCATTTGAATAGAACAGAGTTATCAATAAAGTTATTTAAACACCTGTGTTTTTCATCCAGTTTGGGCGATTTTCATTAACACTGTGAAACTAAGAGGCAACTACCATTAAAACTTCAGTACACACCTGTTGACTTTGACTACCCTGAACTGAGAACTTTTTTCAGCACGCTCCATTGTGGTAGGCCCCTATCTTTACTCACAAGTAAGGATGGGTTACTGAGCGGGCCTACTGAGCACAGGTCCAGGGGCTCAACAACCACAAAGAGATGCAAAACAAGTAAAGAGATGCAGAATGAATGCAAGGAGACACAAAGTATCTAAAAGAGATGCAAAACATGTACAAAGAGACAAAAAACTACCACAACGAGATACAAATTGAGTATGAGTAGACACAAAATACCTTCAAAGATGTGCACAATGACCACAGTGAAAAGAAAAAAAAGAGTAAACAGAGATGCAAAAGAATTTTAAAAAGAGGTTCAAAACATGTAAATGATGTTAAGTGGAAGGGGTGGGTAATCTTTCGCATGTCTGTGCTCAGGGGCTCGTTGTGTAACAGTGTACGTCTCCACACATCCACATACCATTCCCTCCATGACATCCAACAGTATTGCTGAGGCCTCTTCCCGTCCGGCTGCCACAGATAAACAGCCCTAACACCTGACTCTCGCGATGGTACGCGTATTAGCCGGCACGGGCACACGGGATGTGGGAATGGGATGAAGTGGAGGAGGAGAACTAGACGCCGAGCTAAAACAGTTAAAACCGAAAACGGCAGGACGAAGTGAGACGGTAGGATACGCGTGTTTGTGTGTGTACGTGTATGCTTGTGCGCATGCACGAGAGAAAAGGGGGGTTGCAGTTTCTCTGGCTGACGTCACCAGCTTTCCTGAAAGTCAAAACAACCGTTGGCTGCGGTAACGGTAGCTTTCGTAGCTTCTCGGAAATCCGTTTGGAAATTCGTTTGAAGCGTTTAACGACTAATTTCTGCCTCGGGGTGCAACGCAAACTGCGACGGTTGAGTAGCACTTAACGGTGTAGCTTAGCTTGCAGTCCAGCATAGCTTTCCGTTACGGTTACGAGCGGTTTATGAACAGCAGGTGCACGGGAATACCAACGCACCTGCAGCCACAGGTAACGCTGTCAGCTAGCCGCACTTTTGTCACAGTAAACATAACATAAACCGCATTAAAGCTCGCTAGATAATGTGTTTTTATGTCACAATAATGTCAGTAAGGTGGTGGTGATCACTTGGTAATGATGCTTAGTGCTAGCACAGTCTGCATCCCTGTTTAGAAAAAGGGTAATGTTCATATTATTATTCTCATGCTTAAGACTCATGGAACATGCAACATGCTGCAGCTTAACCGCCAGTGACGTAGATGATGCAGTGCTGCAGTGTAACTAAGTACATTTACTCAAGTACTCTACTCATATAGCACACAGTTTTTACTTTATATTTCTTCTGCACTACATTTCAGGGAGAATGTTGTATTTTTTGCTCCACTACTTTTATCTCTTATCTATTAGCTCCTTTACAGATTGAGCTTTTTCCTACCAGACATATGAAAAGCTTATAAAATATGATGCTTGTTATAGATTGCCCAACAATATGAGTAAAGATGAAACAATGACTCAATTAGTTGTTCAACAGAAAATCAATCTGCAAATATACTGATAATTGTTTGTGAGGATTTTTTGCTTTCTCTATTAATTGTTTTAATACATTAATTAGATTTTTTAATTTTATTTTGATGTTTGGACTACTGGTTTTGTGAGGCTGTCACTTTGGGCTTTGTGTAGTTCTGATGGCATTTCTCACTATTTTCCAAAGTATCACCAGCCGATCAATCATTAGTTATCATTTGTTTCAGTTATATTTGAAATACTTTAAAAAGTATGTCCATCTCAACCACCTGCAGCAGTCAAATGCTGCTAACGTGATAATCTGTCCCCAGTGAGTACATCTACTTTTGATACTTGAAGTGCATTAAGCTACTAATGCTTTTATTTTTCTACTTAAGTACAATTATGAATGCAGGACTTTAACTTGTAATGGAGTACTATAATCTGGTATTTCATTTTAGTTAAGTAACTGATCTCAATACTGCATCCTTTACTGACTGCGTGTCCTGCATGTTCACATTCACCATGTTGATTTTCATAACTATAGTAGAGAGGAACAGCAAATTAGGCCTGACTTGATTTGTGACTGCACAAGTGCATGGCCAGAAAAACCTTCCAAAGGGCCATGGGGCAAAAAAGGTTCATTATTTCCCCAGGCACCCAAAAACCAACCAGTAGCCTTAAGCGAAAATTATTAGCTGATTGATTGATTGACAAAAAATTGGCAGCAGTTTTGGTAATTGATCAATGATTTGTTAAGGAAACTGGCTTCTCAAATGTGAATTTTGCTTGGTGGAGGATTGAAGGACCCAGCATCTGTGATAATGAATTGTGTAATTAATAAAATTATGTGGACTCAAATGATATTTTGTAAACCCAAGGCTTTTGGCTCAGGGAGGTTACCTGCTTTGCCTGGTTGGTAATCCAGCCTTGCACACAGGTCCACATGTATGATAAAGACAGTATGTCACAGTCATGGCAGAGAATAATATTGTTCATGATAATGATGATGATAATGATGGGTTTAGAGATAATGATGCTGAAATGTAGGTAACACTGAGTATTGAAAACTGTCCAGTACTATTTCAAATCACATTTGTACAAAGCCAGTGTTTGATCTTTTATCTCTTGTATTTTCCTCTTATATGGACTACACACCTAAGATACACTCTCTTACATAAGGCTGCAACTAACAATTATTATCATTATCAGTTAATTTGCTGAACATTTTCACAGTTTTAAGTCTATAAAAATGTTTCTTTGATTGTGTTGTCCAACCAACAGAGGTAAGATATTCAATTTGCAAAGATTGAAAACAGAGAAAAGTGGATAATACTCAGTTTTAGTGGCTGGTACCAGCTTTCTTGATATCTTTGCTTAAAAAATGACTCACAAAATTAATTATCCTCCATTAGCATATACACATGATGTGGTCTGCAACTCTACTGCCGTGTGGTCACCTGCGTTTTGGCAGTGTTCACAGCCCAACACGCAGTCATGGTATTTAAGTGCGTAAAACAGGAAAAAAGAGACTTGAATCCTAAGTGTGTAATAGCTTGTGAAACACATGCTGTTAGGTGGCCTGTGTAGACCACTGTATTGATTAAAATAGAAACGTATTTGTTCTGTCAGACGTACATTAAATGGATGACTGAAAAATGTGGCTAAAACACTGTGGTAGTGGATTGTAACACTTGAGGTCCTGCCAGAGGCTGGCTCGCATTGTAGGAAGAAGCTTGTGGGCTCACTGCCGCTGATGTCAGCAAGGGTTTGTGTGAGGCCACAGTTTGGGGTGAGGAGGGGTAAAGTGAGTGGAGGTGAAATGAGGTGAGGTGTACTGTCCTGATACGAGGGTGGCAGGTACACCATGTTTTTTTCCTCACAGTATCTATGAATAGTAGATACTCTACTGTAGTGTCCTGCTCCCTGTACATGATCTGTACTAAAGAGGCACACCAGTAATTTTGCAGTAATTTGATATTTTCAAGAGTTTGTATGACAGATTAGATTGATCAGAACATTTAGCAACCTTTTATTGGAGAATGGTTGAAAGTTGTTGCTGAAAACATGCAAACCCACAGATGGCATCCTTGAAGATAAGGAAAAGAGCTCATATGTTTAGCCAGATATGTTGGTCCTGTCAGCTGTCAGATGGTGTAGTCAAAATCATTTCTCAATCTTTTGGTCCTCTTTACCACTGTAATATTAGCAGAAAGTTAAGCAGTGTAACAATGGCTTATAAATGTAAATGACAAAGGTCATTAAGAGGCCTGGTCATGCTTAATGTGTGCCACTGTGTTTTTTGTGTTGTTAGTGTTTGTTTGTTTTTTTTAAGTTGCCATCCTTTATAGTGTTGGGAAGTGGGACAGACTATTTTGGGAGCCCCTGGTTAAAGAAGTAAAAGTCCCATTCACTTTTCCCATAAACAATGTTATGTGACTCACAGTTGGAACAATTCTACAGCTTGGATCAACATGAAACTCTCCCAGCTCAGTTGTCAGTACAAAAGAAGAGCAGCTGCATTAGAAAATATCTGAGTCTTTGATTTAAAAAAGGTTATGGTACAAACGTGTACATAAAAATGTTGAGGTAGATAACGAACTAGTTAACTACAACGCCCAAGTTGCATTTGGGCAAGAGACATCCAATCACTGAGCTTGAAATTTTGTTATATGTGCAGCTAACAGTGGATGGAAGCTAAAGGGAAGACTGAAAAGAAAATCTGTGGCTTAAATCAATTTACTTTTAAATTTGGGGTGAATCGCAGGTGAATTCTCCATGGCAATGATGGCCGAAGTTCATGGGTATTATAGTATTCAGGCCCGTTCTAAAATTGTTGTCAAATGTGACTGAAATAATAAAAACCGGAGGCCATAACATAGTCCTGTAGAGTCCTTAATTTCTATGTTCAGTAACATTGAGGATAAAAAACTGAAATTGGAATACAGATTGGGAAAAGTACCTCTAAAACACCCCAAACCTAGTGAGGAGTAAATCCATTGCCGTGCAGTGTCACTTCATACATCTAGACTGATTAATGATGGGGTAGCCGACTGTCTGGTCCTTGCCCTCTGTATCCATTTTTTATCCATCTCTCTCTCTCTCTGTCTCTCTCTTCCTTGCTTCATATCTGTCTCTATTTCCTGTGATTATGTGTTTTTTTCCTCACTATCTCCCTTTCCTTGTCGTTTTATGTCCTGTGTTATTGCCTCTGGAATGAAATATCATGAAATAAATGTTGTCTGGCAGGTGCTTCCCCTGGCATGGTTGGTTCATCATGGCAGTAGATGTCTCCATGGCAACAGCTGCCCTGGTGACAAGGGGTTGCCACTGTCTGGACATTCTGCTCTCCTCTCCTCTCCTCTCCTCCACTAAGTGCGATCAGGGCCATGCAAGACCAGATTAAGGTTAAAGCTAACCGTGGCTTCATTGAATTACTCTGCAGTGTTACAGCTTAATCCAGAATTGCACAGTGCCTATAAAAAGGATTCGATCTCCTTGGATGTAATTGCTAGGACTGGGTATCATTTGAATTGTTTTCTAAATCGGTGTTAATACAACAGCCAAGTTTTGGTATTAGTACCAGAACAATACTTTTTACCCTATACTTTAGTTTCTACAAATATAAACTTGGTTTCTACAACATTGCTCTGTCTGTGCAAGGAACTTATAATAGACTAAAACTGGTAAAATTTATATATCCACAACCAGGAACTATTTGATGGCAGCTTTAGATAGTTTTTGATGCTACAGTGACATATTGAGAATTGATACCCAGCTCTTATCATTAGATTCAATGCTGTAAAATAATAAAACATGCAAAAGTCCAAGAGGGATGAAAAGTTTTCATAGATACTGGTAGGGGTCCAACTAACAGTTATTTTCCTGATAGACAGATCTGTTTATTTATTTTTGTAGTTAGTCATTTAGTTTTAAAATGCAAGTGAAAAACACCCATCATAAGTTCCCAGATCCCAAGGTGTCCTCGAGTATGTGCAGTTTTCCAACCAACATACCAAATACCAAAAAAAAATAAAAATAATAATAATTATATAACACTATACAAGAAGCAGGAAACAGTGAATTTATAGTATTTATGTTTTTTTTATTTATTTATTTTAGTAATGACTTCAACATGTAGTAGATTATCAAAACTGTTGATGTTTAATTTCATTGCAGTCCAAGGTGCAGTCTCATATGGTAAAAAAGACCCCAGCAATAAACAGTTGCAGTCTCAATCTACACTGAAATCTTTTTTTTTTTTCCCAGTAACAATTTGTTGGCAGTTTGGCTTATCTAGTCCTTATCAAAGACTTGAAACGTGAGTGACATCTTATTTTGGGCTTACTAAAACCTTTATTTCTTTGCTTGGGTGGGGAAAGATCCATCCATCTACCTCTTCTTAATCCTGATTAATCAAACCCATACTTTTGGCAAGTAAGCATATGGAGGGGGCACATTTTGAAAAAAACAAGGGTAAAGTAAGTGAAAGCTGGATTCAGATGGGTCACTATTCTGCTGCATCAACATTTAAAAAAGCCCTATACCACCCTATTAGGTTGTGTGTGAGTACGTCTGTAGGTCTTTTCCACCCTTCGTTATGACGCTGCAGTCTTTTTAAGAGTTGGCGGCATCGCAGACACTAGCTGATCTGAATACTGATTTCCAGCTAGATTGCTACAACGGCTAGCACTAGCTACCGTAGTGCTGATCTCCATTCAGGTTGAGCAGCGTAGTGTTGTTGCGTGTTGTGTAATACAGTGTAGTAGGGTGCATTTGAGGTGAACAGCAGCTATGCAGAGAGAGGGAGGGAGGGAGAGGAGAGCGGGAGTGAGACGACCGAGAGGTGCAGAGATTTGGGCAGAGAGAAAGAGTGTGAGAGCATCCCTAACTGCCGTTGTTGCTATTTATAGCCAAGCCCTACTCCACAGTCCTGAGATGCTCTCCCACCTCCCACATACAGACGTCAGCCTACGCACACACACACACACACACACACACACACACACTCACTCACTCTCTCACATATACATATTGACAAAATAATTTGACATGCAGAAATATAGCAAGTACAGAAAGGTAGACTGGCTTTTGCACACAGCACAGCCTGCTCACCAGAACAAAAAGATCTATGAATGAATGAGAGGTAGAGCTCAGGGATGTTTGTTTGGCAATCAAGGTCAGTTTTTACTTCATCAAAAGCCCTGCAATAATTCATCCTGTTTATCAGTGAGAGTGTTAGCGACAGAAAGAGGAACTGGGTGTATGATTGGGTGGGGGAAGAGTGGAGGGAGCATTTGTCCTCACAATAACTAGTTGTTTGTCTTGTCAGATTGCATGAAAGGGCTTTGGAGGGAAAGAGAGGGAGCAGCAGAGGAGGAGAAAAATAAATCCATGCCTTCTTTTTTTTTTTTCTTTCTTTTTTTTCTCCTTTCACTTCCTTCCAGGCTGAGTCACTGCTGGTGAGGAGGAAGGTCTGGAGAGGGAACGAGAGAGGAGGAGGAGGAGGTGGAGGAGGAGGGGGAGAAGAAGAAGAAGGGAGGGAGACAGGGAGATAAGCCACAACAGGAAGCAAAACGACACACACACACACACACACAGAACCACAGCGTGTGCTTGTGTGTGCGTCCGAGAGAGAGACTGCGCGAACGAGAGGGTAAACGGGAAAGGAAGGGAGGGAGAGTGACGCGGAGGCTGGGAGAGCCTGCCCCCCCCCCCCCCCCCTCCTCTCCCTCTCTTTCTCTCCTCTCCTCTCCTCCTCTCCTCCCCTCCTCCCTCTCTCTCTCTCTCTCTCTGTGGAGCAGGCGTGTAGCGGCATCAGACTCGGCGTGAAGGAACCATGAGCGATGTCACCATCGTTAGAGAGGGATGGCTTCAGAAACGGGGTAAGTACATCAAGTACCTCTCTTTTTCTACTCCCCTCCTCTCTGCCTCTATTTTCTCTTCTCTTCTTCTCTACCTCTTGTCTAGACTGAGGGCCTGGTCGTGGCTGTCCACATGTGCCAGTGTGAGAATGTGAGTGTTTGCGATTGAGTGCGTGCGTGTGTGTGTGTGATCACATGGATGTCTGATTATCAAGTGTGCGAGTGTATACGTCTGTGCGTTTGCCCCCATAGGGATGTGTCTCTTTATTATAAGCTTGTCTGGCAGTTTGTTTGCTAAGCCTCTGTGTGCTACAGTCAGGTTGTGGTTGAAAAAGAGTGTGAGCATGGCTTTGTGCATGTATTTGTATGCATTAGTGTGTGTGCAGTTGATAACATATACCAGGCCTGTAGTTACACTGCTGGTGCATAGTGTTCTGTCAGGCCAGTGTGTCTACTAATCTGTGAAATCAAGTTAGTTCTGTCTCTCTGAGGTATTGTTTAATATAGTTTGTGTCTTAAATTAATATAAAACCATGAATAGTGTCACTGAGAGTCATATGATATGGAGTTGGTTGGGGTGGAGTCAAGGGGGGACACTGACAACACATCCTGTTTACAACCAAGTGAATGAGAAATCAGAAAAAAATGTACTAGTTGAAGAACATGTAGCAAGGATGCTACTTCCCTGTTCTCAGACTCAAAGCTTATGTTCAGTGAGTGGTTGCTGCAACAGGTGAAAAGTCATTTGTGGCAGGACCAGACTGAACCAGACACAGTCAAAAACCTAAGGTCTGTGATGACTGCAGCATCAACTATAAGGCTCTTTAGGGCAATTTTTATTTCCTAACAAACTGTGATTTCATGGGGTCATGCGTCTGCTGGTGCTTTTTCCTTCAGGCACAAGTACATGTGTATGTGAATGTGTGTGTTTTAGAGAGAGAGAGCCTCAGGAGTAGAACAAGGGGGATTTCCAAACTTTTAGGCCAATCAGCATCATCCCCCCCTGACTATGTGATGGTGTCTAGGAATGTGTAACACAAACTGTAGAACAGGAAGTGACATGGATACATAACAGACTGCAGGCTTTTGGGTAATGTAGGCTACCACTATGGCACAGCAGGAGAACATGTTGGTTAGCAGAGTGCTCCTTACTACATAGAGAGGATGTTCTCTCTCTCTCTCTCTCTCTCTCTCTCTCTCTCTCTCTCTCTCACACACACACACACATACACACACACACACACACACACACACAAATATAGTACACTCTGTAGTGCTGAAATAGAGGGGAGGATCTCTGTCTATGTGTGCCAGCATGCCAGTGTGATCCTCAGACAGTCGTCTGTGCATATTAAGAGGAACACATCGCCCCCAGTCACGACGCAGCGCTACCAGTGTTCATCAGTGTGTGAGAGAGATAGAGGTTGTAGGGAAGTGGAGGGGGGGGTGTTGTTTGTGTCAGGAATATGAATGTTTGTCTGCATCATATGCTAAATCTTTGTCTCTATTTGTGTGTGTGGAGAGGAGCAGGGTCGGGGTGCTGACTCACTGTCCAGGTCGTGACTGCAGTCTTAGTCATTAGACGGCTTTTTACTGAAATGAAACAGTGGGAGAGACCGAGAAAGGTAGTGAAACCTTTACACACACACGCACGCACAAATCCATTGTACTTAATAAGATTACATAGTTGTGTTCTGACTGTCTTTAAGACCCTGCATTGTTTTGGTTTGAACTGAACAACATGATGATGGTAGAGAAGAGAACTTAAAGGACTGAATAAGTGCAAGATTGGAAAGAAAGACGGGGGAAATTGATGGGAAGGGAGCAAAGTTCTCTGTATGGGAGAGAGAGATGCTTACAAACTTTTTAGTCTGTAAGACCTTTAGTGAAATCAGTCATGAAAAACTTTTGTGAAATGAGCGAGTGCTGAGTTCTTGTATATTGTTTCCCTATTAAACCTTGTAGATTAAATGAGCACCAATGTATCTAACTCTTTTCATGTTGGCGATGGGGTAAGTCAGAGTAATATTATCTCTGTTCTTGTTTGTGTGTGCAGGTAGATGCTTGTTAAAACAGGTTGTATTTGTGGTAATCTCATAATTAATCATTTTATGTCAGATGAATTAGTTCTATTTTCTTCATGCAGTTCTGGTCTACAACAGCTGTTAAGTATATGCTTCCAATATGGTACAATTTTGTTGCCAAAAAAAGTTATTAAATTATAACTATATTATAATTATAATTAATAGATTATAGAAAATGCGTATTTTTTCCCCAGTTGTACTCATGCAGAGGTTTTTCTTAAGTAAGCTGTGATATCTTATCATTTTATTGACGACTTAATGCACAAGAGACATTTATTTCAATATTGTCTTTCTCAGGGCAATACTCTTGTTTTTGATGTGATTGTCTGGCAGTTCAGGATTTGCCGTTTACCCCTTTAGAATAAACAGCCCATGCATGATTTAGGTATAAAAGAGCTGTATGTAGAGAATTATGTTTGCCGACCAAGATGCTTTAATGATGCTGTTGTTTGTGCAGAGGTTTTACACTAGTCACATGCTCCTCAGCATAAATGAATCCACACGTCAGGAAGTCATAAGGAGTCTATGTGTCAATTGGATAAATTAATTATAAATAGTTAATGACTCCTACCAATGGCTGCACAGTTGTGGCAACTTGGTGCAGGAGTTTATTTTACCATTATTCGACCATAATGGGTAATTGATAGAGATGATTAGGATTTCATGAGATGGTTGTTTCTGAATGTTTCTTAAAGTCTGTGTTGTACTACAAGTGAAGTGATTCATTGAAAAAAAGTGTTTCCCATCCATAGTGCAAAGTATTGGTGATGACTTCTTGCTCATGCGTCCTCATGGGTATACTTGGCTCATTGCATGATTTACGAAGGGACTGTGTGTGTCTATGAGAGTGTAGCTTTTGTTTGACAAGCCACAAGCCATCAGAGCAACTGGTGAAACATGACAGATGTGTACAACGCATTGCCACACTCACTCTCAGATACAGTACACTGATTAGCTTGAATATGTCAGTGGATGCTGAAGGCTTTCTTTACATGGGCTACTGACGTAAAATCTACTATAACAAGAAAAATTCTGCATGGTTTTTGAATGCATGCACATAACAAAAGCATAAAAAGCTAACATCTCGATCTGTTGTGTATGAACTCAGGGTCTGTACATCACCAACCACTAATCATCATCTTGGAACACAGAGACAAACCTCAGGAACATCACCTCAGCAAAATCCTGCACAGTGTGTCCTCAGATGACCGAGCCTTTCAGTGCTCACTTGCTCACTACCACAGCAATGGTTTGCCTCTTCCTTTCATTAAGTCAGAGTGGGGAGTGCATTCGGCTGCATCATGTCTTTATCTTTGGAAATAATGAACAGTGCATAAATACCAGAATCTGTCAGACTCTGTTATAAAAGCTGCAGACTTGCAAGGAGGCCAAAATAACCAATATTTGGAAACATACTATTCCATTTATCATTTTTAAAAGGATATTTTGAATGAAAGATACTGGAAAATCTTGTGGATCGCTGTGAGCTACAGGTTACAGGTACAGCCTTGGAAGGGCATTGTGTTGTGGTGATGGGTTTAGAGGTGAAATCAGATGCTGCCGACCTTTCTGTCAACAGAGGTCAGAAGCCTGTTTCATTGCACCTTAAAAATCATAATCTGAAGTGAACTCCACTTCATTTCCACCTGGGCCAGGAGTTTACCTTCTGTCAGCCCATGTGAGGCCACAGAGGGCACAGTCAGCCAGTGTAGTCGAGGATACTGTTTCCTCCACCAGCATCAGCCCACACAGCAGTCAGCACAACAGATGGCCAGGAGGGAGGAGAGGAGGAGAAACACTGGAGGAGAGAGACGGGGAGAACACCATCATCTTTACTTTGATACTTTCTGTCCCCCAGAAGTGTCTCCAACCAAAACTATGAATTAGATTAGATACAGGTATGTGAGAGTGGAGCAAGACTTGTTACTGTCTCATTTTCTAAATCTAAGATTAATGATTCTTTGTCACCCCGGAGGGTTCAAGCAATCAAACATATAAAGTCAATAAGATACTCAAATTACTTAATTTAAGTTGTTAGATAGCCATGTATAGCTTTACATCCTTTAGAATGTAAGATATTTAGAATGAAACAAATTAAAATATTATTAAGCTTATGTGGTGAAATCACATAATGGATTGTTGTTATATTTGGCACTTGCACTCAATATAGCTGATATAGGCAAGTTACTCTTCAACTGCAGAGAAATTAGTACTACATGGATTTTAATTCTCAGTGTACACATTGTATTTGGGGTTATGGTTAGTTCTAAAGCCCCCTTTGCACAGGATTATAATCAAACTCTGAATCATACTAGACATTCCACTACAAATAACGACCATATTCCATCAAACACAGTCATCTAATAATATTAGAATCAACATCTCAGTAATCGGGAGCGTTTCTCATTTTTCCTCTTCTGGCAGTTCAATAATTTTGGAGGCTGCAATGGAAATTATTATTATTGATTTCTTAAATATCATTTTGGGTAAACATTTAGGGGGCTTTTGGGGGCTATTGGAACATTTTTGCTGATCTGATATTGTATTTGGCATTATGCATTGCACAGATTGACTGAAATATTTGCCCTGCATGTTTTGTTGTGGCTGTGCATCTTTATATCTGTTCTGCTCTGCTCGTGCTCCCTGTAGCTTTACATTGATTGTTTGCAAATCACATCCATAACAAACAGAATTCTGATCACAGGCTCTGTCACTGTGGAGACAGTCAGGAGGTGGCTTCATTAGATAATCAATGTCTGCTTTTACTGATTTTACTGAGTCTATTTATGTGTCCCGACCTGTCACTTAATGCATCTTTGCCATGATTGTTATGATAGACATCGAGCTTAAATGCGAAACAACACACCTGTCCTCTTTTATACTTTTTCCTCTGTACTATCAATCTCCACACCTCAGTCCCTTTGGGAACTGTCTGTGCTATACTGTATACGTTAGACTGCTGTGGGGTTCATCGGGTGCAGTGCAGTGAGGCAGCCATCTTGGCTCACTGAGTTCAGTGAGTTCAGTGTTGCTGGAGGCTGGCTGGCTGGCTGGATCAGGTGGCAGTGCCAGATCTCTGATATCAATCACCAGTCGCTGCTGCTGCTGCCGCCGCCGCTACTGTCTGCTGTGTCGCCCTTCTACTCTCCTCTCCTCCCCATCCCTCCTCTCCTCCTCCTCTGTCCTGCCTCTGTTATAGAGCCTGTCAACACAACTTTTATTGCCATTCACGCTCTCTTTCTCTCTCTGTCTATCTATGCATCTCCTTCTATCTCCCTGCACTCCTCTTTTTATCCCCTCTGTTTCTCAAACTCACAATCATATACAGGACAGCAGCAGACAAGCAGACAGTGCAGGCTTTGTTATGAATGGCATCCTCTTGCACATCCGGAGGAAGTGTACGCTCCAGTGTGGCTTTACAAACTGTCTCCATTGTCCTAAGAATGACTCACTCTACACTGCAGAGAATGGCAGTCAGCCAGACTGTCAGACAGACCAACAGCAACAGTGCAAACAGACAGACTAGTCTGCAGAGCCTACAGACAAACAGCACAGGAAGGACAGGCAGAGAGACCAATGATTTGTGACAGATACAGCCAGCATAGAGCAGAGGCAGACAACTTTCCAATGCAGAAGAGACCTGCAACTAGCGGGTACAGAAAATGAATGAAAGACAGATGGGGGGCATACACACACAGGCAGCAGAGAGAGTGTCACCTTAGTATTCAATAAGAATGTAATATTTTTGTTTTGCAAAGTAAAAAAATGAGTTAATAAACCCCTTAAATTAAATTCAACTACAAATTGAAGCTGCAGCAGGCAAGAATTTTATATAAAAACACACCTGTTTTATCTGACACTATAATTTAGGCTGCAGGCTAAGAAGAATGCAATAGAGACTAAAAAAAAGTAAGAGTACAGTACAAAATTAAACAGAAATGATAAGACCCTCTATTAAAGAAAGCTCACCACTATCTGTTTTATCTCCTTTAAACTTATATGTACCCACAGCTAAGTTCAGAAATGTTATGTTGCAGTGTACAGTTTCTGAGCTAAATAGCCTGAAGCTGTACAACTCTGCAAACTCAGTCAGTCAATAAGATCAGTGGTAAGTGGTAGGAAGCATATTTGTAAAGGCCATGCAACAGAGAGATGGATTAATGGAGGGTGAGTGAATGAACTAATGTAGAGTGAGGGAGTCTCAGATAAATGAATGAATGGATCAATGAATGGAGTGCTGATCGCTGCAGGGGGAAAACCTGGATAGAGGAAGAGGGAAGGGGTGAAGGGAGGAGAGGTTGAGTAATGGGATTAGTTTGTAGCTCAGGATCATCGAAATGCTGACCTCAAACATTTGATCACAGTCTGGATGGATGCATGCTCATGCATTCACACATACACACTTTACTTGATTATCATTATTATTGTTGCTATTATTATTGAATTATATCCACAATCACCCCACTGTAAAAAGTAATGTCAAAATCCAAAATTTTAAAATTCACTTCACACAAATATTTTCCTTTTTTGAAACTGTGTATACAGTATACTGTGCTGTATACCACATCTGATCACTGATAATAAGGACCAAACATATTGTATTATTTATAAAAAATTATGTTTTATCCCATTTTTGGTAATATGCTAATATACTGTAAATCACCATTTAAACCAAACTTATTAGACCTTATTAGGTAACATACTGTGGATTTCTGGTGTATTATCTCAGTTGCCCTGGTATAGCCCAATTGTTGCATATATATTGTTCCACTTTAACACCTACTAAAATATGACAATGTTGTCAAATGTTATTACACACTGAAAATGTGAGCCATGAATACATACATGCATTCACAAAGATGCACTGTGGGAACAGTGTGTTATTAGAAGGAAGTTTTTTAAGGTCAGAGCCTCCATAGATTCCTAGAATGCCTGGGTTTCTTGCCCACCTCAGTTTTCTCATCAACTGGTTTCTATTGACTGCAGTTCCACAGGCAACTATTAGATGATTCATGGTGATCCAATGGCAGCAGCAGCTCTGTCCTTACTTGACAAAGCACTTTGAGTTAAAGCAGATTCTATGTTTAAATGTACTAACACAGAGATTAGACCAAAGGGGTAATGTGTAGTCTAACATCTTGAGGTATTGTGGGCTGGTTGAAGGAGGCTTTGGGCTGATTAGAGGAGGCAGGTTAGAGTGGGGGTTGGTTTGGGTGATTTAGGTCAACAGATTAGTGCCTAGTGGTTAATAGCTAGTGTAAGTGTTGGATGGCAAGAGAAGGACCCCAGAGTAATACCATTTGGTCTTACATTTCCATTTATTGTTTCTTTGGCCATCCAAGTCTACATAATATTGATCCATACCTTTTCCTATAGAGAAATGATACTAAAACAGTGCTTTTTTTTTTCAAAAGCTACAAAAGAATACAGTATATTTATGGGAAATGCTGTTTAAAGCACTGCCTTCCAAACTGCTGTTTCTTCATGATGGGGTGCTATAGACAATCGATTATGCACTCTTTTGGCTCCACTTTAAATAATAAAACAACACAGTGGTGATATATTTTAGAAATGCTTTTGTGTTGCTTACCAAAGTTGACAGAATGTTTTCTGTTCCAGTACTACTTTATAATTAAAGTGTTCTGGCCCAGATTTATTTTATGATGCTGATTGTATGATTTTTAATTACATGCTTGTTGAACTTTCACTGACCTGAGCAGATGATTATACAGCAAGAGTGAGTTGGTTGCAGTGTTTTTTTTGGCACAGTGGTTTCAAACAGGCGCAATCTCACAGTGGTCTACATCTGGTTGCTAAGGGCAACTGAACAACCATTGTCGCTCTGAAACATCAGTTACATCCTTGACGCATTTTCTCTTCGTCACTCTGCTACTGTAGCACAAAGCTCTATGTTGCTTCAATTGTGAAACAGAGCATCAGTTCAGAGAGCAGCGTCTGTTACCGAGGCTTATGTCAAGACCATGAAGGCAGCAGCTGTTTGAGGGTACTGCAGGCCCTAGTGATTTTATTTAGTGTTTCTGAATTGATTATCCAGTCTGATGGTTATCCAATAAGACACAATGATCACTAATGTAAAGCAGGGCCACTTAGTCAAGTTTACAGTCAGCCCAGTCCTTATATTGCCTAACTGCTTAGCACAGGTGAGCAAAGATTTGGGATCTGAGAGACCTCTTGGTCAAAAACAAACAACAGTGTACTGTATGACATAAAACTATTTTAGTAGTAATCCAATCTTCCATGCTGTAAGTAAATCTGAACACAGCTACTTAATTCATTTTCTACATCACGTTTAACATATTTCTGACATAATCCAGATGATACATCACACTGACCGCTCTTTAAATTGATAAATGGGAAATATATTTAACAGTTATTTTGTACATCATACCCTGACTAAAATATTACTGCCCTTATACATGTTTCAGGCTATTGCCTCATAAGTAACCAGCTAATGTATAGTGTCACTGCAGCAACGATAGTGCTGTCACATCATTAAAGCTGGTAGGTGTAACTGTAATTAGCTGTAATTACTGTTTGTGAGTACGGTATATGAAACTGTTCTGACAGCCAGATGTGATGTAACAATATGGTATAAGTTTGTTTTTATGTTTTCTTTGACAGCATGGTAAAACATCTGGTCATTTTGGTCATGGGTAAATAAATGGCTACTATGGGCTGCCTTTGGTGGGTTTGGTTTGAATTTTCTTCTGTTATGCTGAGCTACATGCTGATGTCACAGTGGCCAGGTTAAAGGGACAGTCAGTCTATTTATATCTTCCCACCTATAATCTGTTTCTGACAGGATTAACTAAGCCACTAGCTGAAGCCTGCTGTGCCACACAGACACACTGAAAATGTGAGCCATGAATAAATACATGCATTCACAAAGATGCACTGTGGGAACAGTCTGTACAGTTCATGCAGGGGCACACAAGTGTGTAAAATGTGATCAACGTTAGGGTATTCTGGGAAAGGAAGGACAAATATATGTTTGTTTTCAATCAACCAGAAAATGCGGCTCCATGTAACCATGTTACATGCTTCTGTTTGTGTTCATGTGTGCTTGCATGTACATGTTGTGTGTACATTGTGTGTATACATGTTTCACAGAGTCTCAGTTAGTTAGCCCGATAAAAACCGAGAGGAAGAAGAAACCAAACAGTGACAGAATTTTTCATCCTCCCTCAGCCTCCTCCGTCTCTGGTTGCCAATCTTCAGTCATTAATTAGCTGTCCATGATAAAATTCCCCATTCCCAATCTGACACTAGTGTAGAGCAGTGGTAATCATGTCAGCAAGGCTTGGCTCAATGTTCTGAGGGGGCTAAATGTCCCCCATATGGTCCACTGGCTGGGGCCCACTCCTCACCAAGCTCTCATTAAACTAGTGCTTAATATACCAAGGTAGAGAGGGACACACACACACACACACACACACACACACTAATGCGTACACTCAGCTGTAAGAAACAAATCAAGACATCTGACAGGGGATTGGGCACAAAGGAACAAGGAGGACAAGGAGGTGGTGTTTGTTGCTGTATTTGTGGGCACATAAGGTATGTGTGTCTGTGTTTTCATAGGCTGACGCTATACAATTGTTGACTTGCCATCTGTCATCAAGAAAAGAGTTCTATCTTTGTGTGTGTGGTGTGTGTGTGTGGTGTGTGTGCGCGTGCGTGGATACAGAGGAAAGATGAGACGGAACAGAAAGAAAGAAACAGTGAGTGAGGTGCAGATGTCTCACAGCATAGCGACTGGAACATGAGTTTCAACCGTGGACTGCTGTATGAGAGGAGGTGGAGGGGGAGAACAGAGAAGAAAAGAAGACGAACATCTGCCATACTCAGATATTGCTCCGTGGTTTGAGTGTTTCTACACAATATCTTGAGTTTGAATAGACCTGGGACATGGCCTGCTCATTAAGCATCTTGCTAGGCAAAGCAAGTTCAGAGAGCGCCAGTGTTAATAGGGGTTTCAGATATATTCCTCAGTATATTTTAGCGATGATGCAGAAGCACACATATTTTCTTGCATCTTAAGAAGGTAGCATGGATGTACATATGATGAAGAAAGTTTTTAGTTTAAAGCTTGGAGAAACACCTAATGATATTCATAAAATCAAGAGTTTAGCCTATAGTAAAGAATACTTGTATTTACCATCTCTCAAAGCAAAACATCTTTCACCTCGCTGTTCCATGTTCACACCATATAGACACAAAGACACAGTCCATAACAGCTCCAGTTGATGTTGTCTATAGCTGACCTCTTGTCTAAATTTCCCCACAGTGGTCAATGCATTTTCACATTATTGTCACTGGTGCTAAACGTCAGAGTGGGTTTGATAATATATGAATTTACCTTAGCTATTCTGTTACACAGATTTTGAGAGTTGAATTTGTTATGTGCTTCGGTTTTCTGAGGAATTCAACAAGCAGATTTAAAGATGTACAGTTTTTAAATGTAAATTTGTATGTTTGTCCTATGCTAATTACAAAGCAGATGGCATATATGGTCATCTTTGCTGCTCTTGAATTGTCTCAGAGCCTTGAGTGTCTGATGACGGCCAGCTGAGGTGGACACATTGTCAAAAACAGCCTCTTACACAGACAGACGTTAGAGCATGACAAACCAGCTCGCAGAGAAGTGTGTCTGAGATGGACTGTCATATATAAGTGTCTGTCACCTCAGAGCATGACAGACAGTTACTACTTGTGATCACACTTTTATTTTGTTGGTCCAAACTCTGCAGTAGTTTGTTAAGTTACACTGCCTAATCACAAGCAAACAGCAGCTTGTAGACAAAAGTCACATGGGCTTACAAGTAGTCCCTTTATTGCACAGTGTTTTGGTAAACCGTCTTCATGAGACATCAGGGATTTTAGCAGCAGGTGAGCCAAAACAAATATGATTCCAGTCAGTGTAACTTAGGCATGTTAGTTACACCCGACGGAGCATGACTGATTGTGAGGGAAACGGATGAGGCTGTGTTTTGCCCTTGCTTCATTTTGTGATGTTGTGCTTTACAAGCATGATTAACTGCAGCCTATCACATGTCTCCTTATATTCATATAAATGTGATATATCTGCATATAACCATGTATTACAACTCTGTTTTGTCCTTCAACAAACCTTATGCTTGGAATCACTTGAAAACCAGATCAGATGGAGGTGTCACACTGGGGTTACTAGTTGGCATTGCTCTCACCTGTCTGTATAAACTAAAGTTAAAGATGTGCCCAGTGTGAATGCACCCTGATGGACAGATGAGCATACACTTGGGCAGGTGGAGAGACAGACAGACAGGTAGCCAGGCAGGACAGAGGGGAGAGCAGAGAGCAGCAGTTAGTGAGGTGGAGAGCACTTACTGTCGGCCCTTCAGTGCAACACATGAATGGATCCTTTAGAATGAGGCACGGCTGGGCTGGTGTGTTTGTGTGCAAGTGTGTGTGTGCGTGTAGGGTGTTTGGGGTGAGGGTGAGTGGGTGGGTGTGCACTTGACAGTACTTGGGGTATAGTACTTGATTGTTTACTCTTGCCTGCTGGGCTGGGCTGGTGTGCTTTAGTGTGTGTGTGTATTTGTGTTGAGGGAGTATGTTGTGTGTGAGTGTGTAGCGTGTATAAGTTTACAGGCAGACAGGGAGATATACAGCACAATGCTTGGAAAGGAGGGGGAGGGAGGGGGCTTCACAAAAGACCAGGGGGGTCTTAAGTTGTTCACACACACACACACACACACACACACACACACACACACACACACACATACATAACGCCAGCTGCCGCCCACAGCCTCAGCCCGGCATTTCTGAATTAATAATACAGAGCCAACCACTCTGGAATAATAGTGACTTACACACATAGACACACATACATGCACAAAGCTTTGCACCTGTTCACCACTGCTCAACTGGACAGGGTTGGGCTGGTTAAGCCCCCCCGCCTCCACCACACACGCTCTCTCTCACACACAGACACACACACACACACACTCCTTGCTGCCTGTCTGTTGTAGGCAACACTTAGACAGCTGTGTCTGTCTCCTGACCCTCCCCTTCTTGTTCTGATCGACAGCTAATCTCATTGACTGATTGGTCCAGCTGCCAGATCTGCTCCTCTGATTGGATGATTCTACACCCAATAACACCAAGGAACAGAATAAGAATTTAAATATGAATGTCAGATTTAATGGGGAACCTCAAAGAAACCAACTCCTTCGTGTGATTATGAACCATAATTCATACCTACCAACTGAAATAACAATTAAAATTAAACAATTTGTAATACAAAAAAAAAAAAGATGTCCTTTGTTGAAAGTGATGACACTCTAACAAGTTTTACTGTATTTTTGTGTTGTGGATTTTAGTGTAATTTCAGCAAATAGTTATATTTAGAAAAGGATGTACAGCGCTTTGGAAATAAACTCGTACATAATGTGAACGCCAATGATGTACTGTAAAATAAATGAAGAAATCAATGATGCCAACACACAATGCCGTCCAAAGGAGAGAACAGAGAGAGGCAATATACCAGCAATCAGTGCAATTTGATTAGCCTGCTCATTGGCTGTGTGTGCATTTCCTAATCGCATTGGATCCACTGCATTCTGAACACAAGCAGCATGGCATCCCTAATGTTATTGGGTGTTTGAATGCAAGGGCTTTTTGTAGTGGTTAGCTGGTATTGTATTTTTACCTTCTTGACATGCTAGAAAACATCCAAACAGATCAGTCTTTGTGCTTTCAATGGCATGTTATGCTTTGGTATTTGTGTGTGTCTCTGTATGTGTGTGGGTGGATGGATGTGTGTGGATGTAGAGGAAATAGACCATCTAGCTGAGCTGTGTTAAATATTCTTGATGTGGTTTACTATAATTTAGACCTGAGTTTGCCCTGTCTGGTTGATAATAATAACATCATATAAACCTCCTAATTTATGGTGACAATATGTGCTTAAATCTTGTAACTGTAGCGTATAATGTTAATGTTAATGTATACATATGTTTGTAAGAGATTGAATCTGATAGCCAGTCTCATTCCTTTTTTACTCTGTTAGCAGGAAGGACAGGACGTAAACTTCCTTTGTTACATTTCTTTTTCATGTGCTTCATTTCATATCTTGTAATTGAACTGTCACAGCTCTGCTCTACAAACCAGTGCCTCAAGTGTGTAGAATCAGTATTGTGGTGGGTGATTGAGTAGAAATGGGCTGTTATCTTCGCAAAACTAAAAACAGAAGCCACTACTGTGTAATGTGTGTGGAGTTCTTACTGGACCGGTGGCTGACCCAGCCTTATGTACTGTACAGGAGGTCATACTGGGCCCAGGTGTGTCTCCTGCAACTAATGGCTCTGCTTCACAGGACAGGCTTCTGCAAACAGAAGAGCACAGAGCAGGAAACCGACAAGAAGGGCAGAGGGGCCATCACAAAATCCTTTGAAATACATCATTAAGGAGGAAAACTTGTCTTTAGTTGCACACTTTATAAATTTCAACAGCTCCCTTGGGTATTTTATTCTTTAGTGTTACTTGTTTATTCTTTCTTGAAATACAAAGAAAAGACTCAGCATTTGGTGTTGAAATGGCTTTAAACTGCATGAATTTGATAGTTGTGAAAGGTGGCAGTACATCTGTAGAGATGTTTTGCTGTCTTGCATTTCCTTGGTCCAAATGACTCATAATTTTAGGACAAACCTTACTTGTGTCAGTATTAAACAACACATACTGTGTGTCTGCTTAATAATGTTTAAGTCAGTTGAGCAGCCTTAAATTATACATTTTTGTAGCAGAATGTAACAGAGCCATATTATATAGAAATTCTGAAATTAAGTGGTAGCTCAGCTTGTGTTTTTACCTTTTGTTTTGTACCTTTAAAAATAGCTGTGTGCTGGCATTTGTGATTCTTCCTGTAATTGGCCATTTCTCCGTTTACCAGTGTCACAGGAACTGCCAACTTGCAACCTTGAATTTAATATGTTGAAAATAAGGGAAGTTAATTATATTTCAGTGTGACAAAAAATAAAAATGAATATAAAATAATAATCTTTGTTGTAATAAATACAGCCTGTAAAGAGACAGTTTAAGTAGTTACAGTAATGAATTAAGACAGTAAGACAGTAAGCTTGGAGTCGTTGTAGCTAAGTGACCTTCACCCTCCCACTGTTTGCGTGTGTGTATGTGTGTCTACATATGTGAATGTGTGTGGGGGTGGGGGGTGGAGAAGGGAGGGAGGTGTGGGGGGTAGCTGGGTAGCCACAGCCTCCTGTCTGGCACAGGTGGTGTTGAGCAGCAGCCCTCCAGCTAAGATGCTAATATGCTAACACCGCACTAATCCTAGGGTGCTTTCGGAAGCAACGGACCCTGCCTCCTCCCCAACAACACACAGGGCTAAGCACTGACATAGTCACACACACACACACACATATATAGATTTAAGGTGACTGAATGACTGGATGCAGAAATACACACACCAACTAACACCTGTAAACGTGGACCCCATCTTGCATCTATATATACATACATGTATACTATACACACACATACAAACACACACACACCAGTGCTGTGAGGGGGATTAGGATGAGAGGCGTCTTGGCTGCTGTGTGTCTGTCAGTCACTCTCCAGCTCTGTGTCACCATCACAGCGGTGGCCACCATGCTCCAGGGAGCCACCACCATCTACTGGACCGTGGTGGTACTGCAGGAGAGGAGACAAGACAAGGAGGAAAAAAAATGTAAGACTATACAGGAGTAAAGAAGGGAGACAAGAGGAGAAGGGACATTTAAAGAGGAAAGAAGCATTTTCTAATCTTGTGGTTACATTTTTTCCCCCTGAGACTCAATGTTATGTATTGTTATGTAGTATTGTGAACCTGCAGTATGTTGCCTATGTATGTATGTGTGTGTGTGTGTGTACACATGCATCAGTGTTTATATGTGCATGTTCCTCCTTCTGTACCAGCTGGGGGAGCAGAGGGGCACCAGGGCAGCTTGCGTGTGTGTGCATGTGTGTGCATGTGTGTATGTGCATCCAGCACAGCCTACCATGAGGCTCTGGCTGTGTGCAGCTGGCTGGGTGAAATCTCCTAGTGGCCCCCAAGGGACGGCCACACTCCCGTGGGTTTCCATTCAATCTGGGCAGCCTGTGGCTGCCCTGCCCTGTCCCAGCTCTCTGTCACCACCTTAGCCTCAACCTCATTCTCTCTCTCGTTCATTCTCTTGCACAGCTCTCCCCTTTTCCCTCATCTTTTACTCTAGCATCTTCTTCATCTCTAGTCTGCTGTAGTCTCCATATTATTTCATTCCACAGACTCATGCAATTACTCCAGCACTAAACCTTTAAACCGATCCGCAGCCCCAGCTTCAAACTGAATTCAGTTCTTTGATTCTTCAAATCTTTTTTCCCCTACGTTCTAGTCTTCTCTCATTATTACATAAGTGGCAAAAACGTCATGTGAACTTCTACAGGTACACACAGCACAACTATGTTGTCAGTGATGGTGACTGTATTTAAAGCACTCACACACACACTAACACCAGTCCAGTTCCGATGTGGTAATGAGACTAATGCACTGTAAGTGGATTGGCTTTGAAGAGCCTGGATTCGCCTTAAGATGTCTGAGTAGACTGGAGTTAGAACTGCTGGGGTTGGGGTCATGCACACAGCCCTGTCCTTGTAAACGAACACATACGCAATGACATAGACAGTGCAGTTTCTGCAAAAAGTCTTTTTATCAGCCTGTGTTCATTTTTCTCTCTCAAGGCTGTTTGGGCTGATAACTGCAAATATCCTGTGCAGCTCTGCAACATGTGTTCTTGCTTGCTGCTTGCGCTCATGGACAGACTTTCAGACAGATGTCTTCTTCAAGTGTCTTACTGCACAATTCCCTACTTTCTTAAAACCCAGTCCCCTCCCTGCTTTATGCCGTCACCTTCCCCTTTCCCTCACTTCCCTTACCCATTAGATACCTGCCTGGTGTTAAGCTAATCTCTCTCCTTCCTCCTCCCTCCGCACGAATTACTGCTCTTACTCAAGTATCAACCACTAATGCTCACATACACATGACAACCCCTCAACACACTGTTGTGTCTGGAGATGTCTTGACCTTCTTTTTGTATAAGGAGATCGGCTCAAGCAGCCGGCTAATCATTTCAGCACAAACCCACACATCAGTTTGACTGCACTCTGCTGTAGTTTATTTACCAAGTCACCTACTTAACCTTAACTGCATGATGCAAAAGTTGTTAGATACTTTTGTTCTTCAATGCTGTTTAAACATGAAACTGAAAATTATTTCTATGGTTGATTAATCTGTCAATTATATGTTAGACAATGATAATGAATGTTGATTACAAGTTCCCAGAGCCCAATTTGACTTCTTTAGACAGTCCAGAATCCCAAAATATAAGCTAAAAAGATAAGATAATCCTTTATTAGTCCCACAATGGGGACATTTACATTGTTGCAGCAGCATAAGTAATTGAAAAGACAGAAAAATACATTAATGCAAATAAAAGACAAGATAAAAGACTTTATACATAGAGCTATCATCCTCCTCTTTCCCACCACCTCTATGGGGTCAAGGGGGCACCCCAAGACAGAGCTGGCTTTCTTGATCAGCTTGTCCAGTCTCTCTCTGTCCACTGTTGAGATGCTGCTGCCCTAGCAGACCACTCCATAGAAGATGGCTGATTCCATAACAGTGTTGTAAAAAGTCCTCAGGAGTGCCCCCTGCACTCCAAAGGACCTGAGTCTCCTCAGCAGATAGAGTCTGCTCTCAGCCTTCTTGTAAAGCGCGGTAGTGTTGTCTGACCAGTCCAGTCTATTGTTCAGCTGAATACCCAGGTACTTATGAGATGTCACCATCTCAATATCTCTTCCCTGGATGTTCACTGGTGTTGGGGGGGGGCGTCTGCTCCTGCGGAAATCTACCACCAGTTCTTTGGTCTTCCCTTCCCTGCATTGATCTGGAGGCAGTTCTGCAGGCACCAATCCACAAAGTCCTGCGTCAGTTCTCTGTACTCTCTGTCGTCTTCATTGTGACATTGTGACATCCTTGTGATGAGGGCGATGATTGCAGAGTCATCAGAGAACTTTTGCAGGTGCAGGTCATCATCATCATCATCATTTTTTGTCATCAAAAGTCTTCAAACTGCTCAGTTAATCAAATCATTCCAGCACCAAACATGATGTAGTTTTGTGGTTTTGTTATCCAGTCTCCATACTTACAACCTGCCTGTCACTCAGTCAGTAAGGGTGAAAGTTAACCTCCGTCTAGGTAATCTAAATAGTCTGTCTGCTTTGCTTTTGGTCAGTCAGCTGATGAGTCGGGCAGCCAGCCAGCCAGTTACTCAGTCACTTGGTTAGTAGACATGTTATTTAGTCTGTCCTGTTACAGCCAAACCCCCTGCGCTGCTGCTTTGAACACTGAATGAGTGTGTGTATATATATATCTGAGTGCTTGTATGTGTGTTGTTGTGGGGCCAGATGATACATTCCTCTCCCTGCTGGTGAGCTGCTGTGTATGTGCTGGAACGTGGAAGAACCTCCCCTCCACCCTCTCCATCCGCCTCCTCCCCCTACCTCTACACACCACCACCACCACCACCCGCCACCCCTCCAGCTCCCAGAGTGCCAGTCACACAGCCCCGTCTCTGCGCCATCTGCATATCAGCTCCAGCCTCGGCCAAAGCATTAAATTAAATCCCTGTTTGGGTTGATTAACAAATGGCTGGTGAGCTCACATAGTTATGGAGTTATTTATTTAATTGTCATCAAGGTTTTTCCTCGGCAAAGCGGGAGAGCAGAGGTATTCAGGTGTCCTGAAGGAGTGAGTGTTAGACAGAGAGATAGAGAGAGACTGTAAAGTTTGTGCAAGTTTGTGTGGCTCATTTCTGTCTTGCTGGCTCAAGTTCAGCCCTACTGTTTGTACCTGTCTCTCTATTTTTTTTTTCCTGCTTTTCGCTCCCATTCTCTCCCCTTGCCCCCCCCGTCCTGAAATGGATAGTTAATCAGTTCGCTAATTGAGTGACAGTTAGTCTGTGCGTTGTCGTAATTGTCCAATCAGAAAGCTTGGAACGGGCATAGTCACAGCTGATTCATCTCTGCCTCCTTACTGCTAAATCCACAAGCTGCAACTGGAGGATGTGCCAACAAGATTTATTTCTCCTAGAAATTCCAAAATAACTTTTAAAAAGTCCAGTTTAGTTTTTAATCCTTAGGTTGTGGCTCATACCAAAAAAAGTTGAAAACAAAAGGTATGAGGAGCAGACAGGTTTTCCACCTTCACTTTAACGTAGCCATGAGTTTGTTTGTTTATAAAGACCCTTTTGAATCAGAGTTATGATGTTATTTAATACTTTCCTACCAATAGAATAGAATAGAAAAGTATGCGTGTACATCCAGTTAAGACATCAAATTCGATGAAGAGAGCACTTTAGAACTGCTGCGCGCATCTATGTTTTATCTTTGTTGTGAGCAAATTTAACCTGGAATTTAAATACACTTCAAAATAGTTTATCTTGTCTTCCTAAATATCCTCTGTTCCTTAGATCTTTCAAGTCACCCACGTTCCCCTGTATTGCTGGTATCCTATCGCTCTAACAAGAAACAAGAGACTCCTGTTGTTTTAAACACTGTGGAGTGTAGTATTTACTAATTGGCCTTAAGGGAAAAGTAAAGTTGCACAGAAAACTAAATGAAACTGAAGTGAGTAGTCCGAGAGAGATGGTGTGGGAAGGAGACCGGCTGTTCTGTTTTCTCCAGCAGTCCAAACTAGAGACATGTGGCTCCCCAGACAAGCTGTCCAGAGTGGGAGAGCTCGCTGGACTCATTACAGGCAGGGCCAAGACGGGATAGCTTGACAGAACACCATTGGATCATTCGAAGGATTGGAACGGTCGGAACAGAATTGTGTTAGTTTTGTGTGTGTGTGTGTGTGTGTGTGTGCACATATGTGTGTGTGTGTGCGTGCCTGTGTCTGTTTGGAATGGCGTGTGTGGACAACTGTCCATCTCCTCTCTCCGTCTGTGCCACCCCTGGCTGCCCCCTCCCCCGCCCCCCAGTGGACATGTACACACAGACACAAACATTCACTCCACACACACACACACACACACACACACACACACACACACAACACTGTCTAGGCCTGGCCAGAAGGATTGCTTAAATGTTTTCAGTTGTACTGGACAGCTGAGCGATGAAGTGGCCAGCCACAGGCTTCCATTGGTTGGACACTTCATCTAGAAACTGACTCAGAGAAATGACTGGACTTGGACCAGCATACCAGTCATCACTGCCAGTTTATAATAGTTTTATCAGTTTAACTTTCTCTTCATCCTCATCTATTTTGTCAGTCAATACATCTCTTTCTCCTGTCCAGTTTGAAGTTTCACTTTTCCAGACGATTCTTTCTTTGTTAGTTTGTAAATTCACAGCTGGAATGGATAAATCTGCAAAGTTTTCATTTCTCTAACCTTTTAACCAAAGTGCTCACACACATTTTGTAAGTTTTGTCTGATGTGAACCTACAGGAGCTAAACACAGAAACATATTTTCAAGTTCACCTCATGGCCTCAAATACTCAAATGAAGTTGAATCATGGGCTTCAGCTCAGTATTTTATTGCAGGGTTATTTTATTGCTTTTAATTATATTGTATAGCTTTTGTTTTCATTGTGTACACAGACCACCCTTCAGTCATCCCAGTCATCCATTTTGCAGGCTTTTTAATTAAACACTATATGTGCATAAAACACAGAAATACATAAAATACATGAGGATGGTTAATATTTTAGTTTGGTCAGAGTTGGTGAGATATTCTCTTTTTGCTTGCTTGCTTGCAGCCTTCTTCCCCTCCATTCCTTTTTTCTTTTGCTTTCTTTATAATTTTTTCCTTCCTCTTCCTTATGTCTCTCTCCATCCCCCCTCCCACCCCTCCCATTCAGCCCCTCTCACAGCGCTCTGTTTATCAGTAGCAAGTGATCCAAAGAGAATATGCTTTGTTTCTGAAAGAACAGGAGAGGAAACAGGAGAGTGGGTGGATTTGTGAAAAAGAGAAAAATAGAGACTGAGAAAAGAGAGGAGAGGTGCGATTTGGTAATCCTGATGACGCACTGGCACCCAACAGCATTTTCTTATCTGTCTGTCAGTATCTATCTGTGTGTCTGTCTGTCCCCGTGTGGTGGTTCAAGTCAGCTGCGAGCCCCCCCTTCACCATCACCGCCACCACCACACACATACACACATACACACACACCTCCACCATCAGCAGCACCCAGAGGTACCGGCAGGGCCCGCAGTCACGCGGTCCCATCGGCGGAGCAGGTGTTTTTCTGCGACGTGTTAACGAGCACGGCCTGCTGTCATTTCCGCTTTAAATGGATGTCACAAATAGAACACACATACACACACAGACACACACACACATGCTGCCCATTCTCTCCCAGTGAATTAGCCTAAAAAAGGTGATCAGAGCTTGTTGTTGTGTTTAAGCGTGCATGCACATATGAATCTTTCTATTAGTATGTCTCGACAAGGTGTGTAAATGTGTGTGCGCACATGTCAAGAACCGGCTGGTTAATTAAAAGGGGTTTGAGGAGTAGGGAACATTTGTGTCTGTGGTTTAGTTTTATTCCTGCTTGAAATGAGAAAGTGAAATGTTTACACAGCTCCCATGTTTGGAAAGTGTTGAGATTGTCAGTTTCTTTCATCAGAGCTGTGCATCTCAGTATCACTTCACACGCATTTGTGCATGTCAGTCTCGTCCCTGTATTTGTACTCACTGTACTCGTCCTACTACGTGTAGATTCACACATGTGTGTACTTTAATCCATGTGTGTGTCCATGCTGTTTCCAGTAAGTGTTATCCGCCTCTGTGGTGTGGAAATGTTTGACACTCATGTAATCCTGCAGCGGGTCATCTGATAAAGCTGTGGTGCCACCTTAGTGCCAGTCTGTGTTAGCCAGTTGGGTAATACTCTGCCACCAGCTGCTCAGCAGATGTTGTTATTTGTTGCTGCAGTCTAAGAAGGTTTATTCTCTATGTGTAATTTCACCTCATCTTATGTCATGTTGTCTCATCTCATCCTATCTCATCCCTCTTCTCTTCTTCGTCCTTTGCTGGCAACCAGTGGTTTGTGTGTGTGTGTGTGTGCGAGGTGCGTTTAAATCATGAGTTCATACACGTGTGTATATGTGTGTGTAGTGTGCTTGTGTGTGTGTTTGGCAGAGAGGTCATAACCTCGACACCTGCCCATGTATCAGCCAGATGATGTTTCTGGCATGGATACTTCGAGTGTTGTGCTGGTAAACATGTTTTTGTCATTTTTTACATGATAATCCGATCTGAATCTGGCAAGTGCTGTGGGAGTTACAGAGATACTGTGTGTGTGTGCGGGTGTATGCACTCGTGTGTATAAAGACTACAGTGTGTATATGTGTGTGATATCCTTTGGACAGATGAGAGTTGAGCTGACCGGCTCTTATCTGTTTCAGAAATAAAATCTGTATTTAAAATTATTAATACTTTCCATATATCATCATGGTTGTTATAATCATCATTAGCTCTAAGTGCACTATTGCCCCCAGCATCATCATCACTGTTGCTCTCATGATCTGAATTTAGTTGTGTTTCTTAAGTTGATCTGATTTAAACTTTTCTCCCTCTCCCTGTATCCACCTCTCCCTTCAGGTGAATACATAAAGAACTGGCGACCACGTTACTTCCTGTTGAAGACGGACGGCTCTTTCATCGGCTACAAAGAGAAACCTCAGGATGCAGACCTGCCCTACCCCCTAAATAACTTCTCTGTAGCAAGTATGTTACCTTCCCTATATTTCCATATAGTTATCAAAACAGCATCTTGGCACTGTGCTTTAATCCTGCTGTGCCTGTGTCTCCACATTAGAACAGCAACTGTGAGTGAGAAAACACAGTCCAACCATTGCATGCTTACAGATTCCCATCTAAAAGATGCAGCTTATTAATTTCTGGTGCACTAATTTAGAGTTGTTGTTTTTTTGTTTTTTTACTGCATTACTGTGTAAAAACACTAAAATGCAGTAAAGAGTGAGATTTTCAATAATAAGAGAAAGACTAGTACTAATGCATCCAAGTTCCTGCATCTTCTCCTTGCTTCTTTGTAAGCTCACAATTGACACACACCATCCCACCTGTGGGATGCATTAGCCTTGGTATCACTACTTCAGGTGTGGTTTGGTCTGTTCCAGAAGCTTTAAGTCTCCTGATTCTATCTGTGCAAATCTCTGCAACAGGCGTTGACACAAAATTGGTTCTAGACTATGGCTCCAAAGTGTCTTCCACATGAAAGGTACTACTACAGGCCTATTATTGCCTTTTTATGCTAAAAATATAGGGGAGAACCCATGTCCTCCAATTGAAGGACATAGCGAAATCTCAATGCAAAACACGTCTGTCATGTAAATTGCTATGAGATGTTGCTGAAATGTTCTTGTGATTTCATCACACAGCGCCACAGTGACATGGTACAACAGTTATTGCATCAGTTTCACTCATGGCGTGTCAAAACATCTTGTCAGTCATCAGTCTTCACAGCATTGGTATGCTTTACAGAATTCACTGAGGGCTCTAATTAACCATTTATCAGTATATCATCTGTCTGCACCTGGTTAACAAGCTCCACAGCTCCATTAACATGTGTAATTAACCAGCTAATGAGTTAACAAGAGGAATTTTAATGTCTCTCAGTCTCATTACCACCACCATCACCTCTCATTGTTCATACAATAAATGCAGATTGGCAGTGAAACTTTGTGTTTGTTTTCCAGATCTTTTAGCTTTGGAATAAAAGATAGTGGACAGCCTAAATATGTGTCCCATAATCTGACAGAAGACACAGCTGACTTACTACAAACTTAGACTTAGACACAATGTGGTTTTTGAGATTGACATCACTTTTTACTTTTTAAGACACCCAAATTTCAGTTTTGAAATCCATAGAACATAAGAAACTTGATTGTCATTGTACTGCTGTGGCAGACAACAACACAACCAAACTACAATTGCTTAAGGTTCAGCACCATATGCAGATGTGAACGTCTGTCCAAAAGACCAAAAGAGAAGAGAAGGGTAAGATAGTAAATAGTTTTACTATAAACGTAATCAATAAATAATGTGGTGTAATGTGGTCTTGTCACTTGACATTACAGTAATTAGAAGCCTGATGACTGCATTTAGCTGTAGGTAGGATTGTTTGCTTGTTTGAAAAACACTATTCAGTTGGGCACGTATGACCTTTTTTGAGTTGCCTACCTTTGGAAATGTAAACAGGGTTATCGAGTCATTTGATTTTCTGGAAAATGAAAACAAAACTACACCCAGATTGTTTGAAGATCAACATCCAGGATTGTGATGGATAAAAACAGATAAAACACTTGGCGTATATACAGTATATATACATATGTCAGCATATGTCTCTTAATGAATAAATGGATCATGTTGGTGCAGTTGTTTACTCTCATGTCCATACATCACTGGCTACTGAACATAATCTGATAAGTGCTATGTTGATGTTTCACCTCTTGGCATGAGGCCTGATGCAGATGCCACTGTGTTTACTCGCATATATTCATAGTTAACACTGTAATACTGCACAGGAAACAAACATGCCATCAAAATGAAACTCAGCAGGTCAGCAGTCAGTTAAACCTTGTCCTTTTTTTATTTGTTGAATGGCTTTGGATGATGCTCTGTGAAATATCTGTGGAACAGTGCCGTGAGGATTGGTGATGGACAGAGAGTACAGGACTACAGGTGCGAGATGAGGGCAAAAAGAAAATGATGACAAATGGTAGAATACAAGCTGATACCTCAGAGAAAATTATAAAGAATGGTGCATCGGAGGACGGAGGAGGAGACAGAAAGATAGGAGTCCGGAAGGGAGGACAAGTACAGGGAATGAGCGATGGGAGTCGATCGGAGGGGGCAGAGGAAGAGAAAATTGGAGACATGGGGAGGAGAGAGGAAGAAGGGAGAGGACAGGGATGGGAGGATGATTAGGGTGGAGAGCAACGGATGGGAGCTGGAGAGAGAGGGATGGAGGGACTGGAGGGTGAGGCTTTTGTGGATGAAATATGGGGGAGAGGAAGGGAGGATGAGGGAGGAGAAGAGGAGAGGTGGATCGTCAGCTCTGAACAGACAGGGAGGAGGAGACGAAGACAGGATTGGAGAACGAGGAAAAAGGGGGGAGAGGAAAAGAGTTTGTGAGGAGGACAAGCCAGGCCATACATCCGGCCCCGGCTGCTTGGCACAGCGCTGGCACTGCCACATCTGTTGCCCAAAGCTGGGAGGCCAGGTGGCGTGTGTGTGTGTGTCTGTGTGTGTCTGTGTGTGTCTGTGTGTGTATGTATGTATGTGTGTGTTTGTTTATTTGTGTGTGTGCCTGCGTGTGTGTTTATGTGTGTGTGAACAACAGAAGTGGTCAGATGGAACAGAGATGGTACAGGCCTGTTCCCTGCAGAGGGACTCATACATACAAGCCTGTCGCTCACACACACACACACACACACACACACACACACACACACACACACACACACACACACACACACACACTGATGCATGCACTCACATACACCCACTAAACTGCTACACAGATTTCACAATTGCCTGCTGTGGCAAACAACCCAATTTCAGCTAACATTCAAACTTCAATATCACTTTTACACATGGTGTGTGTGTGTGTGTGTGTATGTGTGTGTGTGTCCATGCGTGGGTGTGAGTATTTTTTGGCATCAACCATAGCATGACCTTGTTTTCTGGCAGCACAGCAGGCCTTGCTCACGAATCAGGTAGAAACTTCTTTGTGTGTCTGTGTCTGTGTGTGACTTTACATTGAAACTGGGCTGTGTGTGTACGACCTGAACGGTGTTGTCATTAACCTTCCTGTCTATATTTAGGCTGAGCCATGACATGCTGTGCTGTGCTACAATTTAAACAGAAAGTAATTGGAAGAAGGGATAGTCGAGGACAGGAGGTGAGAGGAAAGGAGAGGGAGGTGGGGAGAAGGAGAGGAAACAAGTGGAGGAGAGATGAGGGCCAGGAGAGAGGGTGAGGAGAGAATGACAGGAGACAAAAGGAGAACAGAGGGGAGGAGAAAACAGGAGAGGGAAATGCAGGGTGATATATGCAGAACAAAGAAGAAAGTGGGGGAGATGAAAAGGACAGAAGATGAATCGTTATGTTCTTTTGCATCAGCCCGTGTCCCCAGTAACCACAGAGACTGCTGAGGGACAATGAAGATGCATTCCTTCCCACAGCGAACTCACAGCCCCATCTGGCTATGTGTGTGTACGTTTCTGTGTTTGTGTACTGTATTACGCACTTGTGTAATAATGGCCTACTGTATTGCCCATTTTCACAGAAATGTGTCTCTTTGGATATTCACCAGATGTGTATGCTCTGCAACACATAATATCCCTTGGCACAGGAAAACACCTTTATTTGAGTTATCGGTTACTGTTAAGTTATTGTCTAGCAAATTAAAACACAAGCTGCACATTTTCTTAACAATAATGTTAAGAGAAACATGTTATTCAGCAAAAATTGCTTTGGTTTTCAAACTATCCAAATGTATGAAAGGATATATATATTTAAAAAGACAGCACTGTCCCTCTGACTGCCTGTTTCAGAATGTCAGCTGATGAAGACGGAGAGGCCGAAGCCAAACACCTTCATCATTCGTTGCCTCCAGTGGACCACAGTCATCGAGAGGACCTTCCACGTGGACTCGCCTGATGAGAGGTCAGCTCTCTAAAGACTCTCTGATTATCTTCCAGTCGTTATTAGCCACTGAACAATGAGGATGTTAAGCACTGTTTTCCTGTGAGAGCTCTAATCATGTATATGTATAAAGCTGAGCCTGGCTTGATTCAAATTTAGGTGCTAATGTCATTCAGCCAGAGCTTTCTTAAAAGCTCGAAGTGAGAAATAAACTTTTTATGTACCATCGTAGGGCTAAGAGGCTTTTGGACAAACAGACATCAAGCAAAACAAGCTATTGAATGTGCTCTGCCTGTATTACTAAAGACTGTCTTACATTTTTCTCGCAGCAGCAGTTTGGATGAAAATTTGACATTTAAGCTCCCTAAAATCTGCCAATTAAAACACCAAATTGTTTCAAAAGTTGGATTCACACTGTGGCTGCAGTTGTTAAACTTCAGAAAGACAGAAAAAGTAATAAACTACCAAACTTTAAATGGTTTAAATGACCATGACATTAGCCTAAACATAGATTAGAATATGTATCGTGTGGGTAAACGTATCATCAAGGGCAGAGGTATGTATGAGGAGGTTTGCACAGTTTGTGGGTTTTTGTGTATGTGTGTGTGTGTGTGTCTGTGTGTGTGTCTGAAGGAAAGAGAGAGGGTGAGAGAGACAGAGTGGAAAGGAGACCTTTCAAGTAGCGTCGGCATAAATTCTCCAGCTGCTCAGTTCCTTTCTGAGGAGCTGAGGTGTTTATCTCCAGAAAATGAACAGCTTTGCCCAGAAGACCACAGATGCTTCTGTGCATCCTTTGAGTTTGTGTGTGTGTGTGTTTTTTTTTATGTGAGTGTGTGTGTTGCAGCTGTCTGTCCAACTTTGTTTGTCTTATATGTTGCTTTCTAATAGTTTTGCCTCTAGATAATCAAATAAACATTTCAGAATTAGCATTAAACTAATCTCTTTTTTTTGATTATTTCTTAAACTCACATATATAGAAAGTGCAAGTCTATAAGTGGGTGACTGTGAGTTCCAGATGTGTTTATGTTGTATTGTAGGAGTGCATGTGTGCACAAGATATGTGCACCATTGAAGTTTTAAGTAGGTTTGAAAGAATTGTGTGTGTGTGCCACAACTGGGTGTCTGTGCTTCTCTCTCTCTCTGTGTGTGTGTGTGTGTGTGTGTGTGTTACTGTATCTGTTGTACTGTACCAGCGCTGGCAGGGCTCCAGCTACCACAGTCCCAGCCGTGAGCAGAGAGGGTGGCACATGTTGGCACAATGCCCGATTGTAGGCAGGCCCATTATCTCTCATTAGCAAAAAAAACTCATTATACAAAAAACACTCTAACCAAGAGAGAGAGCATTTATCTGCTGCCTGACCTTGAGAGAGTTCCCATTGCTTTTCATGTAGCTAGACATGCACACACACATCATGGTGTCCCACAAATTGAGTGCTCCATTGTTGTAGATGGAGTGTAACTTGAGTTTGCCCTTGTTTTGGAATATGTAGGGTACGCTCAGAAGTCTTTGCAGTAGAAAGGGATTCAGATCTTAAAAACACACTGCTCTGTTTAGGTTCAGATGGATGTTCTTCCAGATCGTTCAAGGAAACATATGGGCATCTAACTCAAAACAAAACAAAAGACACAGGGGTGATCATTTGGGAGTCAAACAGGTTTCATTATTATGATCTTCTCACAGCTTACACTGGGTAAGTGTATTTCAAAGTGCACGCTCGTAAACCCCGACTTGCTTCCAGAGGATTTCTGAATATTTGAATATCATCTTCGGTTCACCTCAGTTCAGGATCTTTAGTGTTTTCCACAGACATGTACCCCTGCATGTGGCACAGGATTAACACTGTTTGTGTGACGTTTCAAAGGAGAATTCTTTCTGAACCCAGTTCAATCTTGAAGAGGCAACTTTTTCAGCATTTTCAATTTATGCTTAAAATCTGAAATATTATTGATAAACAATGAGATTTTCCTTATAGAAAAGGTCACTGATAAAACCCTTGAAATAACTTTAAGTCTCATTTACTCAAGCGTTGTGTGTTTCTCTTCTCTGTGGATAAACCATTATATTCATCATGGTTAAATACAGTTAATGTGTCTACACATCCTGATGCATGGCTGGCCTTCTACTACAGATGATGATCACACACACACACACACACACACACACACACACACATACACACAATCAAACTCACATACTTCCTCTCAGCAGATGTTGAACAACACTGCTAATGGAAACTCAATGGGGAGGAACAATGTTAGCAAACAACAATGCATTGTTCCCTCTAATGCATGGGTGTGTGTTTGTGCGCTTACTTGTTCACTGTCTCTGTGTGTGTGTGTGTCTCTCTCTCTCTCTCTCACACACACATGCACAGACTGGTAGGCATTAGTTCTGCTCCATGATCATTGCTCATTTGGTTGATTCTCTAGTTGACCATGTTTCCTCTCTGTTGAACAAATAGGTGTTTATGTTAATTGAAAACACTTTAGTGCCCTCAGAAACCTGGTTAAATAAGTACACTTGCCATCCTTTTGGAGAATCTGTGACCAATATTATATTTTACACCTGTGTAATGTATTGTTACCAGGGCTGGTTTCAATTATGTTACTGTATGTATGTACTATGCTGTCTGATGCGGGCCAGAGCTGCACAGGGCACAGGGGTACAATAACAGACACAGTTGTACAATATCATGTTACCTGATATGATAGCCCTTTGATACATTAAAATATTCAGTTCCTGTTATGACTGTATCAGACACAATGCGACACAAGCCACAAATAATAATAACTTCTTTATCGATTACTCTGCCTATTATTTTTGTCATTGAATCATTTTATCCATGAAACGTCAAAAAGATTATACATTTATTGTTAAGCCACCAGTCTGAACCCCGACAATACTTGGTTTATTATCAGTTATTAAATTGAAAATAAGTAGGTACTTTTGCTTGAAAATTCACTAAACTGATTGATTATTGAAATAGTTTTCTGTTAAATGACTAATCATTGCAGCTCCTAAATGACCCTTCAAACATGGAAGAACACTGGTACATATGTAAAGGAAAGGATCAATCCTCTGTCATTTTATCAGGGTTAAACAGTAATACGTAATTTCCCTGAGGGAGTCATCCCAAAGGGATCAATAAAGTCTGTCTAAGTCTGTCTAAGTCTGTCTAAGTCTAAATAATGTGAGTCAGAAGCAGTGGATAGGAAACAGCAGCTATTGGTATTAGTGGATGTAAAATCAAGTTTCAGTCGGAGCTGCATTGTGGCCCAACTATCTACCTCTGACCTGGAAAAAGTCATCCATGCCTTCGTATCCTCCCGTCTTGATTGTTGTAACTCTTAATACTGTGGTATCACTCAGCCTTCTTTGTCATATCCTTCCTCTGTTGCCTGCTAAATAAATAAACCTGAGTTGACTTGAATAGTGGTTCCATAAACTGTATGTTGGTGTATGTTTTAAACCCAGAGATGAGTGGACAGAGGCCATCCAGATGGTGGCTGACAAGCTGCAGAGACAAGAGGAAGAAAGGATCCAGTGCAGCCCCACCTCCAATATCGACAACATGGTCGAGGAGGAGATGGACATCTCAACCACCCACCACAAACGCAAGGTAAGACATGACAGCTAAAGCGCCCACAGACACATAAACACATACTCACTCTGAAAAATTATTCCAGCTGCACTTTTGTTGTTCATTGCCTTGTAATGGGTTATTACCTTTGACTACTTGCAATTTAAAAAATTGTCCTCTCAGTCACAGGTTTGTGTCAACTAATGAAACAGCCCCTGTAACAACAAGGGTGTAAATTGGTTTTCCCAAATTATAGTCATGCAGCAAGTAAAAGCAGTCATGCAAAATAACTTTTGTAAATGTAGTTGCCATCAAAGGCAAAGACTACACTTGGGTAAAGTTCATATTAGATATTTCAAGTTAGCTACACAGTGTAAAGTACAGGTGAAACCCCCTGTGGACTTCATGATTCATTACACCGCAAACATAAAGATTTTGTAGGGTGTAATTTTGCTAAGTGCATAATGTCAGAAATGTTACTGAGCAATGGGCTCTTATAGGGCAGTATAATGAAACAATATTTATCTGGTCCTGACAGAAATGTGTAGAACTAAATATTGAAATCTTTTTTAGAGTGTTTTTTTTTGTGCCAAGGTTGGCTTCTTTTGTTAAATGAGAAAAAGGTTTTTGTAGAAAAACATGCTAATATTGCTTAAACCAAAAAAATGTATTGGTACTCAGACTCAGGTGCTGACAATAGTATTGAGACTTTTCAAGTGAAACACTGCTCTTCACTGTCAGTGGGACAAATCAACTGTTCAACTTAAAGCATAGATAAATTGTTGATATTGGTCTTCTGTGTTTCCCTCTCCTTAGACAATGAGTGACTTCGACTACCTGAAGCTGCTGGGAAAGGGAACCTTTGGCAAAGTGATTCTTGTCCGAGAAAAAGCCAGCGGGAAATATTATGCCATGAAAATCCTCAAAAAAGAAGTCATCATAGCCAAGGTCAGTGTATTCATCTACTGATGATTCTTAATATCTTTTTTAATTTCAAGTGGACTGAAGTTTGTGGCACTAAAGCCTTTTTAAAATTTTGAGTACAGTGTTAGATGTCAGTATCTGATGTTTGTGTTGCTCAGAGTGCTCCTCAGCTGCCTGCTTATTTAGCTATTTGATTGAAAATGCATTTACCGTATCGTGTGTGTACAGGATGAAGTGGCTCACACGCTCACAGAGAGCAGAGTACTGAAAAACACCAGACATCCCTTTCTCACTGTAAGTACTTCATATACACAAAAACAACTGGTGGAAATTCAGACATTATGTGCATATGCAAATGTGTGGACATCTGTAAGAGTGTATGTAACATGTGTGCGCACACTCACACACAGATGACATATTGATCCTATGCATACCTGAATCTCTCGAGGCTAATTATGAGTGAGGTGGCAAATTGTTGTACATTAACGACTGCATCTGTTGGCTTTACACTCAGTCTTTGACAATAGCCACTGCTCATTTTTATCACACTCCCTTGAAACACGCACATATATATGAATGTTAACACACACACGCGCGCACACTGTCGTGAGAGCAATTACAGTTCACATCTGAGTTTACCCCTGTCACACCTGCAGCCACAAAGAGACTCAGACCAACTGTTCTTTTGTCTAGCTGCTTTCTCCCTCAAAAGAAAACACACACACATACACCTACACACACGCACATACACACACATACTTCATACACTCGCATGCTTGCTTTGAATAAGCAAATACAGACATAAACTGTTTGAAGCTATGAATGATCACGTTTTGTTGCTCCTGCTGTTTTAGCTAGAATGGGACCAGACTCCACGCTGCGTATGAAATAGTTCACTCTGTCACTTCACTGTTCACTGCATAGGGAATGCATGTAGAAAACGAGTATGTAATGTGTTATTTAGCAAAATCAAAAACAATATTTGATGCTATTCAGGTCTTCTCTATGCAACTGGTTATGTCTGTGCTGTTCCAAAAACAAAAAACTATTGTGTCAGTAAATGCATCGCGGTAGTTATCTTGTGCTTGATGAGTAACAATCACTTGTACGCTACTTTTTCCATTGCACTGTTGGATAATTTGAGCACAATATACAATGTAAGATTAAATTTAATTAACATAATGGGACAAAAAAAATTATAGACATAATAAATAATGGGCTATGTCAGAAACAGTGACTTTTCCAATTCAGTCTCAGTACTCATATTACAAGTGGATAAGAATGTCCACCAAGTGGTATTATGTTTGTGACACACACATGAATCAATTCAGTCATATAAATTGTGAAATTGTGTTAATGTGTTTGTATGAGTGCACTCATTGCATGTGTGTGCGTGCGTGTGTGCGTATGCTTCTCATTTCAGTCATTGAAGTATTCATTCCAGACTAAAGACCGCCTCTGTTTCGTCATGGAATATGTGAATGGAGGAGAGGTAAGACACACACACACACACACACACACACTTTCATGATGGTTGTGCTGTATGTGGTTACCCATGTTTGTGCTGCTAATTTAAACAGCCAGTTAAACCACAACTCCACCACACTAACTGACAGAGGCAGACTCTCATTGTGCTGTGAGCTCAAAGCTGCTACATATTTACAGTATTCAAAAAGATGCATATCTTGCCTCTTTTTGTCTTTATTTTGATTAGTAAATATTTATCTTAAATAATCATTCATTATAAGTGTGTCACTTTCCATTGCAGTAGATGCCAGTGTTAAACCAAAATTAAATGAGACTGTATTTGAAGTGCAAATGGATTGTTTTAAATAGTATTTAAAAGATGGTCTCCCAAGCATTTATATAAATGTCTCACACAGATAAATACACATTTTTTACAGGGGGCAATATAGTGTAATTGGAGTATGTGGCAAAGAAATGTTCACACATGCAAACGCTCATAAAGAGACTAAAGTTTCACTGTTCGATTGCTTTCTAACACAGTTAATTTGCCAACCAACTGGCCTCTTGCTTGCCTTCTCATCTCTCCTGCTTGTGTCTATTTATGAACACACCTATGGGGCAGATATAGCCAGAATGACAGTCGGAGACGAAATGAGTTTGGATTCCCCCACTTTTCCATTTCTCAGATATTTAATCGGGCCGTTTTTGCAATCTTGGTTCATTCCCTCAGTGTAACTGTCACCTGCTCCCCTCCCAGTTAGTTAGGCAGTTCAGCCAGCGCCAGGCCTGAGCAAACACACACACACACACACACACAAACAGAAAAACACCAGCAAACACACACATACTTAGACAAACACACACAGCAAATTTTTACCTCAACGGACGAATTGTGACCACACATACCACACAAACATGGACACACACAACCCATTACAAACCTGCCACAGTCACAGCTGCCAGTACACTGATGAAGGCCCACCTGTCGTGTTACCCCCTCTCACTGCACACCCCCACACACACACCCACACAGACACACACACACACACACACACACACGCTACACACAGACACCATTTGAGCAAGGTGGTCTGTGAGCATCACTCCAGTGGCCATATGCAAACCTCCCTGAACAATTAATGGGGAGATGTGTGCCCCTTAGGCCTCATGGGTAATTTGTACGACTTGACTGGTGCGCTGCAGCAGGCTGATGTCATTTTTGGTGCCACATGTGTAGCAGTGTGACAGTGACAACTTGACAACTGACGGCTAGGGAGAGAGAGAGAGAGATGAAGAGAATGTGAGGTGAGCAATAAAAAAGCAAGATGGAGGAGAAACAGGAGGTCGAGCCACCTGGGAAAGAAGACGAGTTGCGGACTCTTTAAAGTAAAAATGAGCTCCTTTGCCAAAAACAGGGGGACAGATATGAGAATGCAGTAAATGAAGACGGAGGCTCAAGGGGCAAGGCCAGTTAGGCCACTAATGAGTGCTGCACTGGAGGCAGTTGGGATGGGAGGCGGGGTGGGGGTGGGGATGTTGGCGGCAGTGGCAGCGGCGGTCGGCCTGTCTTTAACTAGACTGGTGTATTGATTAAACCCTTGATTTGGCCCCTGTCGCCGAACTCCACGCCAGCGCCGTGCCAACCTAGCCCAGAGGGTAACATGGAAGAGGTATGCGAGTGTGAGTGAGTGTGTGTGTGTGGTGAGCGGGGGCTGCTAGATGAGGCGCCAGCTGCCGAGTGCCTCCACCCGCCCTCCTCCGAGACGCCTACACCCCCACCCCCTACCCCCCGTCCACACGCACCCCTCACACACACACACCCCCTGCTCACCCTCCCCTCCACTATCTATCATCTCAATATGGTGCGGGCAGCCAGTTTGTGTTGTGCTAATTTCCTCCAATAAATCAGTAATTATTGCTGTGCCGTCCCTGCTGTCTCCCTCCACCCCACCCCCCACCCCCTCCCACTCTCTCCCTCTCCTCTCTCCCTCTCCTCCCTCTCTCTTCCTCCCTCCTTCTCCCGCAGCTGTTTTTCCATTTGTCCAGAGAGCGGGTGTTCTCAGAGGAGCGCACGCGCTTCTATGGCGCCGAGATCGTCTCAGCTCTCGACTACCTGCATTCAGCCAAGATTGTGTACCGGGACCTCAAGGTAAACAGAAACAGAGAACGGCAGGCCAGCTGGGGGGCATGGATGAGAGTGATCAGATATTTGAGGGAAAACTTTTTTTAAAGCCCCCCCTTATGTTTCTAGTTTTTTTTTCTCCATCCAGGAGGAGACGAGTGGCTCAGGATGTGTGGTAATTAAAGAGAGGGACAGGGACAAGCTCACACAGACATAAAGCAGTAAAGAAGTACGGGAGGCAGAGGCAGGGAGGGAGGGAGGGAGGGGGTTGCTGATGCCACAGAGGTAGAGAGGTAGATGGCTCTGTCTGAGCGTCTGCCTGGCAGCCTTGGCCCCAGCACTGCTCACAGCAGCCAAGAAAACAGAAAGGAGAAAAAGCTGACAGAGAGCGAGAAAAACACTTCAGCCATTAAAATTAAAAGGTTGAGTGGCTCCACTACACGCCTGAAGTTTATTTCCCTCCTCTGCTTGGAGTTTGTGTGTCTGAGTGTGTGTATTGCCACTATGTGGGGTATTACAGTATGGTTTCCTTTACCTTTCCTCTTCAGAGCTGTAAAACCTTGACACAAAGTATTAGTTTAGTCAATTATAAAAGCTGTTACATGTTAATTCTCAGTCATGAATGATGAGAATGAAATATTTTTGAGATGAATATAAGCCAGTATCCAATAAATGCACTGTCAGGGTTACAGTTTTCTCTTCTATTTCCTTAGGTTTTTTAAAAATTCTGATGGGGAAAGTTGCATTGTGGGAATTGCTGTATATTTTGTTTCCCTCTCAGTTGGAAAACCTGATGCTGGATAAAGATGGCCATATCAAGATCACTGACTTTGGCCTCTGCAAGGAGGGGATCACAGATGCTGCTACCATGAAGACCTTCTGTGGCACTCCAGAGTACCTTGCACCTGAGGTAACACTTCTGTTTTCTTATAACCTGATTTCTTTTTTTTTTGTTTGTTTGTGTTCTTTTGATTTCATTTTTACATTTTTAACTGTTTCTGTCACTCATGCCTTGAACCTCTCAACCATCACTCTTTTCCTGTCCTTTATCTTCATGAAGATTTTTCTTTCATGACTTAAAGCAATTTATGATCTGTGTTTTTCTGCCTTCCCACTTTTTCAGTCTCTTTTTCTCTTCTTGCTTTGATCTTCACCCCCAATTTATCCATCAATACATTATCTAACAACCATTATACAGTTATGAATGCAAGCACCACCAACAACCACCCCAAAGTAAGGTATGAAATATAATCACAGTCACAGTGTATGCTGAAAATGAAGGGCAAATCAAAAGGCTCATTTCAGTCACTTCAATCAGTTCACTTTACTGTCACTGACAACTACAGTATATATTTTGTGCAATATGTTAGTTCCGTGCATCATATACAGGTACAATCATATGCTGCCAGGTCAAGTATGTTATAAAGCATTAGTCCATCACCTGCTTGTCAACCTAAATATTTGTTAATTACAATACAAAATGACAGTACGAAGTCAACATCAAGCTTAAATTGATGGGCTATATGATATTCTGCTCTACTGAAAGTGTATCACAGGTGACATGAGAAGACATGACTGATAATTTTAGTGTGCTTAAACACATCTGAGACTGATTATGTACAGTACATATATTTTTGTTATTTCATGAACGTAAGATTGACTGAGGCTTTGTAGTACACAAAAGCATCTGTAGCATCCACAGGCAGCCGATCCATTAGGCAGCATTTCTGCAGCGCTCAGGGTTCCACCAGGACGGCCCCTGTGAACTGTGGGACTTGCACACTGTTGCCCACTGCACAGCACCTGCTTATCTAACAACAGCTCAGGCTGATTAGTTTAACTAACAGGATTATTACTGATCTTTGATAAATGGGTGTACTCTGCAGAGGCCAAACAGAGAGTGCACACAAACACAGTACCCCTCAATTACGAAGTGATGATTCAGGTACTTTCTCACGGCCATGTACCCATAATACCCTGCATTTTCTAAGGATGTTTGAAAATGTACATTTTCATTTGCAGATTTCACAGGCGGAGCGTTTCCATAATAACAGGGTGAACTGTAAATATGCAGCTTAAGTGTGTGAATGAGGGTGTTGGTTGAACTGGAAAAGGGCACAGCACAGCACAACGCGCTCACACACACACACATACACACACATACACACACCACCACCACCACCACCGCATTCTTGTAATAATTTTTTGCAGCCATCCGCTGTCCAGCCATCAGCGCTGCTTCACTCGAAGGCCAGCAGATCAACTGGCGAGAGCGTTGCAGGACTGTAGGTGGTGGAGACAGAACGATGGAGATGTGGCGATGAAAGCAGGAGGGGAGAGACATAGTGTATATCCCACTTGAAAAAGTATGGAGGACAATTTGGCGCAGCATTTTGTGCTTTTTTTTTAGAGTCCCTTCCTTTGCGTGCCAAAAGCTGATTGGAGGCTGTTGGTTATTTTTCACAGGATGTGCGTCTGTGTGCGTTTATGAGTGTGTGTGTGTGTGTGTGTGTGTGTGTGATTGCAGTAGAAAGTGCGGGCTAAAGCGAGGCAGATGGCGGCAGATGGGCGAGGTTGGAGGAAGGTGCTCGGAAAAAACCTGGAAATCTACACCGCCGCCACTCGCCCGCCCGCTCGCTCTGCTCGCCCGCCCGCGTGTAAAAATAACACAGTTTGCTCGGAGCCAAGTTACAGAGATGCAAAGTAGCCGGGATTAAAAAGAGAAAGGGGGAGGTGGGGGTTGAAGACAGAGGAAGATGAGAAGGGAGAGAAAATATTTCAGGGTTACAGGAGTGAAATTCAGACAGTTCCTGTGTTTGCCGTCAGTGAAAAGGGCAGATGAGAAGTGTATAAAAAGGGTCTGTGTATGCTGTGTGCCTGAAGGAAGTCGTACACATACTTCCGCAGCACAATGCCGTAAAGTGAATAATTCCTCAGCTGAACTTGTAAAGCATTAGATTGAAGAGTGAATGTTTGTTTCAAGGATAGTCAGAAATAAAATAAAGATTAATGTGAGATTAATGAACAATGAGCTGTATAAGGTCCTTGTAAAAGGATGGAACAGGATCAGAGAAAACACATGGGGAGTATTTTCTCTCTGTTTTCTCATATTTTTTGTGTTTGACACATTTCCTTGTGGCTATGTTTTTTGTTGAAAGTGTTGAAGGGGATGGATTTGGGCTTTTTTCCATGTATTTGTATGTGTTTGTTTTTATTCTGTTTGTATGTTGTATATGTTTGGCAATATGATTTTTCTTTTTCTTTTTTTAATTGTAGCTGTAAATGTTACATAAACATTGCAGCATATTCAGTCATTAGACATCAGGACTGTGTCAGCATAAACCAATTTCCAAATGATGACACTTTGGAGATAGAAGGTCTGTGTTTGACACCAACAATATGTGAGTGTATGTTCACTGTGAGGTGTGTGTGTGTTTGTGTTCCCTGCTGGGTATTTGGGCTGGTACAGCCACAGGCTGTGTGTGCCCATCCTGTCCCATCTAGTGTTGTCCAGGCTGCCAAAGCTCTTGTCCCGTGAACAGCTTCTAGCTGCCACATGGCTGCCCCATCAGGGACCAGGACAGGACAAGACTTTCTCCCTCATGGCTGCTTTTAACCAGACCTCTCCTCCCTCTCCTCTCCTCTCCATCTTCGTCTCTTCTCTTCTCTTTTCTCCCCTGCTGATTCATCTCATTTGTTACTTCTTCTGTCCTATTTA